>NC_056047.1:17168616-17802724 GCF_004379255.2 Salvia splendens | reverse complement strand
TTCTCACCAAAGACAACCGGCAACGCTACAAACAAAAGAAATACAGAGATTAGACCTTAATTAGCATTTATCTAAGTCACTAGATAGAAGAACTCCCATCAACTGTACCACTTGTGCTTATCAAGCAGATTACCAATCGAATGCCAAAATTAATCTCTTATGATGAAAATGCAGAATAACACATATACAGATAGAATCACTGGAAAGGGACTTGAAAGGCACATTTAGCTAGCTATAAGCATTTCATAAAAAAATGTCTTGAAAGCCCTGCTTGAGTTTTATTCTATTTCTTTGCAAGTTCTTCTCTTCCTTATTCCCTTTGAATAAACTTGATCAAATACAGTATATAAATCACAATCACTTACAGGATTGTAGGTCACTAGAGACTACATAAATTTTCCATATAATGCATTGGAAAATTTTCTTTTCGATGCATTAAGAGACAAAGGGAGAGATAGTAGGAGCATCATGATAGTATATTAGTATATGTAGGTTTAAAGCAAAACACATGATCAAAAGAAATCAACAATCAAGCAAGTTAAGTTCCCCAGAATTTCAGTACACAAATACCACAAAACTCTAGATTCTAATTTCTACAGATCAAATGTTTCCATTTATTCTTGCCACACAATTACACAAACAAGAAATCCTAAAGCCAAAGAGTATAGCTTCCAACTAAACATTTCAATCAATAAAACAACAACACCGCCTCAAACATAAATCAGGTTGAATTAGACTCTCCGACAGAAACCAAATAAGTGAAGATTAAAATGCCGACAACATACTAAAATAAATAGTAACTCAACTAAGCCGATGAATCAAGGCACTTCCCCAATTTCTAATTTGCTAGATGTGTCGAATTTAGATATGCAGAAATCAAATTGAGTGATGCATAAACTAGCAACAAAATATGAGAAAAAGCAACATTCCATCAAAGAGTTAATGGATGCAAAAACGCTGTTAAGGAGTAGTTATCTCAAGCGTCCATCCACATCAAATCTGGATAATGATATCATTACTATGAAATGGTAAAATCTGTATCAAGAAAGAAATTGATTATTCAACATCTTCATTACTACGAGATTTTCCAGTATAACATGAAATGCCCTCGTCATCAACTACAACCATTTTTCACAGCATTACAGCCTGCTGTTGGATATTAGAATTTCAGATATTCATTTAGTGAGTTGAGATTTGAACCTGAAAAATTTCGTGCATGGCTTCAATTTGCTTCCTATCCACTTGATAAGGAGTCCATTTCTGTTGCAAGACATTAATTACTTTTTCTCAGTTTCCTAACATTATTCATTTGATGTTTTGGTATGTCACTTGAGCAGTATCTAAAACTGCATACTACATGAGATAATAAATACAATCCATAATATCAATTTACTTAAAATCTTCCACATTAAATGTGTACAAATTTTAAATAATTTAACCGGTAGATCTCATTGATTTCTCAACTGAATAATCATTCACATTAAACAGATCGAGAAATTCTTTCTTCACATATTTCCTCCACAACCACGCGGGAAATCACGAATTTCCAGATCTTCTGAGCAATTAACATACTACAAATCTTAAAAATCCAGGTAGGAAAAGAGAATAGACATTTATTCGAGATTCAAGCGCTAATACCTGGCTTAGATTTCTTAAAACCGCCGTTAGCAAATTCAGCTCTGCCTCTTTTGCGATTATCCATAGCTCAGAGATCAAAATCACACCGAATGAACCACAAAAACAACTGAAACAAGATGCTCCAGAAACCAATAATCCAGTTAATTCGCGAAAATGTGAAGTTCTGAGAGGTGAATTGCGATATAGAGTAGATAAAGAGAAGAAAAGAACACAATAATTGATTTGTCGAGCTCCACTGAAACAGTGAAGCTAGGGTTTTTTTTATTGAAGCTAGAGAGAGGGATGGAGGGAATCACAGAGCGTCACTTCATTTTATGTGATGAGCAAAAATCGATGACTGTTGCGATGTCACGTGCTCTCCGATTCACCTTAGAAGTTGCGTGCGTGCATACGGAAGTTTTTAATGGGCTTTTTTCGGAATGGGCTCATTGTTGTCACAGATTGCCCGGCCCAGATCCTCAATAAGGTAAGGCTTCAAATTTTGATAATTTGGAAATTTTATGTTGTCGAACCCTTTTTTTTAGTAAGTTACAAGTGAGGCCTCTCTTAGACAGGACCATCGCCACGTCACATTTAATTTAGAGTAAAGTACTATTTTGATCCTAAACATATAGCCGAAATACGATTTTGGTCCAAAATATCCACTTTTAAAAATCGAGTCCTAACAAATGAAAACGTCGCCGAATCGGTCCTTTTTTAACGGTTCCGTAAAAAACTTACGGTCAACCGTATATTAGTGAAATTTTGACTTAATTAACATACTAAAATATAATTAATTAAATAAAATTTAAAAAAATTAAAACATACGACTTCCACCCTCTCTTCTTCTCATCCATCTCTCTCATGTCCTTCCTTCTTCCCCAAATCGTACTCTCTGTCGCCGGCATCTCACCGGCAGCCGGAGTCCTGTGGCTTCAATTTATTATGACTATTGAATGACGAAGCCTATCAGCAGGCCAAGACAAATTAGAAGCAGCATCAATTGAAGTCTTGTAAACCTGCGTTTTCCGGTATGAAGCTCTTTCCATATACTTCACCCTTTTTTTGTTTCTCAATTCTCACATATTATTAGAGCTAGTTAGTTAGTTAGTTAGATGTAAGCCTATATAAGGCATAGCTTGGTGTAGTATGAAAACAACAATTCACAATGTAGTCAATAAAGATTTTTTATTCTCTCCATCTCTTCTTCTTCTTCCCATGCAACAAAAACCGGGTAGTTTTCCTCTGTAAATATATAAATATGTTCTTCATCTCCTTCCATGGAGTTCTATCATTCTTCATCCATCTCTTCACATTTCACCTCTGATTTTCACCATGATCGGTTTGATAAAACTTGACATGGTATCAGAGTAAACATCTTCCGCTGCGTGCTTCATCTCCGCCGCATCCGACTTCGACTGAGTTCTTCAAAAAAAAAATTTGGATCCGCAATTTCTTCTCACCGATTGAATTCGGTTCTTATCTTCTCAAATCACCGATTGAATTCAGTTGTTTTTTCTCTATCGCCGATTGAATTCGGCTTTCTCATAGTTTTTCTCAAGTGAATCTCTGTATTCACGATCTATTTCAGTTTTTCTCAAGTGAATCTCTGTGTTCACGATTTGTTTCGGAAGTGAATCTCCGTGTTCACGATCTGTTTCATTTTTTTTCTCTTCTCAAGTGAATCTCCGTGTTCACGGTCAGTTTCATTTTTTTTTCTCTTCTCAAGTGAATCTCCGTGTTCACGATATATTTCTTCTCATTTTGAATCGGTTCGATCTTTCTCTCTTTGGCGTTTGATTTCAGCCGATCTATTTTTTTTCTTCTTCGATTGTATCGGATATTTCCAAGGTTTGATTCGGTTCTGTGGAGATTAGGATGTGGTGTTGTTCAAGTCAAGTAGAGTGAAGTTCACGTCCAGTAAAGTGAAGTTGCAATAGAGTGAAGTTGCCAATGCAGTAGAGAGAAGTTGCTAATGTTGTAGAGTGAAAATTGGTGGTGTGAGCCTCCTGTGTTGGAAAGGGCAGCACTATTGCGTGTGGTTGAGATGTTGAACATGGCTTGATCAAGCCGGCCGATGATGGCTTGATCAAGGGCTTGATCAAGCAGGTCGATGATGGCTTGATCAGGGGATGGAAAGTTGATAAGCTCAAGTTGTTGCCAATCTTATTGTGAATCTTTATGCTATGGATGTTGTTCTAGGAAGCAATGCTCGATATCAATAATATGCTCAAGATGGAATGTAATTAGGATTTAGTTAGAATAAGATTGAGATGGTTGTAGTTCTTCTTCTTTTGTTGTTTGTTGTCAAGATGGTAGCAATTGTCTTGCTTCCATCTTGAGGGGAGCTATTAGAGTTAGTTAGTTAGTTAGTTAGTTAGTTAGTTAGATGTAAGCCTATATAAGGCATAGCTTGGTGTAGTATGAAAACAACAATTCACAATGTAGTCAATAAAGATTTTCGATTCTCTCCATCTCTTCTTCTTCTTCCCATGCAACAGAAACCGGCAGTTTTCCTCTGTAAATATTGTAAATATATTCTTCATCTCCTTCCATGGAGTTCTATCATTTCTTCATCCATCTCTGCACATTTGACCTCTGATTTTCACCATGATCGGTTTGAAAAAACTTGACACATATCTGCTCCGTTTTTCAAGAGTATCACTCTTACTTCTCTTTCTGTAGTTGCAGTAGTCAATTTTATTATCCCATTTTTTATACGGATCAATTTTTTAAATCGATTCAAGACTTATTAGTGACTATTTTATTTACTATTCCCAGCCTTGAGGACCCTCCTTCGCGAGCTCCGGCGAGGTGATGACGACGCTGAACTTGTTGCCGAGCTTGAGGGAGTAGATGGGCCCATGCGATTGGGCGTTTCCGAGCTTGAGGGAGTAGATGGGGCCGTGCGAATGGGCGAGGCCGGCGAAGTAGGTGTGGAGCTCGGGTCGAGGGAGAGGAGGTTGCAGATGAGGGGAAGAGAGAAAGAGGGAGAGGGAGAGGGAGAGAGAGAGAGATCGATTTGGGGAAGAAGGAAGGAGAGGGGAGAGATGGAAGGGGAAGAAGAGAAAAAAGATTGAGAAATTAAGATAAATTTTTACTTTATTTTTAAGTATTAGCTACAGTAATCAAAATCATCTAATACGGTCAAAATTTACTAATTTACGGTTGACCGTCAGTTTTTGACGGAACCGTTAAAAAAGGACCGATTCGGCGACATTTTTCATTTATTTAGGACTTGATTTTCAAAAAGTCAATGTTTTGGACCAAAATCGTATTTCGACCATATGTTTTAGAACCAAAATAGTGTACTTTACTCTTTAATTTACACCATTCATAATTTTACTTTTGAATTGAAAAATGAGAAAATATATAATACGAAGCAATTTGGAACTTTTTATACTAACATAATATAATGATAATTAATACTTTTTGTTAACTATACATGTAAAGAGTTGACAATGTTTAAAGATAGAGGAGGGCATACTTCATTAAACTGGAATGCGAATGAATTTTTTGTATCAATATTAAAAAATGGTGAAATATATCAATATTAAAAAAATGGTAAAATATCTTGTATGAACAATGTGATTGCTTTGCTCCACTCCCTCGTTGAACTGGACCTAGCTGCACTAAGGCCTCATTTGATTGTTTTGAAAGATTTTAACATACATTCGTGTAAAGATCATTTTTCACGCAAATTGGGATTGAAATTTAGTCATTGTTTAGGGTCCAGTCATTATTTCCATGTTTGGTTGGAATTTTAAGCCCAACAAAAGTGGGCTATGTGGTGATTTGTCCATTACAGGGTTCGTGTGTTAGTTTGCAGAAGATTGTATTTATACCCGTGACTTCAATTTGGTTTTGCTACTAAATGTAAATTTTATATATGGTATAAACTCTAAACTTCAAAATAAAGTGTAAACTTTTAAGATTTTAATGTCTAACACAATATCAACAGTTGACTCTGTGTTGACATTTTGTATTGTTATTATTTTGCCATCTATTGACATTTTCTAACAGTCAAAATCATTGTTTGAAGTTTGTACAGTATTTAGAGTTTGCATTTGATTACATCTCATAGTCCACCAGCGCAATCCAAACCAAAAACACTGATGATGTTTTAGATGAAGAATTCTACAATCACTGCCTCATTTTTCTATTATGTACACACAAACATGAGTGATAAATCCTGCGACCATCACTCGTCATGTTTGTGAGTGTAGTACGATGATATAGTAGGAAAGTAGTAGGAAGGCGGAAGCTATACCACAGTGATGTGGAAAAGTGTATTCAAGAATGTACTGTTAGCTACTTAGCTAACAAGAGAATGGGATGGCTAAGAGCATCCACAATGGCACCCGTTCCGGCGGACGTCCGCCATTGTGCAAAGGTGACGCTGATACGGACGTCCGCGGCGTTCCCGGGACGTCCTTGGCGACGTCCTTGCAGACGTCCGCCATTGCGTTGACCCCACGGACGTCCCGATTATTTTTTTATTATTTTTTTCAAAAATTCTATAAATACGGCTCGTTGAATTTCATTTCTTTCTCCTCACTTGTATTAACAAGTATCTTTCTCTCTCTAAATACTTTTCTTTCGAAGATAAATGGAGCACCACGATAGTGATTCCCCCGCCACGAGCGAGCCACAGGGACCGATCTTTCCCGTTGGCGGAAGTACCTCAATGTCCGCCGCGATGTCCGGAATGGCGGGGATGATGCCCCAACCCCAAATGACGGCGGGGATGATGCCCGGATACTACAACATGTACCCGCCTTAGTATGGGATGATGCCCCAAATGCCCGGGGCGAGTGCCGGAATGACCCCAATGTCGGGGATGATGCACGGAATACCGGGGATGATGCCGCCCCAGATGCCCGGGATGATGATGCCGGGGATGATGCAGGGCTCGCCTGTCGCTGCGGGGGAGTATGCAGGGGTTTCCCCAATCACCAGTGGACAATGTCTATCGCCCCTATATGGATTTACTGTCGACGGCAACCCCCCGAGTACTCTTCTCGAGACTCAGTTCACTGGCATCGAGACTTTCTCGATGGAGGAGTTGGGGCTATCTCCGATCCGGGATTCTTCCACAGACGCACCAACGGCAACAGGGAGGGGGAGGGACAGGGAGAGGGAGGGGCATGGGACGAGGCACTACCTTGCCTGCGGCGGGGTACAATGGTGAGGCGGGGGCCGCTGAGGTGGGGGGAGGGATCCAGCGGGAAAAAGAGGACCATCTGGAGCACAGAGGAGTGCATCGCGCTTGCGAAGGCGTGGATCACTATAGTGGATGATCCATATATCGGGGCTAACCAGCATATCGACAGGATGTGGTGGCGCATTAGCCAAATCTACCTCCAATTCAAACCTCAAGGGGGAAGCCTCACAACGGAGAGCAATGCCGAAAACAGTGGGAGCGGCTGAAGAGATAGCTCAGCCGATTCGCTTGCATTTACACAAACAACCTCCACTCGGCAACCAGCGGCATGTCTGCCGAGGATGTGAAGCTTCTGTCTCACCATCAGTTCAAAGACGCTGCGGCGGGCTTCGGGGAATTCAAATATTGAGATGTGTATCTTGTGGTGCAAACTTCGGCCAAGTTTACTGCCGGTGTTGAATCTGGCTTGCCGAAGCAGACGAAGATCAGTGCCTCCGGGGATTACAGTAGCAGTGCTGGTTCCCACGAACTCCCCCCCCCCCACCGAGGCAGAGTTCCCGACACCTTCATCGTCGGCCCGCCGCCGTCGCCCGGTGGGGCAAAAGTCTGCGGCGCGGATGGCGAGTGGAAGCGCCAGCGGGTCCGCCGAGGCCCAATCGGCAGCTCCTACCCAAAATGATCCCGAGCTCCCCTCACTCGCCCGTGTCGCGCAACATGAAACCCTGTTACGTGCAATGGTTGAATGGCGGACATCGACCGATCGCCATTATAGGTCGTCGCTGAAGGATATCATCAACAGTATGCGGCGCGATTTGGGGTTGGGAGACATGGCGGAGAGTGGCGAAGAGGGGACTACCGGCGGGGACGACGAGGGTACTGGCGGCGGAGAATTCGACGAGTGAGACGGCTTGTTTTTTTTAACTATGTAATTTTTTTAATAATTATGTATGTTTTTTTGTACTATGTATGTTTTTTTAAAATAAAGTGGTTGTAATTTCTCTGTATTTGTGTCGAAATTTTAATTCCGTAAATTGTTTAATTCCGTAAATTGTTTAATTTGGTGAATTTGTGAATTTTTATTATTGTGGGAAGTCCGTCGGGATGTCTGCCACTGTGCAGTGAGATGTTCTTATGACGTGGCAGTGCAATGAGAAGTTCTTATGACGTGCCATGATGTGTTTTTGGGATGTCCGTTGGGACATCCGCAACACTGTTGGATGCCGCCGATTTCATAGACCTCGGAACAGTGTCAATTTCACACGTTTTCATACATTTTACACACGGGCAAGTAAGAAGTCAAATATTGTTCGAAATACTTCGAATAATAATTGATTAATGCCGCGGGAAAAGAAAATGATTAAATCAAACAAATTTATGTAGCTATTCGTTCAATCCATTGATAATGATGGGCACTCCTATGTTTGTTAGTATCTCACAATTTATAAATAAACCGGTTTTATTTTATTAAACCATTTTTAGTTGTACAAAATTTGGTCATATAAATTTACTGATTTTAAAAACCATCATATAAATATAGTAGGAGTACAGTAATATTATTCTCTCATTTTTTCTTTTCAGTATATTCCACTTAGACATGCACAAGGGTCGAAAACCACCGGTTCAGGGTCATGAACCGGCGGTTCAAGGGTCGGGGAATGTATGAACCTGAACCGGCCCGCCTAGCTCCCGGCGGTTCCGGTTCCGGTTCAAAAAACCGGCGGGTTACGGGGCGGTTCAAAACCGCCGGTTCCGGGCCGGTTCGACGGTTCGACGATTTTTTTTTTTTTTTGCATTTTTCAACTTTTCAATTTTAATCAACTTACATTACACTTTTCAAGTTTGTTTTTTTATGGAATGTGAGTAAATAAAATTGAAAAAATACGGATAAAGTTGCAATTTTATTGAAATTGCATGTTTACAAATTACACGTTACAAGTTACAACAATTACAAATTGAAAACATATGGCGGTCTTGAAGTCTTAAACAAAATTTAAATACAAATGAGACTACTAGTGAAGAACTAATTACAAATGACAAGAAACGATGTTGAAGTTCTTAAACGTATAAGTGTATTATATATATACTCTTAACCGGCGAAGAAGATCTTTCTACATAACTAAATTAAGGACACCTTTAGCAATTCAACTTTAAATGTTGAGTTTCGTCTAACAATCAACAAATATAGTAGAATTGTCAAAAGTTTCCCTCATATAGCCTTATAGAGAAATATACTTCATCGACTAGAGTATATACAAATACAATTATGTAATTGTTTTTGCATATACAAAACATATGGCGATTCAACCCTAAACCGGCGGGTTGTCCACGGTTTCCGTCAGAAAACCGCCGGTTTCTGACCGAAAACCGGCGGTTTCTGACCGGTTTTGCAGGCCTACACACTGACCCTACGGACTAGCCTCTGAAAAGTTGCCGGAACCGTCAGAAACCGGCTCCCGAACCCGCGGTTTACCCCTCAAACCGGCGGTTTACCCCGCGAACCGCCGGTTCCAACGGCTATACTAAACCCCTACGCGAACCCTACGAACCCCTAACCTACGAAACACTATTTAACCCTTTGAACCGGCGGTTCGAACCGCCGAACCGCCGGTTTTGAACCGCCGGTTCAGGTTCAATATATTGCCGAACCTGAACCGGCCCTTCCGACCCTTCAACCCTTCTGCCGGTTCAACCCGCTGGTTCCGGGCCCGGTTCCGGTTCATGAACCGGCGGGCCCGAACCGGCGGTTAACCGCGGGGCCGGGTCGGTTTGTGCATGCCTAATTCCACTGAAGATGCCACAATTTTATTTTTTATTAAAATTTCTCTCTCGTAATAATATAAGTAGTAGTAGTACTACTATATTTAGCCGCAAGAATGATTTACATTAATTCGATCAATTATTATTCTCTGTAGCAAGAGCAAAATGGTAAATTCACTCGGTCTGCTTATGCCGAAATGAAACAGCTCACTGCCTCACTCAACGGCACTATCAAAGCTTCTCAACAGCCTCAACTACACTACATAGTTTTCATCGAACCCTCAGGAATATTTACATACACCTTCTCTGCACAACACATTTCACACATTGCGCAGCGCAACAAAGGATTTTTTTTCTCTCCCAGAGCATTTCAACTGAGGTAATTAAGAAAACTGGGCTGGTAGAATGTAGGTTCGACTGTGTAAACTTGATCTGCCTTTTCACACTGTGTAATCTGCATTTCTCGGAGTTTGTTTGTTTTCTGTCTTTTTCTCTATAATCTCTCGTTTCTTCCATTGCTTGTGAGCGCTGGGTTTTTGTTTCTGCCTAGTGTTGGATGTTGACTGAGGAACACAAGTTTTTTGTTGATTTTAGTACAAATGTATGTTGTGATTTGGTTGTTAAATCTGTGAATTTTTGTTTTACTGATTGATCGATGCATGAATCTAGGATTTAATTTGTTTTAAGAAGCTGCAATTGAAGGGTTAGGTTTCGTTTCATTTTGTCGAAAGTGAAGACATTAGACTAATTTGATTTGGGATTTTTTCAAGGGTATAAAATGCTTCGAGTTGTTGTTTTTCCTATCCCAAAATTAGCTATGGCATCAAATTTCCAATTTGATAACATTAAAAGGCTACTTTCAGTTAGGTTTTGATGTTGATATTGTTTGTGGAAAGTAAGGAAATTGATAGACTAAATAATTGTGTATTTCTCTAAATTAAAAAAATGCTACAAGATGTTTATTCTATTTCATGTTGATGTAACTTCTTTGTGAAAATGTCATGTAAAGTGAAGCTGAATCTGTGAAAACCATTTCAGCATCCTCTAACGTAGAAGGGAATGGCTGCGGCAGCAACTCGCATCACGCAACTTATGGTTGCAAAACCCTGCATTTCTGCTTCCCACCAAAGTTCTAGGTCGAGCATAGCATGCTTTGGCAATGAAACTAAAGGAGCGTCTTGGACAAAGCTTAGGAGTTCATCGTTTTTATCTGCCACACAGAACTTCTATAAGAACTGCCACAGCAATGCTTCGAAGTCTGAAAGGCATGCTGTAAAGGCAATGGCTGCTGGAGGTGATAAACAAACTTTGCCGGGATTGCCCATTGATCTGAGAGGTTGGGCCTTATCTTTGTTTTCCATCGAATGTTTTCTTTTCATATGTTGGGGTCTCATATTGATGGATTCTCTTCGTTTACAATGCGAATACAAATTATTCAGGCTAGTGAATTAGGTTAGTTACTAACAAACATTGTATCATATGCAGGTAAGAGGGCATTTATTGCCGGTATAGCTGATGATAATGGGTATGGATGGGCGATTGCAAAATCTCTTGCTGCTGCAGGTGCTGAAATTCTTGTTGGGACATGGGTTCCAGTAAGTACACGAACTTAGTGTTTCAGCTTCGTCTTTACTTGTGAAATTATTGTTTATTACTAATGAACACCAACAATTTAAGGCACTAAATATCTTTGAGACCAGTCTACGACGTGGAAAGTTTGACGAGTCACGCGTGTAAGAAATCACCTCTTGTGTCTGTTGAGAAATACTTATATTCCTTAAGGTTGTCTATTGACAGTCTTGGGACACTTTTATTTTAGGCTGCCGGATGGTTCTTTGATGGAAATTACTAAAGTCTACCCATTGGATGCAGTTTTTGACTCTCCTGAGGAAGTTCCAGAAGACGTGAGAAGAATTTTATCCATGATACTTTTGAGTTAAACATGTTGAGTTTCTGACATCTACTAATTTATTTTTACCACGGTGCAGATAAAAACAAATAAGCGCTACGCTGGCTCTTCTAATTGGACTGTGAAGGTCTTAGCCTCGTTGCACTTTCTTCATCTTCATTTTCTCCATAAAGAATTTCCTTCTTATTTATGTACTCCCTTTGTCCCGCTTTAGGAGTCTCGGTTGATCAATTTCGGGCGTCCCGCTTTAGGAGTCCCAGTTGGGATAAACTAATAAAAAGTGCCTACAATGTAAGTAAAAAAGTATTAAAAGTGAGTCTCAACATCCACTACAACATTTATTTATTACACACTTAATTAAAAATGGGTCCCAACATCTACTACAACATTTATTTATTACCCACTCAAACACTTTCTTAAAACATGTGCCCGATTCAACCGGGACTCCTAAAGCGGGACGAAGGGCGTAATTATTATTCCTTACTAGAGGAGGATTCACCATAGTATAGCACGCTACATGCTATATGCTTTCTTGCCTCAAACAACTAATGGCATTAGAATCTGAACCTGAACTTTTTTGTCCTATTAGTATATGAGTAGGATTAATAATTGTCTTGTTAAATAATTAGTCCACTTGATCGGTATTGTCTTGCAGGAAGTTGCTGAATCAGTGAAACAGGATTTCGGGTGCATTGATATTCTTGTGCATTCACTTGCCAATGGCCCGGAGGTAATTATCACATTTGCCCTCGATTTTTTGTCTTTTACTTATTTTTTAGTTGCTTGAAAATACTGTTTATCCTAAAATGTGTAGGTTACTAAGCCTCTTCTTGAAACATCAAGAAACGGTTATCTTGCAGCCATATCTGCATCGAGTTATTCCTTTGTTTCCCTTCTCAAACATTTTCTACCCATCATGAATCCAGGTATGTGCATCATTTTTGCAGATTGATTTGACTCATTTCATTACTGTTACTGATTTATAACCTGTTGGCAGGTGGTGCTACGATTTCTTTGACTTACATTGCATCCGAGAGGATAATACCAGGGTATGGATGCCCTTGATTTCTCAAGTGTGATATAGTCTAAACTACTTCCTTTCATTGTATAACATCGTTCCTTTCTTACAGATACGGTGGTGGCATGAGCTCTGCAAAGGCTGCTCTCGAGAGTGACACACAAGTTAGTTCTCTGACTTCTTAGTCTTTTCTTTTTCATCTCTTCTTACACCACCGTGAAGTTGTGACAACTATACACTTCGATTTAGGTACTTGCTTTTGAAGCTGGGCGAAAACACGGCGTGAGAGTCAACACCATATCCGCAGGTATTGAAGCAACTTTTTTTTAAAATTTTTTTTGTAACATTGTTGGGACTCTCTCAGTCTGTTCGTACAATCAATAGTTACACGTTGACATGTTTCAGGCCCGTTAGGAAGCCGGGCTGCAAAAGCCATCGGCTTTATTGACATGATGATCAACTACTCATTAGAGAACGCGCCCTTGCAGAAGGAGCTTACTGCTGGTGAGTATTTTTCTGCAACTCATTTTGTTTTAGAAATACACGTGTTTGAAATCCTCATTGTCCCCAGAAACGGGAGGCGAACGATAGGACTTGTGAGATGGTGTCTAATTTTTGTATCTAATGCTATGCTTGACGTTTGAATTGAACAGATGAGGTTGGAAACACTGCTGCTTTTCTGTCTTCTCCTCTGGCATCGGCCATCACTGGAGCTGTTGTCTATGTCGACAATGGACTTAACGCGATGGGAGTTGGAGTCGACAGCCCTGTCTTCCGGGATCTTGATATTCCAAGAGCCCCAAAGAATTGAGGAGAGAGCATTATTTAGCAGGGCGACATTAAAAAGACTTGATTTTTAGTTTTGATCTTCAAATAACCGATAGAGGCTTGCATTATCTTGCACGCTTGTGTTGAGAGAGGCAGAGAGAGAGAGAGATGCTTGTGTTTTGTTCATCAGGATGTACAATTTTTGGTGTGTTTTTCTTAAGGTTTCTTCAACGTGTCATGTAGAGATGTCAATCGGCACAATCCACTCAGGTTGCTGGGTTATTCGGGTTGTACATTTTTCGGGCTTAAACTTTACAACCCTAACTTTCAGGATTTTGGGCCAACCTGTACAGCTAATCAGGCCAAAAGCTCTTTAAAAATAACTCAAAATGAACTCTTGTAAACCTTTTGAGATGATTCATGTGCATAATAAACATATAAACTAAAAAGCCTTAACCAAATGGTCAGGGGATCGGGGATCGATCCCTGTCATTGGGTATTGGAGCAACTTTAAATCCTTGGGCCAGCTTTCCCATCCTTTGAGGTGTCTACAAATCAGCGCGTGTAATAGTCACGAGCAATTAAATCTTTGGGTCAGCTATCCTACCCTTTGAGGTGCCTACAAATCAGAGTGTGTAATAGTCATGAGCAACTTTAAATCCTTGGGCAGTCACGAGCAATTAAATCCTTGGGCCAACTGTCCCACCCTTTGAGGTGCCTACAAATCAGCGCGTGTAATAGTCACGAGCAACTTTAAATTCTTGGGCCAGTTGTCCCACCTTTTGAGCTGCCTACAAATCAGCGCGTGTAATAGTCACCGGGTCCGCCGGTGGATACCTTGGTAATTAAAAAAAAAGCCGTAATATTATAAATTGATAGCTTTAAAGTGATGATAATACCTTTAAGGCTGTAAGAATATCCAAATGATTTTAATTCAATTAATAATTTACACTAATTAAACACATAAATACTGGATTAAGTTCATTTAGTCCTAAATATATCAATTTCACTTATGCGCTACTTTAAATCCTTGGGCCAGCTGTCCCACCCTTTGAGGTGCCTACAAATCAGCGCGTGTAATAGTCACTGGATCCGTTGGTGGATACCTTGGTAATTTAAAAAAAGCCTTAATATTATAAACTGATAGCTTTAAGTGATGATAATACCTTAAAGGCTGTAAGAATATCCAAATGATTTTAATTTAATTACTAATTTAAACACTAATTAAACACATAAATACTGGATTACGTTCATTTAGTCCTAAATATATCAATTTCACTTATGCGCTAGAACCGAGATTGTGAGGTGTATGGATTGGATGAAGAAGTAATTCTAGTTCTAAAAAGTTATTGAAAGAGTTCTATGACTTTTTCATGAAATTCGAATTTGGGGTAGAAAAAAATAGACTAAAAGCCTATTTTGGTCCTTAACATATTGTGATTTTATAATTTTAGTTCAAAACATTATCTTTTGAATTATTTAGTTCCTTACAAATTAAAACGGGTCACATTTGGTCTGAATTTCAAGGAACTGTTAAAATTTAACAGTCAACGGAATTTAATTACATTTTGACCGGATTAAGTTAATAATTATGTTTTATTAATGTCTAATATCTAATTAACCCAAACCTAAAAAATTACAAATTTTTAGTAAATAATAATTATTACAAAAATAAATTAAACATAAAATGATTTAACAAAATTATATCAAATGAACCGCCGCCTCACAATTCCTACACTCAATCGCGTCCAACTCCTCGAGCACAAGCTGCTCAAGGAGCCCGTCGCGATCCTGCCAATGCTGGAGAGCGAGATTTCCACCAAGGATTGTGAAATTGAGCGGTTTATGAAGAAGATCGAGTGCCTGGAGGTGGAGAATGAGCGGCTGAGGAACGAGAACGAGTTTCTGCTCATGGAATTGACCAACCAGAATCAGAAATACGAAGAGAAGATCAAATACATGCAGGCCGAATTGTGCCATATTAAACGGGGGTCGCCGAGCACGAGGAAACGACGCCTTCTTCTTCTTCTTCTTCTTCTTCTTCTTCTTCTTCTTCTTCTTCTTCTTCTTCTTCTTCTTCTTCTTCTTCTTCTTCTCCTTCTCCGCGAAGCTCGCCGATGTCACCAATAACTACCACAAATCCAATTTCACAGCCAAGGTTTTGCGAAAATGCGTCGAGCAGAGTAACATTGCCTCGAATTTCCGTCGCGAGCGTGAAGAAGGACGGCCTTGGAGGCGCGGCGGAGAATGCCGAGCCGCCTCGGAGTTCCCGCTTCGATTCCGAGGAGATTCCTGGAACTTCCGAAGCGTTGATCGCGATTCGATCCCGGGCACCGCGGGTTCCGAAGCCACCGCCGCTGCCGTCGTCGTCTCAGTCTTCATCCGCCTCTCTTTCTGATTCAGCTGACCGGCATTGGAGGAGATTTCCAACATTCCGCCTCCGGCGCGTCCTCCTCCTCCTCCTCCACCACCACCTCCGAAGGGGGGTAAATCGAAGGCGGCGTTGGCGAAGGTCAGGAGAGTTCCGAAGGTTGTTGAGTTTTACCACTCGCTGATGCGGAGGGATTCGAGCTTTAGAAGCGATTCGGCACCTCCTCCGATGGACGCGATTGAGTGGAGGAATTGTGAGGCGTCGGTTCATTTGATATAGTTTTAGGTTTGGATTAATTAGATATTAGACATTAATAAAACATATTTATTAACTTAATCTGGTCAAAATGTAGTTAAAATTTTTTCACCGTTAAATTTTAACAGTTCCGTCAAATTCGGACCAAATGTGACCCGTTTTTATTTGTGAGGGACGGAATAATTCAAAAGATAATGTTTTGGACCAAAATCGTAAAATCGCAACATGTTAAGGACCAAAATGAGCTTTTAGTCGAAAAAATATTGAAATAAAAATATATCGGAATTATCATAACGAACAAATACTAAAGAATAAAGATATCAATTTTTTGTATACCGTAATTTTCAGTAAAGTATCCTGATTTGTTATAAAGTGCAGTATGATATCTTACCAAAAAATTTCGGTATGATAGCGGTATGAATTTCAGTACCGTTACTAGAATATACCGGGATTTACTACTGTATATACAATGTCTATACTGACATTAGGGTATACCTAAAAAAATGGACTATATCATAAATACCAAATATATTTATACATATTTAATATAGTTAAAAAATAATACTAATAGCATCGTGAGTATATTGTAAATAAGTCCGGTATGTCATAAATTTTCAATATACCAAATTTTTGTACGATATATCAAAAATGCGCTACAATATTATTTTTGAAATTGGTCACACAGAAAATTACGTTAAGATAAAAGTATGATTTTTTATCAATACTGAATTTGTAGTACAAAATATGATATGACAATTTTGTTATAGTATACCATATCGATGCACCCCTACGATGTACTACCTCCATCTTTTAAAAATACAAAATATTATTATTTTGGTAGTCTATCCTTTTATATTAAAAAACTTCTCTCTAATGATGTGAGACTTATTTCATAAATATTGATTTGTAAACGCTGAATGTAGTAAGATTTTTTTTGTAGTGTTGTAAATTTTTTTAATATGCATAGCCTAATTGATTATATGTATTCATTAATCGTAATTGAATCAATTAAGGTCGATTAATGGTAAATAGTTAATGGATAATCGATAATCACATTTAGCGATGTGCAATGTTATTATAACCAATAACAATTGGTGTAATCGATTAACTTAGAAAATCAATTGATTTTTAATTTACTATTTATTCTCCATTTTAGTTTAATAAACTCTATTCCTGTATTGATCCCCAAATCAAATGCTACTGTATGAAGAACCCTAAACCGCACTAAATCCCTAAATTCACCTCTTCTGAATCTGATCAAATCCTACATTGATTCTCTTCTCTTCTCTTCTCTTCTCTTTCTCTCGTCTACGTCGCCACCGCCTCGCCTGCGTCGTCTTGTCGGACTAGTCCTCCACGGTACAGTCTCTCCCCTTTTCTCTTTTCCAGATTTCTCTATCTCGCATCTTTAATTTGAACAACACAGAGAGACTCAGATGTGAGACGATGCAATCTGTTGAGTGTTGAATCTGTTGAATGTTGATGCAAATTGCAATGATGTACATTATTAACTACCATTTGGTTTCATAACATAGAAATTTAACCCATTTTTTCACACCATAAAGATATAACGATTATGTTATGTCCATAAATTGCTATTTGATGCACATTGCAATGAATCAATTATATCTATTCCTCTCTATAGACTGTATAGTAGCATTCCGAGCTATAGAGAAGTAAAATCGGATTGTATATTCCAGCAAGCGATCCAACTTTCTTTTTGCAGGGAAGAGGAACCGAGAACCGGTTAGTGGACTAACCGAAACCCTCTCGGTTCTGGTTAGTGTTTCGGCGACTTCCCCTGGTTGGTTAACTGACACGTCGTTTTGATTAGGAACCGACCTGACTGAATACCCATGCTAATTGTTCTTAGAAAAAAGCTCATTAAAGTATGTTAAAGTTTCTTATGCACTGTACATGTCTATGTGGTTGATGGCATATGTATATTATTTCTATCTTCTTGTATGTGTTACATATTTAGTACATCGAGGAGCAATTCTGCGATGTGGAAAGCTACATAGTTTTTCATGGTCTTCAATTTCTTTTACATGTGTTACAATGATACACCATACATAAAGTTAATTAAATTTTGCTACAACATATGTAGTTTAAATATCTGAGTGTTTTTGGTCCTAAGCTTTTATGTAGTTTGAACTTAACGTGTTATGAAAGAATTGAAATGAGTAAATACTTCTGTTTGGAATGTGACATAAGATTTATACTAATGGGAGATATTTAAAGGGGCTTGTCCAAGGAAGATGATTAATATACACTAAACCCTAAGGTGCAGGAGTAGGATATATTCCTGATCGAGACCTTTTTGACGCACGAGGTAGTATATTTTCTACCTTAGAAATCGATTTCTTAAATTAAGATTACATGATTGCATTTAGAACTACAACTGTCAGAATTTCATTATTAAGTACTTATTATTTGCCAAATATGAATTGTCATCTTATTTTAATATGTGCTGAATATGAAGGGGATTGATATACGCTGAATTTGGATATCCTTTTTATTTAATTCCTTGGTAGGTAATGTTTGATAACATGATGGAGTGGATATTTGCGATGGAGTTCAAGAGAACATTAATTTGTGTAATATTGATTTTATGTATCTTCTTCCTTTTGGCCATATTAGAAACATGCACTTACTGTTGTCTTGTTTGTAGGAGTTCTTGTAACGGGAAAACATTCGAAAATGCTACAAAGTATTCCCCACCAGATTGTGCAGTCCCCAGCCAGGTTAGGCCTGCCAAACCCCAACTCTCCGTCTCTTCAGAACCCTAACCCACCTAAATTCTCGTCTCAAAACTCGCAAACTCAACAGTCCCACCAGCCACCGAATCAGTTAACGACTCCTGGCGTATCATCAACTCTGCTCCCTCTCTTACCACCTCTCCCCAGAGCTCAATCTCTTCTCCTTCAAATGGCATCTCTTGCCTCTAAACTGTTTGAAGTCTCACCCAATCGCCCACATTGGATCAGTGCATTTCGAGGTTCTCTGCCTTCTTTCCTGTCTCCACAAGCACAGTCCTCAACATCTGCCCAGGCAGACTCTGTTCTCTCTTCTGCCAAAGAAATCATCGCCCAATTCACTACCCTTCAGACTCAGCTCTTTGAAGCCGTTGCTGAACTCCAGGAGATACTTGATCTTCAAGATGCTAAACAGAAGCTCGCCCGTGACATCAGGTCCAAAGATGCTTCTCTTCTTGCATTTGCCAACAAGCTTGAGG
Source organism: Salvia splendens (assembly GCF_004379255.2). Classification (NCBI taxonomy): domain Eukaryota; kingdom Viridiplantae; phylum Streptophyta; class Magnoliopsida; order Lamiales; family Lamiaceae; genus Salvia; species Salvia splendens. The sequence continues at coordinate 17,783,630 of NC_056047.1, read as the reverse complement.
AAACCGAACATGTTCTTGACATGCTTGTTGATGATTATTCTGATTACCGTCGCCCTAAAAGAACCAAGTCAGTGGATGATGCAGACGATTCCTCCAAAACTACAGTTGAGACTCAGCTCAAACTATCAGATATACTCTCCTATGCACATAAGATTAGCTACACTACCTTTGCACCTCCAGAATTCGGTGCTGGGCAAGGTCCTCTCCGTGGAGCCCTCCCTCCCGCGCCACAAGATGAGCAGATGCGCGCATCACAGCTATATAACTTCGCTGATCTGGACATAGGGTTGCCCAAAACAGAAGGTAAAGAGAAAATCATCGAAGCACTCATTGAAACCTCTGCTGCACCACCTGCAGAAAGCAACCCACTGGCAAGCTTATCAGCAATCCAAGGCTTGAACCCTTCTACTCTAGTTGCGCCACCGGGATGGAAACCTGGTATGCCTGTGGAATTGCCTATCGATCTATCAGCGCTACCTCCTCCGCCTCCCGGGTGGAAGCCTGGTGTCCCGTTGCCCCCACTGGATGCTCTCCCTCTTCCACCAAGAGTTGAGGAACAGCCGAGGCCTGGCCCTCCTCCTGGTCTGGTGAAAGCTCCAGAGCCTATTCAGGTACGACACGTGCAGCTTGATATTGAAGATGACAGTGGTGAAGATTTTAGCAGTGATGACGCCAGCTCTGGTAGTGAAGATTGATGGTTGATTGGAGCTACGGAAATTGTTTTTTTTTTTTGTCATTTATGCTCCAAGCTTTAGATGGTTTAATCTTCTCCATTTTTTTTATCAGTTGCTCAGGAATGTGGTTAGTTGTACTCTTGTACCTGTACCACTTTGTTGTGGATTCAATGTTTATTGCTCAGATGTTTATATCATTGTCTTTATCCAGTTAGGTTGCAATCAGCCTGCTAAACTAAACACTTCACATCATTTGTTCCATCTGTGTAATCATTTCATTTGTTTCTCCGCTGTCTCTTATCCGTCTCATCCCTTAATTATTCATGGGCCCTACTATACTTTTCACTCCATCTCTTAACTAAGAGACAGAACATGCAACCCTCCATCTCTTATCCATCTCTTAACTTACTATTCATTCAATTTCATTTTTTATTTTTATTTCCAACAAATTCAATTAATAAAAACACATTTCATTAAATAAAATAAAATTACAACTTAAAATTCTTAAAAAATAAAAAAATAATAATTAAAAATCCCAAACGCCCTCTCCACATCCTTGCGAGCAGCCTCCTGCTTATGCGCAAAAAGAGCTTGTTTTTCATTTACCGGCCTGTTGAACATCTTCACGAAGGTTGGCCACTTCAGGTAGATGCCGTCGGCAAGATAGTACCCCATTTTATACCGCCGGTAGTTAGCGATGAAGTTGATGGCCTGCGCTTTACCATCCAAAACTTCGGCGAAGAGATCGGATTAGTTGAGCACGTTGACGTCTTTGTTCGATTCGGGGACCCCGAAGTACGCATGCCAAATCCATAGCCGGTAGCCGGCAACTGCCTCGAGTATAACGGTGGGGTGGGTGCCTTTGTGGCCGCTTGTGTATGACCCCCTCCACGCCACAGGGCAATTCTTCCATTGCCAATGCATGCAATCGACGCTGCCAAGCATCCCGGGGAATCCGTGCACTTCTTCGTGAAGGTGGAGCAGAAACTGACAATCTACCGTACTTGGCTTCCAGAGAAATTCATCGGTGAAGGCTGCACGGACGCCTTTGCAGAATTGCATCAAGCACATTCTCCCAGTGCTTTCTCCAATGTGGAGGTATTCGTCGAACAAATCCGCCGTTTGTCCAGTCGCAAGCTGACGGATTGCTGCAGTACATTTCTGCAGCGTCGTGTGGCTGGGACGGCCAACGGCGTCGAACCCTTCTTGGAAGAACTCTTCCCGGGCTGCCAATGTATTTGCGATGTGGAGAAATAGAGGTCGTCGCATGCGGAAACGACGACGGAAGTTGGTATCTCCCCATACCAGGTTATCACAGAAGTAGTCGCGTACTAACCTTGCGGCGGCTTCCTCCCGGTTACGATGGATGTAAGTTTGAGATCGTCTTTGGGGCGGCGCGGCTTCCTCCGCCTCTCTACGTCGATCTTCTTCAAGTGATTATTCCATTATTCGACGCATTTGCTCAAATGGATCCATGAATGTATTAACTTTGGTAGAAGAATAAAAGAGATGATTTGAGATGAAAATTGGAGAGGAAATGGATGTAATTTGAAAATAATAGATGTGTGTTTTTGTGTAATGAGGATGAAATAGGAGTATTTATAGAGTAAAAAAAATAAAAATAAATTAAAAAAAGGAAAATGACCGTTGAACAGTCATATGACCGTTTTTAATTTTTAAATTTTTTTTATTAAATTTGAATTTTTTAAAAAAATGATTTATTGCGTCAGCGTGACGAAGTCCACTCGCGGGTTGGCGAGTGGGCGTCACGCATGGCGCCGGAGCGCGCCACGTCTCGGAGGGACGAGATAAGGGACACCCGCGAGATGCGTTGCGGGTGCCCTAAATTTGCAGTTTTTGTGGGTTTGCACTGTATTTGTGTGTGTGACGTCTTTGTGAATCGAGGTCATACCAGTCATGATTTATGAGGCTGAGCAATTTACATTCGAAAAATTTGACAATTTTTTTGGTGCTTTTTTTTTTACAATTTTAATTTGATTGATTCAATTTGTGACTTTTATTTTTGGTGAAAAGATTTTTAATTTTATAGGACAAACTAAAATGACAAAAGTAATTCAATCACACCTTACTTATTTATATCCTATTTTTAACTTTACTTATCAAACACTAAATATAAAAAGCCTTTCTTAGTATTTTTCTGTTTTATCTTCCCTTATCTTATCTTATCTTTAGTACTCCATACCACAATCAATTCGAGTATTAAAAAACAATTAGTAAAACATTGGAGTATTTAATAACAACCCAAACATTATAAGCCCAATTGAAAACCCCTAAACATAGCTACTACTGTATTAACAAGAATAAAATCCAAAACAAAAAATTGAAAATTAAAATCCATTGAGCGGAAAGAGGCTGACAGTGTAAGAGCATCTCCAATAGAGGCGAGCGCACCGGCTCGCCGATTTATGGCGCTCGTCGGTCCGCTCGCCGAACTATTACAGCCGGCGAGCGCCAAATCGGCGAGAAAAACGGCGAGCGCACGCAGATGCGCTCGCCGGTGCGCTGGCCGCTATTGCAGGCTCCCGATTGGCGAGCGATCGACGAGCGGATTATTTTTTTAATTTTCGAAACACTATATATACGCGATTTGCACGTCATTTTCATTCGCACCACTTGTTTTAACGAGTACTCTCTCTATCTTAATTTCTGTACAAGATCAACAACGCGAAATGAGTAACGCGTGTGGTAGTAGTAATGGTAGTGGTGGGGATGCTGAGGAGTACGAACTACGTTTGAACGAACATTTGGATGCCTATACGTCCCGAGAGATAGATTGGCTGTTACAACGGGCCTTGCAGCCGGTGGTACCTCGACCCGTTGTCCACCGTCGAGCAGTGATTGACCGGGATCATGTAGCTGCACATCAGCGGCTATATGACGACTACTTCGCACCGGAGCCGCGGTTTAACACCAACCTTTTCAGGCGGCGTTTTAGGTAGGCATGTCAATCGGGCCAACCCGTTCGGGTTCGGGCCAACCCGTTCGGGTTGTCGGGTCATTCGGGTACGGGCTATTCGGGTTATGATTTTTTCGGGTTATAAAAGTTCGACCCTAACCCTAACCCTTCGGGTTTCGGGCTAACCCACCAGGTTATTCGGGCCAATGCGTATTTTTAATTCTTTTAATATTTTCAAAAAATAATACGTATTTTAATTTTTCTTTATTTATATACATATTTTTAATTAATCATTCAACAATGAAATACATATTTTTAATTTTCTTTAATATTTTTAAAAAAGATTAAGTTATTTAAATTTAAATAACTTATTCATTACATAATTATTTACAAAATATCTATCAATAGTATGTTTATGTTTATGTATTTAAAACATAAATCAACACTTTGTTTCAAAATTCAAACATAAATCAATTCGTAGAAAATTAAATAAATTTTTCATAACGTGAGAGGTGCTTCGTAGATGTAACAAAAATATTTTGAATTGTTAAAGAGTGAATTATCAAGATGCTAGCTAATTGGAGTAACTCTAAGTTTTCTTGAATTATGATTGGTCAAATTTAATTTATTCCAGGTGTAAATAAGTCAAATAATAATTTATCTTTGTTTTAAGAATCATCAAAGTACGCATAATTCAATGACGAAGCGGCGTCAAAACACTTTGCACTATTATATTGGAAATATACTAAAAGAAAGCTTTTATATACGAGTATTTATGAATCCATGAACCACATGGTGATTTTTTTCGTGATCTTATATAGTCGGTTGGCGTATTTGGATTTTGCATGGTTTTAGAGGGTTGTCTTGGATGATTTTGATTATATTTCTATATTTTGGTATGTTTACATGTTTGTTGAGAAATGATAGAAAATTGATTAGAAAATGTACACAAAATATGTGGATGTGCAACAGCCTTGTTTGAGTCAATGTTTCTCGCGATTTTGAAGTCTGATAAACCTCTAATACATATCATTCTCTTCGTCTTCGAAAGAGCTTCGCGTGGATATATTGCACGCCTCAATCGGAGCTTTGTAGAGAAAGTTATGACCGTTACAAAAACTACTCGCTGTGCAGAAGCCTTCAACCCGATGGGCCAACCCGTAACCCGAACGGGTCAGCCCGCCTAACCCGACAACCCGAACGGGTCAGCCCGAATGGCCCGATTTTAAATTCGGGCTGCGAAATTATAACCCTAACCCTGTATTTTTATCGGGTTATTCGGGCCGGCCCGCGGGTTCGGGTTACATTGACATCCCTAGTTTTAGGATGAGCATGACCCTGTTTATGCGTATTGTTGACGCTTTGGAGCGTCGATATAAGTGTTTCCGCTTCAGGCACGATGCGTCTGGTAGACCCGGCCACACACCTATTCAAAAGTGCACTGCGGCAATCAGGCAGCTGGCCTACGGAGGCGCGGCAGACATGTGGGACGAGTACCTCCACATCGGCGAGACGACTGCCCTTGAATGTATGAAGTATTTCTGTCAGGGCGTGGTTGAAATATTCGGTGATCAGTACCTTCAAAGCCCTACACCCGAAGACTGCCAGGAGTTGATGCAGATGCACGGGGCGAAGCATGTGTTCCCGGGTATGTTAGGCAGCATAGATTGTATGCATTGGGAGTGGAAGAACTGCCCCGCTGTCTGGAAAGGGTTTTACACGACCGGCTACAAGGGAAAGAATCCTACGATGATCCTCGAGGCCGTAGCTGATTACCGGCTGTGGATTTGGCATACATATTTTGGGGTAGCCGGGTCGAACAACGACCTCAACGTCCTCAACTCGTTGCCCCTTTTCAACGAGCAGTGCCAGGGTGTCGGTCCGGCAATCAGTTTTATCGCCAACGGGAACCAGCATGATATGAGCTACTACTTGGCGGATGAGATATACCCTAGGTGGCCCGTCTTTGTGAAGACGATCAGATGCGCATCAGATGAGAGGAAGACCTACTTTGCGGAACGGCAGGAGTCGGCGCGCAAGGACGAGGATCGTGCATTAGGTGTGCTCCAGTCGCGTTTGTGGCATGTCGACTGCATTGCTGATATAATGTACGCCTGTATTATCATGCACAACATGATTGTCGAAAATGAAGGTGTACAACTGACTAGTTGGGCCAACGACGATAATGAAGCCGGTCCAAGCCACGGCGTGGCCACCCCCAGCATACGAAGTGGGGTACCTCACGATGAAGCCGGCCGCCTCCAAGCACATGCCGACATGCGCCAAGTGGAAGCTCATATTCGACTCCAAAAGGATTTAATTGAAGAGTTGTGGGCGCGGACTGCACGACGTTAGTTTTTTTTTTTTTGTAATTTTGTAATTTTTTTAATGGACCTTTTTTTAATTTAAATGAAATTATTGCATTTTTCCGTATCTGTGTCGTAAGTTGAATTCTGTATTTTGTGTGATTGTTATTTTTATAATTTTGTTTATTATGGCTGGCTATTGCTTGTCAGTTGCTTATTCGGATGATGTGGCAGGAGAAATTTTAGTGCTGATAATGTGGCAGCTGGAGTTTGTGGCTGGACTATAGCTGAATTATTGTTTGTCCACTTACTATCATGGATGCTTTTAAACCCAAGAAATAAGCCCAGAACGAGAAACACTATATATTCGGCGCATATTCCATCTGTCCGTATAATTGTCACTAGTTTTTTTATCAGTTTATCCATACTTTTCAATTTTCATACTACTGCTTTAGTAATGAATCTCGTATTTTATTACCTCAATTCATTTAAAATATACCACTCCATAAAATTAATATGAAATCTATATTCAGTAATTTTTTACTATCTACTGTATTATTTTTTTGTATTTTTCAAAATTCAAGCTAGAAATGTTTTATATAATAATTTTATTGAAGAAAGTTTATCGAAAAATATGAAATAAATTTATAAATTTACGAGAAACACGAAATTGAAACACACTGTACGCACCGCTCTGTTGCATAGCACACCCACCCACCCACCCACCCAACCAACCAATCTCACAATCTCTCATGACCAAACGGGACGGCCTCGCGCCTGACATAAACGACGACGTTTCCCCCGCCGCCTGGGGAACTTGGGAGGAGCTCCTCCTCGCCTTCGCTGTCAACCGCCACGGCACCGCCTCCTGGGATTCCATATCTTCCGAACTTCAGAAGAGGACATCGGACCCTAACCTCCGCCTCTCCGCGCATGGCTGCAGGTCAAAATATCTCGACCTAAAGCGGCGGTTCGTCGTCACAAATAGCGATTTCGCGGCTGACAAATCCAACGTTGACGAATCCGCGCCGTTGCTGGACGAGCTCAGGAAATTGCGCGTCGCCGAGCTCCGGCGAGAAGTGCAACGTTACGATCTCAACATCAAGTACTCCTTTACGATTTCCGCATACACGATTGAATCAATTGTTGAGAGATCTGAACGTCGCGGCGATTTTTTTGTTTCATCGAGGCGAGGCGATTTTCGTGTTTCCTGATCCGCTCAGATTTATGCAGGTCACTCGAGTTAAAGATGAAGAGGATGGAGGAGGAGAGGGGAAAACGCGTCAGGAGTGAGAAGAGCGAGGCTGATCTAGAAAATAATGTCGAGGAGAAGAGAGATCGTGAACCGGAGGCGGCCGGCGGAGAATTGGAGAAGGATCAGTTGTCAGTTAATGAATCGAACTCGACAGATCCGGGAGCGGAGAAATTAATTGCCGGCGATTCGGCTTCGGAACCGGCTGGAGCCGGAGAGAAGGCGAGGAACGATCGAACCGGAGAGACGAGCGGCGAACCGGCGGGGATGAAACCGGAAGTGGATCACAAATCTGTGAGGGAGGATTCGTGCAACGGGAGCTCGAACAGTATAGAGGGGCCAGACCGGGAGGTGAAGACCGAAGCGGTGGCTAGATCGAATGACTCGGAGGCGATGAAGGAGAACTCGGATGTGCAGAGCTCAGCAAGTAGATCGAGGAAGGAGGAGGAGGGGAGAGATAAGGTGCGGCGCGGGAGCACCAGTGGCGATGAGCGTGAACACGAGGATCAATCTCGTGGCGTCAAAGAATTGTCCGCCGAATCGCAGCCGTTGCTTGACTTTCTACAAGCGATTCGCGCGCCTAAGATCGGCTCCATCTTCGAACGCCGCCTCCGGAGCCAGGTCATTATTTATTTTAATTTATTCAATTTTAATTATCCTCATTGGATTTATTGGTCGCTTCATTCTTTACGTAATTTAAGGATTCGTTTTTCTTAAATATTGGTTCTCTTTTTTCTTGAAGAGAGCTATATGCTATTGTTCAATCTCATGCATTTGATTTTTATTCTTTTTATTCAAATGTGAATACATAAATCTAAATATGCTTTCTGGTTGACCAGTCAATTTTCAAGTCCGTCAAATTATTGCCAACTTCATTTTATTTATAAAAATGAGTAATTTTATTTTTATATTATGACTCATTTTTAAAAATTTTCTCTTTTAGAGGAAAAAAGTAAATGTAATATTATTCTGAGAAATTTATAAAAAGTATATAAAGAGACTAATTTTAGTGAATTGCAAACAAAAAAAAATCACTGTTTTAGTATTTTTATGGATAAATAATACTCTAACCGTCCTTTGAAATAATTTGAGTTTTAATGCGAATTTGATAAAGTAAGAGAAATAGAAAGAAAAATGTGTTGGTAGAAAATAAGTTACACCTTATTAGAAATTTCCTAAAATCGGAAATTCTATTTTTAGGGGACTAGACCAAAAAGGATTGAGTTTATATATTTAGGAGACAAACATGAAACTGACTTGTTTCTTCCCATTGTGGCAGGAAACATCAAAATATGAGAAGCTGATTCTCCAGCACATGGATCTTGAACAAATTGAAACCAGATTGATGGAAGGCCGGTACACTGCTTCCAGCCCCAAGTTCTATCGCGATCTCTTGCTGCTCGTTAACAACGCCCTCGTGTTCTTCAGCAAGAACTCATCGGAGTCGAGCGCGGCCTTAGAGATCCGACGTCTCATCTCCAATGAGATCTCTCACAAACACGCCAAGTCCGATTCTTCATCTGTGAAGCAGGTTTCTTTGCAGTCTCTCTCAATGCCCAAGAAAGAAGATGCCAAGGCCTCGCCTCCTCCCTCATTGACGTTGAAGCCAAGAATATCCGGCTCCTTGATCGTCTGCCGGAAACGCAGCTTGATTACCAAGGCAACCGCGTCGTCTTCAGGGACGGACAAGAAGAAACAGCCGGCTGAGGAGGACACCGATCAGCAATGGTCTGGTGATGCCGAGGAGCCTAAAATCACCAAGAAACGAACAAGGGATCGGTTTCCTGCAGCGTCGTCAGCCAACTCTAAGAAGAACGGCAAGAATCAAGCCAGCAACAATGTCAGCAAAACCTCCCCGGCCGAGTCAGTGAAGCAGCAGCAGGGGAAAGGAGGTGGTTCGTCGTCCTCGCAAGTGGAGGTAAAGGGCGACGGCAAGAAGAGCCACTCGACGTCGGACTCGAAGAAACGCAGTGCAGCCAATTTCTTGAGTAGGATGAAGCATGGCTCGTCGCCAAACAAAGGCGTGTTGGTTGATGCATTGAAGAACACGCCGTTGACAGGCGAGAGTGCGACTGGGAAGAAAAATGAGAGTGCAAAGAGAGGTGAAAAGAAGGAACCGGCGGCCAATAGGAGAGTTACGGAGAAGGGCAGCCCAGGAAAGAGGAATGTCGGACGGCCACCGAAGAGAGGGGCTGTGCCACCACCTTTGGCTGGCGGGAAACGCAGTCGGGACACTGAGCCAGCGGCGGCTTCGAAACAGCCCAAGAAAAGGTCGAGGAAGTTATAGTGGTTTGGAAGGAAAGGAAGGGATATGCACAATATTTGTACGTAGCGTATGGATTCTTGGTTGTTTGTTTTCATAGATATTGAAGCGTATTTAGTGAAATGGAGAAGTAGGGTAAAGTTAGTGATATGGTTTAAGTGACTTCTTTCCAACACCAACGTGACGACTAATTTAAATGTTAACGGGTCCTAGTATGTAATCCCTCCATCCCAATTGAGGTATTTCTTTTGGCATAAAATTTAAATTGAATACACTAATTAGAAAATGCATTCCCAACTAAAGTTATCTCTAAAAAGTAGTACTAAGAAAAAAAAAGTACTATTCCCCAATATGCTAGACTTTAGAGCTATGACTAGCCGTGCCTTAGCCACCGGTGTGCGGCTAGGCGCTCGGTTAGCTTGCTATTGCGATAGGCTAGCCGAGAGGACGAAAAAAAATGTCCCAGCTCACGGGCGTGGACGAGCGGCACTAGCCGATCACTCGCCGCCTATTGCGTGGTGAGCGCTTATTTTTTTTTGAATTGTAGTATGTTTTATTTTATTAAATTATGCTTGAACTTTCTCCATTTTTTGATCCAATTTAATTTTGTATTTTTCATTTATATTTGTCGGGCTAAGACATTGGCTGGGCTATTGCTGGCCTATTACGTTGACTAGGCTATCAAAAGGGTATAATGATGTGGCAAGATGAGTTTTAGGCTATGCTATTTGCTAGACTATTGCTATTCCAGTCATATTGTGGATGCTCAAAGCATTTCTTTTTTAAGCTATCCCATTGGACTTGGCCAGTGATAATTTTTTTGGCATCACGGCATGTAATATATAAGCCACACACCTTTATAATATCGTCCTACTCTCCTAAATAAAACAAAAAAGACATGAAAAGGGATTAACAAATTTTGTGAGAATACAGACTTCTATTATAGTATAAAAAATATATATATAGGGGAGCTTTATTCTCTTTTTCACCTCTTACATCCTTTTTCCTTCTTAATAATACCCGTTAGATCTAGGGAATCGACGGAGCATATTGTTTCAATAAATCTACTTCCGTGTTGCATTATAGAAGGTGGCTAAAAGCATTACAGGGGTAATACAGACATTTGACTGAAGATGAACCGCCATATTTTGGAATCTGCGACTTTCACGGGATTTGAAACGATCATATTCTTCTTCTTTCTTCATTCATTATGCCCACAACCCATACCACTCCTTCCACTCTCTCCACAACCGAAACCCTCGAACTCTCCCTCCCCAGTGCCGCGTCTGAAGATTGAGCATTATTCGACCAAAATTTCGGAGGAAATTAGCTATCAACGTTAACATCTACTCAGAAACACCGACTCCTTACAACTAGGTATGTTTCAATAGTGATTTAGGCGTCTTTTTTTCGTGATTTTGCAGATCCATATTGTTAAAATTGAATCTTTAAATACGCCGAGGCGCAGAAATCTATGAAATTAGTTGTTCTTTGTTTATGGTTTTCTCTTAATGTGGCGGGAATATGTTTTTTGCGGTTTCGTGATTTTGCAGACCCATTTTGGGTTCGGTTAAATAATGATGAATTCCGGTATCATGATATGTTTTTGCCAGATCGAAAATGCCTAAGAGGGGTCGTCCGCTATCTCAAGTAACAGAGGCTGCAGGTAAAATTTACATCCGCCTGTTTCAATACAATTTTCTTTTTTTCAGATTGTGAGTAAGGGTATTAGCAAATCTGTTGAATCCGCATTATCCATGGTGTGTGGTGTGGTGAATAAATAAATGACAGAGTTCATAATTTCAGATGTATTCAATGAATTGTGGAACTATAAGCATGCATTTTTTTGGTGTTACTGTCTGCATTATATGGGGTATATTAGTTATAAAGTGTAATATATTTTGTTTATAAGGAGCATAATTTATATAAACTAAGCATTATGTAACATATTTTATGCATTATGGTTACCAAAATTTGCATTACAGAGGCTACTTGGGAGTGTTGTTAAATATTCTAGGCAGGATCGTTTGTTTTTATTATTTTCTGTGGGAAATGAATTGTCGAACTGAAATTGTGCGTTTTTTATACAATTTTTGTGTAACACATGTACAATTGCATTTTGAGAAAATACATTATCAGGTCATTGCATTTCGGAACGTAATGTATGCATTATGTTTAATAAAATATGCATTAGCCAGGTTTTTTGAAAAAATGTGCATTTCAATGATGTAATAATGCATTATCAGTATTATGTAATGCATTATCAGTAATATTTAGTGCATTATCAGTGATGTTTAATGCATTATGCGAATGTGTTACGCAATCATTCATGTGATCTGATTAATTACGTTGTTTGCATTAATATGTAAACATTAATATGTACACATCTTTACACAGAACGTAGTCTACTTTATTGAAAAGGTTGTGATTTGTTACTTTGTTTGTGCAATTTCAGAGAAGCGAGTAAGTTCTGAACTCGACGATGCAGTTGATGATTTAATTCCGGTAGCGTTGGCACAGAAGTTAAGGGATCGGTTGGCAGCGGCTGCCCCTAGTACCTCAGCAGGTGATGTTCAACAGACACAAGTTAAGGGAAGAAAGACTGATCGTCTTTACTGCAGACGAACACCGTCGGAATTTCTGAACTGCTTGAAGCAGTTAAATCCAAGGCAGAAAGGGCTGTAACGGAAATTGGTTTTGGTGTAGTACTCTCTTTCGACATTAAATAAATCCCTAGCTTTCTTGCGTTTTGGGTGTTGAACGCCCTAAACCTCGCCCGCTGCCAAATACAGCTTCCTGGTGGCGAAGCACTGACTTTGGAAGAGGAGGACGTCCACTTGACATTGGGATTTCCAAGGGGCCCTACACAGATATCGAGACCGGTTGACAAACAGACAAACTTTGTTTACAACGACTTGGTAGCAGAAAGGTGTCAAAAGGGACGGTTAAGATGAGCCCGAAGGACATCTCGGAGTTAATGATGGCTGACACTGAGGGGGGTGAAGATTTCAAGAAACTCTTCATGTTCCTCCTAGAGAATGCTTTAATAGAGACACCTAGTGATGGGCATTGCAAGCCCAAAATTCTACACTTCATCGAGGATGTCGAAGATATTAAAAATTTGAATTGGTGTGGGTATGTGCTTTCCGTCCTAGAGGCAACTTTTCCAAGCTACGCAAACGGACAAAGTGCCTTGTTCAATGGACCAATACATTTCTTGGTGGTATGTGAATTTGTATCTCCAATACATAAGCAATATCTTCACTGGGTTATTGCATCCAAAATATTATTCTAATACTGCCACTACTTTTTTTCACTATCATTGGTTCAAAATTTATTCAGCTGCATTATAAGTATTCACATGTTGCATTATGAACACATAATTTTGCATTATTAACCCCTAACCTTGTTTGGTCAATATTAACAGTGCGCCTACGTCGACTGCGTTGTACATATCCGGAGGCGGGTCATCCGCGCGTGGCCAACGATGAAGGGTTGGACCCTGGAGTCTCTTAAACAGCGCGAGGATTTGGAAAAGAACCAATTTGGGACTGGGCGCTTAGAGTCGAGACTAGACAAAGAGAGATGGCTGGCCGAGCAGGAGTTTAAAAGGCGAACAGGAGTGGCTGGGGGTGATTCCTCCACTACAAGCATCCACAGAGCGAAGAGGCTACGAGACAAATTTGTTGCTTCTAGCTCTATGTTGGCCCATGCAGTCTCAATTTGGGTTGAAGATTTCAAAAGCATACCTGAGGAGCTACTGGACGACGACTGCTTCCGTGTGGGGAGCTAAATTGGACGTAAGCTTTTGGGAATTACAGAACAGGAGCTTGAAGGGGATGACGAGATCACAACAAGACTGACCCAGGCTAGGCTGGATGAGGAGGAGTATAGTCAGGAGTGGATAGATGAAATGGAAAAGATGATGGCAGCTTATGACAAGAAAAAGACAATCACAACTGGATTCACCAGACCATCATTTGTGTTAGACGGTTTTGATTGCCCTGACCCGTTCGCCACACAGCCTTCCCAAGAAGCAGGCCAGAGCGTCGGAGCTGCTGAACCCCTCCACACTGATGCCAGAGTAGATTGTGCCCCGGTTTTGGGTCTGCCAGAACTAGCAGATCATCATGCAGGCTCGGCAATGCCTGATCCAGTCGCCGATGTTGCCGTACCTGTTGTCCCAACTGAAGCGCATACTTCGGTTCTAGCATCTGGCGTGGTGGTGGCTGTTGACTTACGTGGCAAGGCTACGGTATCAATAACTAGACTTATCAAGGGACAATTTTTTACTTTTTGGCTTTGATTAAATCAATGGTATTATTATGCAGGTATGTTCATCGGTTGAGGACACTAGAGGAGTTAGAGAATGTGGTAATGAGGTGGTGACAACAACAAAACCAAAGAGTGTTAAGGTAATCAAAGATATGCCATGTTCAGATGGGAGAGTCAAGGTTTGAATTAATTTAAAATCATGTGCATTATAACATGTTTATGTTAACTTGTAAAGGCACATATCTGACTGACTTGAAAACATAGGGAAAGGCAGAGAACAAAGCAGGCCTGACAAAGGAAATGGCTATTAAGCGTGGAAAGGCAAAACAGCCTGCCGTGACAAAGGTTGGTACTAATCTAAAGTTGGTATGTCAGTTGTAATGTGCATTCTCCAGTGTCGTATGTGCATTATTTATTATGTTTGATGCATTATATTGAGTATCTGATGCATTATGTGAAATTATCTATTGATTGTGTTGGTTATGTTAGTTAATTAATTTTTAGTTACGCACTGTTTCAGGTATGCAGTATTTGGTATGCATGCATTACATGTTTGATGGAATGTTAAACTGACTACAGTTTTAGCAATTTCTTATATGTGCAATATTTGGTGTATCCCCTGCATTAATATGAAGGCATGCAGCATTATTTATTGTGCCATTTGCATTATTTGTAGTGTTTTTAGCAAATATGTTATGACTACTGGATAATTTGTTTGGACATATTAACTAATTGCTGTAGTTTATGTATTATAATGAATTGTATTTTAACCTTGCGTTCACAGAGACCTCCCTTGTCTAAGGAGAAGGGGATAGTGATTGCTGAGGCTGGGACGGGTGGTATTAGTGACGACTTGCCATTGAAAACTGCGGCTGTTCTTGTAAAAGGAAAGGAGAAGGTGAACAAGGCTAAGGAGGCTATCCGATCGGTAACAAAATAATAGATACCATCGTGTAAGGATTTTGCCTATTTATGGTATGAATATTTTATATTTGCAGGAGGCTTCAAACGTTGAAACGACACGTGTAAGGAAAGCTAGTCCGGCTATGCGGTCACCTTTCAATGAGCGGGCTGTAAGGCTTACAGCCAAGGCTAACGGCAACGACAAGGAGCTATATTTCTGGGTCCTTAGCACAGCGGAGACGCATGAATCTATCTGGTCTGTATTATTTGTTTTGCTTTTCTTTGTGAAGAGGGTGATTATCTTTACTGATTGTTTTCTGTATTGTAAGTATTAATTTGTAAAGTCTACAAACACTCCATATGTGCATTGTTGTAAGTAGTTACTGCATTATGAAATTCTCAGTGTGCATTTTGTAATCATACAGTATTAGAAGTTTATTATTGAAAGAGCAGGTTTGTGCAGGTGTCGTTTCAAGCAAAGGGTGTATCCTACTGATCAGTATGGAAGTCCCTGCTAAACCTGAACCTGGTATCAATAATTCCTCAACCCTCTTCTACTGGGTAGTATAGTGAAGGTAGGGGTCGAATCCCACAGAGATGAATGCTTTTTGGGAATTGTGGTGATATTCTGCAAAGGTTTGGTTAGCTACCACGCTTTGGGTTGAGACTTATCTAGACTGGAATTTAAGGTGGTACTCTACTGACTAGGAGGTGGGAAAGGAGTTGGACAGGCGGCTGTGTACGTGGAAAGTGGGGGACATGGTTTTCAGGAAGTATATGGAAAGTACTAGTTTACTATAAAAGGTTAAACAGAATATCAGAGGACAAGAGGTAGTTAGGTGACTAGACTGACAGATCTGTAGGGGGCCAGCTGAAAAGGTAGAAAAAATAAAGGACAAAAGCAAAAGTAACTAAAAAGTAAAAGTGGTCTCAAACTTGGATGCGGATGTTATCTTCTTCAACATGAATAAACTCAGATCAACAATCTCAGATTTCATGAACGAGAAACACAAATTAACAAACTCCACAGCTCAGATCTACAATTAAAACTTCGAATCAAAAGATCGAACACTGAAACTGCAATTATGTTTACTGGTCAACATGCAGGGTGACAGAAATCACGTAAACTGGGTTTTCACACTTAACTAATTCAGATCTAAAATCTAACAGCTATCTAGACTTGCAAACTCAGAGAGATTAACTACAGAAGTTAAAACATGCGATTCCACACAGGAAATTACCGTAACAGCTAGATCTAAGCTATCTAGGCAGAAAGAAGCGAAAACAAACATGAACCGATGCTGGAAAACAACTTCATAGCATTTTGAAAACGTTTGGATCACAACCAAGACTTCAAAATAAGCAAAATACTGGAAATGCGAAAGATCCAACGTAGAGAAAACAAACAAGATTAACTAGAAAGCAAATAAAGATTATTTTTGCCACTCCGGGCGATGGAACTGCTAACTACGATCGTGTTGACTGGAACGAGAAAATGGAACTCCGGCGAACTGATGATCTTCAAGTGACCATGGATATGGCGAGGAACGAGAATTACGAAGGATAATGCTGAAGGAGGGATCTACAGAAGAGAAATTGCTAACTAAGCGTAAGAGTTAACTAACTAATTCATGATTTTATCTCCAAGTGGCTTCCTTTTATAGGGAGGCCTCCCTTGATTTTTAGGGTAGACTTCGAACATGAAATGACTCTTTTGTCCCCTTGCTTGTGGCTGATCTTCCCAGCTATCCTTCTTCTCCATCTCGAGCCTTTTTGGCATGCATACTGGTCAGGATAACAACATCCTGACGCCCTTTTCGCCTGAAGTATCCGAAGCTTTGCCTACTGGCTAGAACACTTACTGGCTAGAACACTTCCCTGCACACGTTAGCAACTGTTTTGCAGAATATATACCAATTATGCACATTATACTGACCAGTAACCAAGGCCTAGAATACGACTTATCAATTATCCATTCAGTTTGGTATTCTGTGTAAACCATAATAAACCTACTGGGTAGTACATAGATTCATTTTTTGGATTTGATAGTGCATTATGTAGCCAATTGTTAACATTACGTTTGATATTGATATGCAGGGATGCAATTGTTTATGTAGACACCTACAAACGAACTGTGCAGTTCGAGTTCCTTTCGTTGGCACCATTTAAACCTGTCAGCCCGGTCGTTGTGGACACTTGGTGCTCATACTTAAATAATATGGAGAAGCTAAAGGCACCAGACACAGCATCCAGACACTTCTTTTCCACAAGGCCATGCGTGAGTGAATCTTTTGTGTTATCTAATTACCAAATGAATCTTTATCTGCAACATAAGTACCTGAAGTACCGGCAACGATTGTAGGCACAATCATTGATAGACAGCCCTGAAGAGTGGGGTGAAGAAAGGCGATTTGCGTCTTTTTGGACCATTCTTTTTGAGGAAGCACTTGCAGCCGGATACAGCAAATGGGAGAAACACGATCTGGTTAGTCTGAATATAAACTTATTTGTATGTGAATCAATTGTTTATGACAGCATACAAGACCATTTAATGTTATCTTCATCGTGTAGTTCTTCTTCCCAATTTGGGGGAAGAGACATCAATATTTGGTCTGCTTTGATGTGCCGGCTGGCAAGATGAACATTATTGACCACACCCTGGCAGAGCCGCACGCTTCGTTCGGCGACAAATATGTGGACACACCATCTATGCTGGTATGTAATGAGACCACTCTGATTTTTCCCCTTTAATGCATAAAAACATATTTTGTTGATGCGGTACAATTATGTCTTTTTGTTTTAGCGGAAATTCATGGCTGACGCAATGGATAAGTGCAAAGACTCTAGACTGGCTGATGTGATACGAAAGTGCACTATACATGTAGTTGCAATGCCGTGGCGGAACAACCTGTCCATAACGGATAATGGTGTGTACATCATGCGACACTTGGAAACATACTTTGGAGAGAAGGAGAAAGATTGGGAATGCGGGATGATCGCGAAGGGAAGCAAAAGTCTAGAAATGTTTCGAATCAAGTTCGCAATGACGCTACTGACTTGTACTCACAATGTCCGCGGTGCCGCAAACCAATCTAAGGCAACCAAGTACTGGAGAGATAAACCTGCAAAGTTCAATTTCGAACAGTGGGTCGAGAATTATGGGTTGTAGTGCGTGATGGTTTCAGGTATTTGTTGGAAGACTTAGCACTCTAGATCTTTTTACAACCTTGAATACACTGAATAATGTTTTTGAGAATAGCCTTTCTGATTTTGATCTTGTGAACACTCAGCCGAACCATATGTGCATCCTGTTTATTCAGACGGCTTAAAATACTTCGTGTTTAATTGGTGTATTATGTTATTTGTCTTGTTTGTATTATGGTTTTTGTCTGTATAGGTGGTCGATTAACTCTCGTAATGCTTAACATGTACCAAATAATGCACCAATCTTTGTGCGCAATGCAATGGCAACACCAAATAATGCATTTGTATATTATACACCTAATATATTAAGCCATGTATGTTGTACGCCTCTATTTTATGTGCATTATATCTGCATATAATGTAAGTATTCGTATTAGATTATGCATTACAAAACGTTGTTTGTGTATTTTACCCAAATAATGCACCAACCGTTGTGCATAATGCAACGACAACACTAAATAATGCATTTGTATATTGTACACCTAATATAGTAAACCATATATGTAGTACGCCTCAATTTTATGAGCATCATATCTGCATATAATGTAAGTATTCGTTTTAGATTATGCATTACTAAACGTTGTTTGTGTAATTTAACCAAATAATGCACCAATCCTTGGGCGTAATGCAATGGCAAAACCAAATAATGCATTTGTATATTGTACACCTAAAATATTAAGGCATATATATAGTACGCCTCAATTTTATGTGCATCATATCTGCATATAATGTCAGTATACGTATTAGATTATGCATTAGTAAACTTGGTGTGTGTATTTGGGTGAATTGGTTTTGTGGAAAGTCAAATGGATGTAAATCTATACTTTCTGTCGTTAATTGTGTTTGGTATGTTAAATTCGACCACAACAAAATGTCAACACGTACCAAATTGAAATCAATGTGCATTACGATAATTCTATATATAGGTTCAGTAAACTTTTGTAATGCTTAATGCAAACCGCATAATGTACGAAGCGTTGTACATTGAGTTCAAATAATGCTTATTAATAGAGTTAGGGACCGATGTATAAGGCTCTAATAAACCCAAAA
This sequence comes from Salvia splendens, assembly GCF_004379255.2. Lineage (NCBI taxonomy): Eukaryota > Viridiplantae > Streptophyta > Magnoliopsida > Lamiales > Lamiaceae > Salvia > Salvia splendens. The sequence continues at coordinate 17,764,786 of NC_056047.1, read as the reverse complement.
ATTATTCCCACAAACCAAGTAAACCATGGAATTCTATTACAACCATTCTACTAAAAATAAAAAATTGACCAAAGAACGACCAATGTTGTTTTTTTATACGACATGATTCAAGCTGGATTTTTCCCCTTCCGCGCATCTTTCTCCATCGTCATCTCTTTAAGTACAGGACAGTTCCTGGAGTCGTGATGACCCAACTCATCGCAAGCCTTACACCGTCTAGGAGGCCTAGTCGCATCCTTTATAGCATTCTCTCTCTTTGAAATCAGACGGCTCGCCGAGCTGCTGGCGTGACCCTTCGTCTTCACGACATCGGGAGGATGCACCGCAACAGATTTAGGCCTTACCATTCTATAAAACTCTTCAACCATACGCCTCTTCTCAGCGACTGAAGTTGCCGGAGTACCAGTTTGAAGAGAGTTGCCAAGTTCTTCGACGCCAGCTACAAATGAACGTAAAGCATCGATGTCGGTCTCAAACTGTCTAAGAAAACCATAAAACATCGAAATCGCCTGCTTTGACACAGTTTGCCTATCGTCAGCGGATGAGTGGGTAAGCAAGGGATCCTGAAACTCCCTGTGTACAGCCTTGGCTAAGGGAGTCTTCATCCATCGACTTTCACTGTATTTATCCGGGATTTTTTTCACCTCATTGTTCCGAAACAAGAAAAATATATGACTGCACAAATAACCATGCCGACCAAAAAGTTTGCATTCGCACGAGTAAGTATCATCAATCTTGTCATGACGAACAAAATATGCATTGCGCTTGCTATCGCCAAGCTTGTATGTGTCAACCGTTTCTCCTGACATAAAACTCAGCACACGACATCTGTCATTACCCTCCACAATTTCTTCTTGTATTTTCCTGAACATACTGTCGGTAAACAACGTGGAAGCATGTTTCTCGAACGGCAGAGTAGTTGCGAGTATGGGTATGGAAGTGGCATCATGGTAGTCCAAAGCTGTTCTACTTTTCCGCTAGAATTCTATGACGTGGTTGAAATTCAGGTAGAATTCGGCTATGTTAGCTCGGGGCTTCAGAAAATTTTTGTAGAAACTGTTCTCTGATTCAGATATGGACGTAGTCCTAATCATCGATCCCATAGGAAAATCCCTGAAGTACGCCGGTATCCAGTACTTCCTATATGCATACAATGTGTTGAACCAGTCGATGTCCTCTAGCTGATGATGTTCGACCAATCTATTCCACTCCTCCTCGAATTCGTCCGGCTCTAATAGGTCCGACCAAACACAAGCGTTAAACTCCTTTTTGAAATCGTCGTCCCGCAATAATCTGTTTGGTACTTTGACTGCCAATTTATGCATTATATGCCACATACACCAACGGTGACGTGTGCCGACTAGGACCTCTTCAATCGCTGATCGCATACCCAAATCTTGATCGGTCACAATCATCCTGGGTGCTACACCCATACAATCTACAAAATGTCTGAACAACCAAGCAAATGCCCCTGTTTTCTCGCTGCACACTAACCCGACCGCAAATGTCACAGGACAACCATGATTATCCTTTCCAGTGAAAGGAGTGAAGAACATACAGTACCTGCGTACATGACAATAACCTGTCGTCAGAAGCGTAAACATATCATAATGCAACTTACGGTAGTGTGTAATGCAGTGACATCCAGCAATAATGAACACAATATACAGTAGATTAATACAATATAACGTAAACAACACATTAGTTAGTTTCAATACAATAAACGATCTAAAATCATACCTATCTTAATTCGTACAACATACACATTGCAAATAAGATTTTATGCATTATACATACAATATAGAGCATTACACATATTCACTTTATGCATTATTTCTAAGAACTTTATTCAGTATACTATGTACGTTGAAGACTTACGTAATACAGTTATAGGTCAAACACAAAGATTTGTTAAACGTTGTTATTAATGTTTACATACTACACCCTAGCCCCTAGTCTTATCAAACCCTTAGGGGAAACAAGCAACGTGCGCCACACATCGCAAACCAGACGAAATCTTTTTACCCGAAACATTGCCGCTCACGAATTATGCATTATATAGACACCTAAGTTCATTATGCTTCGTCAATATGTGCATTACATGCTTCGTTTCAACCGAATACCCTAGAAATCCCGAGAGCGAATCCATGGAGGAAGGTTTCACAGCAAGCGCTAATGTTATACCATGACAACACAATACACGATTTAATTGCTGATTAAAAATCAAATAATCAAACTGCTACAACTTGTACTGAAACATACGCAACATAAACAAAATCAGGCTGATTCGTGATTTACCTTCTTCCATTGATTAAGAACAAAAACGGTAACTACAACGCCAAGTAGATAAGCTTGAACTGCCGAGGATTGATTAACGAGAAAATTGAGAATTGTGATAATTGAAACCTTGCAAAAAACTAGCGATGCAAAATCATATACGCCTGAGCCTTCCTTTCCTTCTACGACGTGAGAGAAGTAAAAAAACCGCAGTATCTGCCAATGAGAGAATCATGGAATTTCCATAACTAACAAATAATTATCTACCAAATCTGCCCTTAATCGATTTTTAATTGATTATAATTAAATGGCATCAACGAATATTTTGAACCATCCGATTGATGTAATTAAGGGTTGAGATTAAGAAGGAAAAAGAAGGAAATATGATAAAAGGAAATGAATACATCCCTCTATATATATATATATATAGGATTGTATTCAAATCCTTTTTCCATATTTTCTCCTATTTCCTTCTTGATCTCAGCCCCACGATTTTGTCATCCGACGGTTAGATTGATGCCACGTGTCATTTAATAATGCAGATTTTCAGTTAAATAATGCACACCGACTAATAATGCACCGTTATAGTGTAATAATGTAGATTTTCAGTTGAATAATGCTCACCGACTAATAATGCACCATTATAGTGTAATAATGCAGATCATCTGGACCGTTGATGAATGGGATCTAACGGTCCAGGTTAAGAAGGAACTTAAATCTAAGGGGAGCAAAGGAGTTTAACATATATATATATATATATATATATATATATATATATATATATATATAGGGGAGCGTTATTCACCTTTTCACATTTTAGATCCTTTTTCCTTCTTAATATTACGCGTTAGATCTAAGGCATCAACGGATCAGATTGATTCTATAAAACTGTTCCGTGTTGCATTATAGAAGGTGGTTGTATGCATTACAGGGTTATTATTGACATTTGACGGAAAAGTAACTGCCACATTTTGGTATCTGTGAATAATGCACCACATGGTCACGAGTAATGCATATAATTGACTATATAATGCACAATATGTGAACTGCAATGCATACGAATAAGATGTACCATGTTATGATGTTTGGACACACGTTTCTTGTTTCCCCTAAGGGTTTAATAAGCTTAGGGGCTAGGGTATAGTACGTAGACACGTATGTAATCTTCACATGGTAACGAGTAATGGATATAATTGACTATATAATGCACAATTTGTGAACTGCAATGCATACGAACAAGATGTGATGTGTTATGATGTTTGACACACGTTTCTTGTTTCCCCTAAGGGTTTAATAAGCTTAGGGGCTAGGGTATAGTACGTACGCATTAATAACAAATTATAAAACGATACGAATAATTCACCAAATTGTCACGAGTAATGGATGTTATTAACTATATAATGCACAATATGTGAACTGCAATGCATACGAATAAGATGTACCATGTTATGATGTTTGACACACGTTTCTTGTTTCCCCTAAGGGTTTAATAAGCTTAGGGGCTAGGGTATAGTACGTAGACATTACTAACAAATTATTGTTATTGGAATATACGTATGTGCATTATTTGGTTTAGGTAGTGCATTATGTAGCTGTTAATTGTCATTATCTCAGTATATTATGCACTATTAGAGGTATTGTGTATATGGGTTAATCAACGGATTGAAGATTACATACGTGCATTTAGTAATGTCTACGTACTATACCCTAGCCCCTAAGCTTATTAAACCCTTAGGGGAAACAAGAAACGTGTGTCAAACATCATAACATGGTACATCTTATTCGTATGCATTGCAGTTCACATATTGTGCATTATATAGTTAATAACATCCATTACTCGTGACAATTTTGTGAATTATTCGTATCGTTTTATAATTTGTTATTAATGCGTACGTACTATACCCTAGCCCCTAAGCTTATTAAACCCTTAGGGGAAACAAGAAACGTGTGTCAAACATCATAACACAACACATCTTGTTCGTATGCATTGCAGTTCACAAATTGTGCATTATATAGTCAATTATATCCATTACTCGTTACCATGTGAAGATTACATACGTGTCTATGTACTATACCCTAGCCCCTAAGCTTATTAAACCCTTAGGGGAAACAAGAAACGTGTGTCCAAAAATCATAACATGGTACATCTTATTCGTATGCATTGCAGTTAACATATTGTGCATTATATAGTCAATTATATGCATTACTCGTGACCAAGTGGTGCATTATGCGTAGCAGTTTCCAGCCATTATTAGATTACTATTGTACCCTCATAATGCACAAAATAGGACAAATAATGCAACACGGGATTAATTACCCAATGTTGATCTTGACCGTCCATTTCTCTAATCTAATTGTTGATATTAAGAAGGAAAAATGAGGAAATATAGGAAAAGGAAATGAATACATCCCTATATATATATATATATATATATATATAGGGTTTTGATCTATGCAAAACTGGATTTAAATACAGAAACGCAGAACAATATCATAATTAGGGCACTTTTAGGTCATAATTAGGTAATTTGTAGGTCATGCTAACAAAGCATGACCTAAAACGATCTTAGTATGACATTAAATCCAAATATTATAATATGACCTAAAATTGCTTAATTATGACCTTCCGTGTTTTTGGTTAATTATTGACCATTAGATCATCTAATCCTAGGGCTGAGATTTGGTCTGCATTTCTGGATTTAAACACATACTTATTTTGATCATCTCCCTATATATATATATATATATATATATAAAATGAACCTGTAGTAAAACGTAGATGAACTAATCATAAATTGCATCAGACATATTTGTCAATCACAATTTCTTGATGTACTACATGAATATAAAGAATCTAACTTACAACATCCAAATCAATGAAAAATACAGAAATGGATTGTTCACATGAACACTCAAACAATTGCTAATATACCCTAAAATTTATTTCCCCATCAGACAAACTAATCCCAGCACCAAGTTAAATTAATCACATGTATCTAAAAAGGCTACAAAACACAAGGCAGTTTAGGGTTAAACTATGGACAGCCATTAGCATCTTTTGTAGGAATTCTGCACCACTTCGAACCTCTAGCCAATTCCTAACTTCCAGCCCTTCCTTCAATTTCGAGATCATTGCCAGGGTCACGGTAATTGTTAGTCTGTTGTTGCTCGTCATCTGATCAAAATTGAAACGCAATGGAGAATTTAGATGGGCAAGCTAGTAAGAATGTAAACATGGATGTTATTTTCATTTCCCCCTCAGAGGCTAAATTGTAGTCGGCCAAAAGCAGAAACGCATACTAAACAAAACACTAAAAAACTATGCTTAAAAATGATCTTCTTACCACTATCACAGGCATCGACAAGTTTTTGAATTACTTGAACCAACGTTTGTTCATGCTCCTGCATCACCAATTTTATAACTGGAGTGTTACTGCAAAGGAATTGACACGGTAACTTGATATTCTTTAATCAAATCAATGTAAACCTTGAGCATTTTCTTAGCCTTGTCAATCTCTAATGCATCTGGATGACTTGCTTCAAGCACCATCTCCACCTGCCATAACAACAGCTAACAGTTCTGTAAACTTGCAAAGGCCGACATGATTACCGAAGGGTCATTATATGGAATACCTTCTTAATTAATGTATCAGTATGCAATATCTTGATTTCGTCAGACTCATCTTTCAAAACCCCATTTCGTGAAGGCTGCATTTCACTGGCATGGGGGTTCATTGAGGATGTTCTCCCTCTTCCAGAGATAGGTCCACCTGCCTCGCCTAGTCGAGATACTACAGGATCCTCGCCCACCCACCAAATATCCTCAGGGGGAACCTGCATTAATGCTAATTTAGTCAGGTTCAGGTAGGTCCAAATCAGTAAAAATCAAGCACAATTAGCCACAAACAATCAGGCAGGAAACAAGAACTAAAGGTGCTCTTACGTGCTAAGTTAGGCCCTCAACCATCTAATCTTATCTGGTCTAAAGTTAAGAGTTTCCAGGAATCCAGGAACAAAGACACGGATTCCAGCTGGGTTGAATATCAGGCAGCATTTATAAATATAACAAAAACATATCACAAGCAACATGAGAATCTTTTATTTTCCCACTCTCTGATCCATATAACAAGCTGTTAGGCACACTTGGAAAGATTTCAGAAGTAGAAGCAAATAAAAGATACTCCCTACGTCCAAGACAAATAGTTCCATCTTTCCATTTCGGTCCGTCTACAAAAAATAGTCCCATCCGAAAATGGAAAGTTTCTCTCAAATTATTACCATTATATTCCTACTTATTTACAACTTATACCTACCATTTATCCACCTTTTCTTTTTTCTCTCCCCTAATTTGTTCATTTTTTCTCCTTCTCTCTACTTACTACACTCATTTTTTCACATTCTCACTTCAACTTTACCCACCTGTTCTCTTTCTCTCTTACTTTACCAAATTTCTCATTAAAACCTATGTTGTCCACCCATGGGACTAATTTTGGTGGACGAAGTATCAAAATTATGTCTCGACATAACTATCATCATATTTGGGCTACAGAAGCAAGAGAGAGCTACCTCTTTTATGTTAACCCATTCCACAGTCTCACTGGGCAGATTGCTATCATACACCAGAGAATGACGGCCCTGAAAACATCAGGATGACCAACAGAAGTTAGAATTACTTTGTCAGGATAGTTGATGTGCATCTTATCATAAGATTTATGGTTTCTTTGGAGGTTAAAGGAATGGTCCAATATCATAAAATGTGAAGCACCGTGTTTCCTTAAATACCAACAACACGGACATATGACATAAATGCACAATATAGCATATTACAGGAAGGCATCAAAATGTTTGGAGGGGAAAATTACATATAAGCCCACAAGATAAGACTAATCTTGACACTATTTTCAATCCAGCAGTTTCTATGGTGATTCATATTCATTGCCAATAAACGAAAGCAAGCACTGTCAATAAAGCCTCTCAAATATCGAAATTGGTTTTCCTTTCACACGAAATTCATTATATAGCATACTTTATTCCAACAAATGTAGGTTACTGCATTTAAGAGGTAGAAAATTCCAAAAATTAAGGAGATGAAAAGGAGGGGGTATAAAAATCAATTTACACCATTGACATCAGAAAGTTTTGAGACTAGATGTTCTATGTTGTTTCCTTATCGATTCTCAACCCTCTTTTGTTTTAAGTATTTGGCCAAACTCCCCATCCTCACTTTTGTACTTCACATGCGTGACATGGAGGATACACTTGAAATTTGCTCTGGTGTGTTTCCAGCTATAGAAAATCCCTATGTACACCAAAAGAGACAAAAAAGATTCTCCACTCCATTAGGCCAAGAAGAGATACAAAGAGGAACTGAACATACATCTACAGGATTGTATTCAGATATGACAGCCTCATAAAAGTTACTGTCTGCAGGCCATCTTATCATCACCCGCCTACCGATTAAGGACTCGTTGATGCTTTCAGAAGGATCATCGATAGGAGCCCCAGAAGCAACATGATCACCATACTGATATTGCATGGGTTTTCTTGAAGTGAAAGCTTGCTGACCCTATGGAACAACAAAAACATGTATGTAAATTAATTGAGAGTTTTAATCAAATGTAACCAAACTAATCCTTATTTTAAAGGCTAACATACAGCATTCGTCCTTCTCCCACCAATCCCTGAAGAAGGGCCCCGTTTCACAACTGAATTTAAAGGCAAGGTGCTACCAGCCACTGGCTGAGAAAGTAAAGACTGAGAATGTGCATGAAATGGATTGGAAGTTTTTTGCCTTTTACGAGAAGCTGAAATTGTAGGACTTGGTAACTGGTTGTTTATATGCTGGGCGACACTGGGGGCTATATTTCGGTTACCACCTGCCTCCCTCCACTCTCTGATCCTGCGAATGAGGTCATCACCATTGACCTGACTAAGTAGTTCTCGATGCTCATCATCTGACACCCTGAGTTCCTTCCTCAATTCTGTTATAAGACCCTCTTTCTCCTGAGAAACAAACATATCAAGAAACAGCCAAATCCAATCAGATGAGACAGTCTTCCCAAACATAGCAAAGACATAACTTATAATGGATAAACATGTAGCAGAATATACCCATGTGAGTGCATCAGATTGTGCTTTGAAAGCTCGTAAAACAGCATCGTATGCAATCTGTTCCAGATTATGTATTTCGTATTCCATATCCATTTGACTCATTTGAAATGGGGCTGATGGTAGAAATGTCTTTCGTTCCCTGCCACACGACCTCCTACTGTGCCTCTGTTATACCCTATTTCAGGATTATCATCATCAGTTTTAACTAACTTTATTTAATTATAAGTAATCTAGGAATCGTGCAAATAATCAACCCAAACTCATGATCTTGAAAGTACTTAGACAATGTTCTAGCAAACAAATAGTATGCAACAGTCTCAAGTATGAAATAATTATATTGACAGGCTATTCAAGCAGTTAAATTGATACTTATATTATAATCCTACCTAGCTCAATCTACACTCAACGAAACAAACCAGTCAAATAATTTTCCACTCGTTAAGAAACCAATGGTAGAACTATTCATTATGATCTTTGCTCTAGTCACAACCTCGACCTCCACACCATGAAGGGGCAAAAGAAAAGCGGAGGAAAGGTCGACTTTTGAAACAAATTAAAATGGAGAAATCTCAATTCATGGAAACTGAAATACAGAAAAGAATCACAATCCGCATAACTTAACTTCATATCGAGGTTAAGAAAAAACAAAATTTAGCAACATTAAAAAAGACCTAACCTAAAATTTCCAACCCCAATTTCACGAGCCCACCTCTAAAACCACAAAATCCCTAAATTATTTGAATAAATTCCTTTGCAAACCCTACAAGTTCCAAAAAAAAAAGCACCTAATATACAAATAAAAAAAACACTACGTCCAATCCTCGAAGAAACGCAATTCGACCAACATAACAGAAAATTTGATGTGAGGGACGACGCAGGAAGTAATTGAAAAGGGAAGAGGGAAGAATTAGAGTCACCGCTGCTGTCTATGAGTCCATATTCCATAGAAAATCCAAGTCAATCAAACTGGAACGATTGCCCGAATTGGGGCGAGAGATTGCCTTAGGAGATTGATGAACGTCTCCACAGAGAGATTCTACGAAGAGAGAGAAAATGCGACAGATTTTGCCGAACGTAAACCTCTCTCACGAGAGGGAATGCAATCGGAAATTGAATGTTGAATTGGTGGAAGAATGGGTGGAACTGTTCATTGCCATTGTTGATGAGTTAGGATTTAAGAACAAACAATTGGGCCTAATTCATGCCCACTCTATTAAATATTTGGGAATTGGGCCTAATTCATGCCCACTATTAAATATTTGGGCATTGGGCCTAATTCATGCCCACTCTATTAAATATTTGGGCCACTATCCTCTTGTTTGTATCTAGTGGTCCAATATAATAATTTTGAGTTGATGCCCAATATTTAGCCCCATTATAACACTAGTTCATTTATAAATTTAATAATAATAATAATAATAATAAATTATTTTAGATTTTTTTGTGTTTTTTTTTCTCTGAAATTTACAATTCCATGTAGATTTGGTCGTAAAATTTTGGATTTTTGGATTTAAGTTCTTTCGAATTCATGTTTTCATATGGGTCCGAATTAGTCAATTTAGATTGAAATTTGAAAACTCTTTTTCTATAACAAATGTCACACTTGTTGAGGCATGAGTATACAAGATGTTATTCAGTGTATTAATTTTACGTTGGACATATATAGGTGGCAAAACTAACCATTTCCATTATTACAAAATCTGCCTCTATATATACATCTGTTTGTAGAGTCCATATATTACATACGAAGATGAAACTGAAATCATCATCCCTCTTTCTGCTTGTGGCTTTGCTCCTATTTTGGTTAGTTTTCTGCCTTATATTTCATCAACCTAGAGATGAAGATATGATTACATCTCCCACTACATTTGTAGTGAAAAATTCAAAGGCAAGAAAAGCAATGTCTTCATCACTTTCTCCAAAACACAAGTCCAATCAAGCTATGGAGCAAAGCTTGAAGGCCAAGCCGCCGAGCCTTCCCAATCCCACTCAGAATTAATAAATCTTCACATCTCATATTTTGTTATCATATGAAGCCATGATGCATACAAATAGTATACAATTGGAACAAAGTCATGTATTTACCTAAACTTGTTTATTTTACTCCACATGTGATTTACTTCTCTTGTTCTTTAATAATAATGAATACTACTTGTTTACTAATGTGATCTTGTTTGAATTTGTTTTTAGTGTATGGCTATATTTATAGAGTATTTCTTTGTTTAGATCATGGCTAACTACTCCATGTGATTTGAGGGGAAAGGGCAAGCATTATTTGATAAAAAAACCATTGAACTTAGTCTGTGTGATACACTATATATGTTCACACATGAACATTGATAAGACTGTTACGTGGTACTATTCTAAGAAACGAATGTAGGGGGTCGGGCAGGGTAGACCGACCCACCGTTAATATGTAGAATTGGGCGAGAAAACTCTATTACATTCGGCCCCCACCTTGGCCTCCAAACCTACAATAGTTTCTCCAGTTATGATCTCTTAAATGCTTAAATACATAATCTTTGATGTTATCATGTGGTGTGTTTTATGTACGAGTGTGTCTGTTGGCATATTAAGTGGGAAGATTTTCATTTTAGTATGTCCATGATTATCGGCGCCATCTTTGACATCATCCCCTCTATTTACCATAGGTCCCTCAGCGTGATCTTCGGCCTCGGCCTCACTAAAAGAAACTTCGGATATGGCCTGACGCAATTGAAAGGAAAAAAACTTCTTCAACCGACGACGACATACAACATTATATTGGCAATTTGATTATTAACATGCATCTTCATTGTGTTCAGCCCTATAAATTCTTTTTCTAGAGTATTAAATAATCTATAAATGGATATTGATCGAAATAAGGTCATATTATAAAATGATAAAGAGAAAACAAACAAATTAAAACCACATAAATTCCTAAGATTACATGTCGATCCATCTGTATCGGTGAAATATTATTACTCCCTCCGTCCCCAAAGAATTTGCACTTTGGGATCGGCACGCATTTTAATGGAAAATTGGTAAAGTAAGAGAGAGATAGAGAGAAAAAGTAATTAAAGTATTGTTAGTGGGGAATGGGTCCCACCTCATTAGAGAGAAAAAACTTTTCAAAATTAGAAAGTGCATATTCTTGTGGGACGGACTAAAAAGTAAAGAGTGTATATTCTTGTGGGACAGAGTGAGTATTTTTTAGTTGAGACATGAATCTCATCCTAACACATACTGTATATATGGATTTCAAGTACTGCTAGAATATCTCCCTGAATAGATTTGAAATAAACAATAATTGGAAAGGATGAATTGAGAAAGTTTTGCACGCATGACTTCACTATCATAACCTCGTCTTCATTTTTGTTTGTTTGCTACCAAACATTGTAGCATGGTCAATCATGGGATGTTCAATTCATAATTTATAATCTCAATATTATATGCTCGAAGTCCAACTCAATTATTGTATGTGATTTATCAGTGCACAATTATACTATGGAATTAGTGTGGATTTTCAAACATTGAAAAATCTATACTAACTTTTTTTTTTCATTTTCATACATAAATATATGTTTTTAGATAAAGTGAAATGCTTTAATAAAAGACTAAAGTCCAATTTTGGTCCATAACCTATTGTTTTGGTACCTTTTAGTCTCAAACATATTGTTTTTGTCCAAAATAACAATTTTCTGTTAAATTTAACAGTCAAAATGTTTGATCAATTCAATAACTTAATTATAATCTATGACTAAAGTCCAATTTTGATCCCGTACATTTTCCATAAAATTCTTTTCGGGTCCCATACATTAAGTTTGTGCCTTGTTTGGGACCAAAATATATCAAAACAATATGTTAGGGACCAAAAGGTCACAAACTTAATGTATGAGACCAAATAGAATTTTAAGGCAAATGTAAGGGATCAAAATTGGACTTTAGTCTTAATAAAAGACTGAACAGTAGCAAAATTGAAACATTTGGTATTTTTTTCAATCCCCCTTGGGTTAAATATTTTGACAAAAAAACGATAAAATGATGAGAAAAAAATTAAATGTTTACCTTTTAAGTTAAAAACGTTGATACAATTATGTATTTTCATCATTTATTCTAGCACTACACTGTATTCTTTCAATATATTTCATCTTATTATTCATAATTTTGAATTTCTTAATACGCAAACTTTATAATTAATTCAAGGTTCTTCCCTGAATTTGCAGAAACCTACGAGAAGAAAAGAATAAAAAGGCCAACTAAGCCCTACAATAAAAAAAAGAATCGAAAGAGAAAGGAGTAGAGAAAACAAATAAAATTTAAATTTTATGGGACATCAATTAAAATTTAAATAAACATAATTATTTTCATACACTTCTAGCCATCATCTCTTGAAATATCCTATAAGATTCCTGTTTTTCCAGCCTGAATTTCTTGAATATTCCCCTTCTCCCCCTCAAGCCACTCCAAGTACCTCGAGAGCCCTTTTGGCTCTCGATAGTACAGAGACGATGTCGTCCCATCAGGGATGGCCAACGTCGTCTGGGTCATGTTGATGCTAGTTGGCACTACAACGTTACAACTAGCATCATAGTAGACGCGGGTGATGGAGTACGTACTAAACAAGCCAGCACAAAGCCCAAGAAAGAGTATCAGTTCGGCATGACCAAAGAGTTCGGCCTCAGCCTACAGCTCAGTAAAAACCAACCAATCAAGCTCTGCCCTCAGGTCGGCATCAAGCTCTACTCTCAGATCGGCAAAAGCTGCTCGGCAATAGTTCAGCAGTTCGGTCTCAGCATCGGCAAAAGCTGCTCGGCAATACCGGACTGGGAGACACGATCTATCTAGTGGTGGACCCATGCAGGCTCTCATGACCTCCACGACATCCACGACATAATTACTGATGATGTAAGCCACCGCCTAATTAGTGGCCATGCAGGATCTCATGACCTCCGTGACCTCCACGACTTAGGGTGGTGATGCAAGCCACGATCTCAGTTCTATATATAAACGGAACTTAGATCCGATAGAGGAGACACCAACTCTAAGAGAGAGAATATCATATAGCAAGCTTGTATTTGTAAGCTGTAGAAAACAGATCAAGCAATACAACTCTGCCCTCTTTTCTTCCCGTGGACGTAGATTTACCTCAGTAAATCGAACCACGTAAATCTCTGTGTCGTAATTTATTTTTACGAGCATTTATCATCATCAAAAATTCGCGGATTCATCACTGGCGCCGTCTGTGGGAAACAGAGAACCAAATCTGTGATAAAGCGAATTTTTGACCCTTTTTCCACTACAAAAACAAAAAAAAAAAATGCATGCCCGACCGCACAACTCCCGTGCATTCCCTTGTTTTTTATTTTGCTCTCTTTGCCTATGTGCGTTTTTGTTTGTCTTACGTGCGTTGTGTCTGTCTATGTGAGTGTCGTCTCTTACAAATGTAACTGAGGTATCTTGTTCTTCGAAGGCTGATCCCCTTCTTAGAACGTGTACAAGCCAACGATTGTGAGTCAAAGCTTCTAAAGAGGATACAAGACCACAATTCAGCTTAAACAAGCAGTTCGTCTGAAACGAGCTGCAATAAGCCAACGATTGTGAAGTCCAAGCTTCTAAAGAGGATACAAGACCACAATTCGGCTTAAAAATCAAGCACTTCGTCTGAAACGAACTGCAACGAAAGTCCGATTCTCGCGATAAAACTTGCCTGAATTAGGACAAGGGAAAGTCCGATCCACGCGATAAAACTCGCCGAATTAGGACAAGGGAAAGTCCGATCCCCAAATTAGGACAACGGAAAGTCCGATCCGAGCGATAAAACTCGCCAAATTAGGACACAAGCTTAGTCCGGTCAAAGATGTTTATTTCATCAGGCCAAAGACGAGTCCGGTCAAAGATGTTTATTTCATCAAGACCAAGGACCAAGTCTGGTCAAAGAAGAGTTCACTTCATAAGACCGAGGACAAACATCAACTTACCCCGTACCATTATCCAGGATGCCGAAGTGATTCACTTCGCTTTTCGGGGGGGGGGTAGTGATGGAGTACGTACTAAACAAGCCAGCACAAAGCCCAAGAAAGAGTATCAGTTCGGCATGACCAAAGAGTTCGGCCTCAGCCTACAGCTCAGTAAAAACCAACCAATCAAGCTCTGCCCTCAGGTCGGCATCAAGCTCTACTCTCAGATCGGCAAAAGCTGCTCGGCAATAGTTCAGCAGTTCGGTCTCAGCATCGGCAAAAGCTGCTCGGCAATACCGGACTGGGAGACACGATCTATCTAGTGGTGGACCCATGCAGGCTCTCATGACCTCCACGACATCCACGACATAATTACTGATGATGTAAGCCACCGCCTAATTAGTGGCCATGCAGGATCTCATGACCTCCGTGACCTCCACGACTTAGGGTGGTGATGCAAGCCACGATCTCAGTTCTATATATAAACGGAACTTAGATCCGATAGAGGAGACACCAACTCTAAGAGAGAGAATATCATATAGCAAGCTTGTATTTGTAAGCTGTAGAAAACAGATCAAGCAATACAACTCTGCCCTCTTTTCTTCCCGTGGACGTAGATTTACCTCAGTAAATCGAACCACGTAAATCTCTGTGTCGTAATTTATTTTTACGAGCATTTATCATCATCAAAAATTCGCGGATTCATCAGCGGGAGTTTTGGTAGCTTTCTTGAACTAGTGGCATCACATGTGACGCGCACCAATTATAATGGAGCCTAAACGAGCTGAAAAATAGCTTTTTCTTGCAGTTCCTACTCCTCCTGAACTCCGCTAGGTGCATGTCCCGCACGTGCTCGAGGAGAAGCGATTTTGCCTTTGAAAGGGCACATGCGGCGCGGTGCATGTGGGAGAAGTGAAGGTTTGGATTAGGGTTTTGAGTTTTGATATTGGTGGTAGTGATGATGGTTTCATGGAGAAAATATGAAGGGAGCTTGAATTTTTTAAGGTGGAGAAGGCAGCCATTTTGTTAGTGTTTTTGTTTCTCTTGTGTTTTGATGTGGTGGAGTTTATAAAGGGAGTCTTGGTCCCAATTGTTACTAGTTAGTAGGTCATTTGAATAAAGTTTGCAACAATTTTTGCACATTGTGAAGTGTGACTTATTCTTTGTGTATTGCTTCTTGATTTAATGATTGTTGGAGCGGTTCGTTGTGTTTCTAAATATATAATCTATGTTTTAAAAATCGTCTCTAATCTCATAGTTTTTTGTCTACCTAATGAAAGTTTGGATCCTTATTTTTAATTTTGTGTTCTTATAAAATAAGTTTCTTGTAGTTTTATCACATTTTTAGCTAGATTTCAAAACAAGGAACCGAAACCCTCACTAGGTGAAAATAAATTGTTTACAATTTTGAGTTTTTAAAAGAAATGAAAAAAGTGGTAAACAGTAGGTGAGGGGCAGAAGATTTGAATGCATCATGTCTTTATTTTGTGCAATTATATGCAGGAATACAACAACATGAATATTTCGTGGAGAAAATATTATTGTATATACATATAAAAAACTACTCCACCAAACTAATATTCATTCATGCCATATAAAAGAGATAACTAAAGAAATGTTTAAAATTTTCGATATAGGAATTAAAATTCGACCCAATTATATGGCAAGTCTTATATATATAGTTCTACTAGCTAGGTCCATGTGGCTCTAGCTCTTGAGTTTTAATGTGATGGTTCTATGAATTACTTATGCATGTACCCAAATCTCGATTGTGAATTTCATCTAAACAGCTGTCAAAAGATTAGTGATGCTTGTCAAGAAAAAAATGGCCTATAATATATACTGACATATTGATATTCTATCTCACTTTTTGGTGTTCCATTATTGATTTTTCTTTTTTTCAGTGTGATTTTAGAAATACTAGTCATGTTTCACTAGATTCAAATATGGTTTGAGATAATTTATATCAACATTTAATTTGCAATTTAAAACTAATGATTATATATTGAGTTTGATTATTCCGTAAATTAATATTCATTTCATCCCATAGAAATAAGCTCAATTTCCTTTTTTTCGTAAGTCTCATCAAAATAATCTATGTCCATTTATGGACACTTTTCTCAACTTTTCTTTTATTTTTATCATTTATGTGTCCCACCATCCACTAAAATATTTTAACTATTTTTTCTCATTCTCTTTTTCTTTACTAATTACGCATACAACTCGTGACATTTTCAAATGACTTAATTTTATGAGACGAATGAGTGGTAAGGTATATTAATATAATCAAGCTTCAAATTTTGGAAATAAATGAAAGATTTCGGGCTCTGAGTACTTGGAACAAAATTCATTTGGATCAAATTTCCTTTAATCTGCTTTGGTAGTTTCAAATTTACACAAAATAGAACAGTGTATATTTACATATATACTTTTCTCAATTGGAAAATTTATATCCCTTCTTGAGATTTCGCATTTGAAATATATATCTACTAACAATTAATTATCCAGATGTACAATGATCCGGTATGCCTAAACAATTTCATTTAATAAATCACCCACATGCATGATCATGCAGCTAAATTAGAACAAGTTAATGATTTCAAATAATTTACGCAAATCGAAAATTGAAAAAACAAAATATTCAAATTTGTTATGGAATGAGCTGCCAACTCTTTTGTTGGCCTAGGGTTTAGTGTTACTACATTTGGCGGAAGTGAGGCAATCATGGGAATTTAGGAAACCCTAAATTACTCATAGTATGATCAATCATTGATTGTGAGGAGTAATTCGATGAAGATATGGCGTCGATGTATTAGGTATTTTGACACTAATTAAAAGCTGTAATTTTCGTGTTCGTGTTAGAAAGATTTTGTGAAGAACGATTCACATGGATTACATCTTCTTAATTTGAGACCACGTGCTTGGTTTCATTGTTGTTACCACATTCGAGTTGTATTTTTGATAGATGAGTACGAAAAGGGAGTTTATGCCTTTTGGTTTTGGTAATTCATTTTTGGGTTAACTATACTTTCTATCCCTTATTTCTTGTGTCCTTTTCAAATCTAACAAATAATATTGGAAGTTAATTATCAAAAAACATATAGTTCCACCTAAAAAATTTTTGTTTTCTATTTTTATCACTAGAGCAAGCTCATCTAAGAGCCACCGTAGGGGACGGGAGGGAGGCCGAGCCGCTAGGTGCGCATAGTGGCGATCAGAGTTAGAGGTTTATATATATGCTAAAAGTTGTTTTGAGCGTACATGTACTTGTATAGTTATTCATGCACATATATGAGAAACTTTGTATTCACTTCGAATCCTTATTTTGAGAATAAATACATTAATGTAATAGTTTATTCAATGACATTAATGTATTAAATAAATGAATCTACGACTACTGCATTGAAAGTCAAGTAGTGAATCTGATGGGTTCATACTAGGGGACTTGACCTTGCATGAAGAAAAATATTTCACAATCCAGATAGACTTTGGCTACTTATTGGGAAAGGTTGCAGTGTTTGTCCGATAGTTCTTTCCTCCCTAGGAAAGGCTAACAACATTGGTATGGTATAGCACGGAACGGATCCAACTAAGAGAGAGTATTATTTATTAATATCTACTCAAAGATACTATCTCGGTATTTCTTAGTCTTTGTACATATTATTATATACTCTCTCCATCCCAGAAAATTTGTCAGTTATTTCCTTTTTCGTTTATCCCTAAAATATTGTCACCTTCACTTTTATCATTTTCAGTAGTGGGCCCCACATTCCACTAACTCATTCTCACTCACATTTCATTATAAAATTAATATATAAAGGTAGGACTCACATGCCACTAACTTTTTTAACTCATTTTCTATTACATTTCTTAAAACACGTGCTGGGTCAAATGGTGTCAAATTATTAAGGCAGAGAGAATCACCTACTCTACAATCCTACTCCACACTCGCAACAAAATAAAATAATCCACCATCACTTATTAAAATTGCTCATGGTTATAATATTATTTTATTTTATTGTGAGTAGTGGAGTAGGAGTGGAGTATGATTAGTGGATTAGGTAATCCTTACCGTTATTAGGGACGGAGGGAGTATGTTCATTTGATCATACACTGCTTTGACTTATCAATATAGAAAGATTTTTCGTAATCCAAAACATGATATCTTGGGTGGTAGTAATTAAATGACTTGAATATATCAAGAATATTATTACACTGAATCCGCGTGCCAAGGGTAGTATGATTATATCCCCAAGAAATGTTTGGAAAATGATTTTATTATTCAATAAAACTAGTCAGTTGGAATTTTTTCCATGAATAATAAATTTATTCCGTGAATAATAAATAAAGTTCTAAACTATAAAACTCTTTGGAAAATATATATATTAATTTCATTCAAAGCCCCATAGCAGACAAAACAATTAATTTAATGGATAACAAAAATCTCAAACGCAAAATATATTATAAATCAAAAAAGAATCAAGTCTTCGTAATTCGGAAATTGGATGAGAGATCAACATTATTTTCTATAGTGGTACAAAATAATATTCCATTAAATATATATTAAGCCATGAATTAATTGATTTAATTAGTAAATATTCAATGGAATAGCCGAATCCAATTAGAATTTACTTTGCAATCTTTGGTTATTTTGAGAAACAAATATGTTTATAATTTTTGGTGTTCATTTACCCATTTCAATTAGTCGAATTTGGAGTCCTTTGACTTCTGTATGGTGGTATTTTGAGTAAATCGTTCAAAATTTGGCGTGTATCAAAGTTCCACCACCTGAGGCTTAGTTGCTACCATGATAAGAGAAAACTACAAATAATATAAGTTTGCTATACATAGGCAGATAGGCTTATTGGGCTTTGACAAAACCAATTTGTTGTATTTTTATTTTTTCACTTTCATTAATATGAACCAAAATATACTACTATTAAATTAATTTTTATACCATTTTTCTCACAAATTTTATATCCACCAATATTAAATATAACATGACAAATAGGAATATACAAATCGAACGTAGAGAAAAACCACATTGTAGTACACATAAAATCTTTAATTGTTGTCATTCCAATTATTAGGATTTACACGTTAAATCTAAGGAAATATTTTTTATTTTAATTTGTGGAGTAACTAATTTCGCATCACATGTCAACATATATCTTGGATAAAAATTAAAGATGAGCAAGTTGCCTTATTTTATAAGTTCTTTTTCCAAGTGGGTCGATAATACTACTCATAACTGTTGCATTGAATCATTCTCATTGAATCAACAAATAAGAAGCCCAATTAGTAGAATAAAAGTAATATTAACTTCTATAATTAGAATAAGAGTATCTAATTCGGCCATACGATTTGGTTCAATTTTGATTTATTAGAAATAATAAATGGAAAGTAAGAATGTTTTTGCACTTTATTCCAATATCCTTTTCCAACAGCTATTATATAATTATTGTATCAAAATGTAAATCATATTCACAACTAAGTTTGTAATCAAGTACTATATATCTACACATATTCATTGGAAATCAGTGATCAAATAATCATTTCCTAATAGTTTAGGGACAATCTAGCTATAAACTTATTTTATTTTTATATATTTATATAGATAGATAGATGTGTATTCATGAGTAGTAATAAGAACAATATACGATGCAGACTCGGTGATAATATTAATTATTATCCATTAATTCCTTGAAGTCATAATCGGTGAAAAACAGTTGTATTTTTTTAAATCTTGTATTTCTTTCTCAATGCCAAAATCCAAATGATCTCAAGAAGAAAGAAGAAAAAAGAAAAAAAAATCTCATTGCCAATATCAACTTTATTTTTCATGTCCATTGTGTATACTACTATAATGTCCTTTGGGAAAGCCTAAAAGACATTTATTTAATTCCAACAATAATTTTATATTTTTTTGGCAACATGTTTCATCTAGCACGTTATGAACTTTGGTTGACAATAAATATCAGATCCAGATTTTCATATTTTTAAGTATTTATAGTTGAGATCAAGTGGTTGATTTATACTGAAATACCACAATATTGTTTTATATTTTATTAATTGTTACTTTCACAAAAGTCCATTCGCCGCACCCCACCTAAACTATAACTATATGTATTTTATGGCAATTTTTTAACTATCATCAAAATCAAATAAAACGTAATTGTCATAATTATATAGGCTGTTAACAGTCGATCAACACATTGAAATAAACGTCATGTGCTATCGTGTACACGGTTTATTTGTGGACATTTTAATTGTTCTTACATTTTGTAATTATCCTAATCTTTGATTAGGACAGCTAATTAAATTTTGTTGCTCGAATCTCCACATACAATATTGACACCGTCTGGCTATATATCTGCGACGCGTTATTTATGCAGACATTGACACAATATTAAGCTAGAAATTAAAAAGATAAATATCAATTTACTTGTTTTCGCTATAACTTCAAATAAATAAATGGCAAATTAAACTTTTATTTTTATAAATTTTGTAAAATGAAAATTTTCAATAACATTTTTTAATATAATATACACAAACTTCATATAAAACAAATAAAAAAATATTAAATATTTGTCATAATAATGCTCACATAAGTACATAATTAGCATATCAATGATTCATTTTCCATAGAAACAAATAGAGTGATATATAATTAGCAATATTTGTTGCAGATTCTTAAACTGATTCAACTATCTCCATTTATTAAATTTTCAGAATCTAGGTGTAATTTTTGTTTGTGGGGTGTGGATGAGGAATGCAAACATGTCTTGATAGAAAGGGACAATTTTGGTATTAATTTATTTGTGAACTAGATGATATCTGTTTGTTTTACATTTTTCCTTGTCTTAGTTATTGTCAAAAACTTATTGTTCCAATCCTATCCGATTGTTATGAATTTTAAAACCCTCAAAATTCAGCTGTTGAAACATTCACATCAACTAACAAACACTACATTTCAAACAAGAAAAAGAGGAAACAACAAAAGATTCCAAAACACAATAGGAAAGAAATACATGCATATATATTGAGAGATACTATCTGGTGAAGAACATAAGCATTGCTTCTTCTTGATCGGCTGGGCAGTGTAGCTTCGAGGGAATCGACGAAAAACGAGCCAAGTTTAGGGCTGCAAGATTCTCTTCTCCAGTCTTGTCTGAAAAGATCAAACAGTTTTCATGCTCAGATGGAAAGATTGAATCAAAGTTCTGGATTCGCCACTACTTTTGCTTCTGAGGTGCCTGAGTTCTCTCAGAACTTGGGTACTCAGCATCAGCAGGCCAATATTTGGCCTGTTGATGCCATGATCAGCAGGATAGGTTCAACTGCTGCTGCTTTCTATGCAACCGAGGCCCACATGGGCTTATCACGGTACGATCTTCAAGAAACCAACTACGATCAATTTGGGAGGAGCTTCATTCCACAAACTCAAATGCCAACAGTTTTAAGGGCTAATGACCCTTCCCAAAATGAACACCTCTTGTTCATTGAAGAGAAGCTACAAGGTGGAGTTAATGACACGAACGCGATAAGGCAGTCTCCCCCTTTCAATCCAATTCATGGTGTTCATGTAAGTTTTTCAAGATTCAACATCATTTTTTTCCCACTTGATGATGACCATTTATTCGCCCCCGGCCTCTCTAGGCCTCACAGTTTAATGTTGCCGCGTCTCACTTTGCCAACATGAGTCCGTTCGGACAGCAACCTGCAACTCCTAACCCTGTCGCATCGAGCAAGATGAGGATTAGGTGGAGCCAAGATCTACATGATCGATTCGTTGATTGTGTGAATCGACTTGGTGGTGCTGACAGTAAGTCATTTTGATCCGAGATCATTACCTACTCTTAACTCGATTGTGGATTTTGATTAAGACAAGAACCGCAACACATGCTGATTTTACGACGTCTCTGTAGAGGCGAGGCCGAAGGCTATACTGCAGCTGATGGATACAGAGGGGCTCACCATATTTCATGTCAAAAGCCATCTGCAGGTGCACTTATATATTCTCCTTTTTCCTAACATTATAAGCTTTTCCTTTTCTCTTATTTTTGTTTCTAATTATAGAAATATCGGAATGTGAAGTACGTGCCAGAATCATCGGATGGTACAGGAAGACCAGACAGAAGGACTACCATCGCAAACAACTTAGCTCAGATCGACATTGAGACGTACGATTAGTTAGAATCTCAAATTCACAATTCAAAAAATTATCATTTAATCAATTTTTTTTCTACGGCCGCCTCTGCATTATATTCTAAAAACTTTGCTCACAGTGGGATGCAAATCAAAGAGGCGCTGCAGCTGCAACTAGACGTCCAGATGCGCCTACACGAGCAGCTAGAGGTCGCTCGCTGTCTCTCTCTCAGCACACACATGATGCATTGAGTTAATGATCGATATGATGTGATTTTGTTGCAAATGCAGATTCAAAGAAACTTGCAGCATAGCATAGAGGAGCAAGGCAAGAAGCTGAAGATGATGCTCGATCAACAGGCGCAAAGCCTCATCGAAAAATCCAACGGAAAATCTACAACACTAGTAGAAGAAGATCCAGAGGTTTCAGAAGGGTCTGAAATTGATAATGGTTTCCCAATCGAGATAAATTAAACTAGCCTTAACAACATTTGCATTTTATTGGTATGACATCAATTGTTTTGTTTTTGACTTAGTTTTATTAGTTCACTTGTTACATAGTTGAATAAATCTCTTTTCAAGAAACTTTCATTAAGTTGAAAGCTTCAAGAAATTACCGGTGTTAAATCCATTGCAAATAACAAGTTTGAGTAGTGAATTGATCTTTTGAGGAGATGATCGACTTGAGATGATTTACTAGAAAAAGTCTTGATTATGGAGGCTTGTTATGGTCAAGTAAAGATACCATTTGTATAAGTTGTGCTCTTCCATAAATTTGGTCAATGACTGAGCCTTTATTTATTTACTCTTTAACAAAATCTCTCTCAGTATAAAGTAGTCTAAAAATAATTCGCATTTTGTATTAGGCTAATTCTAGTTTGGTGCTTATAATAAATTAAATTGTGGACTTGAGTATACATTATTTTTGTGTCGCACAATATTTTAAAGTGATATTAGCCCCTAATAATATCATGAAACTTTTAAAATGTGGTATTTTTACTATGAACTTTCAACTTGGCAAATAATATTAAGAATTTTACCTGAGTTTGTTATTTTCCATCAACAACAAAAATCCGCAAATAGTAACATGATATAGATTTTTTTGTAATTTCTCGACAATAACTTCGAGAGCTTCAAGTTCTTCAATCTTTGACGTTAGTTTTTCTTGAAGCACACCCTCCAAAATTATTCTACAATTCATTAATATAACAAGAATTTTTTCGTTGGTGGAAAATAACCAACTTAGATAAGGTTCGTAATATTATTTATCAAATAAGTTTTGTGAAAAAAAAATCTAACTTCTTCTTGGTTTCTTGCAATGTGCTTACCCCTTCTTACCTTTAGGCATGCACAACGGTTCCGAACCGCCGGTTCCGGTTCATGAACCGGCGGTTCACGGTTCATCATATGCATAAACCGGAACCGGTCCGCCAATGGTCCCGGCGGTTACGGTTCCGGTTCAAAAAACCGCCGGTTCACGAGATGGTTCAAAACTGCCGTTTTTGGCCAGAACCGCCGGTTCAACCTAGAACCGGAAATTCAACCAAAATTTAAAAAAATATATATTTATAAAAATTGATTTTTATATTTAAAAACAATTTTTACAAATAAATGAATACAAGAAATTCATAATAGCCCATATATATTTGATGGGCTTGCGAATTTATGAAACCATTCTTGGTTGTTTCTCTTTTATAGAGACATCCTTGAATGTTTTATGTTTCACTTTCGATGTGGGACAAAATCATTCTTGGTTGTTTCTCTTTTATAGAGACATCCTTGAATGTTTTATGTTTCACTTTCGATGTGAGACAAAATCATTCTTGGTTGATTCTCTTTTATAGAGACATCCTTGAATGTTTTATGTTTCACTTTCAATGTGAGACAAAATCATTCTTGGTTGTTTCTCTTTTATAGAGACATCCTTGAATGTTTTATGTTTCACTTTCGATGTGGGACAAAATATGTTGAAGTATATTCTTTTATAACTACGTGTTTAGAGCATTCATTCATCTTTTTCCAATGTTGGATACAAAACTTTCTTTTGTCTTCTACTTTTCTTCATGTTTTGTATGATATATATAAATAAAATTATTATTTAAATATATTCTTGATTGATAAAAATAAAGAATTATTGAGAAATATGATTTGTATATAGAAAATATTTATTTGTATAATAATTATTGTTAGGTTAATACAATTTGTATAAGAATTATTCTTTCAATGTGTATAATATTATTTATTAGTTAACATATACATAAATTTATAAACATAAACAAATCATTAATGATAAAGAACTAATGAATAATAGTTTATGTAATAATATTTGTTGTTAAATTATAATAATAGAAGATAGAATATTAATATAGACGAAGAATGATGGACGATCTATTATAAACTTACAAATAATTACTTTTATCTCACATTGAAATAAAGAGTAACACATCCAAGAATGTGTAACTATAAAAGAGAATAATTCAATATACTCTCTTCCAAATTAAATCAAACCCAATATACTCTCATCCAAGTATTGGCATTTTAAAAATCAAATCCAACTTTAAGTACGGAGTATTTTTTTTGTCTTTTTAGTCTTTATTATGTATAAAATGTGCTTAAACAAATTTCAAACAATAAGGTGAAAGTTACAATTTTATTGATAATAAATTTCAATAAGACTAAAAATTACAACTTATAATGAATACATTTTATTTATAAAAATTAATAAACACTACTTAAAGTTAAACCTTTTGATTTTTTCTTAGTGTTACTCTTTCTTTCAACATGGGATAAAAGTCATTATTTATAAGTATATGATAGATCGTACATCATTCTTCCTCTATATTAACACTCTATCTTCTATTATTATAAATTAATAACAAATATTATTACATAAACTATTATTCATTAGTTATTTATCATTAATGATTTGTTTATGTTTATAAATTTATGTATATGTTAACTGATAAATAATATTATACACATTAAAAGAATAATTCTTATACAAATGGTATAAACCTAACAATAATTATTATACAAATAAATATTTTCTATATATAAATCATATTGCTCAATAATTCTTTATTTTTATCAATCAAGAATATATTTGAATAATAATTTTGTTTATATATATTATACAAAACATGAAGAAAAGTAGAAGATAAAATAAAGTTTTGTATCCCACATTGGAAAAAGATGAATGAATGCTCTAAACATGTAGTTATAAAAGAAAATACTTCAACATATTTTGTCCCACATCGAAAGTGAAACATAAAGCATTCAAGGATGTCTCTATAAAAGAGAAACAATCAAGAATGATTTTGTCCCACATTGAAAGTGAAACATAAAACATTCAAGGATGTCTCTATAAAAGAGAAACAACCAAGAATGGTTTCATAAATTCGCAAGCCCATCAAATATATATGGACTATTATGAATTTCTTCTATTCATTTATTTGTAAAAATTATTTTTAAATATAAAAATCAATTTTTATAAATACTTTTTTTTAATTCGGTTGAATCGCCGGCGGTTACGGTTCATCATTTCTCCGAACCTGAACCGACCCGCTTGAACCGCCAGCCGGTTCGACCGCCGGTTCGGTTTGTGCATGCCTTTTATCCTGAAATCTCTCCAAAGCTATCATGCTCTCGTCTCTCTCTTCTCTCACTCCTCAATGATCAGTCTGCAGAGGCTCGAAAAGCTTCATATCTTCACCCTCGTTTCTCGTCTGTGCATCGGAAGCAGAAGCAGCCCCACATCATCAAAATCCTGTTTTTACGCAAATGGACAGCGCCCCATTTCCCAATTTCCTCGGTTTTCCACATTCCAAGTCGATTCTCACGAAAAGAGACATCTCCGAGCGAGGAGAGAAGAAGCTCAGGCTGCTTTTCTAGACTACTTCTACGAAACTAGGAATCTCCCCTTTTTGGACGCCGAGAATTTGAGCAGAAATTCCCCCAATTTCCTCGATAGGTTATTGAAAGCGGCGCTCATCGATGGCGGCGGTGAAAACGACTGCGATTTTCGCCGTTTGGTCACACGATATGTCAGGTATCATCCCGTTAATGAATTTGAGGCCTTCTTTGAAAGCATTGACTTGGCCCTAGTGATTATGTATCGTTTCTTCCTCGTGTGTCAGTTTCTCTGAGTGATGATGAATTGCTGTTGCATAATTATTATGTGTTGTGTAACTATGGAATTGAGAAGAGTAGGATTGGGAAGATTTACATGGAGGCCAAGGAAGTTTTCAGTTATGATGATGGGGTTTTGCAGTTAAAAATCAAATCTTTTGAGAATTGGGGGTTGAGACAGTCTCTTGTTGTTGAGATTATTTCTTGCAGCCCCCATCTCTTGATTGGTGGTGATAATCAAGAATTTCATGATTTCTTGGAAGAAATTGAGAAATTAGGGCTTGATTTGGGCAGGCTTGAGAAGCATGTAAGGGGGTGTGATTATTTTGATTGGAAATGTATGCTTGAGGTGATGTGTTTATTAGGTGAGTTGGGGTTGAGAGATGAGCAAATAGGGCAAGTGATCAAGAGCCATCCTGGTCTTCTGCTCGAGTGCTCTGGCCGTTGCACCTTGTGCTTATTTGGTCTCTTGTTGAAGTTTGGAACGACACCGAGTGGTGCGCAAGCAGTTTTCCATCACTTCCCGAGAGTATCGGTCGCGGGCTTCACCAGAAACTTGCTTCGGAGCTATCAGTTTCTAGCTGGGATAAACATGCCTTTTCGTGATATAGTTAGGATGTTTAGTCTGTATCCGCTACTTCTAGGAACGTGCCAGCTCAAAAAGGTCGGTAGCTTAGTCCATCTATTGAACTCTAGAGTAAGCCGGATTTGCAAGATGGTGGAGGAGGACCCTTATGTATTAAGGAAATTGATATGTGGAGTGAGAGTTGAACGGCTGCAGCAGCCAAGCCAGGCTGCCAGAGGGAGAAGGGTGAAGGCTAGGTTTCTTGAAACACTCGGCTTTGTTGAGAAATCGTGTGAAATGGAGAGGATTCTTAGGATGTTGATGGGGAAGGGAGAAGAGCTACAAGAGAGGTTTGATTGTATAGTGATAGTGGATTGAGTCAAGAAAATGCATTGGCAATGCTGAGATCAGATCCTAGAGTTCTCAACATGTCGAAGGATGTAATAGAGAGGAAGATCGATGTTCTTGTGCGAGAATTGGGCTATCCGGTGAGTGTTTTGCTTACTCATCCCATACTCTTGACTTATACTACTAAGAGGTTGAAGCTCAGGCTTTTGATGCATAAATGGTTGAAAGATGAAGGGTCAGTGAAGGCGGAGTCGAGCTTGAGGAGTTTCTTGAAATACCCGGAGGAGAGGTTTGTGAGGTGCCATGTGAATCCTCATCCCGGAGGGACTTTAGTTTGGGAGAGACTGAAGAAAAAGATGGATTCATCGTCGGAGATGGCATGAAAAGGGAGGCCGCGATCGCACAAGTGATGCGACACTCCTTGTTTTGGTGAAGGCAAAATTTATAATTAGAAGAATAGGTAAATACTATTCCCTCCGTCCCCAAAAAATAGACAAACTTGTATATGACATGAGTTTTAATGTGTAATTGATAAAGTAATAGAGATGTGAAAAAAAGAAAGAAAGAGAAAGGGAAAAAAGTAGCGGAAATATTATTAGTGGATTGTGGTCCGTATTTATCAATATATAAAGGGAGAGTTTTTTGGGTCCATGTGGCACAGTTTTGGCGGAAAAATTAGTCATTGGTTGAAATGTATTCATTAAATAAATAATTAATTGAAAAAAGAAAAATAAACTATTAGTTAATATGGCTATCTAATGAGATGATAGTGTTTCACGAAAGTTTAAACCTATATACAATTAACATTTACAAGTTCCATGAATTACACAGAAAACAACAAAAGAGCATTAACTCAGAAACCAAATCAATACTTGAATCAACCAAGAAATCTGCCGGAGTACACCACCACTGAAGCCAGCAGAGCGGGTGCAGGCGGGAGGAACGGTGGCTAAGCTGTGCGGAAGGAACTGGCCAGGCAGGAGTCACGACGACGCCATGGCCGGATAAGAACAGAGCCAAGAGAAAGGGGGAGATGGATGAATTGGGAGTTCAACCACGGCGAACAGCTCGCGACGGTCCGACATCAGTAGCGGTGGTGGATCAGTGACGAGAGGGAGGTTACGACAGCTCTTATTGTCGGCGAACTGAACGGGCGATGAGTTAGAGGGTCTTCGATTTGGGGAGAGAAGAAAGCATGGGAGAGAGATATCGAAGAAAGAGAAGATCGGCGGACAGGGGAGGAGCTGAACCGCCAAGTATAGATCGTAGGCGGAGAGATCTGTATGTTCTGATTTGGGGGACTATGGAGGACCGATGGAGGGGAAGAGGCGTATGTATTTGTATGTATATTGGGTTTAGTTTGTAGGATGGATATTGGGGGGATTTAATACTTTAAGTTTTGTAGATTTAAATTTAAGCTTTTAAGTAATATATCAACCATCTATATTGATTGGATATGTGTAATTTAAATAGACAAATAAAAAAAAGACTTAAAACATTATTGATTGCTTTCTGTAGCTTTATTTTTACCTGTTACGCCTTCTTCTAATTTGTTGATAAATTACACGAATTAAAACCTTAAATTATACTCCTACATTTTATATTTAAAAACATTATTATGAGATTTTAAATATTAATAAAATTGCATCCTATTGGTTCACAATAAGATGAAAAAGACACTAACATACGACATTAATTTATAAATTTAAATAATCATCCAAATAGAAATTTTGATAAATTGAATAATGTTTTTTATCTTGAAAAATGCATTACAAAAATCTGCAGTATCTTTGAATTCGGTAAAATCTTTCAAAAAAATAAGTATTTAGTGACAAATTAAAAAAATATTGGAAGAGTAAAAGATTAATATGCTGAGACCATATAAAACTGGTGTATCATTTTCCTTCTCAAAGGTGGAGCCCGTGCATGCCTCTATTTTCTTTTTCTTTTTCTATAAACTGTACACATGTCCGATTAATATCCCTTCTAACTTTCAATTATATGAATAAATTGAGTAGTCATAATAGGCATTTGATATTACATATTTTTCAAATTAGAATGATTTTCAATTTTGGATATTTGGATTTTATGAAACCAGTATAAATGTACTCCACTTTATTGCGTATCATTATAATTGAGCGTTTATTTTTTTGTGTTTTTGCAATAGTGACATTACTGATAAAAATATTAAAAATTACTATTATGTATTGTATTTGGACAGTCTCCCAGAGTTGATAAATTATTACTACTATTCAATGTACAAACAAATCTTACCTAAAAGACAAGATTTCAATTCTTCCTCAATTGGCATGAATAGTGCGGGTCCCACCTCAATTGTAAGCCCCCAACAATTAATTAGTGGAAGGTAAATACCATAATTCCCCCAACTGAATCAAGAATTGGTCAATTCTTACATAGTGAACATGCCCTTATAGATTTGGAACAATACCAAAATATCATTTTAGAATATTGAAATATATCTAATAATAATATAATCCAATCTTTTTGAGGTTTGTTTGAATAATTATCTATAGATTAAAAAGACTAATTCAAACCTCTTCTCCAAAGAATACCTTTAGCCGGAAAACTTTTTCAAAAAAGTGTGCAATTTGACTGATTTATATTACTCTCTCTGTCCCTTTTTAGTATCTTATTTGAGTTTGGCACAAGTTTTAAAATATGTAAAAGAAATTTGGTGAAAAAAGACTGTAATGTAAAACCTACTTTTGTGTATATTAGTTTAATAATAAAATGTGAGTGAATAAAAGTTAGTGGAAAGTGAGTCATACATGGGACGGAGGGAGTACAAGATATTAGCATGTGGTTATTGGAAAGCAGTGTTACAACAACTCACAAAAATAAAATTTATTTTTTACGTATTTGGTTAATAGATTCAAACGCGAATCAATCAGTAATTCTTGAGCATTTTGCCATGCATAATTTCATTCTTAAAGTGCTAAAAAAACTACGAAATATTACAATGCCAATTTTCAGTCTTTAAGGTGCAAAAGAAGTTAAGAAATATTGTATTGCCGATTTTCAGTTTTGAGTATTGTTTTGTTTTAAGTTTTTGTTCCTATTTATGAACATTAATGTTTTATTGATCAAAATTAAACTATTTATTTATTCAAATTATATGATTTTTCCCCTATGATCCTTAGTAGAACAGTTTCTTTGTTTGTATATATTATTCTAACTATGCCATAAGCTTTGATCCTTAGTCACATATCTTCTCTTTGTGTTTATATTGTTATGACTACTTATATAATTAACACATATTCTTAAGTATGAACTTCATTATATTCTTTTTACCTTTGTTTACTTACCTTAGAATTTATTATCATTATTTGAAAATTCTATGTTCCGTGCATGGTACGGGTGATAACACTAGTTATTAGTAAAACTAGTCTAAACTTTTTAGGACGGGTGAAGTGGATTTTAGTAGATTGGGTTGAATCGTAACGATATTTTCTTGATCAAACTATTTAGATGCCTATCAAGATAATATAGGATTACTTCAACTTTTGTATGTACAAAATCTTCTTTCAACATAGTTTTGGATTTAGTAAACGCAACATCCAAATAAAAGAGAAAACCTCGTTTAAAACAACACCACCAAAAGAGAAGGGAAAGTTTGCAAAGGGCTTCCAACATTTCAAAACATATCGGCCCAACACTGATAAATAAAATTGGCCCATCAATTAGTTTGGGCTGAAAACTCAATTTTATGAATGGGCCCAGTAATCTGTTATGACATCCAGTTTGAAATCCAGCAAAGTAATTGGGTCTTTCTGTAAATTCACACACAATTAGTGTAAATATTGAAAAACGAAATTCTAACCTAAAAAACATCATTCTTTAGAGTTCTAAAAATTCAACCACCTAAGCAAGGAATATATCTGTCAGCTGTGATATTTCCATTTGATAGAAAAATATGGGCACTCCCAAATAAAACAAAAATAATTATTAGATTCTACTTTAATACTAAAATAATTTACATTATTTTGAATTACTATGTTTTTTGTGTCCCTGCTCTTAATCTTGTGTTATCTTACCAAATTACTGTACATGCTAAGATTTAAGATTTTGTTAGGAGAGCGGATTCAGAATCAACGGTCAAATGTGGTCAATATTTGCTATTGATGTGAAATCAGGAATATTTTCCAAATTTCAAATCTTTCTCTAATTTGATTAATGTCACATGCAGAAATCAGAATCACAAATTAATTCACACGCCACTCACATAATCAAAGACACGGTTGCACCCACACGTCACACTTATTAAATACGAGTATTTTACTATTTTCACTTTTGAAATTATTTAACTATTTTCACTTTTGAAAATTCGCAAAAACACAAAATCAAACGAAAACTAAGTGCCAAATCAAATATTTTCAAATGTTGATTCAGCAAATCAGCACTTTAAACCAAAACAATTAACTGTATGAGTTCATTTATTTAAGTAATCGATAGAATTGTAAGCGCTATAAAATTAAACATGGACAGATTTTGATTTTTTATTTATTAGAGCATCCCCTGCTCGATGTAAGCGTCCGTGCCGACGGCGCGACACACCCGTGTCCGCCGCTGTGCTCGCACCAACGGCACGGCGCTGCTCAATAATAAGAGCACGTCCGTGCCGCTGAGCATGTCGACGTGGCAGCCTCCTATTGGCCAACGGCAATGCCGTGGCTTTTTCTATTTTTTTTAAATTCAAATTAGTTTAAAAATCGTTTTTAAATATAAAAAATATTTTCTCACTTCCCAATAAATTATATCCGTTTTCTCCCCACATTTACTTTATTTTTCATTCCCCCCCCAAAAAAAAAATCACATTTTTCATCTATAAATACCCTCATTTCCACACAAAAAAATTCACACCACATTAAACAATTATCATCTAAATTCTCTCATCAATTCTCAATCTTTTCACTCTTGCAAAAAAAATGTCCGGCTCCGGCGATCACTCCTCCCACTCCCACGGATGGAACCACGAATGGTTCAACCCAACACCATTCCCTTATCCGGATATGAAATTCTCGGCCCCTCCTCAAACCCAAGGTTCTCAAATTCCGGGTGGCTATCGGCCTTATCCGGTGGACGAGCAAGATGCCACCGATGGGCGATACGGGTGGACACCCGAACAAGGATCGGGAGGGATCGGCGACTCCTAAACTCCGGAGGACAACCTCAGCGCTCCTCCCCCTCCTCGTAGTGTTCCTACTCATAGTCGTGGCGGTGATGTTCACGTCCGCTAGGGCTGGCAATTTTTGACATGACACGATAACACGACACGAACCGGCACGAAATTAATGGGTTTGGGTCAGAGCTTATTGGGTTCGTGTTCTTATCGGGTCGACCCGTTAAGGACACGAAAATTTCGTGTCGGGTTCGTGTTATCCGTTAACAATACGGGTTTGTGTCGTGTTCGTGTCGGGTTCGTGTTATCCGTTAACAAATAATATTTTAATGTTATTAATTCTTATTATTTTCATTTTTCAATATTTATTAAATTGACTCTCATAGTCTCATATGGTCATATCTCATTTAAATCATTTAAATATTTAATCACTTTCCAATACGTGTTATTATCGTGTCGTGTTGACCCGAAGTGGTTCGTGTCGTTAATGGGTTTGTGTCGTGTTCGTGTCTGAGGGTAGCGGGTCTTGTTCGTGTTCGTGTTTGGGGTTTTCTTAACAGGTCGTGTTCGTGTTTGTTATCGTTATCGTGTCGACACGATAACGACCCGACACGCATGATTTGCCACCCCTAACGTCCGCACAGCGTACACTCCGCTGGAGATGGAAAAGATGTTCACAGCCTATTTCGAAATATCCAAAGATCCGGAAACCAGCACGAACCAAACCGGGGAGAGGTTTTGGTGGCGCGTCTCTCGCCGGTATAATGCCAACCGGCCGGAGGGAACCATCGAGCGCAACGAGAGTATGGTGCAAAATGCCATTTTCAGAGCCAACGAAGAAATTCAAAAGTTCCAGGGGTATTACCTCTAGGAATAGCGGTAGGCGGGGAGCGGCATGAGCGAGGCCGACATTATCACGGCCACCATGTCGACCTACCATTCCATGCACTACAAACCATTCGAGCACCTCGGCGCTTGGCAGCAGGTGCGTAGAAATCCGAAGTATAGGGGAGGCTTATCATCCTCTTCCAACTCCTCTAGCAAACGGTCCCTATCCGACGGCGGCTCCGATGAGGTGGCTAGCCAGCTTTCCAGAGCTTACTTGGGTAGCCCCGACGCCGGCACGAGTAGTTTCCAACGCTGGCCGCAAGGAAGGAAGAAGGCGACGGCCAACCGCCGTCGCGCCGAGACTCCATCCGCCCCCGCCCCCGCTTCCGCTCCCTTTGTGCCACCTCTACCCCCACCAACTCGTTGTGGACCTTTTTGGCTCAACTCAGTTTGGACGATAGGTCTCGGATGACTCCCGAACAACTTGATTCACATTTGGCAATGATACGGGGTCTCCGAAAAACATTGGGGATAGGGCCAGAGGACTAGTCTTCCACGGGGGTATTTTTAATTATATAATTTTTAATTTGTAGGATTTTAATTATGTAATTTTTATTTTTTAGATTTTAATTATGTAATTTTTAATTTTTAGGACTTTAATTATGTAATTTTTAATTTTTAGGATTTTAATTATGTACTTTTTTTAATTTTTTTGTAATTTGTAATAGTATTCCGAATATTTTTAATGCAATTTAATATTGTGGAAATGTTTTTATTTAAATTGAATAATAGAATGGTGGGACCTTTGAGCATGTCCTTGTGGAAGAGTATGAATATGGGTGTTGTGCTCTTGGGGAAGAGTAGGGAGTAAAAAATGAATAAAAGTGGGTCCGTGCCCACTTCTATACTCTTGCCTAAGAGCATGGATAGGGATGCTCTTATACATAATTTTTTGAGGGAGAGGATTCCCAACTTGTGAAATATTTACATGTGGAAGGCCTCGAGAGGGGCGCGAATTCGGACCAGGTTATATTGGAGATAACTGAAACGATTGGATCAGTTAGCAAATGTCGTTGCCACTTGATCGATTCGAACTCGCTCTCACTCGTTTCCTACCAATGTAATTTGTAAACTCTCAATTTTGCACTACTTTAACAGTAAAGCGGCAAGTTCGGGGTCGATCCCATAGAGAAGTTGGTGTGTCGAGTGTGTAAGTAGTGAACAGGGGGGTTGGCTGCTGCCACGCTTTAACTTGAGAGTATTTAACTACTGTTTTTACTCTAGACAGAATTAAATTTTGCTAACTTGATCAAATGAACTTTAACTATTGGGTCAAGTGAATTGCAGGTGACAGTGGAAAAGTAAATGTGCGGATTAAAATAAAACAACTTCGATTAAAATTAAACTAAGTACAACGTAAATTTGAAACTAAGCTAATACTTCGAAAAATAAGAAAGCAAGTAAAACCGAGAAGAATCTCGGCGGGAAATTTAGGAATACGCCGACAGATAACAAGTATTATGCAGCACTTCTTTGATTGCCCTTTCTAACTACGCATTACTTTATCTAAGCTAAGCTATTCTAGAGAACTGGACTAAGCTAAACTAAGCTAAACTAGACGGAAAGTAAAGGATCGGTCTCTTTTCATGTGGTGGCACATCCTCTATTTATAAGCTCGACTCGGCCTCCAGCTGGATAACGATCTTGACAGGGAATATTCACTCATGTTGAGAATGAGCGACTCATGGATTGCTACGTGCTCTTCTTCTAGAATCGACGACACTTTTCAGTAACAAATCCGTGACTCAGCTCCGTCCTTGCAACTCATGTATCAGCACGTGTCCCCTTCTAGAACGTTGTCCTTGATAACAGATTGTTGCGCACCATCCAGCTCATAGCCTCGCATGTCCTTCTTCTGATACCCAGTGGTCCCCTGTTTAACTGCTTGACTACTCCTCTTGATCAACTTCCCCGATTTTTGGCCTTTTATCGCCTTTTGTACTTGCTTGATCAGTTCGGCCTTGCTGCCTTGGTCAAGCAGCATTTCTGCACAATTAACACTTGTCTTGCGCGATAAACCGATCAAGTAGTACACATTTTACCCATAAACCGATGCATGAAATGAGCCTTATCAAACTGCTCACACTTAAAACATACTTTTCATCAAGTATAAAAAAAGAAAAGAAAAATATAAGGCAAATTTCAGGCATGGTTTACTCATTTCACAAGTAAAAGAAGACGAAAAAAAAACAAGACTCAAAACCAAAAACACATATTTACATGTATGCATTAGACCGAATAAATTTCCAACAATCATACCCGAGGTTGAGGTCAATCCATTTGCCAGTAGCTTATGTTTCTTCTTTTTCGCGTTTGCTTGATCAATGTGTCAGTTTGTCAAGATAGCTCAATCTAAACCACTGTTGGATTCACTCAGTCGCTCATTTCTCACCAGAGATGTTAGGATTGTTCACTCGGTATTGCCACAATTTTAATACCTTGAATCAGACTGCACAAGATAGTTCCTTAAGGTCTTTGTTTTTTGTTGTAACGGGGCTTAAGGGTAGTAACGTATTAGGGTAGGGTCCTAGGGGTTCAAAGTTTAAAATAAAAAATTTTAAATTGTAAAAAGAAAAATCACATGAGTCAAAAGATCAAAGTTATGACTAGACTTGCTGGATCAAGTTGGGATATTTATTTTTCTACCAGATACTTACTTTGGTCTAAAAAAAACGTCCTTTAGCCTTTTAAATTTTTGGCTTATTTCCTAACTTTCGATTTCCCGAGTCAGGTTACAACTTTTTCCTGCCCATTTCTTTTTTCTCAAATTTTTCTCAACTTTTTTTTTGACTTGGTCAACCTGATCCTCTAACTTGATCAACCCGGCTACCCTTTATTTCGACTATTCTATTGCTATCCCCTTTTGTTTCCCTTGAAAAACTTCATCTCTTTGACCCTCTTTCCTCATGTGATATGAAACTTGAGTTCGGTTTTAAGGCTTCAAAGAACGGGTAAGAGTGTATGGGCTCAAAGTGGTTAACTAAGGGGTGCCTGATTAACGAGGCGGGTTCGTGGAACGAAGGAAAAGAAACAGCTCAAATGGCTAAGTCCTAGTGCCTTTAGTCCTTACTACTTGTGCAATTTTCATCTCAATATTAAAAGTCAGCCTCTCGTAAAATTTTCTTTTGTAAAAATAATAGAAAGTGTTCTACTTTTGGCTTATAACTCACATATAGAGAGGCTTCACAGTTGGTTTAGAAATTGAGCGTTTCCATCATACTTGCGTCATTCAAATTGATCAAGTTTTTGCAATCAAGTTTTTACATGTGAGTATACTGAATCATTTTTCATGCATATTGCCTATTTCATTACTAACTGGAATTTGTTATTTTTTTGAAAATTTTTAGCATGTATGATTCTACTGTAACTAACTGCATATGAACTCGTCCTCGAGTGACTGGATGCAGTGGAAAAAAGGGTTAGGCACAGGCAACAGCACAATAATAAACAAGGGAAACTTCTCACACTTAGACCAGACACTGGGTTAAGTGTGAAACAGTGCCAGCGATCAACACATGCTAACAAATATAGAAAAACAATAACAAAAGACACATAAGCCAGGCATGCATACTTCTCACACTTAGACCCAACACAGGTCTAAGTGTGATGCGGAATAGAACGACAGTTATACATACCAAAAACAAATTAAAACTAAAATTGTTTTGAAATTAACGTGAGCTGAGATGGGGGGTTGTACTTAGGGTTTCCTGTGAGACTGACTTGGGGATGCTGAAGGTGGCCTGGAGGATGTTTGGTGCCGAGGTGGAGAAGAGCTTTCAGAGGGAGGTGGTGGTCGCATAGCAAGAGTCAGTTGGCGGATAACCTCCAGAACCTTAGTTTGAGCAATCAGTTGGGCTTGTGAATTCTCCACTAGCTGCGTCAGCATTTGCTCCATGCGGAGCCTCCATTCATTGTTAGCGCGGGCAGCCTCCTCTGGCTCTGTGACGGTCATTAGCTCCAACCTCTGCCTTGCCGGCCTCGCTAAGCTTTCCGGGCGGTCCGTCGTCCTCCTCTGTTTCTCGCGCATGGCTTCCTCCAGCTCTTCTCGCCTAGTCTCCTGTTGCTCTGCCTGCTTCTCCTTCCGAGCCTTTGAGATGAAGCGAAGTCTCTTGTCGCGTAGCCGTTCAAGCACCTGAATTCTTACAAAGAAATCAATGTTAAACAGTTCAGGTTTTGGGCAGCGATTGGGGAGCTCCACACCCTCCTGGAATTCTAGGGTCCAATTTCGCCTTAGGTATGCTCCGAGAAGGTGGCAGACGTTGAGGTGGCGGGCAGGGCGGCTGGCAATCTGACTTATCGAGTAGGCAATCCAGTAGCCCAGGTGCACCCTCCTTTGCTCCTTCATGCACCACATAAAGTAGAGCTCGGCCAGAGTAATGAGTGCCAATGTATTAGCTTGGCCAGGGAGATTGCAGGCTAGGTAGACTTGGGCAAGGCGGAGGGCCGGATCAGCAATATGGTCCCCTCTAGACTCAGAAGCTTTAAACTCGGGGGCACGTCCGTTGCATAAGGTTTGCCAGACTGCCTGCTGATCAAAATCCGACATCCTCTGAGGAAGGCCAATGTCACGCTCGAACCACTCTCCACAAGCTACCTGGGTCTCTGTATGGAGTCCAATCCTCACAGAGAACTCGTTCAGGCTCATCTTTTGCTTACGCCCGAACACCCGGAAGGAGACGCTCATGGCCTCCAAGTTTGTACTTCCAGTAAACTGGAAAGATGTAAAGAATTCTATGGCCAGGTCCGCGGGCACTAAGGTATTCTCGATCTCCAACAACCAGTCAAAACCAATC
Source organism: Salvia splendens (assembly GCF_004379255.2). Lineage (NCBI taxonomy): Eukaryota > Viridiplantae > Streptophyta > Magnoliopsida > Lamiales > Lamiaceae > Salvia > Salvia splendens. The sequence goes on along the minus strand of NC_056047.1, from coordinate 17,726,449 downwards.
CCAGTAATATACTGGGTAAATCTCTCCTCAACCTGGATTGTCTCCTGGGCTGGCTGGTGGAGCCTCTTGCCTGCCTTCATCTGCTTCGTAGCCGTCACCCTCTGGTGGACCTCCTCATTCCACTTGGGGTTTTCAAATACCAGCATCTGCCGGAGGAGGTTCGTAGTCAACACCATAGTTTGTTTGGCATATTCGGTAGCGGGGGGTGATGCAGGCCTTCCCTGTTGCCTGCAGGACGTTCTGGCCCACCGGAGTTCCCTCTCCTTCTCTTGGAGGGGCATGCTGGTCAGCAATAACAATGCCCCGAGTTGCGGGGCACATCCTCTTCGGGGGAGGAGGGACAGTCTCCTTACTTTTCCTTTTCTTCTCAGCTTTGTGGCGGCTGTCCTCAATAGCCCTCCTGGTTTATCGCCCCAACGGCTCCTAAGTTCTCCAGCTCATCCGGCTCACTCAACAGTTGTTGCGCTACACGGAGTCTTTCCTCCTGCCCTATGCATGCTGGCCATTCTGGCACCTACCTCCTCCACCAGCCTGTTGACTTCCACCCTGCGCGCCCGACAGTGCAACAGCTCCTCCTCCCCCTTCGGGACCGATTCATCCTCTGCATGAGGAATGAAGTTCCATTCCATCTCCCTTTGTTGTAATATTTCGCTGGGAGAGGCAGAAGGTCCTCCGTAGAATCGTCGTCGATGTTTACAACCTCGATTGATTGTGTCAGCTCTAGGAGAGTAGGGGAGTTGGAGCCTCCGCCACTAGGTGGTGTAGGAGCGTTGGGAGCAGTGGTGCCTTGTTCATGTGGCGGCGGCACGGACGGTACTTCTTCGGCTGGGGCGGCGGCGGGCTGCGCCCCTCCCTCTTCTTCAGAATCGTCCCCACCGTACGGTACCAAGGGAACGAAGGGTGTAGGCTCAGGGATACTAAGGGGGGCTTGTGTTTGGGAAGATGGAGGGTTTTGTGGTGTGGAGGTTGTGGCTCGGTCCTTTGACAGAGAAATTCTCAGTCGAGCTTTCAGGGTGGCATAAGCAATGGGGACATCCAAATCGGAGGGCATACTCCGGAGGATTTTAGTCAAGCGCCGTTGAGCTTCTTCATCCACTTCGGGTAGTGAAGCGTTGGTTGGTGCAGGTGGGCTAGGGTTTTCTATTTGTGCTTGAGAGGAGGCTTCTTGGTTACCACTATCGGCCCGGGTACTGGAAGACGAGGATGAAGTTGGGATTTGTTGGATCAACATTGTTACAGATAATGTGGGTAGGTCTTGGTAAAGAAGATGATGTTCTGGAAAAGGATTTGATCTTCGGAGAATTCTTGACGAGAGCAAAAGGAATGAAAGTTAGACGGCTTGGGTAAAAGTGGTATACGGATCTGAAAGCTGCTTTTTATAATGATACCGTGGCTGTTGGGATTCTCGACTGTTGAGATCCCTGCGGCTGTTCAGATCTTTGTGACTCTTCACGTACGGGCGCGCCTTTTCAGAGTGTCAGCTGGCTAAGCTTCTCTGATACGCTTCCTCCTTCTCCCTAAGGTGTCCTTTCAATGCAGCAGTTGGCGTTTCCTGACACATTTTCAGTGACTGCGCACGTCCTTTCATCACCTGCCCTGATCAACTTAATCAGTGCATCACCATTATATTCAAATTGTACTGATCAAGTGGACAATTAATTTTCGATGAAACTCAATTTGCTCCACTTGATCAGTTTCCTTCCTTTCTTCCGACTTTTAATTAACTAAGAAAATAAAACTAACATACTAAAAACTATTTACAGTAACTACTAAGGACTTGACCGGGTTCCCCTAGGATGTCACTTGATTAGTTTAATATATTAAGACTTTGTCGCTTGATCAAGCAGACTACCCATGAGTACCCGATCATCCCCTTTACCTGATCACTGGAAAGAGTTAGGCATGAGTAGTGGAATGTCGTCCACCACAAATGCCTCCATTCCTTCTCTGTATGGCTTCACCCTATGACCATTCACCATGAAGGAAGGCGAATCTAGATTGCTTCCTTGGAGTTCAATTGCTCCATTCTTTCGGAGGGCGATAATGGTATAAGGACCTATCCACCTTGATCTGAGCTTCCCTGGCATCAATTTCAGTCTGGATTGGACCAGCAGTACCCTCTGGCCCACCTTGAGTTCCTTCTTACGAAGGTTCTTATCGTGCCACATCTTAATCTTTTCCTTGTACCACATGGCAGAGTCATAGGCATCCAGAAGGAGCTCTTCAAGCTCCTGTAGCTGCATTCTCCTCTCTGCAGCTCCAGCCTCTGTGTTCATATTCATTTCTTTGACTGCCTAGTAGGCTTGATGTTCCACCCCCATAGGTAAATGGCACATTTTCCCAAATACCAATCGGTATGGGGACATTCCGATAAGCGTTTTGAATGCGGTCCTGTAGGCCCAGAGTGCGTCCTCTAGTCGGCGGCTCCAGTCTTTCCTGGTGGGATTGACTGTCTTTTCTAGAATTGCATTGATTTCTCTATTAGAAATTTCAGCCTGTCCATTGGACTGCGGGTGGTAAGGTGTGGATAGGCGGTGGTGGACTCCATACTTTCGCATCAAGGCTTCGATAGTTTTGTTGACGAAATGAGTTCCTTGATCAGAGATAATAGCCCGTGGCACCACGTATCGGGTAAATATGTTCGATTTCAAGAACTTTGCCACTTCTCTGGACTCACACGTCCTAGTTGCCTTCGCCTCGATCCATTTGGACACATAGTCCACTGCCACCAGTATGTAGAGATTGCCTTCAGACGCGGGAAAGGGTCCCATGAAGTCCATTCCCCATACATCAAATATTTCACAGACAATAATGGGGATCTGAGGCATCTCATCTCTTGTAGATATCCTTCCAGTAAGCTGACATCGAGGGCACCTTTTGCAGAATTCGTAAGCATCTTTATGGATGGAAGGCCAGTAAAACCCACTATCAAGTATTTTCCTTGCTGTCTTCTTCGGTCCAAAGTGGCCACCGCAAGCTAGTGCGTGGCAGTGGATCATCACATCTTCCTGCTCCCATTCGAGTATACAGCGTCGGATTACTTGATCTGCCCCCATTTTCCATAGGTAAGGATCGTCCCAATAGAAGTACAGGGAATCGCTTTTAAGCTTCAACTTTTGTGCCCTTGTAATCTCATCACCCCCAGGCAGCTCTCCTGTTACCAAGTAGTTGGCCATGTCAGCAAACCATGGCTCTTTCCGCGTGTGTTGTTCCTTGCTTCCTTGCTCAGCTTGATCAACCCCTTCCACTTGGTTGACCCACTGACATTCAGACGTTGTCTTGACCAGATATAGGTGTTCCTCAGGGAAGGCGTCTGAAATGGCTTCACCGTTATCGTCTTGCAAAATTCGGCTTAGGTGATCAACCACTTTGTTCTCTCATCCCTTTTTATCCACTGCTTCCCAATCAAACTCCTGTAAGAGGAGTACCCATCTGATAAATCGCGGCTTTGATTCCTTCTTCGTCAAGAGGTATTTGATGGTTGCATGGTCCGTATACACTATCACTTTAGGCCCTAGCAGGTAAGGTCTGAACTTCTCGAATGCGAAGACCACCAATAGCATCTCCTTCTCGGTCACGTCATAGTTTCTTTGTGCCTGATTCAGAGTTTTGGAAGCATAGAAAATGACGTAACTCTTTCCTTCGATCTTCTGACCTAATACTGCCCCCACAACATAGTCACTAGCATCGCACATCACCTCAAAGGGGTGATTCCAGTCGAGGGCACGTATTATTGGAGAGCCTATCAATCGGTCTTTCAGAAATTGGAACGCGGCTTTGCAGTCATCTAAGAATTCAAACTCCACATCATTCTGGAGACGTCTCGTCAGAGGCTGGGCTATTTTCGCGAAATCTTTGATGAATCTTCTATAGAACCCAGCATGCCCCAAAAAGGCTCTGATCTCCTTCTGGTTGGTGGGGTATGGGAGCTTTGCAATGACCTCTACTTTTGCTGGGTCGACCTCGATTCCTCTGCTTGACACTATATGTCCCAAGACTATTCCTTCAGTAACCATAAAATGGCATTTCTCGAAATTCAGAACCAAGTCCTTCTGGCGGCATCTTTCTAAAACTCTGTTTAGGCTATGCAGCCCTTGATCGATATCGTCCCCATAGACAGTAAAGTCGTCCATGAAGATCTCAATGCAGTCTTCCAACAAGTTCGAGAAAATGATCATCATGCATCTCTGGAAAGTGGTCGGGCATTACAGAGGCCAAAGGGCATCCTCCTGTAAGCGTAAGTGCCAAAGGGGCAGGTGAACATCGTCTTCTCTTGGTCATCTGGATGTACAGCGATCTGGAAATAACCACTATAACCATCCAGGAAGCTGAAGTACTGCTTCCCTGCCAATTTCTCCAACATTTGATCAATGAACGGCAGAGGGAAGTGATCCTTCTTCGAAGCTTGATTCAGCTTCCTATAATCTATGCACATTCTCCACCCAGTAACTGGCCTTGTCAGGATTAATTCGTTTTTTTCGTTTTTTACTATCTGAATCCCTCCTTTCTTAGGCACCATGTGTACTGGGCTGACCCAGTTACTGTTGGGAATGGAATAGATAATCCCGATCGAAACCAACTTGACAAATTCCTTCAGCACCTCTTTCCTCATGTTGGGGTTGAGTTTCCGTTGTTGGTCGCGGTGTGGCTTGGCTCCTTCCTCCAGTCGTATGTGATGCATACATAAGTCTGGGCTGATGCCTACCAAATCTGTCAGCTTCCAGCCAATAGCGTTCTGATTTCTTCTTAATACTTCCAGCAATCTGTCTTCCTGCCCCTGGGTCAAGTGGCTGTTGATGATAACGGGCATTGTTTCGCTCTCACCTAGGTAGGCGTACTTTAGATGTGCTGGAAGGGGTTTCAATTCCTTTGCGGGCTTTGGCTCTTAATTGGGTAGAGGGTCCTCTGCTGCTTCTTTTTCCAGTGGCTTGCCTTGATCAAGCTGTTTCGCTAAGCTAGACACTTGAGCTGTCCCACTTGACCCAGCTGGCCTCGGGCGCTCGCAAAAATCAGTTATCGTTTTCACGATGACCTGGTCGTCCATCTCTCCAACTTTCATGGTACCATACCACTCTTCTACTTCTTTTTCGACCTCCTTATCTGCAGCGGAGTTAGTGAACTGTCTCTTTAAGAATTCTTCCTCCAAATACTCCTGTACCAAGGGCTCAGTCACATCTATGGAGTATACGTTCTCACCGTCAGCTGGCTTCTTCATGGCTTCATCAATATTGAACGTGTACTGCTCTTCTTTGAAATCCAGGCTTATCGTCCCATTTCGGAAGTCTATAATAGTGCTGGCTGTGGACAGGAACGGTCGTCCTAATAGGACTCCACTCGACTCCTTTGCTGCGGGTTCCGTCATCTTGATTACAAAAAAATCAGCTGGGTATAGAAAGTTATTCACCTTAACAATCACGTCTTCCATGATTCCCTCTGGGTGAATACACGATCTGTCGGCCAACTGTATCATTATGTCAGTGTCGACGAGCTTGGTCGCTCCCAACTTACGATAGATGGAGTATGGCAGAACGTTGATTGATGCCCCTAAGTCGCACATAGCATGCTCCACCTAGATGTCTCCGATAGAAATAGGGAGTGTGAACATTCCAGGATCAGTCTTCTTGGAGGGGAGGTCGCTTCTGTAGATTACGGTAGAGGCGTTCTCATCTGTAATTAGTCTCTCTTCCTCATTGACCTTCCCTGCCAGGTAGTCTTTAATGAACTTGCTGATCGGGGGCATTTTTAACGCCGTCAAGAGCAGTACCTTCATCTCCACGTCCTTGAACATACTTGCCACATCGATTGGCATCCCTCTTCCTTGTCACCATTCCACGGTACGAATAAGGCTTAACCTTTCAGTTTCCTCTTTCAGACTTTCTTCCGAGGCTTCACCTCCCACCTTCTCCTTGCCCTTTTCTTTCACTTGATCCACTCTACTGGATTCTTCCTCTTCCTCACGGCTTGGTCCAGAACCAGTTGCTGGAGATATCGCAGGATGGCTGGGGCCTTGATAGACTTTCCCCAACCTCAGGGATACTTAACTAATATTCTCAAGACCAGGTGGTTGCGTAGTGGCTTCATTTCCCTTCAACTCTCCCAGCGACACTGCAACTTGGGAGAGTTGTTTTGTCAGCATATCCAACGCCGCCCGCTGCTCTTTCTGAGCCTCCTGGATTTCCCACATCGCATCATTTGGATGGTGCGGTACCAACATATCTCTGTGGCCTTCGTTGGGGTATCGGTTGTATCTTTGATTCGGCGGTCCCCCACTATAGTTGGGCTGCGGGTAGTCAGATTGCTCGTAATGTTCTTGCTGATATCGCGGCTGGTTGTACTGTTGATTTCCAGGGTGCTGATTTCCCCGTAGGTGTGGTGAGATGTAGCTGACCATCTGGTTGTTTGGCTGCCTTCCCTGGTTGCTAAACTGGGGGCCTTGTTGTTTGTACCCCCAGTTTCCCTCCGGTTGTCTGCTTGACCAGTTAGGCTGTCCTCCACTGGACCAGTTTCCTTGAGGTACGTTCTGTATTCTGTTCCCTCCAGTGTTTGGTCTATCCTGGATCCGTGCAGGCCAGTTGGGTCGTCCTTCGGAGGGTTGTACTTGCTGGGTTGATAACTGGAGCGGTTGGCTTTGATTCTGATCAGTCCATCGAAAATTGGGGTGGTCCCTCCATGGGGCGTCTCTCTGTTTCCCTTGGATCCAGTTGTCATTTGCGTTCTAGTGGCCAACGACATTCATCTGAGCTTGCGGTTCTACCTCAGGGGGGAACTCGCAATAGTAGTAGTGATGCTCTTCTGGTGGGGACGATTGCGGCACATACTGTGTTTCCTTTGGTGCAGGTGGTGGAGGTGGTCTGGCTTTCTCTACTGCCTCCAGCAGTTTCTTTTCCATCTGCTCAAATCGAGCCTCCAACTTTTCATCATTGCGCGCCTCTGCTACATGCACTGCCCCTATCCTATACTGCCCTCGAGACGTCTCATACGACCGCTTAGCCTCGATCAGCCTCTCCAGTATATTTTTGGCTTGGCTGAATGCGGTCTTTGAGAAATCTCCTTGAGCTGCGAGGTTAAGGTCGTTCTTGCTATCCACAGTGAGTCCACTGTAGAAAACAGAGTAGATTTCCTTTTCATCCATCTTGTGGTTGGGGCATGCTTGAAGCAAACCTTGGAATCTGTCCCAATACTGGCCAAGGGGTTCATCGTACTCCTGCCTAGCCTCTGTAATCTCCCTTTTTCAGGGCACTTGTCTTCGATGCTGGGAAAAAGCGATCTAGGAATATCATGCGGAATTCAGCCCAGGTTCTGATGGATCCTTCTGGCCGCCTTGACAGCCAGACACCCGCATCGCCCTTCAAAACGAAAGGAATAACTTTGAGCCTATATTCTTCGGATGTGGATCCAGCGCACGGGCTGAATATCACAGTATCGGCAGAATTCCTCCAGAAAAACGTACGGACACTCCTTCGAAAGACCGTAGAAGTGGGACAAAATGGCCAGTACTCCCGATTTGATCGCGATGGTCCGCATCCCAGGAGTAGCTGCAATGGCATGTGTGGGCTCCTTCTCATCATGAGCGTGCAGAGAGCCAATTCCTGAGTCGTCAACGACGACGGCCATCTCTGCTTGTTCGAGTGGTGGTGGTTGTATGTTCTGTTGCGGCTTCTAGTGCTGCTCTGTAACGAGTGGTGACGACGCCGGCTTCCTGGACCCTCCAATGAGCGTTAGTCTCTCTATATAGAAAGGGATGATTCAAGTGTCCACCGCGTTGGTACCTTCTCATCAACAGTAAAAAAAACAAAATGAGAAAACAAAGAAATAAGATTATATACACCTGCGCACTACGCACAAACATAAAGTAACACCATGCTTTCCCGGCAACGGCGCCATTTTGGAAGGCCTCGAGAGGGGCGGGATTCGGACCAAGTTATATTGAAGATAATTGAAACGATTAGATCAGTTAGCAAATGTCGTTGCCACTTGATCGATTCGAACTCGCTCTCGCTCGTTTCGTACCAATGTAATTTGTAAACTCCCAATTTTGCACTACTTTAACAATAAAGCGGTAAGTTCGGGGTCGATCCCACAGAGAAGTTGGTGTGTCGAGTGTGTGGGTAGTGAACATGGGGGTTGGCTGCTGCCACGCTTTAACTTGGGAGTTTTTAACTACTGTTTTTACTCTAGACAGAATTAAATTTTGCTAACTTGATCAAAGGAACTTTAACTACTGGGTCAAGTGAATTGCAGGTGACAGCGGAAAAGTAAATGCGCGGATTAAAATAAAACAACTTTGATTAAAATTAAACTAAGTACAAGGTAAATTTGAAACTAAGCTAATACTTCGAAAAATAAGAAAGCAAGTAAAACCGAGAAGAATCTCGACCGGAAATTTAGGAATACGCCGACAGATAACAAGTATTCTCCAGCGCTTCTTTGATTGCCCTTTCTAACTACGCATTACTTTATCTAAGCTAAACTATTCTAGAGAATTGGACTAAGCTAAACTAAACGGAAAGTAAAGGATCGGTCTCTTTTCATGTGGTGGCACATCCTCTATTTATAAGCTCGACTCGGCCTCCAGCTGGATAACCATCTTGACAGGGAATATTCACTCATGTTGAGAATGAGCGACTCATGGATTGCTACGTGCTCTTCTTCTAGAATCGACGACGTTTTTCAGTAACAAATCTGTGACTCAGCTCCGTCCTTGCTTCTCATTTATCAGCACGTGTCCCCTTCTAGAACGTTGTCCTTGATAACAGATTGTTGCGCACCATCCAGCTCATAGCCTCGCATGTCCTTCTTCTGATACCCAGTGGTCCCCTCCTTAACTGCTTGACTACTCCCCTTGATCAACTTCCCTGATTTTTGGCCTTTTATCGCCTTTTGTACTTGCTTGATCAGTTCGGCCTTGCTGCCTTGGTCAAGCGGCATTTCTGCACAATTAACACTTGTCTTGCGCGATAAACCGATCAAGTAATACACATTTTACCCTTAAACCGATGCATGAAATGAGCCTTATCAACCTGCTTTAGTCTTTTTAATTAAATATTGTACTACATATTTTAATAGATCTCTCTTTTTTTAATTGTGTCTACATTTTGTGGTACAGGAGAGGAGACATAACAAATAATGGCCATTCAATTTTCTCATTTTCTAAAAATTGCGCAAACTTTTTATTTATCTACTCCATTATGCAGTAATTTTTTTTTCTCTATTTCATTTTTTATATATATAAGAGAGGGAGAGAGTCCTCAGGGCATCCGCAGTAGTGCGGATGTCCCGGCAGAATTCCCAAAAACACCTCCAGCCACGTCATAAGGACTTCCCACTGCACTGCCACGTCATACGAATTTCCCACTGCACAGTGGCGGAATTCCCGACGGAATTCTCACATTAAAAAAAATCACAAATTCACAAATTAAACAATTTCCGGAAGTAAATAATTTACGTAATTAAAATTTCGACGAAAATAAGGAAAAAATTCCATTAAAATAAGAAAAGTACATTTCACCAAATAAAAAAATACATTTCAATAATTAAAAACTACATCAACGACGACCCCTATGCTGCCACACTTCTTCAATAATACTCCCTCCGTCCCGGACTACTTGCACTTATTTCCTTTCTGGGCGTCCCAAGTTATTTGCACTCTTTCCATTTGTAGTAAAAATTATCACCTACAGCCGCAATTGTTGACTTTGCTATACACTCATTCCTTAATCTCCGTGCCGAAAAGGAAATGTGCGAGTAGTCCGGGACGGAGGGAGTATCATTCTGGAGTCGAAGTTCAACGAGCGGTATATATAGACATTACAAAAAAAACGAAATAAAGCGGAATTCCGCGGGAGTCGACCCAATGGCGGACGTCCCCGCGGAATTCCGCTTAACGCTGCGGACCTGCTACGTTCTCAGCCCAATTCCGTATCTGTGGCGGGCACGCCTAATGGCGGACGTCCACGACGGAATTCCGGGATTCCGCACGGAAGTCTGCCATTGCGGATGCTCTTAAGAAAATACAGTCTACTATTATTTTTTAATTTTTTGTCTGAAATAGTTATTTGACCTTCAATTATAATTTACCCAATCTTCCCAAACAGCCCATCAAATTAATAAATATCTTTTGATGTTTAACTACACAAATTTTCTTCACTTCCTCTCTCTCTCTTAGCAGTGTCTTGGCCTCCCTTAGCTTGTTGGCTGCTACTTCAGCCTTTGAAATCTGGATTAAAAAAATCCAATCTGTTTTCCAAATCTGAGTCCATTTTGTGAATCTCTAATCGGTTTCTGCTGTTTATTTGATCTGGGCTTTCTCTCTCTCCCTGTTTCAGATCAGTTTTCCATCTAATTCTCACTCACGGCATACCAAGACTTCATCTTTTTATTTCATTTGTTTCCCTTTTACCGTTGAAACTATTCATGCAGGTTCAAAATCTTGTCTTTTTATTGGGTTTCTAATTGGTGCAGTTTGTTTTTCTTGAAAATGGTTTCTTTTATTTAGGTTGCAGATGTGCATTCTTTCTTATTGAGACAGCTTCATTTGGTCTGTAAGTCTCTTTATTTTTAATGTATACTTTTTTTTGTCATGTAAAGTAATGATTTTGATCATAGTCTGTTGCTTCTGTTTTGTATACAATGATCTTGTGTCTATTTTTGCTGTTTATTTTCAAGAAAAAAGTGGTTTCTTGAGCTTCCATGTTATGCTATTTACATGAATTAGATTTGCTTTTATTGGATTCACTAAGGTTATTTGCAAGCTTAAACTTTTCTGGGATTTGAAGCTCATTTTGATGTTTGCTGTATTTTGTGCTAAGTAGATATATGTGATGTATGCTAAATCTGTACACAAGTTTAATGGGTCTAGTTTCTTGAATTTCTCAGTGGATAATAATATAGAAAAGATTTAATTTGAATTTACCTAGCTCTAGATTTGTTTTGTTGGCTTACTTCTCTGCCAAATTGTTTACTTTCTTGATTGTTTCTTGGATTGCTTTATCTAGTTTTCTTTGAAAAGGTGTGCTTTAGAAGTCATGTGTATCCATTTTATTCGTTGCAGAACTATCGTACTTTTGCTCGAATTGCTGATTTCAAGAATGGGTAGAGGGAGAGGAAAAGGGAAGAAACAATCCGCGCTTGCTGCTCGTGATGACACTGGCAGCGGTGAGGATGAGAAGCTACCCGTGAGGAGAAGAGGGAGGCCTCAAAAACCAATGAAAGACGACTTTGAGGAGGTGGACGAAGTTGAGAAGATTGAGGAGGAAGACGAAGATGGTGAGGAGGCGAAAAATTTTGTGTCGAGCAAAAGCAGCAAGAACCAAGCTGCTATAGAGAATGGCAGGAAGAGGAAGAGGCCCTCACAGACTAAAGAAAACGCCGAATTAGTAAAGGAGGAGGAAGCCAAAAGCAATGCCACTGTCCTAATCAAGCCTGTTGGCTATAGACAACACGGGAGCAGAAGGAAGAACAAGCCTAGACGGGCTGCTGAAGTTGGTGTCGAATGCAAATAAATTTTGTATTGGCATATCGAGAGGTGGAGTGAAGCCTTCTTTCTCGGATCACAGGGCCTTCCCAATATTTGTTTTTGAGTTCATGTGTTTTGCTAATGCCTTGGAATCAATTGTTTTTGTTAATGCAAAAAAGTTATATCAATTTTTGTGTTTATATTTGATCCCATTTTGATTCAATCTTGCTCTCATGATACTATTATATCCGCGGTTTCAGCTTGAATATCAGCCAGGTATGTCATGGAGACACAGGAGATGGCTTGTGTTTTCGGACAACGAAGAACAAGTGGACGAGGGAATCGAGATTGAGGTAAAATTCGAAATTCGTCGCTCATTTAGCCACGTTGTATGCTTGTTTGTTTGCTGGTTTAGACATATGAGCAGAGGTGATGCTTGGTGATGGATAGAGTGAAGCTTTACTATGCACTAGTTGTAAACATCTTAGATTCAATTCACACTTTGAATAACTCATTTTTAGGCCGGTTTCTGAAAAAATAAATTCATCATTGGTTAGAATTTCAAATGTATTCACTAAGTTATCAAGTTATAAAGATAGTTTTCTGATTCTTGGAATTGTGAAAGAATAATTGGTTTGGGAGGTTTGCATTGTTAAGATATGAGATGAAAATTTTCAATTCAATCCAAAACATTTGGGCTACTTAAGCTCTTTTTATGGCCTGAAATTCTCTATGGGCTCAGCTCCCAATCTTGGACATCACAAATCAAAATACTTAATATATATTTATATTTAATATGCTTTAATAAATATTTTACTCCACTCTCTATTTAGATAGGGGAGATTGTTAATATCTTACAATCGATGGAGTTGCTTACTTTTTTCTATTTTTATAGAGTAAAGGCCAAAATTGGTCTTGAACGTATGTCCAGTTTACGATTTTGGTCATAAACTTTATCTTTTGAATTTTTGCATCTTGAATATTTCAACTCGGATTACAATCGGTCTTACCCTAACTGTTCCGTCAATTTTTAACAGTCAACCATTTTAATCCTTATTTTGGCTAACTTAAACAATTTTTAATTATTTAATAATCAAACTTTTTTTAAATAAAATCATAAATTATTTAGACATTCACTAGGTTTCAAAATTGCTTTTTCCTCCTCGCTGCAAAACGAAGGAGAATTTCAGTCGAAGGTGGTGGTCGCGGTAGATTTTCAGAGGCAGGTGGTGGAATTTGAGTCGGAGATGGTGGTTGCGGTCGATTCCCGGTAGGAGGTGGTGCTTGAGGTCGATTCTCAGTCGGATTCGATGTATTTTCACTTGAAGGAGCTGGATTTTAAGTCGAAGGACCTACCTTGCTCTTCCCCTTCCCCTTCTCGTTCTCCTTCTCCTTCTCCGTCAACTTATCGTTCTCCTTCTCCATCTAGGGTTTCTTCGTTCTCATTCTCCTTCTCGTGCGCCGTCGTCCAGAAATACACTTCATCGTCCGATCGCCGCTCGGAGAACAACGGTGCTGTCGAAGTGAGAAAGGGCGGGTGAGAGAGAGACCTTTCGTTTTTTGTTAAAAAACTGCAAACTTATTTCCTTTTTAATATTTTTTTTTTTGGTATTTTAAATGATATCTCCTTAAAATAATTAAGGTTTTAATTAGGGAGTGGTAATCACAATCAACATGCTTAAGTTGGTCAAAATAGGGATTAAAATGGTTGACTGTTAAAAATTGGCGGAACAGTTAATGTAGGACCGATTGTGATCCGAGTTGAAATGTTCGGGATGCAAAAATTAAAAAGATAAAGTCTATGACCAAAATCGTAAAATAGGCATATGTTCAGGACCAATTTTGTCATTTACTCATTTTTATAATATAACTCACCATTTTTCTCCACTCTCTATTCTATTTTTTTCCCTTTTATTTATCCACATTAAAATTAATAATATTTTAATAATTTTTTCTTTTCTATTTTACTAATTCTACATTAAATTCATATCACCCAGTCGAAGAAAAATAATAGAATTAATCCAGTCGAAGAAAAATAATAGAATTCTCCAAGATGGGAATTGATTCTGATCAGTACGATTATTTTGGTTGAAAAGGCTCAATTATAAAACATAAATTGTTTATGGTGGAAAATAAAATGGCAATCCCTAAGAAGTTTTCAACTCTATTTTCATACTCACTTTTTAAATTTTGGTATATTCAACCCACACATTAATTTTGGAAGTATGGATTTTGAGAATTTGAATAAAAATATATATTGAAACCCATCAAAAATGTATGTTGTAGAACTTGATAGAATTTGAACAAAAATACATGTTCAAACCCATCAATGTTGTATGTTTTAGAACATTGATATAAATACTTGGCATCTTTGGACTTGGAGCTCTCTCTGTCATATGGTCACATGACTCACATCTTTATAACAAGAAAATTTAATAATTGAGGGACCCTATTTTCCTAGGTTATTAATTACTTGAAAATCCATCATGCCTCCTAAGATTGGGCTATGCTACATTTAGATGGACAATTAACAAACTAATACAAGTTCAGTCATGAAAAAATAACACCTGTCCACACAGCCTTCAATAGTGACACTTTTATGCCACATCTATATAGGTCAAAAATCTGTAATAATAACTAAATGGATAAGTTTTCCCCAATTTCTTTATTTTAAATTGAAACTGAGCGCTTTGCTTTCTCCCAAAATGCCAGAAAATATTTAAACGAGTAGCATCATACAAGCATCCAATATCTTTCCAATCTCAGTCAATAATATAAGCATAATACATATCCCATATGTTCTCAAAGAGTATAAACTTTGGGTTTGACACATGTTTTAATGTATTATTGATAAAGTAAGAGAGATAAACAGTGAAAGTTTTTTAAGTATTGTTAGTGGAGAATGAATCACACCTCATTAGAGATAAGAGAGTTTCCAAAATGGAATGTTCATACTCATTGGGGATGAACGAAAAAGAAAATAGTGCATATTCTCTCTGTCCCATTACAAGTGATCAACTTTCCATTGTAGGAGTACTATTCAGGACATAGGAAGTAAAGTATATATTTAAGAGCATCCACAATGGTCTAGGACCTCCCATAGCCCTCACATAGCCTTCCCACTGCCACATCATCCAGCACTAAAATCCTCCTGCCACATCATCTGGACATGCAACTGGACATCAAATAGCCCTCACATAGCCTATCCACATCACTAATAACAATTATATAAATTTAATTTACAATTGTAGCAACATACGGAATTTAATTTACGAGATAAATACAGGAAAATTGAATAATACTATTAAAATTTCAAAAAGTACAATAATTTAAAAAAATTACATTTAAAAAAATTACATAAATTTAAATAAAAGCTAATGCCTTCCAATCCTCCGCGCCCACAACTCTTCAATTAAATCCTTTTGGAGTCGAATATGAGCCTCCGTCTGACGCATGTCGGCATGTGCTTGGAGGAGGGCTTCTTCATCGTGAGGTACCCCACCTCGTACGTTGGCGGCGACGACGCTGTGGCTTGGACCGGCTTCATCATCGTCATTGGCCCAACAGTCAGTTGTACACCTTCATCTTCGACAATCATGTTGTGCATGATAATACAGGCGTACATTATATCAGCAATGCAGTCGACATGCCACAAACGCGTTGGTCCCTTAACTGCAGCCCATCACGCCTGAAGCACACCAAATGCGCGCTCCACGTCCTTTCGCGCCGACTCCTGCCGCGTCGCAAAGTAGGCCTTCTTCGCATCTGATGCGCACCGGATCGTCTTCACAAAGACGGGCCACCTAGGGTATATCCCATCCACCAAGTAGTAGCCCATATCATGCTGGTTGTCGTCGGCGACAAAACTGATGGTCGGACCGACGCCCTGGCACTGCTCGACGGCGGACAACTGGTCGTGGGCGAGGTACTGGCGGCTGCATATAACTCTGCATCCATCGATCAACCTCACGACTCGCATAGGCATCTAGCTCTTCGTTCAGCATACGCTCGTACTCATCAGCATCCCCATCACTACCACCACCACTACCACCGGTATTACTCATTTCTTAAATTGATCTTGTACAGAAAGAAAGATAGAGAGAGTACTCGTTAAAACAAGTGGTGCGAATGAAAATGACGTCCAAAGCGCATATATATAGTGTTTTCGAAAAAAAAATTTAAATTCTGACCCCAGTCTGACGCCGATCCGGGGCCTACAATGGCGCCGTGAGGATCGGCGTTAGAACCGGCGTCACCACATGAATCGGCATGGGTACGCAGAAATTGACGCCGATTTCGCCGACGCCGGTCGCAATGGTTCGGCGTCAGAACCGGCGTCGGTGAAAAATCGGCGTCGCGATTTTGATGCCTCCATTGCTGATGCTCTCACAATGATTTACTACAATGTTTGCTATTTTAGGTACATTTTGGTCAACTTATATGGTCAAATGCAAATTTAGTCGTGTAAGTTCGATAAATTGGATACTATTTAAATTACAATTTCGTGAAATATATGTATTATTATCTGATTTACGATAGAAAAATGGAGTATGTTGTTAGTATTAGTTCTTACCTTTATATTATTAAATTCTTTTATTACTACATAGTATATTTGAAAAGCTCAGTTATTCTAGTAAGAGCATCTCCAAAGGTGGAGGACATCCAATAGTCCTCACATAGACTTCCCACTGCCACATCATCAACACTAAAATCCTCATGCCACATCATCTGGACATGCAACTGGACATCCAATAGCCCTCACATAGCCTTCCCATAGCTTATCCACATCACTAATAACAATTATATAATTTAATTTACAATCGTAGCAACATACGGAATTTAATTTACGAGACAAATACGGGAAAATTGAATAATACTATTAAAATTTTAAAAAGTACAATAATTTTAAGATAGATAGAGTACTCGTTAAAACAAGCGGTGCGAATGAAAATGGCGTCCAAAGCGCATATATATAGTATTTCGGAAAATTAAAAAAAAAATTAAAAATCTGATGCTGGTCTGACGCCGATCCGGGGCCTACAATGGCGCCGTGAGGATCGGCGTGAGAATCGGCGTCAGGCCAAGAATCGGCGTGGGCACGCCGATTTTGACGCCGATTTCGATGACGCCGCTCGCAATGACTCGGCTTCAGCACCGGCGTCCGCGAAAAATTGGCGTGCCGGTGCCGACGCCGCCATTGGAGATGCTCTAAGGTTTCAGTGTAATTTTTTCACCTTAAAGGCTACATCAAGTCATCAATTATATCTTACAGTAATTAATATATTTCCTACACTCTATGCAAATTATTTACTATGTACAGTATTATTTGTTTCTCTTTTTATCTTCTTTTAATTTAGTAAGGCTGAATTTGCCACATCCTGATCTTACCAGCATCTAGAATCTGAAACTACAGATTATCTAAGAAAAAAAGTTTTTAAGAATAATAAATTACTTTCTCTTCTTTTAAGGTATCCAAATGCTGCAGACCAAATAAATTATCCCATTGCTTACTTTATCAATCAGCTTAATTATTATAAAAAATTTCTTTTCTAATATGAGAAATATTTTGAGACTTCAAAAGGGAGTTGTACCCAACAAATATAAAGAAGGATCTTGTTTAATGATTGCAACATGACCAACTCCAATAGAGTGCAACTTTAGATTTTAAATCTTCTTTTAAACTTGCTATGTTTAGAAGGCCCAATTGTCCCCCAACATATAAATAAATTCACATAAATTGCTGTGTAATGATTTTATTTCTTAGTATTTCATTTGATAATTGCAAAATGAATTAGTTATCACCATGCAACAATATAGAGTGTTCGAGTAGAGTTTATAAAACCATAATTCAAACTAACGGAAATAGTATGTAGTATCTTGCTAATAGCTCATGTATAAAAACTTAAAGAAAATATTAGAATAACAAATGGGTGGGATTTTTAATTATGGCCGATATTTAACTACTTTTAGATTATTTTACTTTACTCTATTCCTGTCTATATTACAACCTCCGTCCTAATTAAGTTGAGCCAAAACTTTTAGACAACAAAAGTAAAATATAATGTTAAAAAGTATGAAAAATGAATAAGGTAGGAAATATAAAGAGAGAGTAAAATAGATAATAATATAAAATAAGAGACTAGTTTATTTTTGTAAAACAAGAGAATACTTAACTATAGCCATAAAATATGGACAAGACTACAACAAAATACTACCACATGTCACATTAATTATCCACTTTTCTTTCAGTGCATGTTTTAAAAAGTATATAGAAAAAATAGATCGAAAAAGTTAATGCGAACATCTCATTTTTATATATTTATTTTATAATAAATATATATTTAGTGCATGTTTTAAAAAGTATATAGAAAAAAATAAATCGAAAAAGTTAATGCAAACATCTCATTTTTATATATTTATTTTATAATAAATATATATTTATTTTATAATAAAATGTGAGTGAAATGTATTAATGAAATATATAGTCTATTTATTATTTATATTTCCTCCATCCTATAAAAATAAGGATACTTTTTTTTGTTTATCCCATAAATATCTCATTATATACATCTCATTTTTATATATTTATTTTATAATAAAATGCGAGTGAAATGTATTAATGAAATATATAGTCTACTTACTATTTATACTTCCTCCATCCTATAAAAATAAGGATACTTTTTTTTGTTTATCCCATAAATATCTCATTATATACATCTCATTTTTATATATTTATTTTATAATAAAATGCGAGTGAAATGTATTAATGAAATATATAGTCTACTTACTATTTATACTTCCTCCATCCTATAAAAACAAGGATATTTTTCGTTTATCCCATAAAAATATCTCATTTCATTTACGAAAAGTTATTCCAATAATATTCTTAGAACCAATTACGGTTACATAAATTAACTTTTTGCATAATCACCGTTATTTTTTGTACTAACGTAATGATATGCGTAAATACAAAACACATCAACATTCAATACTTTTTTCCACTTAATAAAATAAGATAGCTAATGACTTCCATTCTTATTTTGTGTTGATTCGAATCCAAACATATAATACTCTTCCCTCCATCCCATAAAAATAAGGACAACATTCTTTTTTTTGTGTGCGAGTTGGCCAAGTGGTAGACAGATTAATAATGTCCGAGGTCAAAGGTCTCAGGTTCGAGTCCTCCGTGGCGCGGCCTTTAAATTTATGTTCATTTAACCACCAAAAAAAAGGACAACTTTCCTTTTTCTTCAGTCCCATAAAAACATCAATTTATTTACAATTTATACAATTAGGGCATACCATTAAACACTATAATAATGTATGTCCAACTATCCCACCACTAATACTTTTAGAACCATATTACATAAATAAACTTTTTGCATAATCACCGTTATTTTGTGTACTAACGTAATGATATGCGTAAATACAAAGCGAACATAAACATTTAATACTTTTTCCACTTATTAAAATAAGACTACTAATAACTTCCATTTTTATTTCGTGCCGATTCTCCACCTAACACACAAAATAACTTCTAAAATCTCGTGTCATTACGCAAATATATTATTTTCAATTTATACAATTAGGGCATACAATTAAACACTATAATAATGTATGTCCAACTATCCCACCACTAATACTTTTAGAACCATATTACATAAATTAACTTTTTGCATAATCACCGTTATTTTTTGTACTAACGTAATGATATGCGTAAATACAAAGCGAACATAAACATTTAATACTTTTTTCCACTTATTAAAATAAGACTGCTAATAACTTTCATTTTTATTTCGTGTCGATTCTCCACCTACTAACACACAAAATAACATCTTCTAAAATCTCGTGTCATTACGCAAATATATCATCTATTATGAGACGGAGAGAGTATATAAAAAAGATATGCAAATCTCTAATTTAGCGAAACCTAAATAATGCTTGTATCATACATCCACACACCAACGCAAATATAATCAAATATTGAAAGCTATGTATATTTCACATTTTCACTCATAGTAATAATTCTAAATTCAAATATACGTATACGAACTTAATTAATTACTCCCTCCATTCGTGAATAGGAGTCCCGATTCACTTTTACCTTAAATGGAAATAGGGTCTCACCTTCCACTAACTCATTCCACTCAAATTTCTTTTAAAACTAATATATACAAGTGTGACATATATTCTATTAATTTTTTTTCCATACACTTTTCTTAACATTTCTTAAAACTCGTGACGCCAAGAAATGAGACTCATAATGGCGGACGGATGGAGTATTATCAAAATAATTAAGTTCAAGGAAATTGCTTATATATATATAAATAGATCTCAGGCATTCAAACAGAGACAGAGAGAGATCATCCTGGTTTGCTCAGTGCCCCCCACTACTGAAATGAGTAAGAACTCACCCATATCAATAAATGAAGCTTAAGGTAGACCTCAGATACAACAGATTACAGAGATGAAAGAGCTGGTTGAATGTAGTCATCTTTAAATAGAGAGAGAGGGAGCAGAGCAGAATAAAGGCAAACGACAGATGAATTATTGTTCACAAAAGAGAAGTCTAAAAACCAATCAAAAACCCCAGGAAACTCTCTTAGTTCTTTTCTTCTCAATTATTTTCTGCAACACTGCTTCTCTATTTCACACTCTCCAAGCTGCCACCACCTCCATGACTCCACACACACTCCCATTTCATGAAAAATCAATACTTCTGTTTTGAATATTTCCAAGAAAGCTACTGTTATCCTGACCCCTTTTCCAATTCCTCCTCAACTGTTTTCCCAATAAATAAAAATCCAATCTTTATTCATCTTGATGCATGATATATGATGCTAGAGGTGTAGCCTTCAAGAAAATGGAAAAGGGCTCATCCTCCTCTTCTTCATCAGGTGGTGGTGGGGCTGGCTCCATCAATGGCTCCCCGGCCAAGAAGGGGAGGACTGCGGTGGTGCAGCCGCCTAGGTGCCAGGTGGAGGGGTGTTTAGTAGATCTGAGTGATTCCAAGGCTTATTATTGCAGGCATAAAGTTTGTGGTATGCACTCAAAGTCGCCAATGGTGATTGTTGCTGGCCTTGAGCAAAGGTTTTGCCAGCAGTGCAGCAGGTTTCAGATGCTTTTGTCCTTTTTCAAGATTCAATTTTTTTTTTATTATGTGGTGTGTGAGAGACACATGTAATGCATAATCTTGCTTTTGCCAAAGATAAGATTTTGTGGTCTGTTCTAATAATTGATTCTGTTTGCTGCTTTTGATTGCGATTGTGATGTACATTTTTGAATCATTTGCTTTAGGACTCATGTTGTTTTTGTTGTGATGTGGCTCTCCATCTTCATTTTCTTTGTCTGGGCATTATTGGCTATGATTTTGTGGGACTTTGGTTTTTATTATGTGGATTCATGGGAGAACTAAACAAATGTAGTACTGCTAATATTGAAATGTAAATTATAGAATGTAGTTCAAGTATAATGTTTAACTATTTTGGTTAGGATTTGTTGGTTGTGTTAGTTATAAGCTTCACATTTTTCTTGCCTTTTTCAGGTTCCATCAACTGCCCGAATTCGACCAAGGGAAAAGGAGTTGCCGGAGGCGCCTTGCTGGCCACAACGAGCGCAGGAGGAAGCCACCTCTGGGCCCTTTACTATCATCGCGCTATGCAAGCCTCTCTCCTTCGGTGTTGACCGGAGGTCTGGAGACGGACTTGGGCACCTACTCAGCATTCGGTGGGAGAGATCCGTGGCCGGACTCATCCACGAGCACAGGAAACTTCCAGCTTCCATGGCAGATGAGCTCACAAGCAGCTTCTCTCCTGCAAGGCTCCACAACAACTGCAGAGGACTGTTTCAGCGGGATCTCCGACTCCACCAGTGCTCTCTCTCTTCTGTCAAACGAGCCATGGGGCTCGAGAAGCCTAGTCTTGGATCTTGGAGTCAGCAGCTTTCTTGCCACCAATGGCACAGCCGAGGTCGGTCGATACCCCTCCTGGGAATTCAGAGGTGATCAATCTCTCCACGAGCTGATGCCCCCTGACCCTACCAGTAGTCCTTACAGCATGGGCCGAGGGTTGGCTCGGCCAGGCGAGGGACCACGCCATGAGTTCGAGCCTTCCAGTAGCTATGATTCTTTCGGCAACCACATGAACTAGTCACTTTGAGCCTTGTTTCCTTGTGTGTTTTTCTCATGATTGTTAATTTTGTTGTGCTTTTTAGACTATACTACTTGGTCATCCAATTCGAGAATTATTTGTTGTGAATCAGTTTCGCATTTATGCAATTAAGTTGAGCTTTATTTAATCATCGAATTAAATCCTATTCACGATTTTGATGGCTTTTAGGTCCAGTTCCATAGTGTAACCAAAGCTACAAAAAATACTTAACGTCATAATTTATTTTAATGTTTTTGGTAATTTCCAGGCTCTCAACTCAAAATGAAAATTTGTAATTAGTGTAGAAATTATCTATTTCTACTTTACATACTTCAAAATCGCCATTAAAGATATGAACACAGCCTGCATAGGTATCTCTTAATAAGATTCAACCCTCATTTTGATAATTCACATACCTAGAAATTTGAGTAGTATTCTACCGTTACAACATATAATCCAGTCACAAAATACGGTACAAAAGATGACCATATGTTGTATTCTATTGCAGTTCAAACCTTAGAAGTAGCAAACTCGACAGCATCCAAGTCCCGGCAGCCACTGGCATCGGAAAAAAAAGCAATAAGTGCTTGAACTAGAGGGAATCAGCCGCAGTCGGTTTGCCATTGTTATTATTCACCGTGTAAGCAGTAAAGCTGCCGGATGTTGCCTGATGCTGAAATTCATAGAAAAATCAATAATTAGAATGCATCTAGGGAATAAACAAATAAACCAAATTTTAGGAGGAAAGCGGAAACCTAAACCTTTGAACATTGTGATGCCAACTATTGTTATTACGAAAAGAATAGTTCTTGGAGGAAAAATGCACTCAGCTATATCAAGATGTAGGGATGAAATATTGAAGAAAAAGACAAATATCTTTGTGCAAACATTCAACATATAACCAGACATTACCATATAACCAGTCCTTGAAACATGAATGGAGAGCACTTGACAGTTCGCGTTTCCTGCTCTCCTCAAGTTGAGATTCTTTCAATATTTTCTTTACTTCATCCAAGCTTTTGGCCTGCGAGTTCAACAAAACATATGATCAACACAATATCAATAAATGCCCAGATGACATAAAATTACTTGAACGTACGTTTTTCTGCTTAGATGCAAGGTATGTTTCAGGTAAAGGGAAGGGGTTATCTTTTGTGGAACCAGATTTATCGCCTTCCAACCAATTTGGAATCTGAGGATGACAAGAAGATATTAGCATGTGTCAGAAATTAACATGAAATGAAAAGGACTGAAGACCAACATATACTGTAAGAACCACAACAGGCAAATGGTAATACTAATTCCTATAGATAGCATTCCACATTCTGATACTTGGACTAGAATATTGCACCCTTCAACAATATTTGGTCACCTAGATAGTCCACTATATGGCACGTACCACAAGGTCGACAAATTGATCAGGGTCC
The DNA here is from genome assembly GCF_004379255.2 of Salvia splendens. Lineage (NCBI taxonomy): Eukaryota > Viridiplantae > Streptophyta > Magnoliopsida > Lamiales > Lamiaceae > Salvia > Salvia splendens. The sequence continues at coordinate 17,703,419 of NC_056047.1, read as the reverse complement.
ACACGTGTAGCAGATTCAGCTTGCGCATCTGACACACCAGCAGGATGTGATAATGAGTCATGTGGATCAACTGCTCCAAGTGTAATGGATTCATCCCACCTGTTGATGTTTGGGTCTACACCAACTTGACTCATGTGCTCCCCCAGTTGGGAGTAGAATGTATTATATGGAGCCACCTATTGAATATCAAACTCAAAGTAATAAGAGGATTCCTGTAACCAACACTCTATTTAACAAAAATATTACTCCAAGAACTCTTTTAAGGTAAGTAAGGGATCCAAAAATGTTTCATTCCACATATTTGCATGTGTAGTTTAATGTAGCTCATGACCAACCAATATTTGAACCATGATAACTCAGCATAAAAATTCGACTTGGTAGACCAAGTTAAAATGAAGTTAACCTGCAATTTATGATTGTCACCAAGAATAAGAGGTTGCTGATTAACCCCCAAGAAGAATACACATTCGCGACAGTTTGATATGCAGATACGTCTTGCTGCAGTAATCAGATGAACGCGTTCACAGTGTTCAACCCTAATGGCCTGTAAGAGAGTCACTTTTTTACACCAACGTGTAATGCATCATACTAAAGATATCACATTATGCACTGAATTCAGCAATCATAATACATATGGATAGTTGGCCATGATTTAATTGCATTTATTCAATTAAATTGACAAGATAGCCTTTAGCGGTAACAATATTCCAAGCCATATACCATATCAACACACATATTCATGAATACCTTGCCCACGGCCCCAATGACAATAGTTGCATCAGAGCATCCATAAACTGTTGCATATTTGAGAGGCGCCAAAATGTAAATAACTGATTCGTGACAATTGACAACCTGAACAAACAAAGCAAGCACAAAGAGGCAAGCTCTTGAATAAATTTCCACCTCATTGAATATAACACATGGGAGTAAAAATGGTCATACCAAAACCATAGCTAGCACAATCAGGATTTCACATGCTAAGTCACATGCAAAGTGATTTTCGCTCATAATAAATCTTTGGCTCAAGCCTCAGCATGAAGGCAAGACTACTTTAACAGAAATGTAATTTTCTTTGCTTCTTTTCATATGCGAGGTCAAGAGGAATGCGGAGTAGGTGAAGGAGCAAAAAAAATCAATTATAAATAGAAGTTACAATTCATGTTCCATCTCATGCTAAGTAAAGAAAGAGCTAAATCACTATCCATTTAATAGGGAGAAGCACAATTCAGCTCACATCATACTGCACTTTATACTCAAACTATAAGCCTATCATTAGTGTGTTAGTTTGCAGACTGCAATATGAATTAATCAGTGCACATGATCTGTAGTTCTATAATTAAGGACAACTTAAGACAATATTGGTTTTGCTAATGCATCACAATAGGCAAGTAAGATCATGGAGGGTTAACGAGCTGGAATTGACAAAAAAAATCACCTTTACAGATGTACCCTTAAGATCAGATGCTTGTTTAACACATGAAGATTTGGAGACCCCCTCAATAAAACTTGGACCTCTTGTACTGCTTGACGGTTTTAACGAAGTAGTGCCCACATCAGCCATTTGAACATCCTGATCAGAACTACTGGGCCCATTTTCCTTTGGGGAAACTCTATCAGCAATATGCTCCTGGGTTGAGGATATACTTTGGAGAAGCCAGTCGAGAACTTGTGATGCAGGAACAGGAGCAGCAGGCATGTCGGGATCTGAATTTGCGAAAAAAGGAGTACTTTGGCTCAAAGGGATTTTAGCAATTCCCTTCTCCCCGAAGTACATCAGAAACCCAAGATGCTCAAATTTATCCATGGACAAGACCTATCAGTGAGAATTAAAGATTACTCAGCATTTCAACAGAAATCAGGAGTTGCATTTCAATATCAAACCACATGACACCAAAGAAGTTTGAAAAGATTAAAAAGAGAGTGGCAAACTGTTTCTCACAACATGGAAGCATTCACCAACTACATATCTAAAGAACTCGACACTACAGTCTACATAATGGCAGAACACAACAACGAAATTCACATACCAGAGAGTCATCACCTTCCCCTTCACTGGAATCTGCCAAGAGAGAAAGAATATTGCCAATGTGCTTATGCAAATAGGACAGCTGATGGACCTCTTCATCAGCTTGAGATGGCATAAACCTACGACTGTTGCTGCGCACCAACTGCAGTAGATAACAGCCACCCATCATTACTTTTACACTCATACAAGATGGAAACCATTGCATTTCATCCAGCAACAGCAATCCCAATTTAGTTTCAAAAATTGCAAGCACTTGTCAAATAGGTCTACAAGTGCTAATTAGTGGTTTCAACAAGTGATCCTACTTAAACTTATGAAAAATCGTAGGTCCGAATACAGTTGCATTCATACCTATAGTTTGAAAACCGCGGCCCTCCCCTCCCATTTCCTTCTCCCAGTCCCCGGTGCGACCCAATTATCAAACAACAACATCAAGCATTTACAAGCAACGATGAAAAAACCTAATACATTCCAAAATTAGCAAGGATTAGCACCTGTAACGGCGATAGGGCGGATAGGAACCCATCGAAAGCGGAGGTGGAAGGCCAGACGTCGGCAACAGCTGCGGAATCCCTATGTCCTTTCGGCAGCAATCTCTTGTAACTCTGTATATACAAAAATATGAGCAAATCAAACACATTAACGCCAATTGCATCGATCTCCTTCGAAATTCCGGCTTTCAGCAATGGATCAGACTCGTCGTGTAAAACCGATGAAATTGTCTCGATTAGGAGGCGCGATTGGTCAATCGGAATTTGTAGGACTCGAGCTAGGGTGTCGAAATTGACCCGATGGCCGGAATCGGAGGAGAGGAGAGCTGATTTGAGCTGCGACAGGGCCTGGGCGCCGTCAGTGAAGATGAGTTTGGGGATTGGGAGCAGGCCATGCTCGAAGGGCTCGCGCCGCGGGTGGAGGTGGTAGGCGGAGGCTGGTGGCGGAGGCTCTGATGGCTTATCGGCGGAGGAGGAAGAATCTGCCATGGGGCGACGGCAGGAATGAAATTATGACTGTAAATTTGGGGAGTTTGAGTGTTATTCTATTTTCTTAGTAGAGTCGTTTCTTTATTAAGAAATAATTAGACATTTTAATTGAGATTAAGAAGCTAATTAATCCATCCTTATTACCATTAATTAACTTATATTTATTTGTTTGTTGAGTGATTTGATGACTGGATGAGCATGTCATATGTGTTGTTGTGGATTGTAGACTTGATTAATTTTGTTTAGCTATGAGTTGGTTGTTGATATATGTTGATTGTGCTATGTTATTGCATAAATCCATCATTGCATACAAAAACTTTTTTCCAATAAGAAGTTTAAACCTAAATCTAATAGACATCAGATAATGAGGCATTAATCTACACTCAATATCCAAAATTATAGAGACTCCAATATCTAACCCCTCATCTGACAATTGCCCAAGTTGAATAATACCTGGTATATGTTTGGACAACTCTAATTATGTTATATAATTATGTGAGATGTTCGTGTGTGCTCTACTTCGTAATGAAAGCTCATATAACCTGATCACTTTTATTTAAAATAGTTATCAGTAATAGTAATTACTCCCTCTATTCCCTATTAATTGTTAAGTTTCATTTTTTACCATAAATAGTAAGTATGTCTCATATTCTACTCACATTTTATTGTAAAACTAATATACAAAAGTGAGATTCATATTCCACTAACTTTTTCAACTCACTTTCATTTACATTTTTTAAAACTCATGCCGAAATCAAAGTAGACAATTAATAGGGGACGGAGGGAGTAATAAAAACTAGCTATGTCTTTTATAGAGCTTATAGTAAGGTTTATATTATTTTTTTTTGTCTTGAATTATGTAAAGTAGTGTATAATCTTATTGATTGAGAAACAAAATAAAAAATTAAAAATCCATCAAGGTTAAATGAATGCATTGGATGCCAGTATTATGAATTGTGATTTGGGGGTCCAAACGAAAAAGAGTGCGAATATATATTATAGCATTTTCATCTATTTCTATATCTATGAAACACACTTTTTCTATATCTATGAAACACACTACAGTACCAAATTTTTGTCGAAATACAACAGTGAAACCTCCACTCACATATGGGCACGTGTAAGCCCACCATTTGTGATTCTTCTTTTCTTTTATTTTTCCTTTGTTTTTTATTTTTATTCTTAAAACTTTTATATATTACTCCACTAGTACTGTAGTACAATACTTGTTGGAGAAGATCTCGGAGGATCACGAGGAATATGCTCCCAATTACCGAAAATCACGGAGATATTCAAGATTATACTCTGCCAAAGATAAAAGATATCAATCAATGTAAATCAATTAGTTTTCCTTGTATAGCTCATCCTAGCCCTATATAATAGTACCTAATGTATGATATTAAATCAATGAAATGATTATCCATTCTCTACCAAATTCGATCTATTTTATCATGGCATTAGAGCAGGCTATATGTCGGCTCAGAGAAATCTCATCATAGCCATAGAAAATACCAATCCCGACCCCTTCAAGCCAAGAACCAGAATAACTAATCCTGCAAGAAATGGTCAGATACGGAGGAACCGAAACCGAAAATTGATCCAGAACCATCAAAATTGAAGAATAGCAAGAATGTCACTGTGGCATTCAAACTCAACGAAAAAAACTACCCGATATGGTCGAGACTTATGAAAGTCAAGATAGGCGGCCGAGGTGCATACTCACACATCCGGAAAGAACCCCCAGAACCAGGGAGCAAGGGGTATGATGAATGGGAAGAAGAAGATTTGGTGGTATTCTCGTGGATTGTCGACAACATCGAAGATGAAATCATCGCCGATTTCGCTCACCATCAAACGTCCAAGGCACTGTGGGATAGCCTTGCTGTGACGTTCGAGAACAAGGCAGACAAATATCTGATCTATGATCTGGAGGAGAAAATCATCACAATTAAACAGGGAAACATGGACTTGGAGACGTATTACCGGAGGATCCATGGGCTATGGATCAACGTTGACCGCTGCCAGAAGCAACCAATCACATGCTGCGACAAATGAGTCGAACAATACTGAACTCATTCGAATGAGAAACGGCTATTCAAGTTCCTGGCCGGGCTGAACCCGTAGTATGACTCGATCATGAGGGATATTCTCAAGGAGGACCCCTACCCATCAGTAGAGTCGGCATATGGGTGGGTGAAGACGGAGGCAGCTCGACGACACATCATGCCACCGGCATCGTCCTCCCCCACCCCGGAAACCATCGGCGTGAATACCGTAGATACATCATCTGGGGATGGAATCGGGGAGCGGACTGGCTGTACAGAGTCAACGATCAGCATATCGGAGTGGAGGACCGCCGCGTCCCGCTGTAGCTACCGGCCAACCGGGAAACCGCCCAGATAAATCGGGGCTTTGGTGTACCCACTGCCAGAAACCCAAACACACGTACGAAACGTGTTTCAAACGGCTAGAATACCCCGAGTGGTGGGAGGAGAGGCAGCGAACAATGGCGACGAAGATAGCCGTCGGAATCACCGAAGAAGAACAACCCCGAAATCAGAACGGAGGTCGTGGGGGAACAGCCGGCCATGGACCGGTGATGAATCCAGAAGTCTTAACCGGCGGCGGCAGCATCAGGGGAGCCGGCAATTTCGCCGGACGATAGAAGACGGCGCTGATCGGGAAAGGAGGTATTGGGTTTGGTTTTAAACCAAACCCTAGAAATTTCCGTAAATTAAATAATTCCCCCATGAACTCTCGGAAATTAGAAATTAGACCTCGTTTTTTGCTAGGCAGACCCCTAGATTACTTGAAATCATGTTTTGACCCCTATCTTACTGAAAACTCGAAAATTAGCCCCAATATATGTGATTATGTGATAAAAAAACCCTTTTGCCGCATTAGAAAAATTACCCACTGCATTCCGTGTAAATAAGGGAACAAATATGACTAAAAGATGGATTTTTTACTGTGGGGCCACCGATACTATGACCCCAAACAGAGATGATTTTATTAGCATGAGTAAAATCACTAAAACCTATATTAAGACCGCCAGTGGGGAATTAATTGCAGTTGAAGGGTCGGGGACTATAGAAATATCTCCCACACTCCGTCTCCAAAACTGCTTATATGTCCCGACCTTATCTCAGCGTTTGATGTCAATCAGTCATGTGACAAAGGAATTGAATTGCACTCTTCTAATGCATCCTACCTTCTGCATCTTACAGGATATTCGGACGAAGAGGATACTTGGGCGTGGCACTGAGCACTGTGGACTTTACTACGTGGATGGGATAGCTCAACATGGTAGTGCGATGCTGGCTCACGGATCCTTGAGACAAGAAATTTGGCTGTGGCACCGAAGACTAGGACATCCTTCCCCTGTTTACTTTAAACTACTTTTTCCGAGACCTTTCTATTCCTGCTGATTTCTTTTGTGAGACTTGTGTTTTGGCAAAAAGCCACCGACAATCATTTAAACTATCGAACACTCGTATGCAATCTATGTTTTCGTTGATTCACTCTGATGTGTGGGGTCCCGCACCTTTTGTCGGGGGGAATGGTTTTCGATACTTTGTTATATTTGTTGATGATTGCACACGAATGAATTAGATTTATTTTATGAAGCATAAGTCTGAGGTTATGGATAAGTTTGTTTTGTTTTTTAAAATGGTTCAAGCCCAATTTCATACCTCGATCAAAACTCTTCGATCTGACAATGGGAGGGAATTCATTAATAGCCCCATGACCCATTTTTTCCAAAACCATGGAATGGTTCATCAAACTTCTTGTGCTTATACACCAGAACATAACAGAGTAGCTGAACGGAAAAATAGGACAATCCAAGAAATTGCCCGAGCCCTAATGATTGAATCTAAAGTCCCACAGCATTTCTGGCCTGAAGCCATAGCCACCTCTGTCTAGCTTATGAACAGCTTACCCACTAAAGTCCTAAACAAAAAGACCCCCCTTGATATTCTATCTTCTCTGTCCAGAATTCCCCAACATCTGAACCTTCAACCCAAAGTGTTTGGCTACACTGTCTATATTCATATCGCCAAACACGAAAGAACAAAATTATCCCTCTGTGCTACCAAATGTGTCTTTGTGGGGTACGGGGTAAACCAAAAGGGCTACCGATGTTTTGACCCTCAGACCAAGAAAATCACCATCACCATGAACTGTAACTTCCTAGAAACCGAGTTCTACTATCACACCCACCTTAGTAGTCAGGGGGAGTGATCCAGGTAGTTCCGTAGACTATCTAAGTTGGGTTGTGCCACTTCCAAACTCTTCGATTAAGGATCCACCAGAACTAGTTGTCACTACCGCCGAGCATGTCTTGACTTCGGAAAGTGAGTCATCTCATCCGCCCTTCGATCCTCCTTCACCGATATCCGAGGTAACTACTGAATCGAATCTCCATACGGTTTCTACTGATCCAATGAATGTAGAACCGTCAGAGGAAAATAATACAGTCGACAGTGACACTGGGAGATATATTCTTCCTCCCTGAAGCACAAGAGGAGTTCCACCAAAGAGATATTCACCCGAGAAGATTGGGAAGAAAAGTCGGTACGGAGTGGCCAATTTCGTGCAAGGGAATCTAGCAAAAATGGCAAGAGCATTTGAGGTTGCCCTATACGAAGAAGAAGACATTCCGCAGTCGGCCGAGGAAGTAATGAAGCATAAGCACTGGAGGGAGGCTATGCTCACTGAAATGAAGGCCCTGATGAGGAACAATACCTGGACCAAGGATAAGCTACCAGAAGGAGGGAGAACTATTGGATGCCGATGGGTGTTCACAATCAAAAGAAGACCAGACGGCACAATTGAGAGGTATAAAGCCAGACTTGTGGCAAAAGGGTACACTCAGACGTACGGCGTCGACTATGCTGAGACGTTTTCACCCGTGGCAAAAATTAATACTGTAAGAGTATTGTTCTCGATTGCTGCCAATAAAGATTGGTCACTTCATCAGTTTGATGTAACGAATGCCTTCCTGCATGGAGAACTGCCAAAGCCAGTGTTTATGGAACCCCCACCAGGATTCACCGATGGATTTCAAGCAGGAGAAGTATGTAAGCTGCAGAAGACGTTATATGGGCTGAAACAGTCCCCAAGGGCGTGGTTTGGAAGGTTCACAGAAGTGATGAAAATGTATGGATATAAGCAGAGTAACTCTGACCACACACTATTTATCGAGAAGAGGGGAGATAAAATTACATGCTTAATCATATATGTAGATGACATGATTCTTACCGGAGATGACACAGACGAGATGACTGAACTAAGGAGAAATCTGTTTAGCGAGTTCGAGATGAAAGATTTGGGACCGTTGAAGTATTTCTCGGGGATAGAAGTTCTCAGATCGAGGAAGGGAATTTTTATTAATAAGAAGAAATATGTGTTGGATCTGCTAGCCGAAGTTGGGATGATAGATTGCAAGCCAGCCGACACTCCAATGATCCAAAATCATGGACTGCAGATGAAGGAAGGAGCAAAGCAGACTGACACAGGGAAGTACCAACGATTGGTTGGGAGGTTGATTTACCTATCGCATACAAGACCAGACATTGCCTATGCTGTGCGGGTGGTAAGTCAGTTTATGCACGCACCCCAAGAAGAGCATTGGGAGGCAGTTTTGCGGATTGTTCGTTACTTGAAGGGGACTGCCGAACACTGGCTTCTATTTGAGAAACATGGACACTTGCAGATACATGGATTTACTGATGCTGATTGGGCCGGAAACCCAAACGATAGGAAGTCCACCGCGGGATACTTTACTTTTGTAGGAGGAAACCTTGTAACATGGAGAAGCAAGAAACAAAAGGTAGTTGCACTATCCAGTGCAAAAGCTGAGTTTCGAGGTATTAAGAGTGGACTAACCGAACTACTGTGGCTACGGAAGCTTATGAGGGAATTAGAGATGTTTTCATCTCAAACGTGCAAGTTATTCTGTGATAATAAGGCGTCCATAAGTATTTCAGAGAACCCGATTCAAAATGTTCGTACTAAACACGTGGAAGTTGATAGGCACTTTATAAAGGATAATATTGAAGCAAAGATAGTCGAGATGCCTTATGTCAAATCCGAGGAATAGTTGGCGGATATATTGACTAAGGCAGTGAACTCGAAGTCATTTCGAGAAGTGTTGTGCAAGTTAAGTATCGGGAATCCCGTCACTTAACTTGAGGGGAGTGTTGGAGAAGATCTCAGAGGATCACGATGAATATGCTCCCAATTACCGAAGATCACGGAGATATTCAAGATTATACTCTGCCAAAAATAAAATATATCAATCAAAGTAAATCAATTAGTTTTCCTTATATAGCTCATCCTAGCCCTATATAATAGTAGTACCTAATGTATGATATTAAATCAATGAAAACGATTATCCCTTCTCTACCAAATTCGATCTATTTTATCAATACTAATACTAATGTAGATTAATATCTTTGACAACCTTTATCGTATTTTTATTTGAGGAAACATCTTTTTTTGGTCCACGAACTTTGTTAAAATATCATTTTAGATCCGTCAATTATGAGTTAATATCAATTAAAGTATTTTTTTTTTACTATTTTCAAGTTTTTCTGGACTAAAATACTCTCAATACCTTGAAGAGTATATTTTTTAATAAACTTATCACATACTCATTTTTTTTATAAATATCTTTACTATATAATTTTGATGAATTTTCTAAATATAATTTGACATTCATTATTATCACTTAATTTTGTGACATGCAAGAAAAGTTCATTCTTCAACTTTTTATAATTAAAAAATTTGAAAATATTTTTAAGATATGGATACTCGTAAAAATTAATGTCATAGTCAATAGACGATACTTGAATATTGATATAGTGATATTATTTAATTTTTAAATAATATATCAATATTCAAGTATCGTCTATTGACCGTGACCTTAATATTTACGAGTATCCATGTCTCAAACATATTTTAAAATTCTTTAATTATAAAAAGTTGAAGAAGAAATTTTTCTTGCATGTCACAAAATTAAGAAATAATATTGATGGCAAATTATATTTAGAAAAAATTTCAAAAATATATCGTAAAGATATTTATAAAAATAATATTATATATTAGTATATAATAAGCTAATTAAAAATATGTATCATTCAAGGTATTGAGGGTATTTTCGTCCAAAAAAACTTGGAAATAGTAAAAAGTACTTCAATTGATACTAACTCATAGTTGGTCTGACCTCAAATGATATTTTCAAAGTTCACGGACCTAAAATGATACTTTGACAAAGTTCGTGGACCAAAAAATATGTTCTCTCTTCTTATTTTATATCATTGTATGGTACTCAGGCCACCCGCAATGCGTTACGCGGGTGGCTCGAAGCCCGTTCCTCCGTGACGAGACGCGCGCGGGACGCGTTGCAACGTCCCGTCGCGTCCCTAGCCGCCGAGACACCCGTCTCTCCGAGATGGCCCGCGAGACGTCTCACCACGTGCGCGCGCGACGTGGCGCGCTCCGGCGCCATGCGTGACGCCCACTCGCTGCCCCGTGAGTGGGTTTCGTCACGCTGACGCAATAAATCATTTTTTTTAAAATTCAAATTTAATAAAAATTAAAATTAAAATTCGAAAAACGGTAATATTACCATTTTTTGACCGTTTTCCTATTTTTTGTTATTTTTATTTTAGTTTTTTTACTCTATAAATACTCATATTTCATCCTCATTTCACACACAAACACACATCTATTCTTCTCAAATCATCTCTCTTTTAACTCCAATTTTCATCTCAAATCAACTCTTTTATTCTTCCCCCAAAGTTAATCGATCTAATGGATCCATATGAGCAAATGCGTCGAATAATAGAAGAATCACTTGAAGAAGATAGACGCCGGGAGGCGGAGGAAGCCGCGCCGCCCCAAAGACGCTCCCGGACTTACATCCATCGTAACCGGGAGGAAGCTGCCGCAAGGTTAGTCCGCGACTACTTCAGCGATAACCCGGTTTGGGGAGATACCTACTTCCGTCGACGTTTTCGCATGCGGAAAGCGCTATTTATTCACATCGCAAATACATTGGCAGCCCGAGAAGAGTTCTTCCAAGAAAGGTTCAACGTCGTCGGCCGTCCCAGCCACACGACGTTGTAGAAATATACTGCAGCAATCCGTCAACTTGCGACTAGACAAACGGCAGATGTGTTCGACGAATACCTCCACATTGGAGAAAGCACTGGGAGAATGTGTTTGATCCAATTCTGCAAAGGCGTCCGGGCAGCCTTCACCGACGAATTTCTCCGGAGGCCAAGCACGACATATTGTTAGTTTCTGCTCCACCTTCACGAAGAAGTGCACGGATTCCCCGGGATGCTTAGCAGCGTCGATTGCATGCACTGGCAATGGAAGAATTGCCCTGTGGCGTGGAGGGGGTCGTACACTAGCGGCCACAAAGGCACCTACCCCACCGTTATACTACTCAAGGTCGTTGCCGACTACCAGCTATGGATCTGGCATGCGTACTTCGGGGTCCCCGGATCGAACAACGACATAAACGTGATCCACTAATCCGATCTCTTCGCCGAAGTTTTGGATGGTAAAGCGTTGGCCATCAGCTTCATCGCTAACAACCGGCGGTATAAAATGGGGTATTATCTTGCCGACAGCATCTACCCGAAGTGGCCAACCTTCGTGAAGACGTGCAACAGGCCTGTGAACGCAAAGCGGGCTCTTTTTGCACAGAAGCAGGAGGCTGCTCGCAAGGATGTGGAGAGGGCGTTCGGGGTTCTCCAAGCGCGCTTCAACATAATCAAAGCCCCGGCTCGTACGTGATTCATGGAGAGTATGGTCGACATCATGTATACGTACGTGCATAATCTTGCACAACATGATTATCCAAGACGAGGGACCTGAGGCGGGAAATTGGTTCGACCCTGAAGCCCCCGGAAGCTCTACCGCAAGTAGTCCGCCTCTCAGTGAAGTGCATCTATCTATACAAGAACGGTTGTCTATTCGGGCAAGGACACGTGACTCTACCGCCCACGCCCGACTCCAAGATGATCTAATGGAGCACATTTAAGCAAAATTTGGCGAAGGAAATTATTAAATTTTGTATTTTTAATTTTTTTAGGATTTTACGAATTTTATATTGTAATTTTATTTTATTTAATGAAGTGTGTTTTTATTAATTGAATTTGTTTGAAATAAAAAAAAATGAAATTGAATGAATAGTAATTTAAGAGACGGTTAATGGACGGATAAGAGATGGAGGGTTGCAGGTTCTGTCCCTTAGTTAAGAGATGAAGTAAAAAGAAGTACAGTGTGACCCATGAATAGTAATTTAAGAGACGATTAAGGGACGAATAAGAGACAGCGTTGCAGATGGTCTAATGTTGATTTTATACTAATTTCGCACAACACAAATATATTCATTTATTGTCAATTTGTTTTTTAAGTAGGGTTTTAAATTTTCGAATGGTGTCAACATAATTGAAATCATATACGACATTCATATTCGTATTTATATTGAGTATAATTTTAATAAATCTATGTTCAGATTTTATATTTATTTTTAGAGAAATGATTTATAGACATAATGGCAATTCCACAATGAGAATAAAATAGTCATTTTAGATTGTTTTATATTTTTATTTAAAATATATTTTTTACATATACCATACTATCCTTATGCATATAAAAACATTTATTTATATTTAAGAATTTACTTTCTTAGGAAAGTTGTAAGTATTTATATGGATAGCTTGATTTAAGCAAATATATACTCTACCAATCTCCAATCTCTCAACCTAAATCGGCTCCATCATTGGCTTTAATATTATTTTGTATAGGAAGTGTACATAAATTTCAAATTTTTAAATACTCCAATGATGCTAAATTTCTGGATTTTTCTTTCTAACTTCAATCACGATTTAAAAAAATTAATCTAATATAAAGAACTTAAAATTTATTTAAATAATACATTATACAATTAATTTTTTAAAATTCTAAACTTATAGGTACTTAATAGATTTAATACTCAATCTTAATTTTATTATTACAAAACATTATTGAATCTAGAATTTATATTTATAAAATTAATAAATCAATTTAATTGCTTGAGTTCTTAGAGCATTAAAATGAAGATTTGAAATTTATTTATTTTATTAATGGACAAAATTTTAGGGAACAACAATTTAAATTTGTATACTAAAATTAAATAGTTACATGTCAAAATAATGCTTTTTAGCTATAGAAATTTAATAGTCATGTTTCACCATTAAGAAATTTCATTTTTTATACACAACCCTTCCTTTCATTAGATTATAACAAGTAAAAATTAAGTATATATACATACATCTATATACTAGTAGTATTTTAAAAATTTAAACATTATTAAAAAAAATAATTGGGTGTGAATGACTATTACTGTTTTGTTAGAGGATAACACTAAGAAATTAAGTATATATATGCATATAGTCATTTTTATGATTCAGAATTTTAATAATTATATAATACTAATAAAATAATTTGATGAGAATGACTATTACTATTTCATTGGATAGTAACACTTATATATACTAGTCTTTTACAATTTAGAACTTTAACGATGATTTAATAACAAAATACTTGGATGCGAACGAATATTACTATTTCGTTGGGTAATAACACTAGGAAATTAAGTATATATACACATGTAGTCGTTTTTATGACTTCGAATTTTAATAATTACTAATAAAATAATTTGATGCGAATGACTATTATCCTTTCATTAAATGATAACAAAGAGTAGAAATTAAGTACTATATAACATATGTATACTACTATTTTACAATAATTTTAAACATTACTTATAGAAAAAAATAATTGATGTCAATGACTATTACTATTTCGTTGAACGATAACACTAAGAAATTAAGTATGTATATGCATGTAATCATTTTTATGATTCAGAATTTTAATAATTATTTAATATTAATAAAATAATTTGATGAGAATGACTATTACTATTTCGTTGGATGATAACAATTAGAAATTAAGTGCATATACACATGTAGTCATTTTTATGACTTAGAATTGTAATATTTATTTAATACTAATAAAATAATTTGATGTGAATGAATATTACTATTTCGTTGGACGATAACACAAGGAAATTGAGTATGTATATGCATATAGTTATTTTTATGACTTCAAATTTTAATAATTATTAAATATACTAATAAAATAATTTGATGTGAATACTATTACTATTTTGTTGGTTGACAACAATTATAAATGAAGTGCATATATACATGTAGTTGTTTTTATGACTTATAATTTTAATAATTAATTAAAACTAATACTACAATAATTTGATGCGAATACTATTACTATTTCGTTGGATGTTAACACTTATAAATTAAGTATATTTATACATGTAGCCGTTTTTATGACTTATAATTTTATTAATTTTTTTAATACTACTAATAAAATAATTTGATGCTAACTATTACTATTTCATTGGATGATAATAATTAAAAATTAAGTATATATACGTACGTATATATTTTTTACAATGTAGAACGTTGAGTATATTAAGATAAAAGAGTGTAATTTTATATGAGTTGACTTTTGATAATAATTCGATTAATGTATATTTAGTAATTTGATATGAATCGCCTTTCCTTTTGTGATTAAATGGTATATATTTATTTATTATTTAATTTAAAATAAGGGTATATGAGTCAATATTATAATTTAGTTTATGGCAAAGTGACATAGAGGTATTATGGCTTGGAGACATTATGTCTCTAAATCACTACCCTTATTTTTATTATTTAATATGGTTATATTTAAGGGATGAATGGGATGATTTATTAAAGAAATATGATTGAAATGAGTGAATAGAGCAGAAAATCTGTTTATTGTACATTATAGTAGTAATAAAAGTGAAATGAAAAGCAACAGTAAACGAATCAAAATAAAATGAGAACTATCGCATAAGAGAAAGTAGTGGAGTATTATATAGTGAATTTATGATATTATATTGTATATTTTTTTTATCTGTGAAAGGCGAAACATAAATACGAGTACTTATAGCACTATCAAGTACAGTATATTGGATTCAAAGATAATAAAATGAGATAAGTATCGTATAAAGAGAAAGTACTATTTAGTGAATTTATGATTTGTTCTATACAAATATCACATAAAGAGAAATTAATTGTGATATAATAATTATAACTCATAATCACACCAACCTCGATAAGAAATAGAAGTAAATAACTTTTAAAAAATTACAGTTGAGTTACCAGTAGTATAATTAACTACGACTATATAAAAATGGTTATAATATTTATTTTGGTTTGAATTTAATGGTTGAATATATATTCCATATACTCCCTTCGTCCAACAATAAGAGTAACACTTTGCCATTTTCGTCCGTCCATCAATAAGAGTCACATTTAATTTTTACCATAAATGATAAGTAGGTCGCACATTATACTAATTCACTACAATCACATTTTAATATAAAACCAATATAAAAAAGTGGGTTTCATATTCTACTAACTTTTTCAACCCAATATTATTTACATTTCTTAAAGTCGTGCCCACAATAAGAGTCACTTCTATTGCGAGACGAAGGGAGTAGTATTTTTCTAATTAAAATCTAACGTTAAATTTATCATATGAGGGTCACATTATAATGCTAATTAATTTCTATACACAACTAAGAATCATCTCAACTTTATATATTAAAAATATCAACACGATATACGTTTATCAATGAAAAAATTGGGTGGATAAACTTATATTATTATGTTGATAAACTTATTTTAGAGTTGAGATAGTTCTTAGTTCTATATTGAAAAATAAATTTTCTCTATCACATCCCAACTACAAGAACTTCCAATCACAACAAAGTTCGCATGTGTCACGTCCCGACCACAGTTCTGGCTCGCATGACATGGGCTCAATGGTAAAAAAAAGTGAAAAAAAATAAAATCTAAGGAGAAAGAACAAAAAAAACATATATATACTCACGCACACACACATTTCAACTCCTGAACAATTAAAAATTGTCCCATTATAAAATGAGATTCCTAATGATGAACGGATGGAGTATATTTTTATTGATTTAGTATTGCTATTTTGATAGTTCCAATTTATTTCATATTGTCGATAATTAAGCGAGGTCACTCATATGTGTCTCGTCTAATAAATTTCAAATTACAATCCAACTTGTAATATATTTTGGGACCAATTACAGTTACACAAATTAACTTTTTGCATAATCACCGTTATTTTTTGTGCTAACGTAATGATTCACATATATACAAAATGAATATAATCATTTAATACTTTTTTCCACATATTAAAATAAGATCGCTATTGACTTCCATTCTTATTTCGTGCTAATTCGAATCCAAACAAGCAATATACATTATTAAATATTGAATTTATTTTTCAAATTTTTTTAATTTTTTTAGTTATTTCTTAAGAAATTGAACTTTGGAATTATAAACTACTTAAATTTGGTAAAACAACAAGAAATAATATATATACAGTGAGGGAATGAGTTGATTACTACGCATCATAAAAGTGTACTCAAATATCTGAGACCAGTTAAAAAATATAATAAAAGTGATTGTGATTAAATAATTATAACTTAAAATCACATAAACCTCGATAAGAAATAGAAGTAAATAATTATTAAAATAAATAAATTACAGTTAAGTTATGGTAATATAATTACCTACTACTAGTCTACTGCTATACAAAAATGGTTACAACTTACAATATTTATTTTTGTTTGAATTTAATGGTTGAAAATATATTCCATATAGTATTTGACTATCTAAAATCTAACGATAAATCGATTACACGAGGGTCGCATTATAATGCTAACGGATTTCTAATACATAACTAAGGATTATCTCCACTCTTAATTTATTAAAAATATCAATATAAAGACATAAGCTGATATTTTTAATATACATAGTTGAGATAGTACTTAGTTCTATATTAAAAATCAGTTTTTTTTTTTATATTTTATTTTAGCGCAGTTTTGACTCGCATGTAGTAGGCTCTATAGTAAAAAAGTGAAAAAATAAAAATAAATAAAAACTAAAGATAAAGAACAAACAAACTGCGAAATTACACATATATAGTCATGCGCACACACAAATTTCAACTCCGGAACAATTTGAAATTGTGCTAGAAAAAAGTGAGACTCCTAATGGTGGACGAATGTAGTATATTTTTATTGAATTAATATTGCTATTTTTATAGTTCCAACTTATTTCATATTGTCGATAATAGAGCGAAGTCAGCCACATGTGTCATTTATTTAATTTTAAATTATAATCCAACCTGTAATACTTTTGGGACCAATTACGGTATATAAATTTACTTTTTTGTATAATCACCGTTATTTTTTTGTAATAATGTAATGATACGTGTAAATACAAAAGAACATAATCATTTAATACCTTTTTCCACTTATTAAAATAAAATCGCTATTTACTTCCATTCTTATTTCGTGCTGATTTGAATCTAAACAAAATACTTCTTCCGTCAATGAATAAGAGTCCCGTTTTTTCATTTCGGTCCGTCCGCAAATAAGAGTCACGGTTTACTTTTTCTATGATTTGAAAAAAAAATTACATATTAATAAAACAAAAAAAAAGTACTAACATCAACGTCAACCCTTCCGCGTCCAAACCCCTTCGATAATATCGTTCTGAAGTCGAACATGAGCATCTGTTTGCCGCATGTGGGCAAATGCACGCATCCGCTCGACCTCTCCATGAGGTACCCCCATATTCACATTCGCGGTGGCCACGCCGTGACTTGGACCTGCACCCGTATCATCTTCATTGGTCCACTGAGTCAGTTCCGCACCTTCATTTTCGACAATCATGTTGTGCATTATGATACATGCGTACATGACATCGCCGATGTTGGGAATATACCACTGCCGTGCAGGACCCTTGACTACCGCCCATCGACTCTGGAGCACACCAAATGCCCGCTCCACATCCTTGCGCGCTGCTTCCTGACGGCTCGCAAAGTATGACTTCTTTTGTCCGAGCGGATGCTTGATTGTCTTCACAAAGACGGGCCAGTTTGGGTATATCCCATCCGCCAAATAGTATCTCATATTGTGCTGGTTGCCGTTGGCGACGAAACTGATGGCGGGACCAACGCCATTGCACTGAGCATTGAACGGGGGCGACGACTGGAGAACGTTGATGTCGTTGTTCAACCCGGCGACTCCAAAATAAGCATGCCGTATATATAGAGTTTAAAAAAAATTTAAACAAAATTTAAAAATCGGACGTCCGCCCGCCAGTCGCGCCGACGTCAGAGGACACCCGACGTCCTCACGGGACGTCCGTATCCGACCTCCCCTGCCATAATGGCGGACGTCCCGGTCGCCCGTCGCGCACGTCCGACCGGACGTCCGCCATTGGTGATGCTCTAAATAACTATAGAAAAAAATACATATAGTATATAATTAAGTAATTAGCCACTGCTACCATACAAAAATGGTTACAATATTTATTTTGTTTGAATTAAATTGTTGAAAATATATTCCGTATAGAATTTGACTATTTAAAATCTAACGATAAATTTGTTACATAAGGATCACGTTACGATGCTAACTAATTTTTAATATATAAGTAAGAATGGCCTCAACTTTGTTTATTAAAAATATTAAAATTGTTGATAAACTAATATAATTGTGTAGACATTTTTAACTTACAAAGTTGAGATACTTCTTTGTTCTATAATTCTATATTGAAAATTTGTTATTTTTTTTATCACATCCAATCACAACATAGTTCGCATGTGCCACATACCGACCACACTTCTGACTCGTGTGACGTGGGCTCTATAATAAAAAAATAAAATAAATAAAAACTAAGGAGAAAGAACACTCATGCTCACGCACATTTCAACTTCTGAACAATTAGAAATTGTGTCAGAATGAAATGAGACTCCTAATGGTGGACGGGAGGAGTATATTTTTATTGAATTATTTAATATTGCTATTTTTGATATTTCCAATTTATTTAATATTGCCGATAATAGAGCGAAATCAGTCACATGTGCTCGTCTAATGAATTTAAAACTACAATCCAACATGTAATACTTTTTGGGCCAATTACGGTTACGTACATTAACTTTTTGCATAATCACCGTTATTTTTTGTACTAACGTAATGATACACATAAACACAAAACGAATATAATTATTTAATACTTTTTTCCACTTCTTAAAATAAGATCGCTAATAACTTACATTCTTATTTCGTGCTGATTCGAATTCAACAAATAATATTAAACATTTATTTTATTCAAATTATTTTAATTTTTTAGTTTTTGTTTATTAAAAAATTGAGCTTTGAAATCATAAACTGCATAAAATTTATAGAACATCAAGAAAGAATATATAGAGGGGGGGGGGGGGGGGGGGGGGAATGAGTTTTGTTAATATGCATTAACACAAATGTACTCAAATATTTGAAACTAGTTATAAAAAATAGTGCTACTACTAATAACTACTCCATAATACACAGACAGACCTCGATAGGTGATAGTAGTAAATAACAATAAAAAAATACAGTTAAATTATAGTAGTAATTAATTATATAAAATTGGTTACATATTTATTTTTGTTTGAAGTTAATGGCTCAAAATATCTTTCATATAGTAGTATTTGACTATTTAAAATCTAACAATAAAATTATTAAGCCTGGCACCAGACATGTCCCTATAATAAAAAAAAAGATTTTTTAATAAAAAAATAACCATTGAGAGAGACAAACATACTATTACAAATATACTCATGCACACACATTTAGTAAAACTTAAAATAAATTTCACACAGTAGTCATCGTTGGGTTCGGTGGCATTGATAAAGAGGATTCATCAGATCTCGACCAGTGTCCCCCACCATTTCAATTTGCGTGAAAGACCGATTGAGAGCAAGAAAATTTGCACAAAAAAAGGAATTTTTTTATATATTGCTTTGTTTTGAACCTCTCTGGTTTTGTGTATTTTGCTTTTTCTTTTTCCTTGCTTCATAAAGGCAAGAAAGAACAAAAACCATTCCAATCTTTTTATTCGTCTCCCTTTTATATTTCGTTCTTTCTTCTTCTGCCCTTCAGTTGTTGCAATCCATCTGCTCAAGAACCTTATCATGAACCTCAAGGTATATTCATATCTCTCCCTCTCCCTCTTTTTTTACCTTTAGCAGCTGTATCTTTATTTAAAGCCCTTTACTTATTTCACTGTCTAACACAAACCCCATTGAGAAAAATATGAGCTTTGGATGTTGCTCTGCTTAGGTTGTTAGCTGCATTTTTGTTTTTGGCTTGGTGGGTTTTTGTTTTTGAAGATCTGTGGTGAAAAGTTTTTATTTTGACTGCAAAGATCAAATTTTTATGAGTAGATAGTGAGTTGTTTAGTGAGTTTTGAGCACTCCACATTTGTTCTTGAGATGTTCTGAGAGAGAGAGAGAGAGAGAGAGAGCTTGTGTGTTGGTGTGTGTTTCACTTTTCAAGTTTTAATCTTTGTGTGTGTTTTTGTTATCTATTGCTGATCTGCTTCCATGTTTGATCTTGAGATTTCTTTCTTGTTTCTCCACAGGTTTTAAGGACTCAGATCTGAAGCATTGAGGTTGTGTTTTGGGCTTTCTTGAATCTCCTTCACAAGGTTCTCTACTTATCTCTCTTGTTAAAAGAAACTTTTTTTTTTTTAGTTTGTTGTGCTTATTATCTGCTCAAGTTGCTAGTTTGATGCTTCATTAAGGACTATTCCCCTTTGGATTTTCCGTAAGTGCTTGCAATTGTACTGCTGAAATCCTTGGTTTTTTTATATTTATTTAAAGTTTATGCATATGTTCACATACATTCTTGTCTCTAATTTGATGAACTCACATTTTAAGTGGATTCATCTTGGTTATGGAATCTTGATGAATCAGTTAGGATGATGCTTCATGTTGTTTCTAATGCTTGTTTTCTCCTTTGTGTTGGTTGTGCTTATGTAAATTCTTACTTTCTTTATCCCCGTATTTTCTTGCTTTCGTCCCACAGGCTTGAAGGACTCCGAGAAGGAAGTACAACTTTGAGTTTTTGGACTTACGATTTTTCTATATCAGGTTTCAATTCTAAACTAGAAGCACATATGTAGTTCTATAATTGCTTTCTTTCTGTTTGTAGACCATGTTAGTTTTAGAGTTAGCTCAATCTTGTACAATCAAGGACTTATTAGTAATTATTATTAGTAATTATTGCTACGATTGATCTGTTTTTCCGAAATCATTTAAATGTTGTATTTGCAACCTGATCCCAGATTTTGTACTAATACAGGTATAAAGGAGTTTGACAAAAATGCAGAGGCCACCGCACGAAGATTTCTCGTTGAAGGAAACCAAACCCCACCTCGGTGGGGGGAAGGTGACCGGTGATAAGCTGACGAGCACCTATGACCTCGTTGAGCAAATGCAGTACCTCTACGTACGTGTTGTGAAGGCAAAAGATTTACCTGGAAAGGATGTTTCCGGTAGTTGTGATCCATATGTTGAGGTCAGGCTTGGTAACTATAAGGGCACAACCCGTCATTTCGAGAAAAAGTCGAACCCCGAGTGGAATCAGGTGTTTGCCTTCTCGAAGGACCGAATCCAGGCCTCTGTCCTTGAAGTTTCGGTGAAAGATAAGGATGTTGTGAAGGATGACTTTATAGGCCGGGTTGTATTCGATATGAATGAGATCCCGAAAAGGGTTCCTCCTGACAGTCCCCTGGCCCCGCAGTGGTATAGGTTGGAGGACAGGAAGAGCGAGAAGGCGAAGGGTGAGCTCATGCTGGCTGTCTGGATGGGTACACAAGCTGATGAGGCATTCCCGGAAGCTTGGCATTCGGATGCTGCGACGGTCAGTGGTGCAGATGGTCTTGCAAATATCAGGTCGAAGGTCTATCTCTCGCCTAAACTCTGGTACCTGAGGGTAAACGTGATCGAAGCTCAGGACTTGCAGCCAAGCGACAAAGGCCGGTATCCTGAGGTTTACGTGAAGGCCATTCTGGGAAACCAAGCGCTGAGAACACGAGTTTCGATGAGCAAAAGCATCAATCCTATGTGGAATGAGGACTTGATGTTTGTTGCTGCGGAGCCGTTTGAGGAGCCACTGATTTTGAGCGTGGAAGACCGCGTTGCGCCAAACAAGGACGAGGTTCTTGGAAGATGTGGTATCCCATTGCAGTACGTGGACAGGAGGCTGGACCACAAGCCCGTGAATACGAGGTGGTTCAATCTGGAGAAACATATTATAGTCGAAGGCGAAAAGAAAAAGGACATGAAGTTTGCCAGCAAGATTCATTTGAGAGTTTGTCTGGAAGGCGGTTATCACGTCTTGGATGAGTCCACTCACTATAGCAGCGATCTTAGGCCGACTGCCAAAGTGCTATGGAAGTCGAGCATTGGCGTTCTCGAGTTGGGGATTTTGAACGCGCAGGGGCTTTCGCCGATGAAAACAAAGGATGGGAGGGCGACGACTGATGCTTATTGCGTTGCCAAATATGGACAGAAGTGGGTCCGGACTAGGACTATCATCGACAGTTTTTCTCCTAAATGGAACGAGCAGTACACTTGGGAGGTGTACGATCCTTGCACTGTCGTAACCATTGGTGTGTTTGATAATGGGCATTTGCACGGTGGGGATAAAAACGGAAGGGATTCGAGAATCGGGAAGGTCAGGATTCGCCTTTCCACTCTGGAAACGGATCGTGTGTACACTCATTCGTATCCTCTTCTCGTCCTGCACCCATCAGGGGTGAAGAAGATGGGAGAAATCCATTTAGCCGTGCGGTTCACTTGCTCGTCTCTGGTGAACATGATGCATCTGTACTCGCAGCCGCTGCTGCCTAAAATGCACTACATCCACCCGTTAACCGTCAGTCAGCTCGATAGCTTGAGGCACCAGGCGACTCAGATCGTCTCGATGAGGCTGAATCGGGCTGAGCCGCCTCTCAGAAAGGAGGTGGTCGAGTATATGCTCGACGTGGGGTCTCACATGTGGAGCATGAGGCGGAGCAAGGCCAACTTCTTCCGTATCATGGGCGTGATGAGTGGGCTGGTCGCTGTCGGGAAATGGTTCGATTCGATATGCAACTGGAAGAACCCGATCACCACCGTGCTCATCCACATCCTCTTTCTGATCCTCGTTATGTACCCCGAGTTGATCCTGCCGACGGTCTTCCTCTACCTGTTTCTGATCGGGGTGTGGTACTACCGGTGGAGGCCGAGGCACCCGCCCCACATGGACACGCGCCTCTCCTGCGCGGACAACGCCCACCCCGACGAGCTCGATGAGGAGTTCGACACGTTCCCGACCTCCCGCCCCGCGGACATAGTGCGGATGAGGTACGACCGTCTCCGGAGCATCGCGGGGAGGATCCAGACCGTCGTGGGCGACCTGGCGACGCAAGGGGAGAGGCTGCAGAACCTGCTCAGCTGGAGGGACCCTCGCGCGACGGCCCTGTTCGTCATCTTCTGCTTGATCTCGGCTTCTGTCCTCTATGTCACGCCGTTCCAAGTCGTGGCTCTCCTCGGCGGATTCTACGTCTTGAGGCATCCAAGGTTCCGGTACAAGCTCCCGTCTGTGCCCATCAACTTCTTCCGGAGGCTTCCTGCGAGAACGGACTGCATGTTGTGAGCAGCTCGGGTTTTTTTTTGCGGGTGTAGGATGCCGTTACCGGGCCGTCGACGTCGTAGAGGAAGCTTGTTTTTGAGGATGCCATGTTTGTGAACATGAATATGCAGTGGAATTCTAGGTTGTGTTTATTTATTTTTGAGGGATCTGTGGTTTGAGAAAAAGGTGGTTATTTTGAGACATGTCCATGCTAATCTCAAGTATTTCCTTTCTTGAAATTCAATTCAATAATTTCAATCAGTACTATATTCTTCATCTTTATATATGAATTTGAAGTGAGATTTTGATCCTATTTTCTCTCTCCATTTCGTACAAGTTCTGTTTTTTAATGGTTCTAGTTATTTGGGTTTTCTGTTAAATTTCATATTGCATCTTTTATTTCATTGTTACTAGTATCAATTATAAATATACGCTTCCAAAGTAATTTAGTTCTGGCCTATCTGCAACATATAATAAGAACCTTTAGGGTCTGTTTGATAACGAAGTTGGGATATATGAAGATATGTAAATTAAGATAAGAAATGTGGGGTTTTTTTTATCAAGATATTCCCTGATAAAGCTTTTTCGTCTTTGGTAGAAGATTAATTATCTTGATTTTTATATTAGATAATACATGAAATAACATAATTACCCTTATTTTGAAATGTGTATATTTCTTTTTTCGTACTACTAGTTACTAGTGGTGCAAGTCTTTATAGTATAAACAAATTTAATAACTTAATTAGCTACTACTATCAATCTAATCATGTACTCCCTCCGTCCCATTAAATTTGCAACATTTACTTTTCGGCACAAGATTTTATGTAGTGTTGTTTTGTGAGTTAATGAAGAGAGAGTAAAGTAAGAGAGAAGAAAAAGTAGAGAGAGTATTGTTTCCATTTTTAGAAACGTTCCATTTTTAATGGGACAGACCAAAAATGAAAACGTTTCATTTCTAATGGGACATGAGGAGTAAATAACTACCTCCATCAAAGAATATAATAGTATAGTACTCACATTCATCGAAAAACAAAGCTACGCCCTCCCCAAATTGAGAATCCAGAATCAAAAGAACATCAAATATTATATCTTCCACAATTTAAGCAGTTTTTTTTAAAAATCAAATATGCTCAAATTAACCACATCATCATCACTGCCTTGGAGAATCACAGAGAAGAATCGGCTGAACCATTTGAACAGAAAATCAGATGGAAAATTGGTCAACTACGATAGAAACTCAGGCCATGAATCTGCGTCGGCCAGCGATGCGCCGAAGGTTGTGCTCCGACGGAGGCTGCGGAGTGAAACAAAATCCAAAAATTGAAAGGCCACCGAGATCGTAAACACTACCGCAGGAGTATCTGGACAGTTGTCGTTACAGAGGAATGTGATGATCTTGCTGGTGGTATGAACTTAATAGAATAGAAGAGGGAGAATCGTGGGAGGAGGGGATCGGTGGGAGAAGGAAAGCCACGTGATGGAGAGGGTAGCATCGGAAATCCGAGAGAATAGATACATAACCCACCAATTTTGTGGGTTACAATACAAGTGAGCCATTATTTTATTTATTTTATTAATTTTATTATGTTGAGAAGTGGGCATTAATTTAGTTGAAAGAATAAAAAGTGGAGACATTAAACATGTTTCATGGAAGACTAGGTGCATTATTTGTGAAATTCTGAAATAAGTTAGAATAGGTGGAGAGGAATATATTTTCAAAAATAATTTTTTTTACCCTTTAAAAGTTTAAGTTAGTGTCCATCGACTCAGAGAAGTTGGTCCAAATCATGTGCTACAATATGACAAATTTCTTTATTTTCGATGTTACATTAGTAGAGAATGAGTAAATATTTCAAAGATGGAATAAAGTTTTACATTAGTAGAGAATGAGTAAATATTTAATCAGCGCGGGGAACAGTCACTGACCCGCCGATAAATACCCTTAGTAATTTTTTTAAAAAAAGTAGTGTTAATTAGTGTACAATATTTATCTCCATTATTTCAGCAGTGCAATGTCGATATGTTGCTTACATAACATGCAATGATGAAACAAAACACGAGACGTAAAATACTCAGAAATAAGAGCTACTACAACATGCTATCGGCTCGAGCGGGTAATCGACGGAAGAAGCTGCTCGGAGCTGAAGGCATCTTGCTCCTAAATCTTGGATGCCTAAGCAAAAACAAGCCTACCAAAAGAGTTACAATCTTGAAAGGAGTAACAAAGAGAACAACAGCTGCACAAAGGCAAAACAGTAGGAAAATGGTGGTTGCTCTTGGATCCCTCCAGCTTAGCAATGCTAGAAACCTCTCTCCTTGCGTCGCCATATCCCCAGCCACGGTCTGTATCCTCCCAGCCACGCTCCTTACCCGATCATACCTCATCCGGACCACGTCTGGTGGCCTAGATGTCGGGAACGTGTCGAATTCCTCATCAAGCTCGTCCGGATGCACCCCCTCCGCCCAGGACATTTTTGTGTCCATGTGTGGAGGGTGGCTGGCCCGGAGCCTAAAGTTCCACACCGCGATGAAAAACAAGTAGAGGAAGGCGGTGGGGAGGATTAGCTCCGGGTAGCACACGAGGATGCATAGGAGGACGTGGACTAGAACGGTGGTGATCGGATTCTTCCACTGGCAAACTTGCGTTATCCACCTGCTCGTGGCGACTAGGCCCGTGAAGAAGGAGGCAATTCGGAAGAAATTGGCCTTGCTACGCCGCATGCTCCACATGTGAGAGTCTACATCTAGCATGTATTCTACCACTTCTTTTCTCAGGGGAGGCTCTGCTCTACATAATCTTGATGCAACAATGTTCATTGCTTCATTTCTCAACTTATCTAATTGACTTATTGTGAATGGTTGAATGTAATGCATTTTTGGCAATAGTGGCCTACTATATAAGTATATGATTTGTGTTAATGAAATGCAAGTAAACCTAAATGCAAGATGCAACTCTCCCATTTTCTTCAATCCTGAGGGTTGCAAGACTAACAATGGATATGAATGTGTGTAGATTTTATCCGTCTCCAACGTCGATAGCCGGATTCGAACCTTCCCGATTCTCGAGTCCCTTCCGTTCCCGCCCTCTAAATGGCAGTTATCCAGCACGCCTAGCGTGACCACCGTGCACGGGTCGTACACTTCCCACGTGTACTGCTCGTTCCATTTTGGACTAAAGCTCTCGACTATAGTCCGCGTCCGGACCCACTTGTGGCCGTATTTGGCCACACAGTAGGCGTCCGTGGTCCCCCTCCCGTCCCGCACTTTCATGGGGAGAAGCCCATTCGCGCCAAGTATCCCGACCTCGAGAATCCCGATCGGCTGCTTCCAGAGCTGTCGGGTCGTAGGCCGTTGGTCGCTAATGTACAGCGTGGACTCGTCCAACACGTGGAACCCGCCCTCCAGACACACCCTCAAATGGATCCTGGCCGAGAATTTCGGCCCCTTTCCCTCCATGTAATCCCCCATGCCGAACCGGTCCAAATTAAACCAGCGCGAGTGGACCGGCCGGTGGTCCATCCGCCGCTCCAGCTCGTTCATCGAGACGCTCATCCTCCCGACCACCTCGTCCCTCGTGGGGGCCGCCTTACTCTCCACCGTCACCACCAAAACATCCTCGAAAGGCTCTGCGACGACGAACAACAAATCCTCGCCCCAAACCGGGTTGGCGGTCCGGTTCGGGAAAACTTTAGTCCTCCCAACCTGATTCCCAACCACACCCTTCACAAACACAGCTGGCGGGGGCTGACTGCGGTCCTCCCCCGCCACGTCCTGCGCCTCGATGACGTGGACCCGAAGGTACCACAGCTTAGGCGAAACGTACACCTTTGACCGGACGCTGAAAACGCCATCCCCGCGGACGGCAGCCGCGTCCGAGTGCCACGCCTCGGGGAACGCCTCATCCGCTTGCGATCCGATCCAGACCGCGAGCATGAGCTCCCCTCGCAAGAGGCGGTGGCGGTCCTCGAGGCGGTACCACTGGGGGGCGAGGGGGCTGTCGGGAGGGAGCCTCGTCGGGATTTCGTTGAGATCGAATTGAATCCTGCCGAGGTAGTCGTCCCTCCCGAGAGCCTCCTTGTCGCGGACGGAGACGTCGAGGGTGGAGGAGTGGATTTTGTGTTTGGAGAAGGCGAAGACTTGGTTCCATTCGGGGCTGGTTTTTTGGTCGAAACGCTGCGTTTTGCCCTTGAAGTTGCCGAGCTTGACCTCGACGTAGGGGTCGGGGTTGGAGGGGAGGTCGCGGGCTTTGACGACGCGGACGTAGAGGTAGAACGTCTGCTCGACCAGGTCGTAGGTGGTGCTGATCTTTTCGCCGCCGATCCAGCTGCGGCTGCCGCTGCCGCTGCCGTGGGGCCAGCGCTCGCCGAGGCGGGGCTTTGTGTCTTTGATTCGGTAGTCGTCGAGGGGATTCATGATAGGATTTGGATTTGGAAGAGTGTATGAAGAAATGTTTGAGGTATGAAATAATATGTTGATTTGTTGCTTTAGTGCTTTTTTTTTCCGGCTGAAGTGATGAGGTTAGTTTATTCCTAGTAACAACTTTGGTTTGAGGTTTGGATCGAGAGGTTTATGTGTAAAGTATTTTGCTTTGTCTAAAAGCATTGTTTTAAAGCTGGCCACTATATGCTTAATGCATAGTATGTAATTATAATAAACATAAAGGGAAGAGAAAGGTCCAACTCTCTCGGTCCATCATTAGGAGTCACATTTCTTTGCCGCATAATGAAATGTGGGCAACTCTCTCAGTCCATCATTAGGAGTCACATTTCTTTGCCGCATAATGAAATGTGGGTGAAAAAAAGTTAATGGAATATGAGTCTCACTTGTATATATTAGTTTTAAATGAAATATGAGTAGAATGAGTTAATGGAATGTGAGACACTATTATCATTTATAGTAAAAATGAACCGAGACTTCTATTCGCGGATGGACTAAAATAGAAAAATGAGACTCCTATTCGCGGACGGACTAAAATGAAAAAACAGGACGCCTATTCGTGGACAGAGGAAGTACATGCTACTAGCTCTGTTTCCTAAAAATAGAAACTTTAGAAACGATCGAGTTTTAATATAAAATTGGTAAAGTAATAGAGAGGAAAAGGAAAGTAAGAGAAAGGAAGAAAAAAATGGATCAAATAAGAGAGATGAGGAGAAAAAGTAGTGGAATTAGTGTTAGTGGATTGTGGGGTCCATTTCTCAAACAGAAACTTTCTATTTTTAGGAAGCAGACAAAAAAGAAAAGAATTTCTATTTCTAGGAAACAGATGGACTATAACTTACTAGTAAAACGGGTCCAAGCCCCCTAGCTCAAGTGGTTGAGAAGGATGACAAGGATATGGCACCATCCTGGAGGTCTTGAGTTCGACTCCTGGATGACGCGACTTTGGGATTAATTTCCCTGTGGGCCTGTTCAAGGTTGTTTCCTTGGGGCTTGGCAAGCTTTCGAGCCTGGACGCGTCTGAGGGTGACGGGTAGTCTACCGGGGCTGAACTCGTTGGAGGGAGTATAGTCTACGAGCCAACATTGGCTAGTTCACGCCCGAACCCGTCGGAGGGAAGCTAAAGTATTCGAGTCACGAGGGGCTGTGGCGGGCTAGTTCGCTTGCCGAATGTATCTCGAACTCCTATGTATGAAAAAAAAACTTACTAGTAAAACGGTTCCTCGCCAGATAATATATTTAGATCGCGTGAGTATAATGCAAAATGTGTGAGATTCCGGACCTATTAGATGTATGGGAAGTGTTTTTCTACATAGTAAGTTGTCATTCATTATCATTTTCCGCGTGAGAGTTTGTTTTGATGTAGTGTAATAAACCGAAATAGGAACATACTATTATGCTATGGAAAATGGGAGGGAAACTTTGAAATATTCCGTAAAATAACCAAAAAGGTGTTGCAATGGCGAAATCCATGATGACAAAAGTGATCTTTACACTTCAACATCCTGTGTAAGTTTTGCTTTTTTCCAGATATTCTTGCATTTGTTTAGCGCACTAAATTTAGATGCCTATTATCAATATATTTCCTTAAACACAATGGAATATTTTGTAGTACAAACTTTTTTATCACGGATTTTGACATATGCATGATGCTCATTTGGTCAAAATTTAGATAATGTGTGATATCCAAACTTGAATTCGGCTCGAAAAAATATTTCAAATCAATTACTACTACAAAAGATGGAATATATGTGTACATTAGATTGTACTTGCATAAAAAAAAAGTGGAACACTTTGAAAAAATGTATTAGTAGTAAAAGAATTAGGCACATACATGACCACGTTCGCCAGAAAACGCTTTTTCAGCTTTTTTTGTGCACCTTTATTCTTTTTTGTATCTTTAACATGCTATTAATATTTTTACTTCATAAATCACGTCAAAAAGAAAGAGTCAAGGAAAAACAAATCATCCAAATCTAAAAGTGATTCCTTTTGTTTCATCTTTAGAAATTACTAGTTTGTTTTGTTTTTGAATTTTACTTGTACAATCAGTTCTACTCAGAGCCTTGTTGTTTCTTATACTAGAAGTACTATTTATATCCATTACAGCTCACTATATCAACTTATTGAAAAAATAGTTAAATACATTATCATTTTAAGTCTTCCCTATATTGTGGGTCTTAAAAAGAACTAAATTGTGTAACTATATAAGTGGACCCCCCAGTGTAGTATGGAATAAATCATGTCCCAAAATTGCACTGATAAAGTGGTCGGTCAAATAAATGGATAATTAGGTCTACGAATTTCTTCATGATTTTAATGTATTCAAATAGTTGGGTCATAAAAAATTTAAATGCAGAAACTACTTACTTATCTCATGTTTATCCTCTCGTTTTGAAATTGTGATTGGTTGGATACATCATTTGAGAACATGTTTGTAGTATTTTTTTTTCTTTCCTTAACTATTGGATATAAACTTTAACCTTTTTAATTTAACATTGTTATCTTATGAAAATTTTCTTTTATTTAATAAAAGGGCATATAGATAATGAAATACCTATATACAATGTTCGGTATATTGTTTATTCAATTTGAATTTTGGTACACCCAATCTCATGGAGTATTTAATTGTTTATATTATAATGTAGTTGTTTTCATATTGCATGTTGCACTTAATGAACACGAATGAATAAACTCAATAAATATTCGCAAAGCAAATACTCTAATGAACCGAAACTCTTATCAAACAATAACAACCAATTTCCATTTATAGAAATTAGAAACGAGAAAAATGGCTTATGGGCCCACAAGAGAATAAATATTGACCTTTCAGAGTATATATGTTAGGAAAACCAAAAATATAATTATTAGGCCATTTTAGGTGAGCCTTAAGAATAATTCCATTTGGGCCATTGCTTTCCAATAAAAAAAATTGTCTTTTTTTTCAGAGATTAGCCATAAATCACTAAATACTTATGTGTGACTAATTTTAGAATCTAGCCATCGAGACGATTTTCCATATATTTCCATTTTTATATTGAAAAGGCTACTTGTACTTTGCAATGTATACATTAATTAAGTAGAACATTGAGAATATTCATAAATGAAAAGAGATTGGGTATGTGTCTAAATAAGGTTCCTAATTCTTGAAGAAAAGCCAAGATCCATCAAATTAAGATCTACACACTTTCCCCAATTTTCTATCTCTTCTTCCATTTTATACCAACGTGATTCGAAAAGATAAATGCAGGAAATGAGAATATATACGAATTGATATTTCATTATATAAATTAGTTACTAGTATATTTTTTTTGTTGGAATTTTGGCTAGTGCTATAAGATTTGATGTTAGAGTAGATACTAAAAGCATGTCTCAGTTTACTTGTTAGTAATTTGCATAATCTTATTTCCCAGTTTAGGGGAATAGCGATTTTTTGTAGAAGCTCGGAGGTAGAATACGAAGATGGAAGAACCGACTCTTGGAGAAGTAGCGAGCCATATGTGATCTTTACAAATCATTACTTTATGAGAATCTGATTGCTAAATTTTCTTATTTCTTAGCAACTACTATATGCCTATGGTTTAGGTCATATTTATTGCCTATTATTACGTTATATAACTCGCAGGATGTCTCTTTGAATGTAGGTAAAATTTGCTACAATATTCTAGATGATTATTGATATGTTGAGATTATTTTTCATTGATATATTACTTGTACTTGAGAATAGAATACTTCATTCATCTCCTAAAACTAGGAACTTTGAAAACGACCCAAGTTTTAATGAAAAATTAGTAAAGTAAGAAAGAGAAAAAAGAATAAGTGAGTATTATTAGTAGAAAATGAGCCAATCTCATTAGAGAGAAAAAGTTGCCAAAAATAAAATTGGTCTAATTTTGTGGAACAAACTAAAATGGCAAAAGAGACTATTGTTTAGGGACATAGGAAATATTTAATTATGGTTTCAATTTTTCTTAATGTTCTCATTTGTTTACAACATGACATATCTCGGTGCTGGTAACAAACATGGACGTCGTTTTATTTGTTAAAATAAGAAAATAAAAAAGAAAAATAAAGGATTTTTTTACTTATTTTAATGAAATAACCTCGTTTTGAGGATCACTAAAATATGTCATCTTGTACACTGGACGAAAAATTGAGGACGTACAATTAAAATTTTATAATTTGATATTTTGTTTTAAAATTTATAAGACTGGCTAGAATTTGACCATATTTTACGATTTAAATGAGTAATATCCTAAAGTTTTCCCATGTTATTAGTCAATTTATGTTAGTGTAGCTAGATAAGGACTTTTTTCAGAGTCATTTGAAGATTAAATATTTAAATATAATTAGAGGAAGTTTTAACAAGAACTAAATATTAGTACTCCTATGATTAAGGTTTTGGTTAGCAATCATTGAGAAAAAAAAGATGGAAATGATAAATGAAGTCTCATTATTAAAAAGTGAAAAATATGGTAGAATCATTGAAGTAGATCACATACATAACTTTATGGTAATGGTTAACAAAGATCCTCAAACTTCAATTAACTAATAAAGTATTTAATTAAGCCGGTGATATAGTTGAACAAGTGCAACCATAAAGTATACAGATATAGCATCATGTTTGTTTAATATTTATAATTTCATAGGCATAGCTCTAACATTGAAAGAGCTCTATCCAAACTAATTAGAGAGTAAAAACATGTTTAATCTAAGACGTATGGTTGATGCAATGAATCTGTATTAATTCGTTGATAATAAAATAACTGTTTCAATTAGCTTAGCTTTATAAAAAAGCAAGACCTATCTGAAGTCTGACTCTGAATGAATTCTTGAAGTCAACTTCATACAATTACTTATAATCAATGACATTTAGGTGATGCTATTTTTAGTATCACATACATACAAAAAGATGCACACTTGTGGTAAATTTTGTGGTTTCTTAAATTTTTAGTAATAGCCCAACTCGGTCTAGGCTACAAACGGACGAAACACACATCGAGTGGCCAATATTTCAATAGGAATGTTGTTCCAAGCCACAATGGCTAACATTGCTCGTATGACGCGGGTACAAACTGTGCCACATAACCAAGCGACTGAGCTTATCAAGGTTCAATAAGGCTCAATTTGGCCTTCTGATAGGTTGATTTGTGTCACGTGTTTTCGATCACTTTTATACTGCAACAAAGCATATTTGCATATATAGGATGTGACTTTTGGTGTGAAAATAGTGGAAATCCGCAATGAATGAAACAGAAAAATGGTTAAAAGTAGTGTGATGTTCATAAATAATTAATGGCAGCTTGCCCATTGAGAACGCTTGCTAATATGCTCTATACCATGGGCGGACCCAAGTGTATTAGGGGAGGGGCTTAAGCCCTCAATGATTTCTCTTTTTTTTAAACTTTTTTTCTATTAATTATTTTTACAATTTTTTTAATTTAATGTAAATTATAATGTAAAAGCCCCTATAAATTATCTAAATTACTTAAAATTATTCTTAAAAACAAAATTTTAAAATTCCAGCCTCTATCGATAAATATTTATGCGTCCGTCAGTGTTCTATACCCAATGTGCTCAATGACTCAGTCAATGATGACTAATTTCCATCGTCCTATTTATTGTGATAAAAGAAAGAATGAAACTGTTATTGATTACTAATTTCCATCGTCCTATTTATTGTGATAAAATATAATTAAAGTGCCTATGGTATTGGAGTAGTTGGGAAGTATTAGCTGCGCAATTTCCTTAAATAATTAAAATTAATAAAAATAAATAAATACTGATTTGTAATGGAAGATGGTTGATGATTTACCTAATCCAAATTGTTCCAACATAATTAAAGCCTATGTTAAAATTTAAATACATTACATGTATGAAATCAATTTAATATTTATATCAGTACTTTTTATTTGTGATTTTTACATATCTAAATACTACTACTACCTATAAAAGAAGAAAAAAAAAGCAAATTATAGTACCTATCATCAATTAGCAAAAAAAAAAAGTTGCGAGAATATTAAAAATTTAAACATGCTATTACTAAAAAGCAAATGTTATTTTTGTGCTTACAAATTGGTGCTCAATTGAAAAATAATTCCATCTATCAAGACCAAAATATTAAAAAGTTTTGGCATAATTTTTCCTACCAAAATATTTTGCATAAACAAATTTGCTCGTGAGACCAATGCGCCACATCATGGTGCTAATAAATTTAGCGATCACGAACTTTGCTAAAAAATCTTTGGCACTCATTGATGTTCGGTAATTTTATGTGATAATTAGTTAAATGTTAATTTGTGAAGTTTACTATCGTTGTAAATAAATCCAAATTTTAAAATAGAAACTCACATAACTATTTAATTTCCGTTCCGAAGTTTCCACAAACAAATGATTTAATTAGTTGCATGTCTTGTCATTTTGGTAATGGAATTGTTTGCGATACGAAATAAATAACCCGAAGTACACATACATAAGACATTGTAATTAAATAAAATTGCATTTCTATAATCTTTTGATCATTATAAATTTTGATGTAATGATTATCGTTCCCAAAATTGATGAATCTATATATCAATTAAAATCACATCAGAATTTGTCTACAGCAGTTGATTGACGAATTGAACTATTTATTCAAAAAAAATATTTACCCCATTGAGGTCACGTACTAAAAATTAAAAAAATATGAAGTTTTATATTTTTATGCCATTTATTAAATTTCGGAAACAAAAAATTAATTGCAGCATAAAGCAAATTATCTCTTTATTTGCTGTATAAAATTTTATTATATAAAAATATTATAAGTAGTAGAAAAAGATTAATTAGGCCTTTAAGGCTCCATATAAGCAGTTCATTTAATTTGGAGAGCAATATTATTAATATTTTATATTTAATACGTAATCAAGGGAAAATTGACCATAAGACATTTAATAGACTTAATATGCATTATATAATTAGCACAACAATATGAAATTATTTAAAAACTATTAGTAATATAGATCATCGTGTTACGTTAGCAAACCACACCAAATGTTGCTTGTGCTTCTCGGACTTGTTTATCTCCAAACTCACTCACCCAATATATAAATAAACTTAAAACCAATTTTTTTAGAGAGGGAGAAATTAAAGATAATTGTGTGATATAGTTGAATTTGGGTAGAGAAAGTCTTCTTATTTTTCAAGAGAGCTTAAAATAGGGTTTGTCTTTTCCCTCTTTTGCATTCAATTCTTCTCTCCATTTCTTTGTGTCATCCCATCTCCTTCAATTACTCCATAACCGCCTCAACCCCTCTCTCTTTCTATACTATGTTGATCTCAAATTTCTCTATAAAGCCACTTAAAATGATATCAAGATTCTAGGTTCTCATCTGGCTCTCTCTCATGGCTTCAAACAAGGTCAGCACCAACAACAACGAGCATCATCACTCTACACAAATAGCTCAACATCATCAGATGCAACACGATGATCAAATCAATCATCATCAAAATCAAAATAATAATCACATGTTCTCGTTCGGGATGATGCAATCATCCTCATCATCCACGCCCTTCAATATGTAAGCAATTTTCGCCTCCCTTTTTTTCTTCAACTTCAATTTTGTTTGTTAATTAAGTATGATTGTTTCAACAGAAGCAAAGAATCCGGCGCTTACGACTTAGGAGACTTAGATCAAGCTCTATTTCTCTACCTCGATGGACAAGATCAAGACCAACGACGTAAACATTTATATATACCTTTAACTCTATACTTATAATTTTTTTTAAAAAAAATTTACAAATTTTTCTTCATCTTTCTTGAGAGAAGTAAGTTAGAATTTGTACTCTCTTTGACCAGATCCTCAAAAAGATTTTTCATTTTTAGTAGTGAAAAAAAAGAATATGTTCTCTTTTTTTAAGGATTCTTGTTTTCTCAAAATTTGGACAGACATGTAACAAACTTCTGAAATGTGAATTTGATGTTAACTTAGCCATGTACGAATTTAATTTGTTTGACCTCTTTTTGAATAAAATTTTATTACCTTATTGTAATTAATTTAATTGAGAAAATTAAAATTCGATTAAATTTGTGTCTGAATTTCTGCAGAGATGAGGCCACACACTCTCAATATTTTCCCCTCTGAGCCCATGCATGTAGAGCCATCACCAAAACCATCAATCATCAAGGTAATCAAACTTCAAAAAAAAAAACTATTTTATTGATTTCATTTTCTTGTTAAATTATGATGGTGGGTTTGTTGAATTAAATTAATTTTGTGTTTTTGGTAGGGAATAAGCAGTGGTTCGAAGAAATCATCTGAGCCATCTAATCACAGAAATTATGTTCAAGAACCGGCCAAAGTAGTTAAGGTTAGGATATTAAATTATTGCAATAGTAATAAACAAATGTCCATTTGTAACAAATCCAATGATATCCCATTAATTAATTGATGAGATTCATGCAACTAAGATTTTGTACTTGGATTAGTTAATTAATTCCTTTATTGATTTATAAAATCACTTAATTGCAGCGTGAGGGAAATCGCAAAGGGCATACCTCTAGCTCAGAGCAAGATGGTCCAAAAACATCTGATCCAAAGGTTTTTCAATTTATTTTATTTTTTCACGAATTGAATAATTATCTTTGTGTTTTTTCAATTCTATTTTTCCTAATTCTACTAATACATGTATGCAGACTCTGAGGAGGCTTGCACAGAATAGAGAAGCAGCCAGGAAAAGCAGGCTTAGGAAAAAGGCAAGTTTTAATTTGATTAATTGATCTATACAATATTAATAATTTCTATAATCTATGTTAATTGATGTAGGCTTATGTTCAGCAATTAGAGTCAAGCAGAATGAAGCTTACTCAATTAGAACATGACATTCAAAGAGCAAGATCACAAGTATAGTC
This sequence comes from Salvia splendens, assembly GCF_004379255.2. NCBI lineage: Eukaryota > Viridiplantae > Streptophyta > Magnoliopsida > Lamiales > Lamiaceae > Salvia > Salvia splendens. Next base: position 17,666,436 of record NC_056047.1, on the reverse strand, counting down.
ATATTTAATTTAATCTCCATTAATTTAATCTCAATTCCATAACTAAAAAAGTTTATACTATGTTTCTTCCTTTAGGGAGTGTTTTTGGGAGGAAATGCTAACGCAGGTGGAGAGCAAGGCCTTCCTTGTACCAACATATCTTCAGGTACAAACTTTTTCTCAATAAAAAAGAAAGACGAAAAACGTACCACGCATGTGGCCTAGTTGGTAGAGTGACGACAGCATGACTAAAAAAAGTCGCGGCGGGCGTGAATCTCTAAGCTAATTTAGTTATTAATTACTCCATCCGTTTCTTCATAGTTGAGTCATTTTTCCATTTCGGGAAGTTTCTTCATAGTTGAGTCATTTCCATATATAGTAATTATTTTCTTTTTCTTACTTTACCCTCTCTTACTTTTTTCTCTCTACTTTATTCACTTTCTACTTTATTCTCTCCACCTTTCTCTCTCTCTTACTTATTTTATCTATTTATTCAACACACTCAACATCCCTTTCTTAAACCCCATGCCGAAAAGTTTCGCCAAAACTATGGTGAAACGGAGGGAGTATTTAATTAATTGATTTAATTTTGCGAGTTCCAAGATGCGGCGTTGTTCGACATGGAGTACGCTCGGTGGCTGGAGGAGCACCACCACCTGATGGTGGAGCTGAGGAGTGCGGTTCACGAGCACCGGCCAGAGAGCGAGCTCCAGATCCTGGTCGACAACTCGTTGGCCCACTACGACCAGATGATCGGCCTCAAGAGCGTGGCTGTCAAGTCCGACGTCTTCCACATCTTCTCCGGTATGTGGCGGACCCCGGCCGAGCGCTGCTTCTTGTGGATGGGCGGCGTCCGGCCGTCGGAGCTCATTAAGGTTCGTTTGCTTACGTAAGTAAAAACCCTAATTTCAAAGATACCCTAATTTTTATAAAAAAAAACCCTAATTTAAAAAAAACGAGAAACCTAAATTGAAATGTGGAATTGAAGTTTTTGTGATGAAATTGAATTCTGTGTGTGTGTAGATAATAATGAATCAGGTGGAGCCGTTGACGGAGCAGCAAATGGTGGGGATTTACGGGCTGCAGCAGTCGACGCAGGAAGCAGAGGAAGCTCTCTCTCAAGGGCTTGAGTCATTGAACCAATCTCTCACGGAAACCATAGTTTGCGACACTCTAACTCTTCCACCAAACATGAACACATTCATGGCGCAAATGTCTGTCGCCATTAACAAGCTCTCAACTCTCGAAGGCTTTGTTAGACAGGTACCTAATTAATTGATGATCAATTTGTATGCTTTTTACTGTTCTTGTTTCTTGAAATGTTGTTTATCAATGTGTGGCTTAGTTAGGTTATCAATGAACCATAAAAATAAAGAAATTCACAACAGTATAAGTTTAATGCGAAATTGATAAAGAATGAGAGGGATCGAATGGAAGTGATTCGAATGTTATTAGTGAAAAATAGGATCCGCCTTTGTTAGAAATAAAAGTGGACTAATTATAAGAGACAGACCAAAATAGCAAAAAAAATGAACTTTTTTTTAGGGACGGAAAGAATGTGTTTGTGCTTTAAATGATCATATGCTAATTAACCCAAGATTCTTAGGGAGAGAAATTCAATATAGTGCTCTACAAATACTATTATATAAAGATAAATATGAGGCCATATTTTTCATGATGTCACTGTCATAACTCTTTGACTTGGAAATACCATGAAAAAGACCATCCACCATAAGTTCTTTGATCTTCATTTTTTTAGATTTGATTGCTTTATAGTATGGGAGTTAACTACTTTTCTTGATGGATAAATGAGCATGCGTATACATAAAATGATTTTCTAGCAATCAACCTTTTATATACATATATAATACACATTAAATTTTCGTTGCATATGCGTTAATTTCTTGATATTTAGTGGAAATTACTAGCTTTTAATCGTGAGCATGTGAGTCCTCTTTTTATTAATGTATTGTATATTTAAAATAACTGAATTAGTTGAATAAAGTTTACAAAAGGTTACGCCTCTGCATGTTTTTACACGCGTTAGCGGTGATAAAATAGTGTTTAGTTAGTTGAGTCCAATAATACTTTTCCTCTTGTATACAATTTCTAGTCAACAATCTTAATAGAAGCATGCCAAGAAATAAAATAAGAAAAAAATTACACTACACCCTTCCAAATATTAGTATATATCTAGTCATACACCAAACACAAGTACTATTCCTTGTCTCTAGACATCAAATGATCAAATCAATCAAGAACAACCTTTTATGTGCATATTAATCAAATGTTCCATGTTTTAATGCTACCTAAAAGTTTTATTAGTCAACATTCATGCTTTAGTAGCACTCATCAATAATAATGGTAATTACTATTATTGCTGTTGTTGTTTTAATTTTGTAACTGTGCTTGTTTTTGTTTTTTGTTTTTTTATAAATATAATTAATTTTTAAAAAAAATGTTGAAATAATATAGGCTGATAGCTTGAGGCAGCAAACCCTTCACCGACTGCAGCAACTTCTGACGACCCGCCAAGCAGCGCGGTGCTTTCTGGCCATCGGAGAATACTTCCACCGCCTCCGCGCCCTCAGCTCCCTCTGGCTCACCCGCCCCCGCCATGACTGAAGCCGGCACCGGAGAAATGCAGTGTCCTGAAAAGCCCTAGTTTAGTTAAGACATAAATATATATAGAAGTAGTTCAAACTTTCTCTATTTTAGTTTTTGCTTGACAATTTTGTTCGATCTTTTATAAAGATGTAGTTGAAATATTAATTACATGCCTATTAACGAAAATGGTGATTTAAAGAAGAGAAAGAGGAAAGGAATTTTGAATACTGAAAAAATGGAATATAATTACGACCAATTTTTATTTTAATTTTTATGTAAAATCTTTATCATTAGTAGGCAGGGTGCATGATATGGGGGAGTTACAATATAAGTAGTCAAAGAGACCTTGATTGTTTTTGAATAATTTGATTTTACTGATACAACCACACAATAAATACATATATATAAGTAGAAAATTTTGATTTGTGGAAAATTCTTAGTTGTGAGGTTGGTGTAGATAGACTAGTTCAACTGCATTTGTTGCATTTTATTTGTTTCTTTCTTCTTTTACAACCACTCTCTCTTTCATAGCAACAATGGTAGACCACGTCTTCTGTGCGTGTGTTGGCCTAATGGTAGAGTGGTTAATGCCTGGACCAAAGGTCACGGTGTAGAATCCACCATGCGGCCTTCAAAATTTATGCTTATTGCCAATGAAACAAAAAGATTGACACCCAAATTTTCTCATTCAATATCTCTTAAAATGAGTAGATTTTCATATCATATGGCAAAATGGACAAACACATTTCACTAATTTCACAATTTTATTGAGTTTCTCAACAAGGTATTATCCGTTAACAACACAAATCAGACTGAAAAGATTAACCAACATTTGAGTTGTAGTACAAATGTGAGTCAGGGTCGAACAAGACTTACCGATTATCCTAATCGCGTGTACAGTATCATGAAGGAGATTCCTTCCGTTGCAGTCTAGCAAGTCCGTCCACAATGGCTCTACGGAATTCCCCATTGTGGAGAAGGAAAGACCAGACGTGGCCGCCAGAAACCCACCTTACTTCAGACCCTGGCCATGCCTTCTGAAGCTCCAACACAGAGTGTTTCGGGATATACCCATCGTCCTGCAATTAATAGCCTACCGTTTAGCTCAACCTATATTCGCAGATACGAGAGCAAAATTCACAACTGACAAAAACAAGTCAATCAAAATATCCTCCATGCTTTAAAATTCTTTCAAGAGCTAAGAAAATGAGCCACGTGTCTTACTCATACTAAGCCTACCAAAACCAGCTTCGTAGTCTAACCAATGCAGAAGGCTACAAGCCTCTTCGACGGTGGCTCTTCCTAATAGGAGCAAATCACTAACATACAACAGCTTTGTACCATACTGCTGCAAAGGGTGCCTTCTTCCATAGAAAAGGTCTGTAAATGCATTGCTTCAATAAAACTCAATAATCTGATGAAAACCTGTGGATTTGGGTAAAATGACAGTTCGACTTCACCTCTCAAGCACCATAGTTGCTATGTTTTTCTTCAGCAGTGGCCAACCAAGACGTAACCTCCGCTCAAACGAATGGTCTCCTGTCCCTGAAATGAAAGGACATATGCCTCACATTATCGTCATAGTTCCAATGTATCCAATCCATATAATCTTTGGATAGATTGATAAAACATAAGATTAAATGATCGGATGGTCAAATGAGATCAAAATCAATCAATCCGTTGTATTAAGCCGTAGATTAGTTTGGATGGCTTTATCTAACCATCTTACTGCTCAGAGTAAATGCCCCCTCATTCTTTCTATCACAATCAGACCAATTGCATATATCAATGTTCACACAAGTTAATTAGTTGCGCTGAAAATAGAAGCGAAGAAAAGAAAAAATCTCAACTCTATAACCTTCTCTTGTGTTTCAATATTTGAGATCACCTACACATATGCAAATGTCAGCATACCAAGTTGTGGACACACTCATAACCAAGGCTACGACCACTTAGTTCCCTTTGCAAATCTTATTAACATCTTCGTCAAGACAATCACCACCAACGACCCTTCAATAGCTGCATACACTTAATCAAGTATGACTTAATTTTAAGTCCAGCTCCATCATTCAATTCAGAGGTTTCCACTGGTAAAGAAATCACCAATACTCAAACACACAACCATTTCCAAATCAATAAGCAAAATTAGCTCAAATGATCAAAGGCCTTGGAATATCCCAAAGTTCCAATCCACCTTCATAAACAATGGATTGACCTACTGCAGTCTATCAAAGACTAATCCTAAAAAATAAACGCCCCCTTAATGAACTATGACACAGCTCTAAATCCAACACCATCGTCTGATTCAAAGGCTTCGTCTAGTGACAATTTCCAAGCCAAATACACACACACTAGGTTCTAGGTAAAGACAATAACCATTACTCAACACACAGAGAGAGAAGGCAGGACTAGCAACACAATACTCAAAACAAACCAATTCCAAAATCCAATAAGTTTCCACAACACATCACAGCATCCCAATGCAAAGAAATGAAAATACCAGCAAGATGAACAACACATGCCATCCTTAGCTCTCGGGAGGCAATGCATCTTAAATAAACACCCCTTCTCTCAAACAAGCAGTCTTATAATCCCACCCAAAGCAGGAGGCCAATTCTGACCTTCTTTCTCAGGAAACATTAGATCTATCATCCTCTCCAAGAGCTCAAGCTTGGTGCCGCCCCATCCCCTCGAGAAAAATGGAGGGCTAATCCTTGTTCTGTGCAGTAATGCACCATACACATGATCCACCACATACTACAGTGTGCCCATATTAGCAGCTACCATTTCCTTTTTTTCAGGACAGCACCTCAAGAATCAAGAAAGACTAGATTTTTCCGTCGATTTTGGGATGTATGAGAGAATCCCACATCAAAAGGGATCTAATTGGTACAAGAATACCAAATGGGAAGGGGTTCTATATAATAACAATTACAAGAAGTTGAAATTCAGATCTAGCGAGCTAAACTTTCCAATTTCCAGCACAACAATATCATATTGCTGCAAGCTGCAACGAGAGAGAGAGAGAGAGAGACGATTCTGTATAGTGGTAAAAGGACTAAGTTAGATATGAAACAACAATTCCGATGAAAAGGGGATTTATGCGCAATCGAGAGAGGGAAACTGATTTTGAGCTTGAATCAAAATAATTATACAAGTATTTAATTAAAAAATGATTTTTTTTTAAAATCTGTAGATGTTTAAATTTTTAATATTTTTTAAATTATTTCGGAATAATTAGTATTAATTTATTATAAATTACTAAATATTAATAAATTGGTTTAGCTCTTGGATCCATTTTATTTTAGGGAAATATCATGACTTAAGCCATTCGAAATTCTTTTCAAGTTGATAAATCAAATGTTTCCTGATAAATAATGGGTTAGCTCTTGGATCCATTTTATTTTACTGAAATATCATGACCTAAACCATTCGAAATTCTATTCAAGTTGGAGTACAATTGAAAAGATATCTACTAATAAAAGTTTATAGGTTTTAAAGGTCGTAACAAAAATGATATAATCGCTAAAATTGCAAAATAAATTTTTGGATTTCAAATATGAAAATATAATTGATAGATCAATAAAAGTTGTGGTAATAGATTTTATCATTACCTATTTTTAAGAGGATCAATTAATTCTATATTTATTAAAGTGAGTGTGATTACTCAAACTCTAAACCTATTAATTAGAGAAGAAGTATAGAAAAGGAAATTACGTTAAAATTAGTACTAGCAATTCAAAATACTTAATAAATTTGGCATTTAAAAAAGGGTAGTGATTTAGAGACATAATGTCTCTATGCCATAATACCTCTATGTCTCTTTGACATAAGATTAATTCAAATATGGACTAATATACCCTAATTGAATTATACATACCAACTCAAATTAGATATATATCCGTATTGATTTTAGCTAAATTGTAATGTTCCGTTTTCATTTGTGCATTAGATTAGACTTTATTTTTACAAATATTAGGCAGGTTTTTATATTTTCTTAAGTAGTAGTATTAGGAAGCTAGTATATTTTATTACTATATTATTTTTATATCTTAATTATATTCGTAATGTGCTTTGTATAAGTTTGATTTTCTTTCTATTTTTTATACTTTTTATATACCAATAGTTAGTTTGTATTTTAATTTTTATGTTATTTAGTGGTTTTAATTTGTTGGTATGTGTTTGAAAGTTCAATTTGTCACGGTATATTCATTTTTAGATATAAGATATACTCCGTATTTTGTATTTTATTGTTTATTTTGTAATTATAATATTGTTAGTTTTACATAATATGACTTGTTTTCTTAATTGTGCTATAAAATAAGTACCTATTTTAATTTTATAATATGTATGACTTTGAAATTGAACATTATGGTGATAATAATCAAATTTTTAATTTAAAAAAATAGTAGATAATAAATGAGTTAATAACATATGATTATATTTTTTTTATTAAGATATGACCATAGCGTTTCAAAATTGAAGAATTAAATGAAATTAAATTTGGGATTGTAAAGAATTACATAAAATCTATGAAATTCTTAAAATCAAAATCACAAACTTAATTTATACCAATATATCATACTTATATCAAATTTTAATTTATTTCACCATAATGAATTGAACTAAGAACTCTAATATTTTATAAAGCATATGAGAAAATATTTAATATATAAACTAAAATATAAAATAGATGAGTTTGGAACATGTGATTATTTAATATTTTATAGCTATATAATTTGTGTTTTTCTCTTTTTTAATAAAATATAAGAGTTTTTAGCTCAGTTTATTATATCGTGAGTACAATTTGCTGCATGATATATTGAATTCAACATAAAAAAATCTTGTGGATTAAAAGTGTCAGAATGAATTAGTTTATCGCTATTGAACATTACAAATAAAGTATTTTTTTGTCATATGTTATAGATATTATAGTATTATTTACTACTCCAACATTTTAATTAAAATTAAATTTGATAACGAATTTCTAATACTTCATATATTTAATTTATTTTTTTAATAAATTATTCAAATTAGAATTTATAAAGACTAGTTTTATAAGAAAATCCATCTAATATATATCATTATTAGATGTTAAGTTTATCAATATTAAAAATTATAATTCACTTACAATGTAATCTTTTTGCCATACGTGATAAATCTTACAATTAGTTATTATACATTTTATTAAAATTAAATAACAAATTTTTAATACTTCTTATAGCTAATTATATAAAATTTAAATTTGTAAAGACTAGAGTTTGATAAGAAATTCATCATTATTTGTTTGTTACTAATAAGTAGCATTATCTATTTATAAACTAATGTACATCAAATGTATAAAATAAAATAAAATTAAAATACTTAATGAATGCAATAAAAGGGGGAGATAAAAAAAAATTGTTCATCGTAAACTGGATGCCAAAAAAAAGGGTATGCCTAAGTTAGAGTCTAAGTGAGAGCAATGTCAATAAATAGATATCATTAATACACAATTTAATGTAAGGGTAGTATAGTATATATACATAAAATAAATTAAATTAAAAAATAAATAAAATCCATAATTACTATTTAACCCTCATTATGGCATTGCTATTATGTCTCTAAATCATTTTTCTTTAAAAAATTCGCTAATTCGTCCCCTTCCGTCCTCAAGTAAAAAAAAAAGATTCGCTTATTCGTCCCTAGGCATGCACAAGGGTCACGAACCGCAGGTTCCGGTTCATGAACCGGCGGTTCACGGTTCAGGAAATGCTTGAACTTGAACCGGCCCGCCTACCTCCCGGCGGTTCCGGTTCCGGTTCAAAAAACCGCCGGTTCACCAGGCGGTTCAAAACCGTCGGTTTTTTGCCTGAACCGCCTGTTCCGGTTCATGAACCGGCGGTTTAACCGAAATTTTAAAAAATATATTTTTTATTTATAAAAATTGATTTTTATATTTAAAATTAATTTTTACAAATGAATACAAGAAATTCGTAATAGCCCATATATATTTGATAGGCTTGTGAATTTGAGAAACCATTCTTGGTTGTTTCTCTTTTATAGAGACATCCTTGAATGTTTTATGTTCCACTTTCGATGTGGGACAAACTTATTCTTGGTTGTTTCTCTTTTATAGAGACATCCTTGAATGTTTTATGTTCCACTTTCGATGTGGGACAAAATCATTCTTGGTTGTTTCACTTTTATAGAGACATCCTTGAATGTTTTATGTTCCACTTTCGATGTGGGACAAACTCATTCTTTGTTGTTTATCTTTTATAGAGACATCCTTGAATGTTTTATGTTCCACTTTCGATGTGGGACAAACTCATTCTTGGTTGTTTCTCTTTTATAGAGACATCCTTGAGTGTTTTATGTTCCACTTTCGATGTGGGACAAAATCATTCTTGGTTGTTTCTCTTTTATAGAAACATCCTTGAATGTTTTATGTTCCACTCTCGATGTGGGACAAAATCATTCTTGGTTGTTTCTTTTTTATAGAGACATCCTTGAATGTTTTATGTTTCACTTTCGATGTGGGACAAAATCATTCTTGGATGTTTCTCTTTTATAAAGACTTCCTTGAATGTTTTATGTTTGACTTTTGATGTAGGACAAAATATGTTGAAGTATTTTCTTTTATAACTACATGTTTAGAGCATTCATTCATCTTTTTCCAATGTGGGATACAAAACTTTCTTTTGTCTTCTATTTTTCTTCATGTTTTGTATGATATATATAAACAAAATTATTATTCAAATATATTCTTGATTGATAAAAATAATGAATTATTGAGAAATATGATTTGTATATAGAAAATATTTATTTGTATGATAATTATGGTTAGGTTTATACAATTTGTATAAGAATTATTTTTTTAATGTGTATAATATTATTTATTAGTTAACATATACATAAATTTATAAATATAAGCAAATCATTAATGATAAATAACTAATGAATAATAGTTTATGTAATATTATTTGTTATTATTACATAAACTATTATGTCCAATATTAAGTATTGATATTTTATAAATATATACATAAATAACTAATGAAATAGAATAATTTGCTTTGATCATAAATACATAAATTTATTATAGAATAATATTGGACATAATAGTTTATAAATACATAAATAATATTGGACATAAACTATTATGTCCAGTATTAGTATCAATACTTAAAAAATATCAATACTTAATAGGACATATTACATAAACTATTATTCATTAGTTATTTATCATTAATGATTTGCTTATGTTTATAAATTTATGTATATGTTAACTAATAAATAATATTATACACATTGAAAGAATAATTCTTATGCAAATTGTATAAACCTAACAATAATTATTATACAAATAAATATTTTCTATATACAAATCATATTTCTCAATAATTCTTTATTTTTATCAATCAAGAATATATTTGAATAATAATTTTGTTTATATATATCATACAAAACATGAAGAAAAGTAGAAGACAAAAGAAAGTTTTATATCACACATTGGAAAAAGATGAATGAATGCTCTAAACATGTAGTTATAAAAGAAAGTACTTCAACATATTTTGTCCCACATCGAAAGTGGAACATAAAACATTTAAGGATGTCTCTATAAAATAGAAACAACCAAGAATGAGTTTGTCCCACATCGAAAGTGGAACATAAAACATTCAAGGATGTCTCTATAAAAGAGAAACAACCAAGAATGAGTTTGTCCCACATCGAAAGTGGAACATAAAACATTCAAGGATGTCTCTATCAAAGAGAAACAACCAAGAATGATTTTGTCCCACATCGAAAGTGGAACATAAAATATTCAAGGATGTTTCTATAAAAGAGAAATAACCAAGAATGGTTTCATAAATTCGCAAGCCCATCAAATATATTTGGGCTATTATGAATTTCTTGTATTCAATTGTTTGTAAAAATTGATTTTTAATATAAAAATCAATTTTTATAAATAATTTTTTTTTAAAATTCGGCCGAACCAGCGGTTCAAACCGTCGAACCGCCGGTTCACGGTTCACAATTCGCCGACCCTGAACCGGCCCGTGTTAACCGGCAACCCTCCGGACGGTTCAAACTGCCGGTTCCGGTTCATGAACCGGTGGGCCCGAACCGGCAGTTAACCGCCAGGCCGGTTCGGTTTGTGTATGTCTATTCGTCCCCTTCCTTCCTCAAGTAAAAAAAAAGATTAACGAAAAGAGAATCCTTGAAAATGAATTAAACTGAAGTAAATAAATATATCACCAACTTTCAAATCTAAGAATATCTCTAACCATTTACACTAAACTCAAACTCATTTTAGTATAAATGTCACGTTAAATATGATTTTATTCCAACAATTAACACTAAACTTACACTTAAAAGAATATTCTCTACATTATGCCTTTTTTACTCACAAAATTTAAAAAACTTTTGGGTTTGAGTTTAGTGTAAACCTAAAGATATGTATTTTTTTTTCAAAAAACCAAAAATAGGATTGGTTTTGAAGTACTATTGGAGCTAATTACCTATCTCATTTTAGGTTTTAGTGTACCCTTGGAGATGGTCTAAAAACTTGCAACACTAATAATTGGTCTAAATTATTAAACATCTTACTTTGTTTTATGCGCGATTAACACAGATCCGTAATCAATGCGAACTCAAACTTTTCTATGATTATAAAAAAGGCATAATAATGTTTAAACCTTTTGCAGTTCAAATTTAGAACCATGTATGTTTAAACATTCATGTTCTACAACATAGCCACAAAACCTTTATTTACATCTCTTTGGAATAGAATTCATATGCATATGATCGATGCTTCTCTAAAACTGAACCTAATCAGAAATGAATATGAAATGTGATTTGTAGCATGAGAAAAGCTACAAACATATCAACACAACTACTAGTATCTTGTCCTCAAGAAATGACCCTACAAAAAAAATTCTCAAGAATTGGATCATCAGTTTATGACCAAAATCATTTGATCTCAACCTTGGTTGAGAGACCAAACGAGCTTTAATCGATTCCAAACGAGCTTTCCTCTCAGGCTCAGCGCATGGACATCAAAGTCCGGACCCTTTTCTCCCTCTCGGCCCTCTTGGCAGATGGAGTCCTCTTCATCTTCTGGAGCTCCTCCATCACCACCCTCTCAACTACATCAATACTGTTCAAGAGCTTCTTCTGCGGCGTCAAACAAGCTGCTGCGTCTCCCCCCTCTTGATGCGTGATATCGAGCAATATCTTGGTAACTTTGCCTATGCTTCTTGGCCTATACAAAACCGGCAAAAGCATAGCTTTGTTTTGCTCAAGATGAGCACTTGGCGTGCTAGGTTGAATACGAGCTGCTGTTTGTAGGCCTTCGCCACCTCCTCGTTGCTCCCTTCTTCTTCTTCTTTCAAATGCCTACACAAAGAGAGAGAGATAGAGTTCAAATCATAAGTAATGTAATCCAGCATTTGAAACCACATTCACAACATCAATCAACTTAAAAAAGAAGGGAAAATGAAAATTCATTCATTAATTCTACCTTCACTACAGCAGTAATGTCATTGAGAGGCTTTCTGGGATACCAAGCAGGCAATGCACCTCCACGGCCACGGCTACTTCCCAAGTTCTCCGACCCTGCCAGCCTTCCAAAGCGCCTTATACTCGGAGTACCAAAACCACCCACACGGCTACGACCACTCCCCACCAAATGTGACAAGTTCTGAGCCCTAAATATCGGGGATCCAGCATTACCAGCCATCGTCGTATCTCTCCACCGGAATGGAGTCCTTGCATCTATCCCTTCCTCATTATCATCCACAAGAACAAAAGGTATCGGATTCCCCCTTCCAATGTTCCTTGAAACTCTCCTTTGGCTGTAAGATGCTATGATGCCATCCTGCCTCGATAGCCGATCTCGTGACACAGCCATTTTGTCAAATACCTTCAACGCCAAATCAATTCAACAATATCAAGATCAATTCACAACAATGGGAAATCACATTCTTCCACTACTTAAACCCTAAATCAAATTCACAAATCCAAGCACACCTACTTAAATCAAAACCGCATCAAACATCTCAAGTAAACTCAAACCCTTTCCACAACAACAATGAACTAAAATCAACACTAAGAATCAAGCATCTGTGCTACAGGAAACGCAAAAAACTACATTACTTCCTCAGTAACTAGTTCAACTACTTCATTTCCAACCTAAAACTGCCAATTTCCGAGCATGAAAAATTATCAAAAAATTTAGCATCTACTAACCTTCGAAGGATTGATCCGGTGAAATGGAGGAAAATCAACGGGAATTGATTTTGTGAAAGAGGTGAAATGGTGATTTTGTGAAATGAAAGAGGGGCGGCAATTTAAACAGTAAAGTCGAAAATGAAGTGAAATTTGAAAATCAGCAAAAAATAGAAAGCGGGATGGCGATGCCGAAATTTTTCCGTTGAAATTCAAATTTGTTCAAAAGCGGAAGGTCAACTTTATTATAATTACCATTTTATCCGTCTACCTTGTTTTAGTTCTGCTTTAATTAGAGTTTCATATAATTAGCAACTTAATCACAGTGAGTAGAGAGTGAATTTAATTGGAAAACAGTAAATCTTCAATAATTATGTTACGCTGGACACATTAATAGTCCATACATTTTCTTGTATACGCGCGTGCATGCCTAAGAGTGTTGATTGACCTGCAATGGCAATGAATCACGTTGCATTACGCTCTTTCAATTTAGATAAAAGAAATTGCTACAACTCTCATCTAAATAGCACACTTATTCTTTTTCATTAAATTTTTGTATACCTTTTTTTCCTTATAAATACACTCAACTTCACAATATTATCCACACTTATTCGAGAACTAATCCCGAACCCTCCCGTGTCATATCAAAACAATTCGAGAATATATTCCATTTTTTGAGTCGACACGTATAGGCATACTCCTTCATTTTTAGGATTTAAAATATGTAATAGTATTAATTTTTCAGAGTTTAAATTATGTAGTTTAAGTTTTTATCAATATAAGTTTATTATTTTTCATAAAAAAATATTTAATCAGAATTTATAAAAACAGAAGGAATGAGGTATGGGTAGTGCGGAAAAATAAATGAATAATTAAAATAATTAAGTAGGGGTATTTATATTTCTTTCATTAGTCAACACTTTCTTTGCATCCCGTCAAGGTGCCCTCGGAGGTAATGAACCTTTTTCAGATTGGGTTGGACCGTTGGACTAGTTCTCTATTGAAATGGCTCAAATTGAAAGTCCAGATATATTGCTGGTTTGATCATTTTTCCAGTTTCAGTTCAGATATATTGTTGATCAAATAAATTTAGTTCACAATCGATGAATCGTTCTGATACCATGATAAAATTCCATAGTGTTCCATAATAAAATCAATTGGTGATAAGAGGAATGACATGCTATTAGACTCACTTTGATACCATGATAAAATTCCAATAAAATTCAATTGGTGATAAAAGTAATGACATACTATTAAACTTATATGGTGGTTTCGTTCCTTTATTTGTCGGAACATTATATTTTATCATTTTTTTAAAATATACTATAAAAATTATATTAAAATTAAGATTGTTCGAGAAGGTGTTGTGGGTCAGTTCGAGAAGGGAACGGATGCCCCCACCCAATCGTCCTGCAAATTTAAAATATTCCCTAAAGTCGAGTAAAAAATTACCAAGATCGTCCCCTTCGATAATAAAAGTATTGTTTCCAATACATGTCATAAAATTTTAGTCTACTAATTAAGTTATTATTATTATTTTAACTTTTAACTAAGAGGTCTATTGTTCAATGTAATGAGGAATATATAATACTAGAATATTTAGATGAATAATATGTATGTGCAACTTGATGCATGTTTAGTAGTAGTAGTACTATATTTTATTTTGGGCTACTTGAATATTAATATAGTATTTATTAAATTTAAAATTCCACATCTTCAATTTATGGTCGTAGATCCGCTACGGTTAGTACTCATGCTTTGGCAGGGCACGAGGCATGAGTGTGTGCATGAACATGTGAGGCCGGCCGGACTAAAGCTGTCGACTTCTTCCTCTACAATGGCGACCATTTTTAAAAGGGAGTGGTTGCGAGTTGCCATTCTGAGGTTTCTAAGACTATCCTCATCGCCAGCTTTGGAGAGAGGGTCACCATATATTAACAAATTTTAGAGTGCACAAACCAAGAAACATTTATAAAAATATGACCTATGTCTCTATTTTTTTTTATAAATTTAAATTGTATTTTATTTTGTAAAATAATCACTTACCAACATTTCATTATACTATAGTGTAATTTTTATTTGGTAATTTAGTATAATGTTGTACTTCAATTATTTGGAACTTATTACATTTATTATAAATTTGATTTATTAAATAATTTATATACTTTTTAGATACGGAATAGTATTTAATATATTTGAATTAATTACAAAGTTTATAGAATGAAAAAAGAAAATGTTTAATTGAATTGGGTTGGGTTCACTAATGGATAAAAATTATATTGGGGTTGTATAGTTTGATTTTGCTAATCCTTTAAATACGAGGTTTGATATATTTTGATGTAGATAATTTTTTAACTTAAACTTTTATTTTTCTTCAATTTGTCATTTCTTTTTAGTCTCGTGTTCCTTCAATTAACTTTGATACACAGCAAACTTCAAGCTTCCCTAATCAGGAGAAATGCCAGATTTCTACAGACTACATGTATACAAAAAATGCAAATTTGCTGCTAAATATTTATTGGAAGTTACATCAAAATATGCTCAATCATGTGAAATTGAACCACAAAAACAAAATAGACTAATCTAAACCAAAAAAGATGTGTACAATCAATGAGTAAAGATGAAGAAACAAGAAAACTTGGTCATGTGCAACAACCAGACTTAGACTGTTTATCTCCTTGACTACTGACAATGATGGCAGTCGCCTTCAAAGAAGAAGAGTTCGGCATTGGCAGCCAGAGCTTTCTTGCTCACAATCCGATATATCTCCACATTCGTTGCGACGTCTCCATGAAGTACAGATTCTCCCTCTCAGCAAACTCCTGAGCGTCCTCTGTGGGGACTGCTGGGAGTGTCCCCAAACCGGACTTGTTCCCGATCAGCATTATCACGATGTTCTTGTCAGCGTGCCCCCTTAGCTCCTCCAGCCATCTCGCCATGTGATCAAAGGATTGGCGTTTTGCTAGTATGAACTCGTCACTGCTCGATACCTAGGATCATCGTCGCAGAGCCTTTTAAGTTTTAAGGTCCAACAATATCATAATGATTTGGATTCTCTAAGCATCTGTATGTATATGCAGAGCCCTGCCTGATTCATCAAACAACTTTCATTCCAAGCAAGAAGAGAACACTAAATCATTTGCAAAAAGAACCTTCACATTTTGAAAACTGATTTCTAACATATATTTCCAATCTCTCACAAATTAACAGTAAGCATATCCACAATTCTTCATTCAAGTTTCAGCTAAAACAGTCAATTATTGCAGAATAAAATCAAGATCCACTCGATCAATCTTTTTATTACTAATTGGTAAAAAAATTGGGGAAAGAATTTAACCTCTCTTGACCTGCAGTATCCCAAATCTGTGCCTTTACAGTTTTCTGATCGATGAGAAGTGACTTGGTCTGGAATTCAACCCCAATTGTGGCCTTCGATTCCAAGCTAAATTCATTCCTCGCAAACTGTTGCGATTCCAGCCCGATCCAGCTAAGATCGCAACGCACAACCAATCGACACAACAACCAACCACACAATCAACACAACAAACAATTGAACGCAGGAATGGAACGAGATAAACACTGAATGTAGATTGATAATGAGATCAGAGAAACAATGCGATAAGTAAATGATAACGAAAGCAGCACGATAAAGAGAACTGATAAAATGCTTCGGATCCTGGATCCTCAGCCTAAGGTGCTCATGCACACATTCACACAATTTTCATGACTGAATAACAACTGCCCTTTGCCTTCTATTTATAGCTACACACTCTCGCTGAGTCAGCTCAATTCCGCCCGCTCATATTAGACGATTACACTCACTTGTCGACGTGGCTTTTTCCTCTCCACCTCAGCTTGCTCATTGCATATGATAATTTGTGATTGCAACAATCCATCCCCCTTAAGATTCCTTGTCCTCAAGGAATCACAAGGATAAGTTCAAGTGCTTAATCTTACCAATAGAATAACTAAGGTGATCAATAGCTTGCATTGAGAAGGGGAATGTCATAGGCTCAATTACAGGCCTTGAACTGTAATATACTGCAGCAACTTGTATTCCAGAAATCCAGCCTTAGTGGTGGTTGTATCCAGCACCCCCTCTCCTCTGGACCAAACTTGTCGAGAAGCCCTTTTGTAAGCTTATATGCATCGTGGTACTTGCCAACCTCTTCACCCTTTACCGAGACTTTTGAATCAGGGGCTATCTCTTCTTCAAGTGCTGAGTTTAGAACATCACGAACTGCCATCGTCTCCTTTGTTGAAGAACGAAGAGCCTTAGATGCATTCACTCGAAGTCCTTGCTCCAAACCCCAAGCATGAGCGCCTTGGCAGACAACTTTAATCCTCGAAACTCCCAGCATATCAGCTTCTCTCAACAACTCACAAAACAAAATTCATACTAATTTCATATTCATCATTAGCTTAGGAAATCTAACAAACAACCTCTTTAGATTCCTTATCACACTCAAAATGGTAGCAAGCATCCTCAAATGGGCATTTTGCCTAGCATTTGCTAGACATTCAGTTTCCATAAGCTTCTTTGCTTGTAAACAAGTCTTGTAATTTGAAAATGCAGCAACGTATTGTTCCGATTCATTTCCCTTCACCTTACCATTATCGAGCCTCTTCCCAGCCCTTGCATCAGCACCAAAATATAAGAACAAATTCCTGGATTTGCCAAGCTCCTCTTCATAAATTGCAAAAGCATCCTTCACATACATAATCGGCTCTCCCTCCACAGCCATACTCTTTCCATAAGATTTCCATTGCATCTTCCATTTAGTTGCTGTCAATACTCTCCCCATAGAATTCCTTGTCCTCAAGGAACAATGAAAATTGAGTGTTGATCTCATCCGTGAATTCCACCAAAGCGCTTGGCGATGCCATGTTGCATTGTTGCACGATTGTGAACTCATACGAGCTACACTCAGAGTGTGGAGTATCATATAACAAAAAATTCCCATGTGGAGCATACAAATGAATGGCCCATCCATGTCGCCACCGTCGAAGACCCTTTTAGCTACGATTTGCAAACGCTTCGTCTTTACCGTAGACAAAAGAACCCAATACAGCCATTGTAAGGTACCATTTCCAGCAGTTTTCTCATCCGTCGCCGCAACAATCAACCTTCTCAACAACACTCGCCATTCCAACCCGAACAACAACCGCAACAACAATCTCCTTAACCTTAGCAGCCACAGTCACAGTCACAGGGCATTCTTTGCAGCTTCCATCCAGTCACGGTTTGTTGTTGCTATCATCATATACCAGGCCCAAAGCAGTGACAATGAGATCCATCAGCACAATATCATAATCTGAACTAATGAACTCAAGAGATAAGCCTTGCTCCTTCCAGTCATTCACGAAACTGAAAGCACCAGCGCCCTCATATGTAATGAGTCCTCCCGTCACCGTCAACAGCCTCCCAACACCAAAACAATTTAACATATCTCGAAGTTGTGGAGACTCAAACTGTCCATACACACCATTTGTGAAAAATCTACCCAATCTCTGCCCAAAATGCACATAGAAATGCTCAATGGTCTTATTCAAATTTTCATCTCTATATTGAAAAATCTTCAGCTGCCTTATCGATGCACTCTCCATATCTAGATCAATTTGTTTCCCCAAATTCCCACCAATTACTTCACCACGTTGAACTTGCCTATAAGCAACTCTAGTCATACCACCTCCTTTAAAGACTATACAACTATCAACTGAGACCACCATGTGCTTCATCTTCACTTCCCCGTTCCATACACTCGCCTGCCAAACTCTAACTATCATCGTACAGTCAGAACTCCGATTTCCAAAACGCCTCAAAGCTTCACCCATCTCCTTCTTCTTTCCCTCACTCTGCATAAGGCCAGCCAACCAAGAATCCTTATCCACCTTCTTCATATCTGCAACCTCCCCTTCCATTGCAGCTTTCACTTCTATATCTTCAATCTGAGGATCAGGAAATGATTGATCCCTGTATATCTGAATTTGGGTATTTTGCAAGGATTTCGAATCCCAGTGAGCAGAATCTAGAGAACATTCCATTAGTACTTCAGTTGCAGCTTCAACATAAGCAGCTGATTGATCCATCTCTGTTTGAATAGCAGTATCAGAAGCAATTTCTGTAGTAGTTACATCAATTTCCTTCTCAATGTAATAATCCCAGTCAGCTTCTTCCTCTTCAAATACATCAATTTCAGCATCTGGGTCAATCTCCTCATCTGCATATGTTTCATCTTCCATTTCACTATCCAATTTCCATTCAGTTTTAAGAGTTGGATTCCGAATACTATCCTTCGTAGAATAATCTACTTCATCCTCATGTCGCTCTTTACGGTCACACCAGAAAACACCAGTTATTGTAAGCTCTTGAAGCTTAGAGAGAGCATAAGCTTCAGCTAATGTTTTTGGTTCAAACATACAAACTGGTACCCGTATTTCGTCTACTAACCTCGACAAAAATACACTCAATGCTTGATCCTCTTCTATACCAGCCCTAGAATTTAGCTCATCAAAAGCTTCAATATAACTTCGAATATGTGATACATGTTTTAGACTCCACAATTGAACGATCAGATCATCTTCTTCCACAAGTGGATCATCTTCTTCCACAAGTGATTCACGGTTAGATTCAACATCTACCATGGCAGTTGCCCTACCGCTCCCCTGCAATCGATCTTTTATAGACGTGACTGCCCTCAATATCTCGTCCCATCGAGCATTGATCTTCTCCAGCCGTTGGACCAGCTCAATCAACCTTTCCCCAATTCGCTTCTCAACCCCCTCGATCAACCTTTCCCCAATTCTCCTCTCAGCTTCCATTGCCCTAGGATTTCACCTCCGTAGCTCGCGTCGCCGTTCTGTCCGAGGATGAACAACTCTGGATACCACTTGTTGCGATTCCAGCCCGATCCAGCTAAGATCACAACGCACAACCAATCGACACAACAACCAACCACACAATCAACACAACAAACAATTGAACGCAGCAATGGAACGAGATAAACACTGAATGTAGATTGATAATGAGATCAGAGAAACAATGCGATAAGTAAATGATAACGAAAGCAACACGATAAAGAGAACTGATAAAATGCTTCGGATCCTGGATCCTCAGCCCAAGGTGCTCACGCACACATTCACACAATTTTCATGACTGAATAACAACTGCCCTTTGCCTTCTATTTATAGCTACACACTCTCGCTGAGTCAGCTCAATTTTGCCTGCTCATATTAGACGATTACACTCACTTGTCGACGTGGCTTATTCCTCTCCACCTCAGCTTGCTCATTGCATATGATAATTTGTGATTGCAACACAAACCTAGACAGCAACTGCGATTTTCCGACGGCGGAGTCCCCAGTCAACACGACCTTAAACACATAATCAATCTTCTGATTAAAATCCCCTCCAAAATTTGACATTGCCACACACCACTATGCCTTTCGATCCTCTCTTCCGATCTGATCATCCAGACATCATGATTATTCACCGCGGAAACTTGGAAATTCGACGAAAATCAATGAAAATCTACAATAATCGCCCCTTCCAATGGATCATTATCATATGCGAAATCTGATCGTTCTCCTCCGGAACTGCAAAATTTGAATAATTCTCCGGCTGACTGGAGTGAGTGGATCAAAGATTTGGGATTAGGGTTCGACAGAGATTTCAATTGATGAATCGACAGAGATTTGGGAAAATGGGAAATTTTGTGAGCAGCTACCTGAGCATGAAATGTCAGGAAATGAACCAACGGCAACTGCGGGACCCATTAACGGTTTTCTTTTATAGTTTATTACTCTTTTACCCTTCTTATACAACATGTTCAGTTAGAATTAGCCTTGAAATATTGAATATGCATTTTTTCTATCGAAAAAAGAGAGAGAAATCGACTAATTTCATCACTCCAATTTGATGCAATCAAGGCTAAAAGAAACCATTCTCATCTTTGGTCTCAACTCAGGCTCCATCTCAGTGCAGCTCAGCGCAGCACGAAACATCGCAACGATCTGTGGCTTGGCCCGAATCTCGTGCACGAGAGACGGGTCTATGATCTCCGACAACGGCCTCTCCTCGCGAAAGACCCTCCTCACGAGGCCCTCGACTCCGCTCTCTTGCAGTTGCCCCGTTAGAATCTCCAGCAGCACGACCCCAAAGAAGTAAACGTCGCATTTCTGAGTGAACTTTCCGACTGCCGATGAAGTTGCAACAAGGCGAGGCAGGCCGAACCCGGTGATGTAGGGCTTGAGGTCGCGGTCGAGGAGGATCTTTGATGCCTTGATGCTGCCGTGGACGTGTTTTCGGCTTTCGTGGATGTGCATTAGGCCTCTTGCTGCCCCCTGAGCTATCCCGAGCCTTGCTGCCCATGACAACGGAGTGATGCAACTTCCTACATAAAATTATCCAATATTTTTACAAATGAAATGAAAATGTTCATAGGAGGTGTTTGGTTTGCAAGATTGTATCTCGAAATTTAATATGTAGTGTGTTTAGTTCATGAGATTGAATCTCAGAACTCAATCTCAGATGGATACTGACCCCTTCCAACTAAAATAATCTCACCACTCAGTCCTTGATTATATTTTAGTATTATTTTATCTAAGAAATCGATCATAATTTGAACAATTGAAAGATATAGATTCTATTCTCACCATGTAAAGCATTGTGCAAGCTTCCATTCCCAACAAATTCAGAAACAAGCAACTTCTCATCACTCGCATAGTAATAAGCCTTGAGCCTCACAATGTTGGGATGTTTCACCTTCGCAATCGCCTCGAAATCCTTCATCCCGCAACGACCCGGTCTCGCCCGACCCCTCGCCCAGCCGCCTCACTGAGGCCACGACCGGCGCCAGACCCGACCCGCCCGGGACCACAACTTTATACACTATCCCATTCCTACCCTTCCCTAAAACATAAGCCGAAGCCCTCAACAAATCCTCCAACTCCAACCCAAAACTTTCATCCACAACCACGAATTTACCCTTTTGCCCTTTCTCTCTCTCCGCTCTCTCTCACACCATTTTCTCCTCCTCCATCTTCCTCATCTTCTTCATCAGCCACACTGAAACAAACTAGGGGTGTCGAAACGGGTACCCGCGGGTACCCACACCCGACGAGTCGGGTACCCGCACCCGATTTTGGCCGAAAAGTTAGTCCCGATACCCGTCCCGCATTTAGTCGGGTATTACCCGATACCCGAGTCGGGTATCCCGCACCCGACACCGCGGGTACCCGACCCGAAACTTTTTTTTTTGAAATCTTCTTTTTTTAAAATATTATTTTTATATTTTAGATGTTTTTTAGAAATACTACTTGATGAATGTAATAGTCTCACTTGAAACTTTTTATTATTATTTAATTTTGTTGAGAATTGAGATCAAGCCAAGGAGTTGAAGAGTAAGAGAAAAGATGGAAAAAAAGATTTGTGATCTTAACTCTTAAGATTCTTAACCCTAACCCTAGTTAAAAGTTATAAACTTAAAAAATACATTTTATAATATATTACTTATAAAAAATTACATTATGATTTTTAAAATATTAAAATCTTAAAAAAATTACATCATGAAGAGCAAGTATTAAAATAAAAAATTATAAATTATAAAATATCAATATATATATCGGGTATTTTCGGGACTATCGGGATTACCCGGTCGGGTATCGGGATACCCGATACCCGCAAAACCCAAAATTATTATACCCGACCCCGGCCCGTTTCCCGATTTCGTCGGGTAACGGGTACCCGATACCCGGCGGGTAACGGGTCGGGTCGGGATTACCTTATCCCGATACCCGCAAAACCCAAAATTATTATACCCGACCCCGGCCCGTTTCCCGATTCCGTCGGGTAACGGGTACCCGATACCCGGTGGGTAACGGGTCGGGTTCGGGATTACCCGTTACCCGCTACCCGTTTCGACACCCCTAAAACAAACACCATCCCCATCGCCGCCACGGAAACGCCACAGATTACGGAAACAGTCGTCGCCATTCCGCTTTTCATCTTCGCCTTCTTAATTGCCGGCAACCCGTTTGAGGAAACGCCGGGTTTGATCGGATTCCGATTTTCCTTCCCGCCACACAAGGTGTTCGACGGAAATCCACAGAGAAGAGGGTTTCCGGAAAACGCGGTTGGGCCCTGATTCAGCAGCGACCCAACCTGAGGAATCTCTCCGGTGAGGTTATTCCGCCGCAAATCGAGACTCACCGTCATCGGAAGGCGCCCCAAACTCGCCGGAATCGAACCGGAAAATGAATAGCACGATAAATTCAACGTCCCCCTCAAATTCCCCAAATTGCTCAGCCCTTCAGGGAGGGAGCCACTGAAATTGTTCGACGAAATGTCGAGGTGAACAAGGTTGTGAAGATTGGTTATCTGCTGCGGCAGAGGACCGCTGAAATTGTTGTGCGAGAGATCGAGAGAAGAGAGAAATGCAAGTGCGCCAATTTCTGACGGAACGTAGCCCTTGAGATAGTTGCCGGAGAGTGAAATGGAGGTGACTCTGTCGTGGGCTTCGCCGCAGATGATCCCCAAATCGGAGTAGGACCATGAAACAACGGCGTTTCTGGGGTCTTCTGAGATTGCGGCTTTCAGCGCTAGAAGCGCGAGGGCGTCTGAGTTCACTGCGCAAGTGAGAGAGATTGAGAGAGAGATAGTGAAGCAGTAAATGAGCTTCAGCAAGGTTTCAATGCTCATTTTTCCAGTGTGTGAAGACGTAAAGATTCAGTTTTTTTTGTGGGGTGGTGAAAGATTCAATCTTTTTAATGATTGTGGTGGAGAAAATGGGATACTGATCGTGAAATGTTTCGGCGAGACTGAAACGACGAGCTTGCAGTGAGAGCGATAGAGATGTTTGGATAGAAAGGAAGTAGGAATTGTATGGATATTTTCGAGGCAATATAGATGTTAAATTGTATTGGGGAGAATGTATCAATTATATTGAATGAATAATAACATTTACAATGATCACCTTTTATAGAGGGGGATGAAGTAGGGAGCAAGAAATTCATAATATACACCTAAAAATATACACACTCTATATGGAAATAAATCCCATGATATCCTCCTAATTTGATTTGCTCGTATATTCTAACATATTCTAACACTCCCCCTCAAGTTAAGTCACGGGATTTCCGATACTTAACTTGCCAAGCACTTCATAGAAATCCTTTGCTCCCACTGCTTTAGTAAGAATATCAGCTAACTGATCTTCAGAGCGAACAAAAGGAAATTCAACAACACCAAATTCAATATTTTCCTTGATGAAATGTCTGTCCACTTCAACGTGTTTTGTTCGATCATGTTGGACTGGATTTTCTGCAATACTGATTACTGTCTTGTTATCACAGAATAATTGACAAGTGTATTGTGACACAAGTCCTAATTCACTCATCAACCCTCTAAGCCACAATACTTCCGTTAAACCGTTCCTAATGCCCCTGAACTCAGCTTCAGCACTTGATAATGCCACAACCTTTTGTTTCTTACTTTTCCACGTGACAAGGTTTCCCCCTACAAAGGTAAAGTACCCTGAGGTTGATCTTCTATCCATCGGGTTCCCAGCCCAGTCAGCGTCTGTGTATCCATGAACTTCAAAGTGTCCATTTTTCTTGAATATTATTCCATGATCAAAAGTCCTCTTCAAATATCTGACTATTCTTAATGCCGCTTCAAGGTGATCATTTTGCGGGCGATGCATAAACTGACTAACCACACTAACTGCATAAGCCATGTCGGGTCTGGTGTGAGATAGGTAAATCAACTTACCTACTAGTCTCTGATACCTTTCTTTATCGGCTACTTTTGCTCCTTCTACAATCTGAAGTCCATGATTCACAACAATTGGTGTCTCTGCCGGTTTGCACTCCATCATCCCTGTTTCTGCTAATAGATCAAGAATGTACTTCTTTTGACTAATGAAGATTCCTTCCCTTGATCTTAAGACTTCAACGCCTAGGAAGTATTTGAGTTCCCCTAAATCTTTCATCTCAAATTCCTTGGCAAGATTCTTTTTCAACTGCTCTATCTCTTCTGTGTCGTCTCCTGTGATGATCATGTCGTCAACATAGATTATTAAACACGTAATCATATTTTTTCATCACCTCTGTAAACCTCCCAAACCAAGCTCTTGGAGACTGTTTCAACCCATACAAAGTCCTTTTTAATAAGCAGACTTCTCCAGCTGCAAACTCATCTTCAAAACCAAGAGGAGCCACCATATAGACTTCCTTCTTCAGCTCACCGTGTAGGAAGTCATTTGTTACATCGAACTGATGCAATGGCCAGTCCTTATTGGCTGCAATAGATAGTAGTACTCGTACAGTGTTCATTTTAGCCACAGGGGAGAATGTCTCTGAGTAGTCTACACCGTATGTCTGAGTGTATCCTTTTTCCACTAAGCTGGCTTTGTATCTTTCAATGGATCCATCTGGTCTTCTTTTTATCGTATATACCCATCTGCAACCTACAGGTTTCTTCCCTTCAGGAAGAAGACACTTCACCCAAGTGTGATTCCTTGCCAATGCTTTTAACTCTAACAACATTGCTTCTCTCCAATGTTTGACTTTGATAGCCTCCATCCATGTCTGTGGAATTTCATCTTCTTCATATAAAGCAGCTTCAAATGCCCTTGCCATCTTTGTCATGTTTGCCTTGGCCACATTTCCAATCGCGTATCGTGACCGTCTGTCTATCTTCTCTGGAGAATACTGTTTTGGCGGAATTTCTCTCGTGCTCCTTGGAGGTAGGATGTATTGTCCGGTATCCCCGTCTATAACCTCATCATGCACATTGTCAGTAGTAAGGGAGTTCTCAACGGCATTATTTACCTTGGATACCAAAGCAGGAGGCGACGTTGGGTGAGCAATGGGCTCCTCGGGTTGTACAGTAGGCAAAACTTGCTCGGCGACAGATGTATCTGACTCGGGTCGATCTCCAGTAGGATTATGATTAATGGTCGCAGGTGCCCAACTTAACATGTCACTAGTATTGAAGTCTATTTCACTCTCCCCCTGGCTGGTAAGTTGAGTATTGTAGAAGAATTCTGTTTCTAGGAAGGTGCAATTCATGGTTGTGGTGATCTGTCTAGTTTTGGGATTGTAGCATCTATAGCCCTTTTAATTAGACCCATACCCAACAAAGACACATTTGACGGCACAGGGAGAAAGTTTTGTACGCTCATGTTTTGGGATATGGACATAGACAGAGCAACAAAATATACGGGGATCTAGAGATAATGCGGGAGGAATATTGGTTAGTGTGGACAAGACTTGGAGAGGGTTTCTTTTGTCAAGTATTTTTGTCGGCAAACGGTTAATAAGGTAGGCAGATGTGGCAATGGCTTCTGGCCAGAAGGATTTTGGGACTTTTGAGTCAAAAAGGAGGGCCCTAGTCATTTCAAGAATAATACAGTTCTTACGTTCAGCTACCCCATTTTGCTCAGGTGTGTAAGCACAAGAAGTTTGGTGTACTAAACCAGTTTGGGCACAAAAGTCTCTCATTTTTGTGTTAACAAATTCCTCCTCATTATCAGACCTAAGGGTTTTGATTTTTCTATTGAACTGAGTAAGGATCAATTTATAAAAAAATGTAAACTTTTCAAAGACGTCAGATTTATTTTTTAGAAAATACACCCAAGTCATGCGAGTGCAATCATCAATAAAAGTAACAAAATACCGAAATCCCCCTCCCCCAAGTACTGGAGCCGGACCCCACTCATCGGAATGAACAAGCGAGAAAACAGAATCGACTCTAGTATTACTGGGTTTAAAAGTCTGTCGTTTGTTCTTGGCCAAAATACAAGTCTCACACTCAAAAACTGAATTCTTAAAAAGGTGCGGAAATAAAATATTCAAATAACTAGAAGACGGGTGTCCTAACCGCCTATGCCATAACCATAAGCCCCGTTCCGAAGATCCGTAAGCCAGCATTGCCCTGCCAGTTTGAGCTATCTCGTCTACATAGTACAACCCTCGGTGCTC
Organism: Salvia splendens; assembly: GCF_004379255.2. Classification (NCBI taxonomy): domain Eukaryota; kingdom Viridiplantae; phylum Streptophyta; class Magnoliopsida; order Lamiales; family Lamiaceae; genus Salvia; species Salvia splendens. Next base: position 17,639,655 of record NC_056047.1, on the reverse strand, counting down.
AGTGCCACGCCCAATGATCTTCCCCGTTCGGATATCCTGTAGTAAACAAAATTTTGGATGCATCAACAGAGTGCAATTGAGTTCCCTAGTTACATGACTAATAGACATTAATTTTTGTGACAGAGATGGAACATAGAGACAATTTGATATTGTCAAAGTAGAAGAAATTTTCACACTTCCCGCCCCTTCCACAGGAGCCAAATCACCACCAGCGGTTTCCACATAAGTACGTTTAGCTTGAAACAATTCATCAAAATCAGACTTATCATATGTCATAGTGTCTGTCGCTCCACAATCAAATATCCATCCCCCTATCATCTTCTGTAACAGATTTTTTAACATGACACGCCTTGGAATTTTCAGAATCATTATCAAGGATTGCAAAACGATTACTACACATAATTCTGGGGTTGATTCGCAATGTATCACAATTCTGGGGTGCAATTCCTAAATCATGCATGTAATGGGGTTCTTTATCTAAATATGAGGTGGATTGTGGGTTTAGATTGAAAAACCTAAACCCGTTACCTCCAAAGCTTGTCTGCGCCGCGAGATTAGCTTTTGCTCCCGTCGGCTGCGCCTCCCTGCCGTTGACCACTGGGTTCGCCGCCCACCACACGCCGGTTACCGTCTCCGTCGGACCACCTCCAGGTGTTCCGTAAGAAGTCCCATTTGAATCGCCTCCAGACTGAATGTCTTGTTCGTTGGTAGGAAAACTGACGGCGGACCTCCCTCTCGCCGTCTGATTTTGATTTGGCTGCTTATGCCCGTCCTCCCACCATTCCGGGTATCCTATTAACTGGAAACATGTTTCTTTAGTATGTCGAGGCATCTGACAATGGGTGCAATAAAGTTTGGATTTATCTTCCTTTTCTCTATTCCGATTTGAGGTAGATCCGGTCGGAGGTTGGCCTCGGCGTGGCGGTTACGGTTGATGGCCACGCGGTGGGTGTCGATTCTGTTGATGCGGATGAGGAGGGTAAGAAGGACGGATTCCGAATCCGGCGCCGATGCCAGAATCTGGAGGTAGGGGCTGCCTCCAGATCCCGCTGCATTCTTCCTCTTGCTTCAAAATCCCGAGCGCAGTCTCGGCGTCGGGTGCAGGGTATTCCTATAACAACTCCCTCCGGAGTCTATCGTATTTGTTGTTCACGCCGGAGAGGAATTGATGGAGTCTCTTGATTTTTGTCTTCGTCTGATAGATCTTGACACCTTCATCGCAACATGTGTATGGGCAGGGCTTCCGGTTATCCATCCCGACCCATAAGTTCTGTAGCTCCGCCCAGTAGGCTTCGAGTGTTTCAGTTCCTTGAACCAGCTTGTTGGTTCGATCCTCCAGATCATATATCTGGACGGGATCCTTGCGAGCGCCAAACGTGGTAGCGAGGCTCCGCCATATTGCGGCCGCAGTTTGGTGTTGAGCAAACTGTAACACCAAGCGTTGCACCATGTTTTGGATCAACCAAGAAAAAACGACGTAATCTTCCGCCTGCCATGATTTGAATTTCGGGTCGTCTTTCTTGGGTGGATCTGTATCGCCTTCAAGATGGTCGAGCAATTCACGACCCCCAACTGCTATTCGCATTAGACGAGACCAGACAAGAAAGTTATTCCCATCTAGTTTGATTCCTATTGAAACTGATTCGATTGTTTTTGTGGCCATCGGTTGCTTTCACTTGATTTTGCTAATTGGTGCAGGTTTGGGGCTGATATGAGTAGTGTGATGAACAAGATTCTGAGTTCTTGTGCTTTGAAAAAAAAAACAGCTTGTGTTTAGGGTTAGGATCGTATGGCTCTGATACCATGTTAAATTGTATTGGGGAGAATGTATCAATTATATTGAATGAATAATAACGTTTACAATGATCACCCTTTATAGAGGGGGATGAAGTAGGGAGCCAGAAATATATAATATACACCTAAAAATATACACACTATATGAAAATAAATCCCATGATATCCTCCTAATTTGATTTGCTCGTATATTGTAACATATTCTAACAATAGATGCTAAATTTGAATTTTGTTGACCATGCCTAAAAAGGTTAAAAAATATATAATTAAATTGGACAGTACTAATACCAGTAGTAGTATACTATTGTAACCAAACTTTATTCAATATGGCGCGCTATAGTTAGATAAGTGAAAGTAAATGGTAGTCCTTAGATCCTTAGATTAAATGATTGTGATAAACTATATTTTTAAATTGTAGTCCTTAGATCCTTAGATTAAATGATTGTGATAAACTATATTTTTGGACCAAGATGTTATTAGTCAAGCTACATTATTAGACAAAAATGCTACATTAATTTACTAAAATAGTATATTATTAGCTACGTTACATTATTAGACTAATCATCTACATTATTAGATGGTACGTGACATTAATCTAACGGTTACATCACAAGATCCAATGACTGTGATTTGCTTTTATTTTTAACACAATTTTACTTATTGATCTGATCATTTTTCTTATTTCATATGTTAATATATACTAGTAGTATATTTATATTTTCATGGTACATTATAATTCGAACTTTTGGCCAACTGAACTTGGGGTATAACGATGAAACTTTTCTCGATTTATGAGTGTCATCTTTGCGCAGGGACAATGTTAATCTTCTCCTTATCGTTTTAATTTGACCGGATGTCCCCAAAAGGACTAATGACGAAACTTTGTTTAGCATTGCATGTGAATGAATATGGTGTATATGTTGAAAAGTACGAGTATGATATGATATTACCAAATCGCTTTCGATGCTGATAGTATCATGATCAGCTTTAGGACTCGTTCAGTCTGGCCGATAGTGTCAGTTAAGAGCCCAAATCTGAGTATTTCTTGTTGTTCAGTATACATGTTTTTAAACTGGCCATTCCTCGATTAGCAACGTGCCCCGCACTGTTCACCAGCATTTGACCCAGATGTAAATCATCCAAAAAAGGTGGTATTAATTTCTGACTCATGCAGATTACTTCAGAATAGGTTGTTTATTGACTACTTTACCCCCACCAAATTTGATTTCTCCCAAATTTGAATTCCCCCATATTTGATCGTCATCCTCTCAATCCAGCCCTAACTCTCTGTCTCGCATGCCTCTCTGCGATCGACCTCGGAGGAGTGGCCGCCATTACCGGGCTCGAAAATTACCTCTGTTACATACATCACTCCATTGTTTAACCAAATCATACACATCTTTTCAGAATAAAAAAGTCCCAATCGACTCACAGCTCATAACATCTGCTCCGTTAATTTTGGTTGTTGTTTCCTCACACATGGGTGTCTTGAATTTCAACAGATCACCACGACACAACTTAGACCGAGATTTGTGTATCCGAAAGTGAAGTAACGTCGATCATGTTCTCTACAGTCGACAAGGTATGCAGTCACATACCCTGCTCCTAATAGTTCACTAATTAGGTAAAATTATGTTTGTGGGAGTATAATGTTTATAAAAATGTTCTGATTCATAGGGGATATTGTAATTGGTAATGATAAACCCTTGTTTTGATTCGTTTCGCTTTGTTTCCATATGATTACTTGCTGCCCACATTTGTTATTTGGTTTACGCTTGCGTGACCCTATGCTAGAATCCTGAATCCACCCTACTAAATGCCGACTTCATGGGACTTTACTGTAGGTGTATCGTTTAGCTGTTACCTAATGAATGTCTGATGCATTTTTTCCAATATTAACACATAAGATGAGATCCCCTTCGCATAATTCCGCACGGCTGTGCATGTTTCTCGAAGACATTATGCTCATTTACCACACTGAAACGTACTTCATCATTCATCGATATGCGAGCGCACGTACTCGAAGAGCGAAACGTGTAATTTTAGAGCATGCAAGACGGTATAGCATGCTTAATAAAATCCCCGCACAATTGGAACACCTATCCCGCCTAGTTGATGTAACCGACGCAGATTGTCTTGCTAATCTACGTATGGATCATAATACATTTGGGAGATTATGTCGAGTTCTAGTCGAAAGAGGAGGGTTGCGGACTGGTCAATGCCTCGGAGTGGAAGAACAAGTGGCTATATTCGTCGAAGTACTTGCACATCATAACAAGAATCGGGTGGTGCGTTTTAACTTCCAGAGGTCAGGTGCAACAGTGTCTTATTATGTTAACAAGGTGCTTGGAGTTGTACTTAACCTACATCCGGTTCTTCCACGGAAACTGACATCTGTGTCAGATGAGTGTGACTACTACCGTTGGAAATGGTTCAAAGTAAGTTAATATGTTTGAAACTTACATTAGGTTACAAATATATTACATACACAATATGACATCTTAATGCATTTGATTATATGTTTTGTTGCAGGGCTGTTTAGGGGCATTAGATGGTACACACATCAACGTCTTGGTGAGTAATTCTGACAAACCACGTTACAGGACACGGAAAGGGCAAATAGCGACTAACACACTAGTTGTATGTGACCGTAACATGCAATTTGTATACATCTTGCCCGGGTGGGAGGGTCAGCTGGTGACTCACGTGTGCTACGGGATGTTGTGTCTCGGCCGACCAGATTAAAGGTTCCTCAAGGTTAGAGAAGCTGCTTTACCACGTTATGTCATGTGCTTTATTTTTTGCAAAGCTGAATCAATAACATTCACTTTGTCAATTTTGTCGCATGTTGTTACTACTTGTGTGATAACGGTTATGCCAATAGTAATGGATTTTTAACACCTTACAAAGGAGTTAGGTACCACCTACGGGAGTGGGGCCCAGGTACAGTGTGTCCACAAAACCCTCGAGAACTCTTGAATATGCGCCACACGAGAGCTAGGAATATTATTGAGCGAGCGTTTGCAGTGTTAAAAATGCAATGGGGTATCCTACATAATGCATCCTTTTACCCAATAAAAACACAGATGCACCTTATAATGGCTTGCTTCTTACTTCATAACTTCATTCGGGAGATGAAAGTGGATCATGTAGAAGTTGAGCTCGACGGTGAGACTGGGCAACCGTTAGTAGACGAAGAATTCATAGGACATGATTACGTAGACTTCGTCGAGCCTTCAGCTGAATGGATACAAACACGTGATGACATAGCCCTCAACATGTGGAACAACAGATAGACATGTGTAGTCTTGTTTGTGAATTTCCATTTTCATGTTTTTGTAGAAATTGGTTAGCTAACTATGTACTGCCAGTTGATATTACTTGGAAACTATCATCCTAGTTATTCTGATCGTGTGTGGCTGTCATTACTATTGTTTCATTGTAGTGTCATTCTTTTCCTTTCCCAGCTAGATGCATACCAAAGAGACAAACTCAGATGAAATTCCAAAATGTGGTTGTGGAAAGGGACAAATGGAATTGCGATGTGCAGACAAATCGGCCATAAATGCTGGAAGGTACTACTACAAGTGTCCGGCGAATGGAAAGCATCTGGGGTACTTCAAGTGGTATCACTGATTTGGTACTCCTCGGTGTCCTCATTGGCAAGATTATGTAGATCATGGCGTGTGTTGTCGGCCAGTGCTTAAGCACGTTGCACACTCGCTTATACATTAGCAACTTTTGACTCCTTCCGTGAATGTTTTGGTCAGACTGTTTTGTTGCATTCTGAGAATGCATTGTTTGAAGGCTTGAGTAGTTGTGAAGATATGTATTATTAAGACAAGGGTACGAATGTATTAGGACTAATAATGCCTTCTCCGGAATAGAAGCCGATTAACAAGTAGCCTGGAATTGAAGTGGATCTTGCATACTGTTCATACAATGCGATTGTAAATGCACTTTGCTCAACTTGGCCATTTTGTGTTGATTAATATGATGTGAAGTATTGTAGTTGCATTTATAAAAGTTGGTTTCTCAATTTTTAAATGAATGCAGAGACGATCAATCGTGTCAAGGGATTAAATTAGATATACAGTAATCAATGTGGGCGGCAGCACAGCTGCGTAAGAACTCAATGCACCTGAAATTGGTATTTATTGGTGGAGTGAATCGAAAGGGATTATCTATTACATTGTGAGATACATTTCCTATTAAATTTCAACTAATATAAAAGGGAATTTTGCCTAGAATTTGGAATATTTGTTAATAAAAGATACTCCTAATAAGTACTAATTCCGTCCCTCTATAGTAGAGACGTTTCATCTGGATCAATTGTTTAGAAAAAATTATAATAAATAGTTAAAGTAAAGAGAAAGTAAAGTAAATAAAAAGAATAATATAGTTAAGAGTCTTCTCTACATTATTCTTTCTCTAATTTTATATTTTAATTACTTGTGGGAGTATTTTTTTTTTTTCTAAAATGAGTGCTGAAAAATACAAGAACACCTCTACTACTTTTTGGACGGAAGTATTACTTTTGCATATCACTATATCTTAAAATCACATAAAATAAATAAATAAAGATGCTTAAATTACTTACTTAATATCTTATCCAATGTATTGCTATGTGACGTGTACTACATAACAGTACATATTATATGGATATATAACTTATTTAAACATAAGAAATATACGAAAATAATTGGGGATATCTATTGAAAATTTAAGAAAAGCTACCAATAATATTTTTCCTTCACTTACCTTGACTCCTTTTCTCGGTCAACTGTTTTGAAAAAGAATAATTTCTTATAATTTTGTAATTACCCTCAAATTGTGTCAAATTTCTATACAGTACATAGACAAAAGAGAAAGTAAAGTAGATAAAAAGAATAATATAGTTAAGAGTCTTCTCTACATTATTCTTTCTCTTATTTTATATTCTTTATATTTTAATTATTTGTGGGAGTATTTTTTTTCCAGAATGAGTGTTGAAAATACAAGAACACCTCTATTACTTTGGGACGGAGGTAGTATTGGGTGATCCTTTCTCGGAGTGAATGCAGTGGTACCAACCCAAAGTACTAACAACATCACACATTAGTTCACCAGAGGTGGACGGTGTTAATTTGGCGGTTTGAGTGGATGAGTACCGATTTGGTGTTATCATTAGTCATAAATAGTTATATCTTGTAATGATGAAAAAAGTAGTTGCCTGTCAATCGCATTAGATGCAGCTGTTCATACTACTATATAAGACATGAGTCCTCATTCCATATATCCATACCAACATGAACATCCCACCCCAATCTCAGTATCTGTACGCAGGCAAATGGACCCCCGAAAGCGACGCTATACTCTGCGATAGTTTGGTCAGGCTGAAGAAGGAGACAGGCTGGCTTATAAAGTAGTACCCTAGCTATTTTTTGGCAAACAAATCGAGGACAAATTGGTTGTGCAGTTCGATGAATTCGAGCGGGTAGATTCACTGCATACGCGCTACCTCACGTTCAAGGAACTATGCAAGCAAAAGGGCGTCCAATGGGTCCTGAGACACGATCTGTAATCGCTCCCGACTGTTTGTGGGAGAAGATATGTAAGGTAATCACTTCTTTCCTTCTATTATTTGGAGAAATACTTGGCGAATAGTTCGCATTGGTGTTGGTCATGTCGTAGCCGTTTTTTATTCCACTTTATTGTAGAAAAATTATCTCGCGGGCGCCTACTACTACAACGATGAGCCCGAATACACTCAGCGAGCATGCCTATTTGGGATTGGCGATATTAAGTTAGAGCCTGAGAATGAGGTGATCATCATCTCGGACACTACTGAGAAACTCTCATCAGAGCAGCCTAGTTGCTACGAGGTGCCGGATGGAAATGAGGAAGTGAACTCGCCCAATGTCATCCCACCAGCCAATGTCCGCCGCAAGTTGTTTGTCGACTTAGACGGACCCTCGGACAGGGAGTCAACAACTGAGCCGGACATATATTTCATTGACGTAGGGCCGGATTGAAAGCTCCGTACGAGACTAGAGAAAGGCCGGGTGCTACCTAAGGATCATCCAATGAAGGAGTCTAATGTGAAGAAATTTGACCTTGCATCGAACGCAAGCTCCAACGGTTCCAACTCACCACTAGGGCGGTGGCCACACCTTCATAAATGAATGCATGAATTGTATGGTGAGGCACAATGCAGTCCCGATGGTGCACTCATTATATATCAACGGTCTTTGATGCTATTCCTTCGTGGACTGTAATGGTATTTTGGCTTGTAAATTTAACCGTAATATGGTTGTGGTAGTTTATATGTACTAGATTATGTGGATCGCCTACCCTCTTTTCAATTCTTCTCGGCTAAAGTGACAGGGTAGTAGACTTTGTTGGGTATGAATCATTTTGGCTCCGACTCTTTGTAGCATCTGTCTCCAGATGAAGAATTTGTCTGAATGAAAGTAATCATGGTATGTGCTTAATGTTGTTTGCATACTTATACTTTAGTTTGTTTGTAGGATGAAAATAATACATTGTAGACCATATTATTTTGAACAATCAGATAGTTGCTCGGCCATATTCTTTCATCAACAATAAAACAACATTAGATAAACCTAATTCATTGAACTTCCATCAACAATAAAACAACATTAGATAAACCTAATTCATTGACTGTGTCTGGATAAACATGCTCCTCCTCTGCCCTTGAAACTGATTCCGCTGGGAGAAGCGTAATGAAGACTTCGACACGTTCAAATCCGACAAATAACTCGAAGGAGACGAGAAGATGTTCCGGCAGAATGAGCCGGCCCCACAAGCCCCATTTCGAGGATTTAAGGGTTTCGACAGTAATCCGCCATTGCTACTGCTCAGAAGAATTGCTCGGTTTATCAGTCTTCCCCAAATTTTCATTGTGAATCAAACGATTTATGCTCCCTCTTTCCTCAGAATTTCCGAGTTGTGTCGGCAGAGGATGTGTTGATTCCCAGTTTTCCGGCGACGGTATTTGGCGCTCGGACCGCTGTTTTAGCTAATTCTTTTGGGGAAAAGGGTCGATGATGAGGCATTGTTTAGGGTTTTTTTTGGGTTTTTTTGCTATAGAGGTAGCGATCGATCCTAGTGATCGAACCTGCTCTGATACCATGTTAGAAAATACAATGCGAAAAATAAAATACTATTGCAGAAAGTAAAAGACGGGGAGAACTTCAAAGACTACATTATGAATGACTTGAATTCTATTCGCTCCATGGTTACACAACTATATATAGACTCTAATTCTAGCTAAACATGGAAAATATATTCTAATTATACTAATATCCTTTTTATTTGATTTTCCATAATCTTCATTGATTTCCTTCTTTATTCTTGTCATATCTTCATCCCTTGCCTTCTTGTTCTCCAATCAATTAATTTCCTCATTCCAATAGTAACCCGGGCGAAAACCATTGTCTGATTTCCGCCCACGGGCCACAAGTTCTACCAACGATGCAGCCAGAATTTCTTCCTCCCGTGCAATCCAAATCCTGCGAGATCGGTCGCCCTTGTGGAATTTTTTCCAGCCAGATACATTGTTGCCTTGACAAAGAAAAGGACATACAAACAAAATTTCATTACAGCATGGATGACACAAACACATTGAACCAAAAAACAAATATTATTTGAATCAAAAAAACCTTCACTTGTGCCGCCTCTAATAGTCACACCTGCACCGGTTGAAGTAGACATAGTACCTACAGCACCAGTAAGGCAAGTTTAACAATCTAATAAATGTCGGAATACGAGTGAGCCAGAACAAGTAAAGCTTTGGGACATAATTCTTTGGAGCCACTGTAATGAAGGGAACTGCAAGGGGACCTAAATTTACCAAAGTGTAGTTTCTCAATAATACAAATAGAAGAGCATTACAGTAGTTCACATATGCCTAAAGCGCACAGAATGGGGTAGTGAAAAGACTCAGCCTTACAAATTATGTAATCTGAACCCATACAACTTGCCCATGTAGGTAATCGCTGTCCGAGGAAAAATTAAACCAAGACTAAGGAAGCAGCAAAACATAGCATACCGTAATAGAGACTCAGATTCAAGAACGCCTCTCCGCACGGGGAGGTGCCGGCTCGCACCTTTTGCTCGCACCTCAGATGATTGGGGGATTCGGTCGTACCTTTTGTCGCTCAATGAGGTTTTGTAGAAGTAAAGACTCTGGTTTATTTTTTAATACATCCAGCCTTTTTGCCCAAAATAATTGGGCGGGATTGGATTAAAATTTGACATTTCGTTTCCCGCGGCTAAGTTTTTCAGAAGGGTTAATCAGGGAATTTTGAAAATATGGTAGGGGCTATTTGGTCAGATGACATATTTGAAGAGGCGTCTGTTTTTTAAACAACTCGCCATTTCATGTTCACTGAACATTCATACTAAATTCTGTAATGGTGGAGCCCACCACCTAATTCAGTCACAAATTTTTTTCTGGCCATTAAAAAATTGTGAGAATGAACAACTCCTTAGTATTTTAGAAATTTTAGTTTTGAGATATAAGCTAAAACAAATAAAGGTACTACAATTTAAAACAAATGTATAAAATCAAGCAAAATCAAGTGATTAGAGAAATCCTATATTTTAGGAGAATGACTTCAGATAAATGATTGATCATAGAAATTATTCAAATGTTTTCTTTCACAGTCGAACATGTTGCACAAATTTGACGGTGAATTTATTTATACCTTCTGTTTGACCAATTTACCTCTTGCAAAAATTGTATATAGTTGAAGTGAGTAAACATAAGTTACCAATCACTTCCATAAGCTTTTACTTTTCGCGAAAAGTATTAATACTCCAAATTTGAATATAGGCTATTAGAAAAATGTGTTAATTTTGGAGACAAGTGCAATGTCAGAAAATCATGGCAGCCAAACTCACATGCTCGATATCCTCTGAATCAGAGAATCAAAAATCCACTCATCGCAGGGTTTCAAATTTCAATTCAATAAATCAAAAAACAAGAAGAGAGTGAAAAAAATAGAAACGAAAATCCCAATTCTGCCCTCTTAGTGGACCAGTGTATCAAACAGCATATAATCTTTTTATTGAATCTCAAACATAGGAAAACTACTTTTTCACAAAAGAATATGCAAAAGAGACGCCAAATGCATATTTCATACAAAGTGCTATGGATGGGTGGTCCACGCCAACATTTCATTCTCTCCTCTCACACATGAGCACGTCAACATTGCATCGACCATACATCACGCTGATGACACATGAATGACGTGCACATCATTGTGAAATGATGTGTACGTTGAAACATGTGCAACACATGGATGGAAGTCACCCATCAAGATGTGAGAAAATTACTTAACATCTCTCATAATTCGAAATGGTTCCAAACGAACATGATGATACGACTAATTAGGAAATGTATTAGGAAAATGATTAAGTGATCCTTACCTATAACTTCTTACCTTCTGCCCTTTAAAATTAGAATAATTTTGAGTTGATACAAGTTTTAATGTCATATTAGTAAACAAGAACAAGAGTGATAATAAAATATGGCCAATATTAGATTAATTTTGAGTCGATACAAGTTTTAATGTCATATTAGTAAACAAGACACAAGAGTGATAAAAAAAATATGACCAATATAATCAAATTTCTGTCTATTCCTAAGAGCATCCGCAATAGCGGACGTCGGGGCGTACGTCCGCTATTGCATCAAATGAGGCGGATGCGGACGTCCCCGACGGACGAGAGGTCATCCGTCGGTTTCAGCGGACGTTTGCTATTGCGGCGTGACGACGGACGCCCCATTTTTTATTTTTTTTTTCAAAAAAACTCTATATATACGGCTCGTTGCAAACTCTATATATACCGCTTGTTGCAAACTCTATATATACGTTTTTTTTAAAACTCTAACGCATGTATTATCGTCGAAAATGAAGGCCTAAAACAAAAACATATCATATCGCCGTTCGGCTAGCGGCAAACCATACAGATTCAAGGCATAACATTATTTTGTTTTAACTATGTATTTTTTTTTTGAACTATGTAATTTTTTTTAATTATGTATGTTTTTTTATAAATAAAATGGTTGCATTTTCCCTATATCCGAGTCGAAATTTTAATTCCGTAAAATTGCATATTTGTAAATTTGTGAATTTTAATTATTGGGATGTCTGCAGGGATGTCCTTGGAGATGTCCGCTATTGTGGAGTGAGACGTTTTTATGACGTGGCAGTGCTGTGAGATATTTTTATGACGTGGCAAGAGGTATTTTGGGGTGGTGTCCGCTGGGACATCCAGATGCTCTAACATTAAAAGATGGGCAATATCACAACTTTGCTCGAACATTTCAGACAGCATATCATTACTTATTAGAGCGTGTTACGAAGACAATCATTAATTTTTTTATTTTTTTTCATTTTCATAATCCTCAATTACTCGTCGAGGAAATTAAATTGGATCCAACGAAGGAATCTTGCAATGGGCAGTAAATTCCGTTGTTAATTACTTCTTGAAAATTATGGATTGGTTACCATTTCTCTGGATAATTTTCACACTCCTCAACCTCACTCTATTGGGATTAAATTTTTATGAGGTCTTTTTCTGTCTCCTTTTCTCCATTTCTATTGTTCCTTTCTCTCGATGTATCAGAGTCCTCTTTTGTTGTGTTTAGATTGCATATTTGAGCTTTTGTTTCATTACTGGAAGCATAAAGATTTCATTTTGTTGGAGGGTTCTTTTTTATATGCCAATTTAAACAAATTTATGTGTAAAAGAGAGATGGTTTAGGGTTCTTGTCTTCTGCCATTGCCATTTTGTGAAATCTGAATTAAATTTGCAGCTTGATAGCTATGCTTGATGTCTCTAGATAGGAAAAGCCCACTTGAGTTTAGTACTCCTACTTGTTTAGTTGATATAAGAATAAAGGTTTGATTTTTATTTGAGGGTTCTTTCTTACATGCTAATTAGGATCCATCTGAATTTTTAAATTTCTTGTATCTTCCTTGTATGGAAAACTGCTATGGGAAAGAGAGAATAGAGGGCGCGTTTATGAGTAAGTAGGCGACTAGAAAGCTTCTCTATTGCAAGAGTGTTAGTGTAATTCGGATGAACTTTGTAACATCGAGCTTCGCTCATTATGAAGTAGCAACCAAACTCCATAGGCCAGTGATGTGTTGAGATTTCAATTATACACCCAATGAAGCAAGTTAGAGAATGTAACTAATGATGGAATTAAATGAATTAGTCGAGGAGTGTATTTCTCTTCATAGTTGTCTGTATTTGGCCATAAGTTTTACAGAGTGTATGTGAAATTTGTCTTCTGTAGACTGTTTCGTGTCCACTGTAAACTTCGTTTTAGATTCTGTAATGACATATGCTTTTGAGGATGCATATGCTTTCAAACGAAGATTGTGAACTTGGATTTAAATCTAGGATGTCAAACTATGTTCTATGTTGGTTTCTACAGTGAATCGTTAATTGTTAAACCAACCGCTCTTTGCTTTCCCACCTTGACTTCTTGCATCACTCTCTTGTTTTAGTTGATAACTTATCTCGCAGTGTATGATACTATGTGATTTGTTGAACATACATTTCTCCATCTAATATGTGTATTTGTTCATCGTGTTTAAAGCATCTTATTTGTTCTAGAAGTCTAATTTTTTTTTCTGTAGTTCCTAGGGTTCTCAGATTTGGAGGCTGACTATTTGAATCCCTATGAATTATCATCACGTATCAACTACGTGATTGTGCCCGAGTATCTGTTGCATGGCGCGTTCTCTTTCTCATGACGGGGCACTGGATCATGTTCTTGCTCTTGCTGCCTACTGCATACTATAATCTCAAGCAGTAAGTTTCTCTAGTCGATTTTTTTGTGTCATTATTCATTACATATTCTAGAGTTATATCAATATTAACTTATCTGAATCGATATCTAGACCTGCCTCGTCCATTGTGTGAGCATGCTTGGTTAAATTGGTACATTACGTTTCACCAGATTGCTCGTCTTGGTTCTGTCTTATCCATATCTTTTTCACATTTCAGGTACCTATCAAACAAACATCTTGTCGATGTCACTGAAGTCTTCAAAGTAGTGAATACTGAGAAAAAAGCCCGTCTTATAAAGCTGGCGTTCTATGTCATCTTCTTTGGTCTGGTCATCACAAGGTTAGCAACCGATGCTTGCCCTTCAAATTCTTCGCTTTTGATGAACGAATGTGTGTCTTCTCATTAAATCTATGCTGTTTGGACATAGAACTATTGCTATGGGGACATTTTCTTCTGTCCTCTCAGTCCTCCGCTCCAACGATAAAGAAGTAGATTTTCGATTCCAAGTACTTGAAATTTGGAAATCAGTTGGTTCGAGTAAAAACATTGAGGCAGTCTTTTGAAGTTGATATTTGCATCTTCTACATGGTTGGCTAATTTTTATCTTTAATAAGGTGTTATTTACTTAAAAATCTCGGTGTCTAGAAACCGTAGAGACCATTCTTGATTTGTGATGGTCTAATGCTAATTTGCAGGCTTGCATTGTCTATTGTACGCGCTGTATTTGCTGACGATGATGATGTTGTGGCTTGGTCGACTATATATTGAACTTGTGTAAGCCGCCTCGTGCCTTCTTTTTGGGTGGTGATGGTGTGACTTGGTCGACACTCGACACTGAGACGAACACCAGTTGCAACCTAGTCTCCCCAAATTAATGTACTAACATGTTTAGTCCTTTCTCATCTCTCTCTCTTGCCCTCTCCCTCTCTCCATAGATTAGGGCAAGAACTGATTTTTTATCTCTTCAATGCTTATTAAATTTGTTGGTCATGCCTTGTAAATTTGATTGAATTTTAATTGTGTTTTTTGGTGTTTCTCTGCAAAATATACCTTAATTGGCTTTAATTTGTTATAGACTAGATTAAGATATTAAATTTTATTAATTAAGATTAAATTGTTAAATCAATTAATCCTGACTTAAGAAATTCAAGCTCTAGCCCATGGAACATTTATCAATATCTCTATAAGGTAGAGACTTCAAATATGGAACAAACTAAAATGAAAAACTAAGACTCCTAATGTAGAACAAATGGAAGTATATACTAACTGTTTATTTAACTTGAACAATTCTCATATGGTATTATATGATCATTTTCTTGATTGAACGAAAGAGCATATTATAAATGATTGAATGAAAGAGCATATTTTAATTGAATTAAAGAGCATATTATAAGTAAATGATATTGATGGAGAAATCAGGGATGGAAGGAAATGAGTAGGGGCAGCGAACAAATTGCAAAAGAAGCTTTTGCACTACTTTTTTTACTACTATAAATTCAATAAAGAGTAAACTATGCAAATGATCCATTAACTATGCGTTTTGCACGTAAATAGTACCTAAATTTTAAAAATATCGTGGATGATCCTTGAATTAAGATGTAATCACATTTGTGGTACTTTGTCACTATTCATCACAATTTTACACCAAAATGCTCCTAAGGCATAAATGACATTTTTGGACTTTCATTTATAAGTACTAAATTTGATATTTTTATTATCTCTCTCTAGTACTGAATATAATATTTTCTTATAGTTTGAGTACCTAAAATGATATTAATTACTTCACTTTTTCATTCACTTTTTCAATCACTTTATGTCAGATCTTTTTTCTCTCTCTTTCTCTAAAACTTTTATAAAGTAAAAATTAAAATAAAAAATACTACTATGGAATTCTTGAATATATTAATTAGTATAAAAATTAAAATTATAAATTTAATTATTAAAATAATTTGTAGTAAAAAATAATCGAATGAGAATCAAAATTAAATGTAGCTACAAGTTATTTTGATAGTTTAATTTATAATTGTAAATTTTATTTTATATTTAAGAATTTCATAAAAGTATTTTTTTATTTTAATTTTTACTATCTAAAAGTTTTAGAGAAAGAGAGAGAAAGAAGATCCTACGTATAGTGATTAAAAAAGTGAAAGTGAATAATAGGAGCATCATTTTAGGTACTCAAACTATAAGAAAATATTATATTCATTACTAGAGAAAAATAAAGAAAATATCAAATCCAGTACTTAGATATGAAAGTAAAAAAATGTCCTTTATGGCTTGGGGACATTTTGGGTGTAAAATTGTGACAAATAATGCAAAAGTACATATATGTGATTACACCTTAGCTCACTGACTACACACGATATTTTTAAAATTTAGGTACCATTTGCGTGCAAAATGTATAGTTAAGGGACCGTTTGTCTATTTCATTCTTCAATACAATAGAGCGAGGGAAGAGAGAGAAAATTAAAAGTAGAAAGGCGAATTCATTTTAGGGCATCCACAATAGGGGTGGCGCGCCGGCCGCCCCGGAAACACCGCAGCCGCGGCGACCTATTGTGGGAAAAGCGTCCGCCACGGCGTGGACGCTTGGGAGTGGGCAGAAGGGCCATCGCCGAGGACGCGCCGGTGGGGGAGCGGCGCGGCGGTCCGCCGGTTTTTTTTATACTCCCTCCGTCCCGGACTACTCGCACATTTCCTTTTCGGCATGGAGATTAAGGAATGAATGTATAGCAAAGTCAACAATTGCGGTTGTTGGTGATAATTTTTACTAAAAATGGAAAGAGTGCAAATAACTTGGGACGCCCAGAAAGGAAATAAGTGCAAGTAGTCCGGGACGGAGGGAGTATTATTTATTCTATAAACTATGGAGGTTTAATTTTGTGGGCGGTCCGCCGTTTTTTTTTTATATTATTTATTCTATAAACTATGGAGGTTTAATTTTGTGGAGGTTTAATTTTGTGCAGGTTAGTGCAGGTTATGCAAACAAAATTTGGGAAAGATGAAGTGAAGAGAGAGCCGGAAATTTGGAGAAGATGAAGTGAAGAGAGAGACGAAAATTTGGGGAAGATGAAGTGGAAAGAGAGATAGTGTGCGTATTAATTTATGTGTTTTAAATTATGTGTTTTAATTTTTTTTAAAACACAAAATTGTGTGTGAATAAATTATGTGTTTTAATTTTTTTAAATTAAATTATGTGTGTTTTTCTAATTATTATAGTCCGGTTATTTTTTTTGTGGAGAAGCGGTGGAGAAGAGGCGGCGTATTCCGACTCTGCCACCAAGTAGACGGTGGCGGTGTTTTTATTTGTTTTTTTTTTAAATGTTCGTTGTATAATTTTCCCGTATCCATGATACAACGAATATTTGATCTCAATACTTTTTTTTAAAATTTTATTATCTCGTTTTCTAATTATTTACAGTCTGATAATTTTAATTATAATTGAATTAAAATATAAAAAATAAAATAAAGTGAAAGGTGACCATAAAAGTGTTCACGATTGCTATGGAAACCTTTTTTTTATGGCCGCGGACAAATTAGAAGTGCCGACAATAAAAAAAAATTAATGTGGCTTGAAAGGGGAAGTGTCCTCCCTATCTATCGTGGATACCCTTTACACACAGCTCGCACTGTAGAGATAAAAAGTGAGCAGAGTTTTTCGCTTTGACCGCCATTGGTATCGTTGCTTTCCCCTCTCACAAGAAAAGCCGAAACAAAGTGAGTTGAACATAGATTAAAAAAAAGGAAGAGAACAGTGATTACCTGCGGCTGCCACAACTTCCATTCCCTTCGCTGCCGTCCATTTCAAATTGACGTGTGTCTGTTCACATTGCCCCTTTTTGCTTCTCATTTATGGAGCTAGCAATGGAGTAATCATTTACAGAGTCGTCGCCGTCAATTTTTCTCGACTTCAAAACTTGCTGGTGCAAATGGCGAGAGAATGTGCTGACTGAGCTAGTGTTTGATCAGCTCGGAGTTTGGTCGCGGAGCTGAGCTTCGTTGTGTTTATCTCCGACCACAATTTGCTGAAATTTGTCAGTTTATTCGCCAATACTTCAATTTATGGAGCCAAATATTGAAGCGGTTCCACTTCAATTTAGATCCGGAATATCCGGAGCGAAAACTGGGGGGATCGGGTTCGTTTTCGACGACATCCGCGGCCTGATCCCCAACCTGCAGGAAACGGACGGCACGTCTTTCACGGCGCTTCTCGAGCTATCGGCGCCGCAAGCTGTGGAGCTCCTGGTCAAGGAGGATTCGCCGGCGAAAACCATGCCGCTGCCGATTTTTCCTTCCAATATTGCCCTAATTGACCGTGCCTCGGTGTTTTCCGTATTTGCTTCAGCCGATAATCCACCGGATAGAACGAACATTTTGTCGGTTTCGAGCTCAATGAAGGTCGATTCGGTGAAGGAAGAGCCGTTGGAGTCAGAGTATCACCGGAATTCTTCTTCGCCGGCGGTTTCAAATCAGAGCTTGAAGTCCATCAAGCGAAAGGAGAGGGAGAAAAAGGTAAAACAGACGCTTTCATCTCAGCATTATGCAAAACTTGAATGGAAAATTGAATAATGTTACCAAATTAGTAAATAATTTATTTGATATTGGATATGCAGGTGAAAAAATCAAGCAAAAAAGTGGTAGCAAATGAAGCGTCTGATGGCAGTGGCGAGCAGCTGCCGTACGTTCATGTCAGAGCTCGCCGTGGCCAGGCCACTGGCAGTCATAGCTTAGCTGAAAGAGTAATTATCTAAAATCCAATGATTAATTACTAATCATTTCCTTGATCAAGATTAATAGTCGGATTATTGCGTTGTTAACAGGCCCGGAGAGAGAAAATCAATGCGAGAATGAAGCTGTTACAGGACCTGGTCCCAGGGTGTAACAAGGTCAGCTGTCAATACGCTGTCGTTTCATTAATACTAATTCTACATGGACTAATTGTGATGATAGTTAGGTGTTTTGTTTGAATAATCTTTTTCTGTCAGTTACTATGCTTATTACCCTAATTTCCCGGAGACTGCATATGCCTTTTGTTTTTGCAAAATATCTAAAAAACGATTAGGGTCCCAGTCATCTTTTTAGTAAGGGATGTGTCCCTCTTGTAATTCCCACACTGCATCTGCACTTTATAGCCTTTTTCATTCTCTGCGTTACCGGTTTCCTCTTCTTTATCAGTAGTAACTAGCACTTTGTGGATTTTGGCCTTTGAAATTAGGTTCATTTTTCAGAATGTTTTTGAGAAGTTCACTACTTTTAATTAATTTGTTTCATGGATGTTCTAGTTTTCTTGTCAAGCATGCTCTAGTTCTTTGTTTATATGGAGTACTTATTTTAGAATTGGACCATCTTTGAAAAATTATAGATGAAGGAAAAGCGATTAACGAAATTATGACTAGTGTTGCTTTCGACTAGAGCTATTAGCCTCCGGGCGTGTTACATATTGATGCTTCTAACTTTGAACGCGTCTTCCTCTGATTGTTTGGTTGTTTCTCCTGTTCCACACCATCTATTTCTTAGGTCTCTCTCTATGTAAATCATTCATAAATTATTCTATTAAAGCATCAATAGTAAAAAATCATCACATATTCGGTAGGCAACAAACTTCATCGTCTAGAGATTTAAGTTTGATAAGTACTAGCAGATCGAACTCATGCAGATGTGCCATCGAATCAATACATTTTGTAATGGGATAAGGAAAAACCGTGTCTGTCCAATAATGGTCTTTTTTTCCTGAAACCAGTATTAATGGTTCCAACCTTTACCCCCACTATGAGGCTAGTTTAAAAAAATGACTTGTCAGGTCTGGTTTGCTCCATTTGGTTAGTTTGTGGCCTTCCTGGCCATACATTTATTTGTCCATTATTGTCCCTCACTCCACTGTACTATGTTTAAGAAAAGGTACGATAACAGAGTACTCTACAAACGCATGAAACTGAGGGTAGTGTAAATGATCAGCGTTGGTTGTGAAATGGAATATGTATAAATGCAATGCAGAATGCTCCTCTTCCAGCTCCTCTTTTCTTGATGGACATTCGTCTACTGATTCCAGAAATTATTAGGGATGCATGGAGTACCTGATTTTTCCTTGCAGATTTCAGGTACTGCAATGGTGCTTGATGAGATAATAAATCATGTGCAAGCTCTTCAACGCCAAGTGGAGGTTAGACTCTCTCCCTCCTCTACCTGTTTGTTACGGTGATATAATTGGATCCCTATCTATACTGTGTAATAATTTGATACAGTGAAGTAGTATGTTGTGATTTCTTTAGATATATTAGGATGGAAGGAACATAATTCGGGAAAGGAGTTATTGAATTATTAAAATCACAATGTCTGGACCACAAAGTAGTTGAGTTCTATCTTTTGGCCTCGATTCATTTTGAAAAAAGCTGATTGGAATGGCTTCTTTGGTTTCAGTTTTTATCCATGAGACTTGCTGCTGTTAACCCAAGCCTCTTAGCCATAGATGTAAGTCTAAAAAAGCTAATTGCTCCAGATTATGCTCAAATCCATATTAATGTAAACTCTCGAACCTCTGTTCCTGCAGAGCGAATCCTCCATTGATAACAGCTACCTGGGCATGTTTCCGCCATCCATTTGGCCGGAGGGGCAAATGAACGGCAGCAGACAGCAACAGCCATGGCTCACCGATGGACTTCACCCGTACGACACCTCTAACTTCATTACCCCGGAGAACTCACTGCTAAGCTACGATTCTCCTGCAAATTCAGGTAAGGTAAAGCACATTCCATGGCAGTGTGTAAGATCCATTGCAACTAATATCAACCTTATCTCGTTGGTTGGCGCAGCCTCGAGCCAGCTGAAAATGGAGCTTTGAAGCAAAATACTCTGTGGTCGCTCATCATTGTAGCTAGCTTTGTATATACGAGATATAGCCTTAGGTGAAGATGAGGCAGGACTCTCCTAGGTATTGAGGTTGGATCTCAAATATATGTTATATTATTGATTAGGGGAGTGTTCATATCCATAACTGAAATTATATAATCAAAGCAAATCACAATCATTGTATCTTGTGATGTAACCGTTAGATTAATGTCACGTGTCATCTAATAATGTAGATTGTGCAGTCTAACAATGTAGCTCGGCTAATAATGTAACACACATTTTAATCTAATAATGTAGATTGTGTATTCTAATAATGTAGCTCGGCTAATAATGTAACGCTTTTAGTGTAATAATGTAGCTCGGATATTATTATCATAACCATCTAATCTAAGGATCCAAGGGCATCCAATCTAAGGATCCAAAGGTTGAGATTTGCTTTGATTTTTGACGGGATTTCAATTACATATAGTGCATCCCTGCTTGATTATTCGAGATTGAATTGACTCGTGATAAAAGCAGGTTACACCATATTGCACATGGGAAAATGCAGCAACAAAATAGAGAAATATGAGCAAATTATAAATTCCACAATAATAATAATAATAATAATAATGTTATTCGACAGCCTGAACACACTGCAACCAAACCCAAGTAATCAACCCTTACCCAACTGACACAGGACTCCACACAAACCACAATCTCTTGCCCCCACTCCCCCGCACCACCCAACACAAGTCTCGAGACGCAGACAATCGGCATGACTTACACGACGAACCATCACCGGATATGTAAAGATAGAAGACCGCCTCGCCAGCCTTTCAGATCTTGTCGAGCTTTTCAGCTTTGACGAGGGGGTTCGCCTTTGCTATGGCTTCCTGGGCGGCCGACCGGTAATCGAACGGGCACTCGTGCTTGTCCGAGTAGCGGTGCACCGAGCAGAAGAGGTTCCCGCACCTGCAACTGAACCGGGTCAGGCCCACGCGCTTGCGGCAGGTGTTGCACCTGCTAGGTCCCTCCTTTGGCTTCGGCTCGCTCGGCACCGGGTTGGGGTTCGGTTGAGGGGAGTCGAGTTTTAATTCGACTTCCACACTCACATCGACCGGAAGAGGCTCCTTCTGATTGATGCTGCTGCAGTTGACCATATTCTCGATGGATGCCGCGGCAAACTGGGCATGCTGCTGTTTCAAAACCATGTCTTTATGGCACTTGGAGCACATATTCATCGTAGCTGCGCTCCCAAAAAAGCCGCAGTTGTTGATGCAGAGAATCGGGCCTTCTCGAGGTTGGTAGCCGGTCTCCTTGGAAGACTCCATTTATGCAAGCTCCTACAATGCACCAACACAAGCGCTCAATGTGATAAGGCTTTCTTTTTATGAATCTAGCATTGGAAATTATATCAATACAACAAAAGTTACGTGCAACAACACGGATTATCAACCTTATGCTCGAATTTAACCTCGTCTTAACCCAAATCGATCACTAGGTAAATCTCAATCTTGTAATTTCTCTATTGAACCGCATTTACAAAAGTGCGATGAGAAAGAGACTAGTGTTTATAGTTTTCAAGATTTTCGACAAACAACTGCTCAAGAATGTTATACGCTTCCAAAAATCAGCCACATTGAATCGATATTAAACAACAGGGAGAAAAGCTATATCTTGTAATCAAAAGGGATCAAAAGATGCTCCCTTTTTCATACGCATCTACTACATCAAGACACAGGTATTAGGGAAGCTACTTCATTCAAATCCTCGATCACGAGAAGGCAACCAGGCTTCCTATCATCAACTTCACTAGTATGAAATTACTAATACGAGAGAAAATCCTCTAACAGCAACTAGTTCCATGGCCTCAACAAAACATTTCAAGAGAGAATCCATAGGAAGACATACCATCATAACAAGATGACCATGAAATGTCGATAAAAGTACCCAAGATATTCACAGGCTTGCTATATCTATCCTTCATCTACAGGAGATTCCTCATCCACACCACACCCACCAATACACAACTAGAAAAATCTATACTCATCATTCCAGAATCAGTTCTCAATACCCTATTTGGCTATTTCTAAATCATCTATACAAAAACATCCTATTTACCAATTTATTCTGAAATTGCACAGCTAAATCATCAACCACTTACACAATCAAGTCAAGAAAATAATGAGAAATATAGCTAAGACTAAAGCTAAATTCACCCCTTCTCTCAATAGTTTACCACAAATAAAACACATACACCACAAACTAGCCAAATAGAACTTGCAGAAGAGAAATATCTCAATCCCTCAATCAATACTATAAAGTAGAACAACTCATGACCCTTGGTCTAAAATGCTTCAAACATCTCCAAAAATCAGTCGATAAAAATTCAATCTTTCCCAATCAATTACAGGTTCACGATAAAAATTGAAAACCTAATCAAAATTGCAATGATGAGAATCTCACCTTCCAATTGATAAACAAAGAGTTGTTAGGGCGATCATAACTCAGACAAAATAAAAAAATAAACGAGCAATAACTTAAATTATACATTTCCTAACCCACAAGAAAAGCAATTGAAAAGAAAGAGACGCAAAAGGATTCAATTTTGGGAGGAAACACAAAGAGGCATTGCGCAGATCACTGAATCAGAGTCTAAAACAATTGAAAAATGCAAGAATTAAACCGAAAGAAGGGGAAATAATACCTTAATTTAAGCGATAAATGGGGAGCTGGGGAGAGAGCTGGATATTGAATTATGATTTAAGTTTATAATTATGGCGTTGTATCAGCATTTATTCTATTCAGAAACAGGGAAAAAGGTGACCGTCATGAATTAGAGAGAGAATTGCTGCAATTTACGCGTATTGCCCTCATCAGATTCTCTTCTTACCATTCTGCCATTGGTGGGAGGATTTAATTGGGCTAGTCGCTGAGTTTCAAATATCAACCCTATTCGGGTTGTTGTCAATTAATTAGTGCGAACTAATCGGGCTGTGATGCTAGCAGATTAAAAAATTTGAACTCTAGTTCTAAATGTCGAGTTTCGAGATAGTCTAGCAAACACATGCTAACGATAAAATTAACATATGATCAATTCATTATGTAAAATATAAAACAAATTATTATGATAATTTTGAAATATAGCATAAACTCAAATATGACTAAATGCTAATTTAAAATTTAGATATATAAAATTAAATGAAACATAAAATGAGTAATTAAAATTATGTTGTAGAATTTAAAATACTTCTTATAGCAAATTTAAATTTTCTAATTCATATGGAGTATTTTTTTATATTACTATAATATAATAGTATATATAAGATAATGATAATATCCAACTAATTCCGCGCAAAAAAAACCCCGAATCTTTCAATTTTAATTCAATTTACTTCATTTTATAATATCGTTACATAGCATGCAATTCATTTTTAATCCATTTTAAAAAAAAACTAGTTAATTTTTAGATGGTTTTACTTCATTCTTTCTCTTTAGATTGTTTTACTTCACTTTATTTAAGAAAGAATTATATACAACGATCTTAAAATGAACATCGTGTTATGTAATAATGAACTTCTTGTTGGTTTGACGTTTCAGCACTGGGTGGAAGGGATTTGTATATATAAATCGTAAGATTAATCTTTTTGGATGGTTATTAAATTATAATGAGTATTGAATTAGTTGTCAAATAAGGCAAAATATATATAATTGTTATATCTGGATCCAATCCATCAGGCCTGTCCATCGTGTTCCAGGTATGCTCTACTCAAATTGTAAGCTAATATAAATATAATATTATAGGCCATATATTTCGAAACCTAATTCTCTATTTTTAACGGGCTATTTGGGCTAGTCACGGGTTTTGGGCTGCACCAACTTCCCTACTCCAAACCATGATGCAATATCGTTCAAAAGACTAACATTTTTTTGGATCAATATGCCTTTCAGTCCTGAAGTGCTTTTATGTCCAATTTATTTACTTTTTATCTGATACTATCTCCATGCCATATTTTGTTTTCAGATTAAATAACCATTCTATGATTTTATCAGATTTCATTGTCTCTCAAGAATATGTATTCGTTTGGGATCATATTAAAATGCATATAGCCTCCAATCCATAACTAAGGTCAATCTTACACCATTAGATCTTAAAATGAGTTGATGAGATTAAAGCTCATGGATTTCAATAAATAGTAGATAAAATATCAACAAAATGGTAAAATAGTCAATCTGTTATAACATAATAATGTTCACGTTTTTTTAGAGTGAACTACACCAATAGTCCATGATCTTGTCGAAAAATGCACCAATGCTCCCTAAACTTTTTTATAGCCTTTTTGGTCCTTAGAAATTACATTTTTGGTACCTGTTAGTCTTTTATACCCCTCTACATTTGAAAAATCTCCTAAATGCCATAGAGGGCATTTTCGGTATTTGAAAATTATAGTTATGGTACCTTTTCAATCATGCAATTTTTTTGGACATACACAAAGTACCTTTTGAATTAATTCAATTAAATTTTTTAAATAATTACTTGAATAGCGTATAGATTAAACTTTATAATGAAAAAATTACTATAATTTACTTTAATATTTTTAGTAAAAAATGTTACTTGCAAGAGTTCACTTTAATTTACATGTGATATAATTCACTTAATTTTAATTATTTTACTTAAATAATATTTGTCACTAACTATATTTTAATTAATATAATTAAAATATTTATATTTCACTTAAGTATAGGGAGTAATATTTAAATATTTAAGTAACAATTTTTAAATATAAAATTATTATAGTTTAGTATAATATTTTTTTCTTCTCAAATTGAAAAAATTTAAGTTGAATTTTCTATAGTTCACATTAATATTTTTATTAAAAATATTATTATTAGATTTAATTTTTTCTTCGCAAATATAGATTGAGTTGTATAATAAATAATATTTAATTACAAAAAAATAAAGCATAATTTAAACATTTGGTTTCTGATTTAAATTTATGCATAAAACATCAAATATTATTTAAATGATGGTTTCATTGAGTTTTAAAAGAAAAATGATTATGGAAGAAAAAAAATCAAATGGAGAGTAGAAAGGCCCAAAATGCCCTCAAATATTAAATATTCACACTAGTGGTGCTTAGGGTTACTTTAGTCTTATCGTACTAAAAATGATATAGAAAAAATTAGGGACCATTGGTGCATTTTTCGACAAGTTCAGGACTATTAGTGTAGTTCACTCTTTTTTTTATTTCAACATAGCGTATAACAAATATCAATATAGTGACATGAGAATCTCAACAAAAGTTCCAAAAAATATCAACACAATTTTATTGATATTGTACATGCATTATATTGAGATTCTTTGATGTAAAATCTGCTTATCAACATATACGAAAATTGAAATAAAAATTATAAAATTTCGTCATCCGATTATCGTTGGAACATATGCAATTAGAGATCTCGTCAGCATCCTTATGGAATTACCTTTAATTTGATATATTTTTTATGAAAAAAAATTAAATTGAGAGAGTTACGTAAATTTAAAGTTTTAAGATGATTTTGAGGAGAGAGGAAGTGATTAATTTTAACTAACATACTCGTACATAAGAATTGACTTTAATAACCTTTAAATTTATTTAATAATTTTTAATTTAAAATATAATCTATATAAGAATTGACTTTAATAACCTTTAAATTTATTTAATAATTTAAAATATAATCTATGTGACATTATTTCAACGACCGGATCTTTTAATCAAATGACTAAGATAGATTTGATCTTAATTTTAAATAATTAATTAGTAGATCTTTTAATCCAATGGCTAAGATTTGATCTTAATTTTAGATTATTAATTAGTTAGTAATTGATCGTATCTCTTAGTGTTTGGTTGAATTATTGTACTAGAACGTATAACTATTTTTCACAATTCATGTAGAATGAAGAGTATATAATACATCGATTATCGAGGTGTGATCAACTGCTAACTATTTAAGTTGCTAATTCTTAACTAATCACCCGATATGATCAAGTGCTAACTATTTAAGTTGCTAATTCTTAACTAATCAATATTATATATTAAAAATATCAACACATAAATTTATTGAACTTCAATATACTATATTGATATTATGTGTTGACATGTTAATGTCAGCATGTTGACATTTTTAATACACTGCATTGATGAGTTATCAATATAACGCACCCCGATAACGCACCCCCTAGTTATCATCAGTACATCTTATCATATACTCCTTCAACTCATTGGGCTTAAATTCTTCAAAGACGAGACTTACATTTGTGTAAATCTTCATATTACTATTTTTTAACTCAATATATATTTACTATGCATAGATTCGTTTCTACGTCTACGGAATGTATCCTTCTTTATACACAAATAAAGGAGATAGAGTCCAAGGTGCTAATAAGTCTACAATAAAGGAATATTCTACAAAGAATTTTAGTTCTTTTAATTAGAAAAGAAGAGCGGATCACCTACTTTACAATTCCTAGTCCACCTAATCACAACAAAATAAAATGAATTCACCGTCACTCATTAAAATTGTCCATAGTTATAAATTTATTAATGTTATTTTATTTTGTTGTGAGTAGATGATTGAGTAAGAGCATGAGTAGGTGATCTGCTCCGTTAAAAAAGACATCGATTATCCGTAATATGTAGAAATCAAAGTCAACCTACAAATATAAAAGCCTTCTAAACCTTTTATTTTGTGCACGCTTCATTTCGTACTAAAAATCAGTACGAATGCAAGTATAGATTTGGAATTGGATCTAGTCGGACTCTAGCCGCTATAACCACCGCCGGTGCCATATCCCATACCGGTGTCACCACCAGCATGCGTGTTGTGAGCAGTGGTCGGCCGCCCTTCGCCACCTGTGGCCTTCCCAATCGGGTGAGACTTCATCGTTCCCTCCACCACCTGCCCGGTGGGCTTGCCCGTGCCTCGCAGTCAATTGCCAGGCCTCACCGGTTGAGGCTGAGTAGGAGTACGACCCTCCGGCCGCCTCGCCAGGCTTATCCTGTCAAATTTTAAATTAATTTGATTATCACAATTAAACCATTCATCGAAATAAATGATAAACTAACTTGGATTAGTTTCATCTAAAATAATTGCAAGACAAAATTATTGGCAATTGAAACTTAATAACGTATTACAACTATCCCACACATCAGTCACTGAAATTATTATATAAGTCTCATAAAACCCCTTCTATCACCAATGAATTTTAGGATAGAACTTATAAATTTCTATCAAAAATCCAAAAAAGTCTAAAATTAATTAATTCGTGGAAGTATAGGATAGAAAATTGGATTTTCTTCTTGTATTTTAATATGGCACAATTTTTGTACTATTTCGTTCTAATTCTATCATTAGAAAGAAACAGCCTAATCCTAATACATAGTAGAAATTAAAGTAATTAAAGGGTGGAGAGAAACGTAAATATATTGCTAGAAAACCTGTTCTCCGACGGCGGATTTGGCGGCGTCGGCAATGTTAGCCCATTTACCGATTTCTATACCGAAATCTGATACTAGATTCGTATTAATTCAACTATTGCATATACATCAACAAAGAGATGATTTACCAACCTCCATCCATAGCTTATATATGATGTAGGGTTGTATTCCACGAGTTGATATTTCCCCAAAAAACTGTGGTTGATATTATCGTCTCTTTTGCCTTTTCTTTACTAATTCTTTCGATGGAGAAGAATCTGATAACAATATGACTTTTCTGTATTCCTTTCTTGTACATTGAATTCTGTAGAGTTTTCTGTGTTTTTTAAATCTGAAAATCTGATTTGTTTATATAAGTTTTACGCAACCTTTCACGAAAGGTTACATCCATTCACTTATACCCTTTCATGTAAAACCCATCAGATTTTTTGTAGACTCTATTCTACAGCTTTCCATCTTCTATACACTTTAATGTACACATATTTATACCATCTATGCAAGGCAAGAGAAGAGGGTTATCAATACACCCGATTCTAATTCTTTAATCAAAACCGATACATCACGGTATCGTCTTTCATATTAGAATCCAACTGATATGTTTGAACTTGATCTTTAATATTAAACCAATATCTACATAGGTCACATATAGGAATAAATATTCCTACATTCTCCCACTTGACCTTTGTAGCTTTCAGTGGTTTAATTACTTTTCTGCGCACTTTACCATCAAGTTCATATATCCTTTAAATACCTATAAAGTTAGACTTGATTGAATCATGACGGTCACATAATCATTTAGTCGACATGATTCCTTCCATGTATCACAAATCAATTCTAACTTTATATGAATAAACCTTTCATTGAGATGAATTTTAATTCTCAATACAACATATGTTATCTAAACAACCATACTGTATACAAACTTTAATGATAACATATAAACAAGCAGAAACATAACTTTTATTGAATTTACAAGAATATTTATACAATACATGAGCATACAACTAAAATAGCAAGGCTTTATCTTTGATACCCATCCTTTCTACATGGCCAATGTAAGCTTTGGGTGGTAGTCCTTTAGTTAACGGATCCGCTACCATCATATCCGTCCTTATGTGCTCAAAATACACCCTTTGTTTCTGCATTTCTTCTTTAACTGATAAGTATTTCAACTCCATGTGCTTAGCCACTTTCGAGTACTTATCATTCTTTGAAAAAAAGACAGCTGCAGAATTATCACAATAAATTTTTAGCGATCTAGCTATAGAGTTGACAATTCTAAGCCCTGAAATAAAGTTCCGCAACCACAATCCGTGAACAGTGGGCTCAAAGCATGCCACAAATTCGGCCTCCATAGTGGAAGTAGCAATGACAGACTGCTTTCCACTTTTCCACGATACTGCTCCATTTGCTAAAAGGAACAAATAGCCAAACGTTGATTTCCTACTATCAACGCACCCGACATAGTCTGAATCTGAATATCCAATGACATCTAGATGATCGGATCTTCTCTACGTAAGCATGTGCTCTTTGGTGCCTTCCAAGTACCTGAGGACTTTCTTTGCAGCCTTCCAGTGGTACATACCGGGATTACTTTGATATCGACCCAACATACCAACCGCGAAGGTGATATCTGGTCGAGTACATGTTTGAACATAGTTCAAACTCCCAACCACTGATGCATAGGGAATCTTTTCCATTTCTTTATGCTCCAATTCATTTTTCGGACATTGCATCTTACTGAACTTGTCTCCCTTCTGAATTGGAGCTATTCCAGCGGAGCATTTGTCCATTCTATATCTCTCTAAGACTTTATTGATATAGCCTTTCTGAGACAAACTTAACAATCTTTGTGATCTATCCCGGAATATCTCTATTCCGATCACATAAGATGCTTCACCCATATCCTTCATTTCGAAGTTCAAAGAGAGATATTTCTTAACATCATGTAATAAACCCATGTCATTTGCGGCTAGCAAAATGTCATCAACATATAGGACTAATATAATAAACTTGCTCCCACTGATTTTAATATAGATACATCGATCAACGATGATTTCTACAAAACCATATGACACAATGATATCATTGAACTTTATATACCATTGTCTAGAAGCTTGTTTGAGTCCATATATTGACTTTCTCAACTTACATACTAACTCTTCTTGTTCTTCTATCATAAATCCTTTGGGTTGTTTCATGTATACTTCTTCTTCAAGTACTTCATTTAGGAAGACAGTCTTTACATCCATTTGGTGGAGCTCTAAATCATAATGAGCCACCAAAGCCAACACAATTCTTAAAGAATCCTTCTTTGAAACTGGAGAGAAGGTTTCTTTGTAGTCGATGCCATCCTTTTGAGTGAAACCTTTGGCGACAAGACGAGCCTTGTACCTTTCAATGTCACCTTTCGAATCACGTTTTGTTTTAAATATCCATTTACAACCAATGGCTTTAAAACCTGTAGGCAATTCTACTAAGTCCCAAACATTGTTATCGCTCATAGATTTCATCTCATCCTTTACTACATTTAACTAATTTTCAGAATTGTCATTTTCCATGGCTTGTTGGAATGAGATCGGGTCCTTATCAATGCTCAAGTCACATTCACTTTCAACAGAATATATCACATAGTCATCCGATATGGCCAATCGACGTTCCCTTACTGATCACCTTAAAGGTTCTATTGGTTCATCATTATGTTCTTGAATTATGACTGGTTCATCTTCAATCTCAACAAGTGGATTATGCACTTCATGTTGTTCGATAGGAACAACAACCTTAGGTGCAACAATAGGTGGATGAACAACTTTTTCTTGAACTTCATTAAAGTCCACTTTACGAGGTTCATTACTCCCACTAGTTTCGTCGTTTTCAATGAACCTAGCATTTCCCGTCTCAACTATCCTCGTACTATGATTGGGACAATAGAATGTATATCCCTTCGACTTATCTGGATAGCCAATGAAGAATCCACTGACTGTCTTTAAATCCAGCTTCTTTTCATGTGGATTATACAACTTTACTTCTGCAGGGCAAGTCTAAATACGTATATGTCTTAAACTCGGTTTCCTTCCCGTCCACAGTTCAAAAGGGGTCTTTGGAACTGTCTTACTAGGAATCCGATTAAGCATATACGTTGCAGTCTTAAATGCATAAATCCACAACGAAAGAGGTAAATTACATCCACTTAACATGCATCTAACCATATCCAAAAGAGTACGATTCCGCCTCTCCGCTACACCATTTTGTTGCGGAGTACCGGGCATTGTATAATGTTCACAAATGCCCTTACTTTTGAGGTATTTTGCAAATAGGCCCGGACATTGTCCAGACTCATTAAACTTTCCGTAGAATTCACCACCTCTATCTGATCTCACAACCTTTACTTTTCTATCTAGTTGCCTTTCTACTTCATCTATGAATATCTTCAAGACATTCACTGATTCAGCCTTTTCAGGCAATAGATATATATAACCGTACCGTGAGAAATCATCAATAAGGTGATAAAATATTTTCTACCATCCCACGAAGGTGCATCAAAAGGACCACATATATCAGTATGAATTAACTCAAGAAGTTGAGAACTCCTTGTGGCTGATTTCTTTACTATGTGTTTAGTTTGCTTCCCTTTTATGCAATCTATACACATATCTAGATCACTAAAATCCAATTGAGGAAGAATTTCATTATTTACCAACCTCATTATCCTTTCTTTGGATATGTGACCTAGTCTTTGATGCCACAAGTAAGCCGAACATTCACTTGACATACTACGTTTTATGCCTCCACTTTCAATATTAAACAAGGATTCAGAAAACTTTGCATCAAGATTGAAACTGTAGAGTGAATCAAATAAAGTACCACTTCCATAGAAGTAATCATTTCTGTACAATGTGAATACACTATTTACAAACTTGATTTTAAATCCTAATCTACCTACTAACAGATACAAGATTTCTAGCACAATCCGGTACATAGAGACATTCCTTAAGATCTATATGACAACATGTGTCTAAGATTAGTCTGTAGGGCTCGATGCCTTTAATTTGTGCCTTCATCCTGTTTCCCATGAACACGAATTGCTCACTTCTTTTTTTAGGCTGGATCGTACTGAATCTCTGTTCAATATGAGACACATGAGTAGTAGCACCAGAGTCCAACCACCAAGTATTATCAGGCACTTCAATAAGATTCGATTCAAAGCAAACGAAACTATTATGTTTAACTTTCTTTTTTTTTAAAATAAACTCTTATACTATAGATAAGAGGAAATTACAACTGATGTCAAGAGGGCTCGAACTCGACACCTCATGCAATAATGTATAAGCTCATTGCCGCTATGACAAAGGCTCTGGACTATTATGTTTACCTTTCTTATCAAACCATGCCTTTCTTTTCGGACAATCCTTCTTGAAGTGTCCCGTTTCTCTACAGAAGAAACACTTCCTTTCCTTCTGGATCTTCTTTTCGGGGCCTTTAGGACAAGAAGAATCCTTGCGTTTGTTCCTTTTACTTGACTTTCCCTTACTGTGCTTGCTCCTCCATGACCCATTAGATTCACAACTTAGCCACCCATATTCTTTAGTCTCCCTTCCTCTTGTACCAACATGGCCTTTAGTTCTTTAAAGTCCCATTTTTCTTTTATGGTGTTATAATTCACCTGGAACTAGCCAAATTCAATAGGAAGAGAGTTTATGATGAATTGAACCAAGAACTGTTCGTGAACCTCCATCCCCAAGGTCGAGAGCCTTGCTGACAAGTTTGACATGTGCGTTACATGATCGTGAATAGGTTGGGACCAGTCAAACTTTCTTGTAGTGAGCTCACTCATTAAGCTCCCCACAATTGACTTGTCAGCCAATTCCGATTGTGAGCACTCCTTTATCTTTTCTATGAATTCCCTTGCATTCTCTGTCTTAGGCATAGATGGCTTAAAACTTTCCGCCATCGTCATCCTCATAAGATTGAGACTTAGCCTGTTAGA
Organism: Salvia splendens; assembly: GCF_004379255.2. Classification (NCBI taxonomy): domain Eukaryota; kingdom Viridiplantae; phylum Streptophyta; class Magnoliopsida; order Lamiales; family Lamiaceae; genus Salvia; species Salvia splendens. The sequence goes on along the minus strand of NC_056047.1, from coordinate 17,606,754 downwards.
GCGCTCTCAAGTCTCATATCGAGACTTGTCCGTTTCGGAGCTCTCTTCCGTAATGGCTGCAGACTCATCTTCCGTAAGTATGGCATGGTCAAGTGCCATAACACCCAGTGAAAACCGGATCTGTTCTGACCATTCACCATAGTTCTGCCCATTGAACTTTACGACAGAGTTTGCAGATGCATACATATTAGATGAGGCTGCAACATTTATACATGCTCACAATTAGTGCTTTGAACTTTAACACCGATTCAGATAACTGTAATAAACTTTAAACAACATGCATTCAAGCTACCTTTGGGCAATACTTAAACACACATACTTTTATTGATGCTAGAATTAACTTTAATGATCAATTATATCATACACATATCAAATAAGCATATTTCCTTTGGGTATACATACTACATATGATACTGTAGACAAGATTAATCCTTTTCGTTTTATTAACTCATACACAATGATCCACTTTTGGGTGATCTCCAAGTATACAAATAATAAAGTTATTGATCAATAAATAACCTTTCATCATTTTCCTAATCATAATATCATATAACAAGACCACTTTGGTGATTAACAAGTCATATAACATCTACGTGCATCTTAAAAGGATTAAAAATAACATTCTGAGAATATTTCAGAGAGTTTGCCCAGTCCGGGCGTTAATGCATCGGTGAGTCCAGAGAGTTTGCCCGGTCGGGCATTCTAATACCTACTGAACGCCCGCCCGGGCGTCGGCATCGGTGAGTCCAGAGATAACGCCCGGGCCGGGTGTCTGTTTGCTCGGTCGGGCATTTTCTCTGTACTCATTTTTCTCCCTTCGATTTTTATGTTTCAACATTCCATGAAACAATCACCCAATGCGCAACGGAATCATATAACATCAAAACGAAATAAAGACATTCATATTTCATTTTTGAACACTTAAAAATGGTGAATTAACCAAATCTAGATTGGCTCTGATACCAAATGTTAGCCCATTTATCGATTTCTATACCGAAATCTGATACTAGATTCGTATTAATTCAACCATTGCATATACATCAACCAAGAGATGATTTATCAACCTCCGTCCATAGCTTATATTTGATGTAGGGTTGTATTCCACGAGTTGATGTTTCCCCTAAAAGTTGTGATTGATATTATCGTCTCTTTTGCCTTTTCTTTACGGATTCTTTCGATGGAGAAGAATCTGATAACAATATGACTTTTCTGTATTCCTTTCTTGTACATTGAATTCTGTAGAGTTTTCTGTGTTTTTTAAATATGATAATCTTATTTGTTTATATAAGTTTTACGCAACCTTTCACGAAAGGTTGCATCCATTCACTTGTACCATTTCATGTAAAACCCATCAGATTTTCTGTAGACTTTATTCTACAGCTTTCCATCTTCTATACACTTTAATGTATACATATTTATACCATCTATGCAAGGCAAGAGAAGAGGGTTATCAATACACCTGATTCTAATTCTTTAATCGAAACTGATCCATCACGGTATTGTCTTTCATATTAGAATCCAACTGATATGTTTGACCTTGATCTTTAATATTAAACCAATATCTACATAGGTCACATATAGGAATAAATATTCCTAGAGGCGACACTCGCTGCGGCTTCCTTCAGTGATTGCATTTTCAGTTCCACCCTTTTTCTGCTGCAAATAAATTCCATGTAGGCGTATATATTTCGACATTCTGGTGACACGTAGGCGACAGTGTCGATGCATGCCCGCCACGTGTCTCTTGCTCAGACATTACCATGTGTCAAGGAACACTGATTGAGTTGATGCATGCGGCACCGTCAACAACAACAACTACTACTAATATTAGAGCATCCACAACCGTGCTCTTGCCAGCGAGCACGGTTGTGGGCCCGGAGCCACTATTCCTGCCTGCTCTCTGGCAAGAGCACAACACCCACAGCTGTGCTCTTCCGCATGGACGAACACAATTCAATTTAAAATTCAATTAAACAAAAACATTTCCATAATATTAAAATTCATTAAAAAACCACAATAAATATTACAAATTACAAATAAAATAAAAAAGACATAATTAAAATCCTAAAAATTAAAAATTACATAATTAAACTCCTAAAAATTAAAAATTACATAATTAAACTCCTAAAAATTAAAAATTACATAATTAAAAGCTAAAAATACCCCCATGGACGACTACTCATCCGGCGGCACTACCCCCAATTGTCTTTGGAGGCCTAATATCATGGCCTCGTGCGATCGAAGTTGCGAGGGGGTCATAGTGGACCTATCGACCATATTGAGTTGGGCCAAAAGCAGCCACAACGAGTTGGTGGGGGTGGAGGTGGCTCATACGGAACGGGAGCGGGAACTAGAGCATCGGCGGATGCAGCCGCGGCTCGACGGTGGTTGGCCGCCGCCTTCTTCCTTCCTTGCGGTCGGCGTTGGGAACCGCTCGGGCCGGCGTCGGGGCTACTCAAGTTAGCTCTGGCGAGTTGGCTAGCCACTTCTTCGGAGCCGTCGTCGGATAGGGATACCGACCTTGACCGTTTGGAGGAGCCGCTAGAGGAGGATGTTACGCCTCCCATATACTTCAGGTTCGTCCGTGTCTCCTGCCAAACGTTGAGGTACTTGAACGACTTGTAGTTCATGGATTGGTAGGTGCTCATCGCGGCAGTGATGAAGTCGACCTCGTTCCGGCCGCTCCCCGCATTCCGCTCTTCCTGGAGGAAATAGCTATTGAACTTGCCAATTTCATCGTTGGATCAGAAGATGGCGTTGCGCACCATACTCTCGTTGCGCTCGACTGTTCCCGGCTGCCGGTTTTCATTGTACCGGCGAGCGATGCGCCACCAAAAGTGATCGCCGGATTGGTTCGTGCCAACCACCGGATCTTCGGAGATTTCCAAGTACGCCTTGAACAATTTATTCATCTACGCCATGTACCGGTGGTTCGCGCCAACCACCGGATCTTCGGAGATTTCCAAGTACGCCTTGAACAATTTATTCATCTCCGCCAGAGTGTACGGTGTGCGGACACCGCGAGTAGGAGGAGTCGGAGTTTGGGAGGGGGCGGTCGGCCTAGGCTCTGGTGTCCACCTGTATCGCCCTTCGGGGGCACCTTGGTCGTCGATTGGGTATGGCCGGTAGCCACCCGGAACGCCCGAACTTTGGGTTTGAGGAGGGGTCGAGTATTCCGTTTTCGGACTAGGAAACGGTGGTGAACGAAACCATTCAGGGTTCCAACCGGAGCCCGGGGGTTATCGTCGTGGCCGGACATTGTTATGGTGTAGGAGTGGAAGAAAGATTGAGAATGGATATGGGAGAATGAAGATGAGAATGGATATGGGAGAATGAAGATGAGAATTGTGTAGTTTGGTGTGAATTTTTGGGTGTGAAAGTGGGGGTATTTATAGATGAAAATGTATATTTTTGGGGGAAAAAAATAAAAAAAAATTAAAAAGTGGTAAAAAACGGATATATTTTTTTTGGGAAGTGAATTTTTTTTATCGGTTTTTTTAATTAAAAATCGATTTTTAATAAAAAAAAAATTCAAAGGCAACGGCTATGCCGTTGCCCAATCGCGTGCCGCCACATCGCCTGCTCGCTGGCACGGACGTGCTCTTCGCAGTGAGCAGCGCCGTGCCAGCGGCGGTGGAGCTTGTCCGTGCCAGCGGCATGGACGGACGAACGCCGTCCATCCACCGCTGCACATGCTATTATTATTATTATTATTATTATTATTATTATTATTATTATTATTATTATTATTATTATTATTATTATTAAAGATTTCGTCTAGCCACATTAGGTTGCCTATTTTATTTTGGATATAAGACTCAAAATATATGCTATATACTTAAGCTGCAACAAATCGACAATATAATTTCATTTATTTTTATGTAGCTGAAGAAGATTAACAACACCTTATAGAAGATCATTTAGTAGTCAAAAGATCTTGATGCCCAATTAGCTATAAGTCTATGTCTATCACCTAATTCACTTCGCGATAGACATATATACTTAATTTCTACGTACCACTATTATTAACCAAGGAACAAATGTGTCTAATAATCCTATGAATGCAACCTTTATTTCTCTTTGAATCAAGATGTGACATTGTTATATTTTACAACATTTTCCATATTTTCCCATGTTAGTTTTAAGCCATCATATATGGTCCACAAATCAACATCTAATACTAAACTTTCCCAAGACACCACCACCAACTGCTGTTTATGTCGGATTTTTATTGCTTCACAAGTATTCAATTTCCAGCAACTCACTGTAGGAGAGACCATTGAATATGATGTGTGATTCTATTTCTTATCGCCAATTTCTTAATATTATTAGCTCTAAATTATATTCATTTGAACCCTATGCAGCACGTATCACAAAGTTACAAGACTACAATAGTTACATACATTATTGGTCTCATTTTCTGTAATTTTTTTATTTTCTTAAATTTATAGATATTTAAATTTTATCTTTTTCTATATTATTGCAGAATAATTAATAGAGTTGTAATTTTATTTTTAATTAATTAATAAGTATATTTCATAAATTAATTTCCAATATCTAGTAATATTACTACGTGTTTATTACGAAGTGATTATCATGTAATTTACTTTAAGTTAATTCATATTTATAAATTAATTTTTAATATAAAATGTCGAAAAAGTTTGATCAATTTATGTACATTTATATCACTACCTTTTGCTAAATGAAAAGAATTCTTATTACTGCAGTTGAGCAATTTTCGACTCCTCGAATTTTTATGATTTCAGACCTACACAATTGTTTGAAGTGGTATTTTGGTGTCATACTAAGCATCATTATTTTATTTTAAAAAATGTCTACGTATCCTCCTCTGTAAAAACAAGTTGATTGTCAATAATTTTAATACTCCATTCATTCCACACATATTTTTTTTATGTACTAATTGACGGATTTCTTAAAATAAGAATCATAATTTATACTTTATTAAATCCTTTACTCTATTATCTTTTCATTCAACTTACAAAAATAAAACTACATAAAACCTTGGACAAAATAAAAAATGTTCCACTTATATTTGAAATCTTGATGTGATATGAGTAAAATAATAAATAATTAAAATATTATTATTTAAATGTGGACAGATAGAAAAAAGAGAGAAATAATTATACTACTACTAAAAATGAAAATAAACTTGTTACTCCAACTATTGCTATCAATAATCAGAAAGAAGTAGTGATAAGCTATATTGGGTTAATCAGTAGACTACAGCCTATTTTTAAAAGATTCGGCCCATATAATTCAGCACGTGACTGCGGTAGAGCACGTGATATCTCAAAATCCCAGATTTGAACCATCGTTTCGGCACACAAAATTTTTTTATTACAAACAGACACCATAACTTATGGTAAATTATAAATCAAGTCCTCCACCCTTATCGATATTAATGTTGCAAGCCCCCCTTTTCAACAATTTTGGAGTAAATACTGGCATAGTAGCCGCTACTATCCCTTTCCCTTTATCTCCCATCTCTCTAGCTTTGACAGAAACCCTAGTTTCAGAGTAGGATTAGGGTTCGACCAATTAATTGGTTGTGTTACTCTCTTTTCTACTCTTTCTTCTTACTTAGCTCCTTAAATTACCTTTTACTCTCGAGTTTGTAGATTTTTCCCCAATTTTTTTTTGTATTAGGAGAGCAGTGTTTTTGGATCTGTGAGCTATGGATACTCGCAAAAGAGGCAGACCTGAATTTTCTAATGGAGGCGGTTTCAAGAAATCTAAGCCAGGTATATATTGCTGCCAGTTAGGTTTCAATTCCCGCTTCAACTTTGGGCGTTCCTCAATTCTCCCCATGATTAGCTCAATGTTAACCACGATTAGACTTTTTGTCTTCTTTTTTTTCCCATTGTAAAGCTTAAGTAGAGGTGTTTCTTGGTCATTTATTTGGTGTTCTAAATTGAATTGCTTGCAGCTAGCTATGGTTATTGCTTGTTTGATTTTTTAGCGAAGCTGAAAATTTATTGTTTTTTCTTGTGGCTGTGGCGGGAAATTATGCAAAGCAGTACTATTAGTTAGATTTGAAGTACTAGCTGCTAATAAAAAAAATATGAACTTCATTCTTTTTTACTGGATAATTTCTTTGGATTAAGTTTTTTTGTCTTTTTTAATGTGAAACCTACGCAATGTGATGATCTCGGTACAGTTATTGTGGATTTCATTTGTTATCCACAGTAAATAGCAATAAATATTGTTAAGTTTTCAGGAGTTTGTTCTAAAATTTTGGGTGCAAAGTTAGTGTCATTGGTATTATTAAGTATCATATGAGCAATGGTAAGAATGAATACAACTGTAACTGAGAAGAAGTAATTAATGTTTTGCAACAGAAATGGACTCCTTATCAAGTGGTATAGGAAGCAAATCGAAGCCATGCACGAAGTTTTTCAGGTTCAAATCTCAACCTACCTAATCATAATATTCAAAGTTTTAATACTTTAATACTCAACAGGCAAGCACTAATGCTAGTTTCAATAAAAGTTTGTAGTGTTTTCTCTAGCAAATCTGGTTATAGTCAACACTGAGGTTTCTTCTTGGACGCAGCATGAGTTTTTGTTGTCATGAAGAAGTTCAATAACCATTTTCTTGCTTGATATCTAGTTGATTTCTTCACTAATTCACACTATTAGTATCATTATCCAGTTATGATGTGGATGAAGTGTCTATGGCCTACTTGATATAAATATGATACTCCTACTCAGTCATTTTTATTCAAATGAGATGCTGGAATATTTGCTCATCTAATTTGACCGAGTAGCTTATTCTTACTTTATGGCACATCTAGGATCTAAGCATTTATCATAATCTCTCAATTCATCCACTGTATTGATTAAGAGTGTTGTATGTTTTCATTCGTGTTTCTGTTTCTACAATGGAATTGCTTGGTTGGATTTTGATGTTTTGGCTTTAACCTGGGTTTTCTCTTTGTATCTGATGTGAATGGATAGAAAGTAAATGTCAAGTATGTGTCATCAATGATCATATTATATGATTATTCAAGATTTGACAAAGTTAATTGCAAAATTGATCAAAGAAAGGGACTTTTGGTATCTACTCTTGAAGATCTCGGTTACTGGGGTCACCTCTAAGACTCTAATTGCACAAAGTTATCCTTCATATTTAAAGAAGAAATTTTCGGAGGCTATGTGAAACATCTATTTAGTCTCTAATACTCTAATCATTGATTGTCCTTATCCTTCCATGTTACTGGTGATTTATTTGTGATAGTTCTTCTAAAAGGAAAAAAAAGACACTTACAAAGGGACTAATGCTAAGTAGGCATGAAGCTAATAGTTGTCTTATGTTTGCACATGCTATTTTGAAAATGCTGAAGTCAGTTATATGATTTGTGGCAAAATTTACTAGTATATTTGTATGAGTGCTTTCTGCAGAAAAATGATAAGGGATTCATTGTTTTCCTGCTGAGCGGCTAAGACCTTTCTGCAGCAGTCATGTAATGTAATTAGTTTTGCATTGTTTCTGCAGCGTTTCTGGTTGTCCCTTTGGTGAGAATTGCCACTTCCTCCACTATGTTCCTGGTGGCTACAATGCTGTTGCTCAGATGATGAACTTGGCCCCGGCTCCAACCCCCAGAACGGCAGGAGGTCCCATGCATGGCCAGCATGGCCAGAATGGTGCTGCTCCAGGTGCTGTCAAAACCAAAGTATGCAACAAATTCAAAACTGAAGGAGGCTGCAAATTTGGAGACAAATGCCACTTCGCACACGGGGAATGGGAGCTCGGTAAACCCATTGCACCATCTCATGAGGATCATCGTGGTGGTGGTGGACCCATGCCCGGTAGGTTTGGTGGCGGCCGAATGGAACCACCACCTCCAGTCAGCTTCGGCGCATCAGCCACTGCCAAGATCAGCGTGGATGCTTCCCTTGCTGGCGCTGTCATCGGGAAAGGAGGAGTGAACTCGAAGCAGATATGCCGGCAAACGGGGGCCAAGCTATCGATCAGAGACCATGAGAGTGATCCAAATCTCAGAAACATCGAGCTCGAAGGCACATTCGAACAAATCCAGCAAGCGAGTGCGATGGTGAGGGAGCTGATCGTCAGCATTGGGCCAGGGAGTGGGCCTGGCAAGGGCTTTGGAGGAGGTGGGGGACCGGCTTCCACTGGTAGCAACTTCAAGACGAAGCTCTGTGAGAACTTCACAAAAGGGTCGTGCACGTTCGGGGAGAGGTGCCATTTCGCACACGGTGAGGCCGAGCTGCGAAAAACAGGCTGAGGATCGTTGAGGTGTCGGCGTGGTGTGATTTTGTGAAACTTTTTGGGTTCTACTAGCTGTGCAAAAGTAGATTTGATTATGTAACACAGCTCTTTGGTAATTGGTAGTGGTTGAAACAGCATTGTGATGATTAATATCTCGGCTTATGTTTGTTTTGTTGTGTTGATGCATCCTTCTATTTCACAGTAACAAACACACACCCTTAAAGGTGTTACTTATGCTTCAGCGACTTTAGTCTGCTCTAAAAATCGATGTCTTAAATTTCTGTATTTTCTTATATCGATGGCTCTGCAATCTTACGTTGCACTGCATTGTTTGAAATGGAGGAGTTTACATTGATATTAATCAATCAAAAACTTGTGAAGAGTATAAAACATCAAAATGGAAGATCGTTTGTTTTGTGCACTAGATATACATGAATGAACTATGTACCTACAATCAACTCTACATTCCACCGCGGGCCGTTTTCAACATCTCATATGGCTGTCCAGAGTGTACTCACGGATCTCAGACGGGCTCGTCCCGGGCCTGTCAACAACCATCAGAAGTTAATGGACAAACTCCGAGTATAACGAAATTTTAATGCCCGTAGATTTAAGGAAATTACCGTTTGTTTATGGTGCCGTAGTGAAACTTGGCTCTGCCCGTTTTCTTATCTTCCATGTACTGTAAAAACCATCATATAGAAGGTAAATTAGAAGGGATTACGATTCTTTGAGATAATCCGTAGATGTACGCACCAAGTTTAAGGTGACCAGCATCGAGGAAAATGCCAGAGAATCGAATGGAATATCCTCAAGCGCGAAAAGCTTGCATTCCGATGACTCTGGACCCGGTGCGAAGTGAGGTCTCTTCAACTTCGCCAGGAATATAATATAAGTCTGTCAGCATCATTCATAAACATGGAACCAATCATTATCATAAACGCGAACAATGCAGATAAGTAGCATAGCATGCTGCTCCCAAAAAGGGGACGCCCGGCACCATTTTAGACCATAGACACGGAGAACAAGTGACAAATTAATATCAAGAATGCTTCTTACTTGGCCAATAAGGGGTATGTCCAGCTGAGCAAATGGTGACAGGATCTCGACTTGTGCATTCGCCTCCTCCCACGTTTCCCTGATTGCCCCTTCAGCAGCCGACTCCCCAATCTCCATGTAACCAGCAGGAAGAGTCCTTCATATGCAGAAAAAAAATAGCATCTTGACATAATCCATGATAATAAGAATCTCTTTTGAAACGGAATTCCACGTGGAAATGCATACCAGAGGCCATGAGAAGGTTGGACATTCCGTTTACATAACAGTATCTTGTTATCATGCTCAATGAGGCAACCCACAACCTAGTATTAACCCGAAAAAAAGTTACTAGTGTGATCAAGATATGCAAGAAAAAGTGATCATCGTAGGCACAAAAAAGAGAAACTTTTGCTTGGATGAAGATAAACTAGAGCTGTAGCAATCTGAAATTTCACTAGACAATTAACATAGTTTAACGTGGATGATTCGTGTAATGTAAAATGGCAATACACGAAGAGTTCCATAAAAGTTACTGTACTATAATCCATGCTTGTAAACCTTGGTCTCTTCTTACCATTTTGGGATTCTCATAGGCAATTTTCCCACACCGAGTGCAGATAGCTCTCGGCTTTTCCTCCCCATCAGGCACCTCGTGTTTGGTTGGGCCACCGCACAATTGACAGAAATTGATCTTCCTCGTAAAGCCCTGCTGACATCAGAGCCAATATTAGCTTAAATCCACCCTCCTCGTCCCTCAATAACAAAATCGAAGTCATTAGCCAGCAGCATATCATCTGCCAAACGAATTGAGCAAAAGATATCGCCAAAAACCAAGAGCCACGGCTCACCAAACACTTAATGATCAATATGCGATATCTAATTGTTCCACATTTACGAGAATAACTTCGGTTAACTATTGTTGTAACCATCAGCATTTCTCATAAAATTCCCAATAAATTCATTCATGTATAGACAAAACTAGATGCATCAAACATTACAGTTCAAAACCAAGTCTAATCAGCTAAAGCTAAGCTAATGCAACATATATTGAGATGAAATGAAACAAACAAAACGCCAAGGATGATTGTATTGCAACCTAAGTAATTCATCATAGCACCAAATCAACAAACTAAATAACCACATAAATCATTGAATTAACACTGGAAATAAAATAAAAACAAATGAGTAAGAATAAACGCTCACAGCTGAGTGAAGTGCAGTAGACGTTGAAGGGGGCGAGGGCACACCTTCATCTGGAGTGTGCGACATTTGAAAGGCTCGGAAAAGGCGAGCTTCTCGAAATCGAAAAGCGCCAAAATGTGATTTGGCTTCTTGAAATTATTAACTGGAAATTCGAATAAGGTTTCTTGAATCTGGAAAAACAGGCGGATGAAGAAGATGGAGAACCAAGAATTTGTATAGTTTTGAGCATTATTCAAGTTCCCGATTTATAATTGGATTTGCTTTTTCTAGTTCTACCTTGCCAATTTTTCAGCTCTAGCTGAACTGAATAGCCTGAATTAATTTGTGCGATGATATCTTTTTTTGTTGCCCAATTTCCCTATAAATCGAATTTAACTTCAATTGGGAAATACAAGTATAGTAAAAAGTAGTAATGTGACAGTTTATGAGTGTTAAAACTGGAATAGAACAAAGCAAAAAATTGCAGTCATTTTTAGGATTTTATATGTTCACTGTATTAATTGTTGGTCGCATTATTAGAACTTCTTATTCAGTTCTAACTCGATAAGGATCTCCTAATCCACTTTATTGACATATGAATATACTTTTATATAGTATATAGTAAAGCCTCCTACTAAAAGCCTAATCCATGAACGTGCAGCGCCAAATCAAAACAATTTCTCTCAATGTCTCCCCTAACGAGAAGTTGGTTCTCTCTCCTAAAGTTTCTGAAAACTAATTCTGAAAAAAAGCTATGAAAAGAACTACACTACACCATCAATTCACTGCCACACACAACTTCCTTACATATATACTACAGTACATATTCACTACACAACCAAAGTTGCTAATTTCACTGCTACTTAGAGCATCTCCAATGGCGGCGTCAGCGTAGGCACGCCGATTTTTCGCGGACGCCGGTGCTGACGCCGAACCATTGCAGCCGGCGTCAGCGAAACCGGCGTCAAAATCGGCGCGCCTACGCCGATTTTTGGACTAACGCCGACTCTCACGGCGCCATTGTAGGCCCCGAATCGGAGTCAGACCGGCGTCATAATTTTATTTTTTTTAAAAATTTTTCAAAACACTATATATACGCGCTTTTGACGTCATTTTCATTCGCACCACTTGTATTAACGAGTACTCTCTCTATCTTCATTTCTGTACAAGATCAACAACGAGAAATGGAGAACAACTACGAAGGTACTCCAGTGACGAATGGGTCTCAGACTCCCCCGGCTCCCGTGGAAGGTGGTTGGCCTCCGATGACCGGGTACTACAACATGTACCTGGTTGGCCAAAGGCGGGCGCAACGGGAAGCGAGGGGGGCACCCTGAGTTCCCAGGAGGTCCAGTCGGCATCCCCCTCGGTAGGTCCATCGATGAGCTCAAATTCTTCGCGCGTCAACAAACGCGCGCTCAAATGGTGAAGACCTTAGCCGACTTCCGGACGACGGTGGACCCCGAGGAGAAGACTTATCTTGCATCTCCAATGGTTCTGGACATGCAATAGCCCTCCCATAACCTTCCCACTGCCACATCATCTGCACTAAAATCCTCCTGCCACATCATCTGGACATGCAATAGCCCTCCCATAGCCCTCTCATAGCCTATCCACATCACTAATAACAATTATATAATTTAATTTACAATCGTAGCAACATACGAAATTTAATTTACGAGACATATACAGAATAATAATATTAAAATTTATAAAAAAATACAATAATTTATAAAAAAGTACTTTAATTTAAAAAAATACAAAAATTAAAAAGTACAAAAAAAATACATAAAAAATCACTCCTCGCCGCCGTCCTCGCCTCCGTCGTCGCCGCCTCCGTCGCCCCCAACGCCGCCGCTACTTCCGCCGGTATCCCTCTGAAACCCCTCCAATTCTTCACGCATGCTCCGGAGCAATACGCGAAGATAAGTCTTCTCCTCGGGGTCCACCGCCGTCCGGAAGTCAGCGCGTATATATAGTGTTTCACCGCCGTCCGGAAGTCAACACGAAAAATCGGCGTGCCTATGCTGACGCTGCCATTGGAGATGCTCTTACAAATTCCTTTATCACAATACTACTCCATCCGTTCCATAATAGATGTCACACTTGGAAGATGACTTGGAATTTTAAGAGATGTTATTTTGTGTGTTAAGTGGTGAGAGAAAATATAATTTTATAATTGATTTGAGAATGAACTTTTTTCAAAAGAGAAATATATGACATTTTTTATGGAACAAACTAAAAAGGAAACAGAGGGATTAAACTTTTAGGGGTGCATTATAATGATAAACCCAATTTCCGTAATAACCCTATAACTAAATCTGGACCACACATTTTTAAAATCACGTGGTCTAGATTCAAACTTAGCTTTCCTTCATAAAAAAGACGCAAAGGAAAAATATGTCATTTCGCTCATTTAATTTCTGAATTTCGCTCATGATAAAATTTACGTATCCAAATTTCGCTCATTTAAATACGTAAAATCTTATTTCCCATGGTATACAGATGTATGCGGTTCAGTTACACGTATGTATGTATGTATGTATGTATATGGCGTCTGAGTCTTTTATATTGATGTGGATTGGTTGTGGACTAGATTCAACATGGGTAGAGTAAACTGAATTGTGTTTTGACAGTCTGCATAATCGTGTGGATGCATAATAAATTCTTGTCAGTTATCATTTTATCAGTCAAAAGTATCATTTTATCAACTCAGAGTATCATTCTATCCGGCAAAACTATCATTCTATGCAATAAACCTAACATTTTATCATTTTATCATTTTATCAGTCAAAATTATCATTTTATCAACTCAGAGTATCATTCTGTCCGGCAAAACTATCATTATATGCAATAAACCTAACATATATCATTTTATCATTTTATCAGTCAAAAGTATCATTTTATGTTAGGTTTATCAATTCAGAAATTAAATGAGGGAAATGACATATTTACCTCGCGTTTTTTTTTTATGAAGTAAATCTTAGTTTGAATCTCAACCACAAGATTAGAAAATATGTGTGGTTCAGATTTGGTTATAGGGTTATTACGATATTTAGGGGTTATCATATAATCACAACTCTATATACTCTAGTCTATATTTAGACCTACACCACACAATCAATTACTCCCATTAAAGAACCACAATTTCTAGATTATTTTCCCACAAAGTAGCAACTGCAAAATTTCAAATATACTCTAACCAAGCAGCAAAAATAATGAAATCATGAAATTACCATAAAAACTTAAAAATAGTTCACAGCAAACTAATTGAGTTCATCAATCTTTTTCCAGTTCAAGCTCAAACACAATTGGTCTTTAGTGCATGAAAATTTCAAAAATAGCAAAACAATAATCTTGAGAGGCGCTGATTTTGAAAATGGGAGATGAAAGGTTGTTTTGATTTGGCGCTGCACGTTCATGGATTAGGAATGGAGTAAGCTTTTTATATACTATATAAAAATAGAGTTACAGAATTTTATAAATTCAGAACCAGAACTGAAAATTGATCGCTTAGCTAAGAATCAAAGAACTGATCATTCATCCGATTTTATTAAAACTTTAGTTAATTCAATACCCAAAAAAATTAACAATGGAACTCACAAAAATATAATTAATAATTCATGAATTTAATACCTAAAAATTGGAATCAACCCACATCAAAATGCAAACCAACAAAGCAAATCGTTATCCAATACTTAAAAATTCAATAATGCAAAACCTAACAAAGTAAACAATTAAACAGCCAAAAAAGTCCAACATCAAAAAATATTCAATAAATCAATACCAATGAATTGAAATCAATACACAACAAAATGTAATCAATAATGTAGTAAATGTATATCAACAATGTGAGGGTTAACTTACAATTTTGATATTTAACAATAATACTAATACTAATACTAATAGATTGTCAAATCTAAAATTGAAATTAAATATGGCTCTAGAAAAAAACAGGCCGATTCGGTTAGAATCGAGAACTGATTAAAAAAATCTCATAACCAGAATCAGACCAAAAACCAATTCTCCATTCTCGATTCCTCAATAACATGTTAAAACCGATCCGGTTCATAGTTAACCGATTCAGTAACCCTAGGTCGCATCATAATAAATTACTAATAAGGACACTGAAAAAAAACTTCACGAGCAAATTTTAAACACGAAAAGTTTTTAGTAAATTAATAAAAAATTATTACATATTCATAACCTTTTAAGTTGAAGATTGTAATAAGATTTATTTTCAATTCTACAATTAATTGTTTTATCATTATAAAAATTACTTAAGTATTTTGATAACAACATACTCTAATTTGTTTATGTATAATTTTATTATACTATTGAATCAACATTATTACTTTTATTTATATAATAATATAGTTGAATATAACTTGATTTTATTCCTATATAATTGTATAAATATTAAATCAACTGTGATGTAGTTTGGGTTATATTTGTTTTGAAAAAATAAATCGCATTAATTTGAAAAAATATCATCAAATTTTAAGTGATATAATACTTAATTTTAATTAAAATAAATGGTCATAGAATATATCATTTAAAATTTTCATTATTGAAAACCAAATTCTATTATAATCTTCAACCTAAAATCTTAGTAAATAAGATATACGGAGTACTATAAAATGTATAAAATTTAAGTATATAAAAATTTTGGGCTACGACCACAAAAATGTCAATATATAAAATAAATTGTAAAATGAAAATTATCTTTGTGACCCCCATTTTGAGTTGTTGTCAGCCACTCCGAACAAATATTGAAAGATGTCAGGATATGGGATATAATTGGATGGTTTAAATTGGATGGTCTTCTATGAAGTGTCATGGAAACAATTTCAAGATTTGCTGGTGTTTAATTGGGTTGGTGTCAATAATGATGGTAAAAAAATTTCGGATGATACTGAAATGAATATTTTATTGAATAGTTGATTGAGATCAAGTTAAATAAAAAATTGTATATGGATTATAGTGAAATGAATATTTTATTGAAAAGTTGATTGAGATCGAGTTGAATGATGTATATGGATAGTAGTGAAATGAATATTTTATAGAAAAATTATTTAAGATCGACTTAGTGATGATTATTAATAAAGATAGTCTAAGTATATCCAGTTAAAAATAAGAGTATGAACGAATATTGCATATATAGTGGCAAAATTAGTCTTTGTGATTTTAGCACCATTTATGAAACTGAATTAAGATTCAAGTTTCAATCATTTAGCACTATTGCACTCTAGAATAGGTGAATATCTAAACCTTATAAGGCAAGAAACACAACAATAATTGATAAAATTACAATGTTGAATTAAAATCTTGAATTAGAAACCATAACTTTTGAAGCACATGAACATGGGTTCTAGATAAAGATGTGAACATATGTATATATGGGCATGCATGATAGACACATTACACCTTCTCACATGTTTTACATCAAAGCAATATACATTTTCTTCTTTTTAAACTACCTCTTTATCTAAAGTTGGATCCAAAAGCTCTTTTTGAAAGTGGTTTTATCACTTCTTTATGAGACATCAAAGTTGGTTATCAAAGTAAGTGGTCATTTGGTATATCAAGCTAATAAATTATAAGTACTATATTGCTCAAATAGTACTAATATAGAGTTAAAATTTGTGTAAACTTAATTATTAATTCGAAAACAACACAATTCAATTGGTGAAATATTTCCATTCAATCAATGGATAGGAATTTTGTAGTGTATGACTTATAATCTTAAGGAATTATATTAAAACAATAGTATAAATTATCATTTAAACTTCCAATAAAATATTATCATTTCATGCTGACACCTTAATATTATGAAAATAAATGGGAATTAATAGAAAAACTCAATATATAATACTAGTAGATGACTAAAAGTGATGAACCTTTTTAATTACCTAAAATCGATCATTAACTTTGAAAGTTCATAAATGAGTAATAATTTCGATAGATACATTCATTAATATTGATGTTTGACATGATAACGAAACTAAAGCAAATATTAATTTTTACTTTACTCAACTAAATTTGGTTATGATTTAATCGCCTAAGAACTAATAATTTTTTTTAAGAAAAAAAAACAAGAAACAAATTTTTTACCAGGCAAAAGAGAAACTAAGGGAGGCAAATATAAAGAAATAAAACAAAAACAATTGAGAAATAAAGACAAAAATGATAAATTTGAGTATGACTTTATTCTTAACTTTGTTTTAACGCTAATAGTTGAGACAAAAAAAATTAAAAGAGGCTACAAGTGATCTTTTTCTTGCATTTTCTTTTTCATTATTTATTTTTACAAGAGGTTTAGAAAACCACATATTTTGATCGATGAATCGTCAATTATCTCGTCGGACTATTTTCTAGAAGGGCCTAAGACTATAATATTTTTAGCTATACTAAATACTTTAATAATTTATCTTAATTAAAAATAATTGTAGGCATGGAGATGGTGAGTAGGCATAGCCCCACTTTGCCGTCGACCCACGTAGTTAGTATCATTGCACGTCCACTTACCCACTAATACACACGAGCCATAAAAAAAATTATACTACAATTCATTAAATAGAAAAAGAAGATTTGCAGAAATTAATTTAAATATATTATTTGGCGTTAGAGGCAAATTTTCCCCCAACAACATATTGTTTAGACTCGTTAGGAATTAAAAACATGCAGAAGCGATCAATTTTTTTGGGCATAAAATTAAGAAAATTATTTTAAATGAATTAAGTGAAAAAATAGGCTAAAGAATAAATTAAAGAGACAAACAAAGTTCAAATTAACAGATACGAGTATAATAAAATAAAAAGAATAAAATATACTATTGTTTTGTGAAAAAAAATAGTAGTAACTCAATTATAATGGGACGACCCAATATAGAATATGATTCAACTAATGTTGAATGAAATATGAGAGTATAAATTACCATTCTTTTGAACAAATTAAGAAAATTTATATTACAAATTTAATTGGACTATATTGAACTCGAATATGAAATAGTACTATTTTGGCCTCAAGCATTATTCTTATTTTACCACTTTGACTAACTCATAATTATCAAAGTACTCCCTCCGTCCAGTGCTACTCACACGTTTGCTTTTCGGCACGGAGATTAAGGAATGAGTGTATAGCAAAGTCAACAATTGCAGCTGTAGGTGATAATTTTTACTAAAAATGGAAAGAGTGCAAATAACTTGGGACGCCCAGAAAGGAAATAAGTGCAAGTAACACGGGACGGAGGGAGTATAAAACTATCAATCTTTGATTCACAATAACGTGGTTCACAAATTGTGAATATGATCCAAAACTGATAAATAAAATATATAGAAAATACACACAAATGAACTTATTAATTTTCATATTTTATGTGGACAATAAAAGGGATGTGGTGAAGAATATGTTGTCATGGTGTACAATTTTATTTGCAGGATTAAAAAAACAATAGAAAAAATTGAATTCAATTGACTCAATTTTTGAATATGAAAACGCGAGTGTCCGAAATTGACCTCGAGAGACCGAGAAGAAAACGGAGGAACTGGACTAAAACGCAGGGGTACATCCGTCATAATAGAAAAAGCTAGGCCAGCTAAATCTTGAAGGAATGTGTTGCTGTGGGGCCCCCAACCATCACGGAATCAACGGCCGAGATGAATTGGGGCGTGGATCTGGGGTTCATTATAAGGTGAATTTCTTCAACACTGCAAACTCCATTTCCATTTTCCTTTTTGAACCAGAGTGGCGGCACTGCTTCGGACAAGGGGAAAGCAGAGGTTTTTTCTCTACTGATAGAGAGAGAAACTCGAAGCTACAGCGAGAAAGGGGTGATTCATTTTCAGCGAGATTTCAAAGGTACGGTTTTAGTAGTTTTATCCGATTATTGTGTGGGTTTAATCCGGGAATGGATTGTGAAATGATTGGATTTGTGGCGTTGGTGTTGTGTTTCCTTTATGATTTGTTTGATCTGTGAGGGCAAATGGTCTTGGTAATGAGATCTACGGGTTTGTGCACTTTTTTTGTGAATCGGGATATGTGGATCTGGAATTGGGGTTTTTGAGAGTTGAGGGATTGGAATTTGATGACTTGTTTGAGTTTCTGATTGAATAAATTTGACTGCTACGCTGAATTTGTTGAAAATGTTTACTGATTTTGACTTGCCCGTTGATTAGTGATTTCCCCTAAAATTTGATCAATAGTATGATATGGTGGCAGCATTGTAAGTATTGTGAGGAAGTAATCTTTGTAGAAAATATATGATACTAACTGCTAATGATCGATTTAAATTTGACGAGTTTTGTTATTATGCTGATATTGGTAAAATCGACTTAAAGATGATGTTACATATTGTGTTATTGTCAATTCTTTAAGTGTAATGAATAATAGGCGTTGTTATATTGTTTCTCCAGAGCACATTAAGAAATGGCCGAAGCCGAGGATATTCAGCCCCTTGTCTGCGACAATGGAACCGGAATGGTCAAGGTAACACTTATGATTTGAACAAACGGAAACTCATCTTTTTCGGTGTTTTGATTTGATCAACATCTAGTTAATGTGTAAATGCTTAAATTTAAGTTGATTTGAATACTGTCAGGCTGGATTTGCGGGAGATGATGCCCCAAGGGCAGTGTTCCCTAGCATTGTCGGGCGCCCTCGTCACACTGGTGTGATGGTTGGCATGGGCCAAAAGGATGCTTACGTTGGTGACGAGGCTCAGTCCAAGAGAGGTATTTTGACATTGAAGTATCCAATTGAGCACGGGATTGTCAGCAACTGGGATGATATGGAGAAAATATGGCATCACACATTCTACAATGAGCTTCGTGTGGCCCCAGAAGAGCATCCGATTCTCTTGACAGAGGCCCCTCTTAACCCCAAGGCCAATCGTGAAAAGATGACTCAGATCATGTTTGAGACATTTAATGCCCCTGCCATGTACGTTGCCATTCAGGCAGTTCTTTCCCTGTACGCCAGTGGTCGTACAACTGGTAAGCAAATGCTAAACCATTTTATTTTCCCCTGATTCATGATTTAATAATTCCTTTATGTTTAAGAATCATACCGTTCTCCGTTGTACTAGAAACTATCAGCCCCTTAAATCAATACACCCGAATTATCATAGGTAAAATAATTTTGTTGCATTATTATTGGCAGTGTTCAATCAAGGTAGACTATAGTATATGGTGGAAATTGTATACTTGATTGAGTTCTATGTAGTTTTCTTCAAGCATCTGTTGTGTATGATCAAAGTTCTTAACAAAATAAATTAGAGGAGAAATCGCATGTCATTGATGGGTTGGTTGTAGGTATTGTTCTTGACTCTGGAGACGGTGTCAGCCATACTGTCCCCATCTATGAAGGTTATGCACTCCCTCATGCTATCCTCCGTCTTGACCTGGCTGGGCGTGATCTGACCGACCACCTCATGAAGATATTGACGGAGAGAGGCTACTCTTTCACCACCACTGCGGAGCGAGAAATTGTAAGGGACATCAAAGAGAAGTTGGCATATATTGCTTTGGACTATGAGCAAGAGATCGAGACGTCCAAGACCAGCTCTGCTGTGGAGAAGAACTATGAGCTTCCCGATGGACAGGTCATCACCATTGGCGCTGAAAGATTCCGGTGCCCTGAGGTCCTGTTCCAGCCATCGATGATTGGAATGGAAGCTGCTGGTATTCATGAGACCACTTACAACTCAATCATGAAGTGTGATGTCGATATAAGGAAGGACCTATACGGAAACATTGTCCTCAGTGGTGGATCGACCATGTTCCCGGGCATTGCTGACAGGATGAGCAAGGAGATCACCGCTCTAGCACCCAGCAGCATGAAGATCAAGGTGGTGGCTCCTCCCGAGAGGAAGTACAGTGTCTGGATTGGAGGTTCCATCTTGGCTTCTCTCAGCACATTCCAACAGGTAATGCAATACACAGATTGCTCAACCACTTTTAGTTTGGAGATATCAGAAAGTAGGGAGCTTAATCAAGAATTAGTACTGACTATTGATTTGGTTTTTGACATTTGCAGATGTGGATTGCCAAGGCAGAGTACGATGAATCTGGGCCATCGATCGTCCACAGAAAGTGCTTCTAAAGAGATGATCTTTGCTGGTGATGAGATTTGAGATGCTGCTATTTGCTTTTGCTTGTTAGTTTCTCGTGTTTTTTCCCCTCTGCTATGAGCCTTTTAAAATTATAAGATTTGAAGCCTTGGACATGGCAATGAATTCATTTTTTCCATTTATGTTAATTTGTAGAAGAATTTGTGTATTTATTATAATGTTTTGAGATTTGGATGAAATCCCCCATTTCACCCTTACATTTACCATGCTTCTTTGGCTCAGTTCTTTGCTTACACGTTATAGATAGCTCATAATTTACAATACACACACATCCACAAAACTGCAAGTAGCATTTTTTTGTTTGTTAAGTAGCTTAAATATAAACACAATTTAACTAATGTTTTCTAAAGAAATTTTATGTTTAAATTGGGAGATAAGTGGGTATAAAAAGCACCAACTATAACCATAAAATATGGTTGTATGTGAATTGCGGTTGCCGATTTTAAACATCATCCAAACCAACAACACTCCCTTTCTTGCCTTTGCAGCCATCTCAACAAAGTATTTGGACACAAACTCCTCAGCTTCCAATTACACACGAAAAAATAATCCATTCGTCCACAAAAAAAACTAGACAAGTTTTACTATTTCGGACCGTCCATCAAAATTAGACCAATTTCTAAATGTTAAAAGTTTTAAACATTTAAATACTACTCTACTAGTAATGTGAAACCAACAGTTCACTACCACTACTAATCTCTTATTTTCTTCACCTCTCGTACTTTACCATTTTCACATTAAAACCCGTGTCATACACAACTATGTCTATTTTTGGTGGACGGAGGGAGTATGAAATAATCTGTCAACCATGAAACGGATAAATAAAACTAAAACAAATAGATAATAACAACTGGAGAATCGAGTCACCTTGAACATTTGCAGAAAACACATCATCATTCAGACCGAAGAGCACCCAAATATAACATAAATTATGCTACATGAAAAAATATTGAGTGTCCAGTTTAGCATAATAGTATTACTAGTAGTAGGGCTGACAATTTTTGACACAACATGATAACCCGACACGAATCCGCACGAAATTAATGGGTTTGAGTCAGAACTTATAGGGTTCGTGTGCTTATCGGGTCGACCCGTTAAGAACACGAAAATTTCGTGTTGTGTTCGTGTTATCCATTAAGAAATAATATTATTATATTATTAACTTTTATTATTTAAAAAATGATGTTTTTTTATGTTAGATTTCGTTGGATTTTGTTGCTATTAATGTATTGATATTATTGTTCATCAAATCAAATTGTGTAATCAGATTTTTTATTTTTGATCAGATTTTTTATGATCAGATTCAAGATTTCGTAACTTTTGTTAATCATGAGCAGTTGTTAACAGATTCTTACTGTGTTATGAGGTTCTAATCGTGTTATCAGGTCGTTTTGCTATAGTGTCTGTCATGTACATGTTGTTATCGTGTCGTGTTGACCCAAGGTGATTCGTGTCATTAATAGGTTCGTGTCGGGTTTGTGCCGTGTTCGGGTTTGAGAGTAATAAGTTGACCCGATAATGGTCCAACATGCGCGATTTGCCACTCCTAACTCGTAGTAATATTTTCACTCTCCTTTCTTTATTAGCATCAACTATTTAAATAATCAATCAATTAGCTTATTTGGGCTTTACAAGTCCATCCAGTTTTGCAGTGCTAAGGGTGTCCACTATAAGGCGGACACGCCCAATAACCCCGCCCTAGTTTTTGTCCATAGCCCCAATTTTGTTGTCCACAGCCACAAAATTCTATTTCCGCCACTATAGTGGACACCTCCAATAGCCCCCAAATTTTATAATCAATTTTCATTTCAAAATATTTTTAGTTTCAATCAAATATAATTTAAATAATCGCAGTGTAAATAACTAGAAAACGAGGTAATTAGGGTCGAATATTCGTTGTATTGCAAACCGGTAAAATTATACAACGAATAATTAAAATAAAATACAACTACAAAACTCCGCCACCGTCTACTCGGTGTCGAAGTCGGCTTCCTCGTCTCCCTCTTCTTCTTCTCCTCCTCCTCTCTCGCTGCTGCCGGCCGCGGTATCGCCAGGCGCATTATCAACCAACCCCAGTCGACTCTCAATCCGAGTGATGAGCCTCTTGTAGACGTTCCTGACGTACGGGTCAGTTTCCCCTCCGTATGACCTGCATACGTTTTGCAGTTGTTGCATCAACTGCACGTCTATGGCATTGGCCAATACCTCGTGGGGTTGCATCGTGGGCTGTGGGATTGGGGCAAGCTGGTGGATGCGCGATCCGGAAGCGCCGGCCGATAGGCGGGAGGCACTTCTACCCCCTCTGGCGCTGCGGATAGAGGCATGTTGTCCCATGGGCCGTCGTCGCCTAGTGTGAGTATCGGCTAGCTCTTCGACTTGTTCGTCGGACTGCTCGAACTCTTGCGAGCCGCTTCCACTGCTGTAGTCGCCGGCAAGGTTGTGCCTTGTGCGCTTTGGCCCAGGAGCTGTTCCCACGTCGTGGGCCACGATCGACCTGAATTTCGGACAATCTGCGAGGACAAGATACTCTTCCCACAAGGTGAACTTCGGCCAGCCCTCCGTGTGGTATTGGCCCTCAGACAGGTTCTTAACATCTGCTGCGCTGCGGCCACTCTCAGCGTGGCGAAGGTTGTTCTCATATATGGACGTGAACCGCTTGGTCGCATGGAGAATCCTACCCCACTTTTTCCGGAGCTGTTCTGGGTCGCGCCTCTCGGCGCCGTCGGGTTTGAACTCCTCGTATGCAAACATGACGCGCCACCAAAAGCTCCCCTCGACCTGATCTGTGCCCACCTTGGGGTCCGAAGTGATAACATCCCAAGCCTTCGCCATGGCAATGCTCTCGTCTTTGGTGTATGGCTTGCCCCGGTTGGACCCAGAACCAGAGCCACCGCTACCGCCAGTGCCACTGCCCTCGCCACTCGGAATGCCGGCCCCGCTGCCCGTGCGCCCACCGACTTGGCCGGTGCCACGACTGCCGCCTCCGCCCCGACTGTCGCTACCTCCTCGGGTCGGAACGGGCGTTTCCACCCGTGCTGCCGGCGTATCTGGGATGCCAGAACTGAGCAGACCCATCATAGTATCAAATGCATCTTGATCTGCTTCGGTGAACGGAGATTGGCTGGCTTGGAAAGGGGAACCCGGACGCGGCTGATGAAGCGCGTCTAGGTTGGGTTTGTAATCTCCAAATGCGGAACGACTCAGATTCCGCTGTAAAGGTGGCGGAGTTGGAGAAGACCTCCACGACTGAGATGGATGAAGGGGTGGACTCGATGCCCACGGTGGGGGAGATTGATTCTAACTCCAATGCTGGGACGGAGGAGCATATCCGCCAAAGCCCGACGGCTGAGAAGCATATCCGCCAAAACCCGATGGCTGCGATGGATAGGCCGAGGGGTTTGATGGATTGCTGCCATATCCCGATTCCTGAGAGTCGGGTGATTCGTCGTCTCCTCGGTGCATTTTTTAGAGAGTGGTTGTGTAGATAGTGAGTGGATGGATTTTGTGAAAATGGTGAAAAATAGGTGGTGGGGAGTGGTATTTATAGAGGAAAAAAAATTTAAAATCGCGCCGCATGCGCCGCGGCGGATGTCCGCACTATAGTCGCCGCGCCTATAGGCGCGGCTATGTCCCCCCCGCCGCGTCCTCACCCCGCACCCGGCGTCCACTATAGTGTCGGAAATAAAATTTTGGGGCTATGGACAACAAAACTGAGGCTATGGACAAAAAATGGGGTGGGGCTATTGGGGGTGTCCGCCTTATAGTGGACACTCTTATGGGGTGGGGCTATTAGAGCGTCCACTATAACGTGGACGCGGCTATAGCCGCGAGCGGGGCGATGGCGGGGCGGAAGCGGGGCGGCTTATAGTGGGAAGGGTGTCCGCCGCGGGGGTGGACGCGGCGGGTGAGAGGGGGGACGGCGGACGCGGAATCTCCGCGAGCGGGGCGAGGACTCGGCGAGGGGGCTATAGCCGCGCCTATAGGCGCGGCGCCTATAGTGGCACGAAGATGAAGCCGCGGCGCTTGCATGCGATTTTTTTTTTTTTTACATTTCAATTCACCTATAAATACACCCCACTCCATTCATTATTTTCACACCATTCAAACACAACATCTATACAAATTTCTCTCACTACAATTTGGGGTCGGAAATGAACAATTTGTGGAGAGACAACTGGAATGCTCTGATTCAACAGGTGCAACACCAGGCCGCCCAGGAGGTAGCGGCCCGTTTGGCGGAGGATGCGGAGGATGCGGAGGATCCGATCCCTCGCACCATTACTCATCGGCGGACAATCCCACGAGACCACGTCGGTGCTCACCAACGTTTAATGGATGATTACCTCGTGGATAGCCCCCGTTATCCACCCGAGATATTCCGCCGGAGATTCAGGATGTCGCAGCGGATGTTCAACTATATAGCGACGAATTTGGCGGAGCGTTACCGGTGCTTCACCCTCCGGCGTGATGCGTCTGGTCGGATCGGGCTGTCCACACAACAGAAGTGCACCGCTGCAATCCGACAGCTTGCCTACGCTGGACCAGCGGACATGTTCGATGAATACCTACAGATGGGTGAGACGACTAGCCTCACGGTGCTTAGGCAGTTCTGTAAGGGGACCCGGGAAATTTTTGGTGGGGAGTTTCTACGGAAGCCCAACCCGGATGAGTGTCAGCGCCTACTTGATATGCACGGGTCGGTGCACGGCTTCCCCGGAATGTTAGGAAGCATCGATTGCATGCATTGGGAGTGGAGGAACTGCCCCGTGGCATGGAAAGGCCAGTTCACTACTGGATTCAAAAGCAAACATCCAACGATGATACTGGAAGCCGTGGCGGACAACCGTCTGAAGATCTGGCATGCGTATTTCGGCGTGGCAGGTTCGAACAACGACATCAATGTTCTTCAGTCGTCGCCTCTCTTCAACGAGGAGTGCCGGGGGGAGGGGCCAGAAATCAGCTTCGTAGCCAACGGTACGCAGTACAGTAGGGGCTACTATTTGGCAGATGGAATATATCCGCGGTGGCCCGTATTCGTGAAGACTGTCCGCCAACCGGTAGGACCGAAGAAACAATATTTTGCGCGCAAACAAGAGAGTTCTAGGAAGGACGTTGAGCGGGCTTTTGGTGTCCTCCAATCGCGGTGGGCTATTATACGGTGTCCGGCACGAGTTTGGCACGAAGATGATGTCGCGAATATTATGTTAGCCTGTATCATATTGCATAATATGATAATAGAAGATGAAGGATTTGCGGCAGAGCGATGAGCGCCGGAAGAGGGTGCAAGTACAAGTCACGGTGTCGCCTCCGCGCCGATCCAGATGGGCGTACCATGGAGCAATGAATATTTGATCCAACGCTTCGCTGATATGCGCAGGACCACATCACATAACACACTGCAGTCCGATTTGATTGAAGAAGTGTGGGCACGTAGGGGAGGTAGTGGCGTTGTGTAAACTTGGTAGTGATTTGTACTAGATTCAATGTAGTGTGTGATTTTAATTTTAATTTAGTGTGTAATTCTAATTTTAATTTTAATTTTATTTTGTATTTTATTTTTATTTTTATTTTTATTTTTAATTCGTATAGTCGGCTTCTTCTAATCCACTAAGAGCCCGATAAATTTGTTCTTAATTACTTGAAATATTATAAAATGAAAGTTGATTATAAAATTTGGGGCTATTGGAGGTGTCCACTATAGTGGCGGACACAAAATTTTGGGGCTATGGACAATAAAATTGGGGCTATGGATAAAAACTGGGGCGGGGCTATTGGGCGTGTCCGCCTTATAGTGGACACCCTTAGAGCATCTCCAATAGGTTAGGACGTCAAATAGCCCTCAAATAGCCTTCACACTGCCACATCATCAGCACTACAATTCTCCTGCCACATCAGCTTGCCACATCAACTGGACATCAAATAGCCCTCACATAGCCTTCACACTACCTATCCACATCACTAATAACAATTATATAATTTAATTTACACTCGTATCAACATACGGAATTTAATTTACGAGACAAATACGGAAAATTCGAATAATAATATTAAAATTTAAAAAGTACATTAATTTTTTAAAAAAAGTACAATAATTAAAAAAAATTACATTTAAAAAATTACATAAATTTGCATAAAAAAATTCATCATACGCTCGTACTCATCCGCATCCCCACAACTACCACCGGCATTACTCATTTCTTAAATTGATCTTGAACAGAAAGTAAGGTAGAGAGAATACTCGTTAAAACAAGTGGTGCGAATGAAAATGAGGTTCAACGCGCGTATATATAGTGTTTTCGAAAAAAAAAAAAAAAAATTTAAATCCGACGCCGGTTTGGCGCCGATCCGGGACACACAATGGCGCTCGTGAGGATCGGCGTCGGAACCGGCGTCAGCGCGGGAATCGCCATGGCGACGCCGATTTCGCCGACGCCG
Source organism: Salvia splendens (assembly GCF_004379255.2). Taxonomy (NCBI): domain Eukaryota; kingdom Viridiplantae; phylum Streptophyta; class Magnoliopsida; order Lamiales; family Lamiaceae; genus Salvia; species Salvia splendens. Next base: position 17,579,720 of record NC_056047.1, on the reverse strand, counting down.
GTTCCAATGGTTCGGCGTAGGTGAAAAATCGGCGTCGCGGTGGTGACGCCGGTTATTGGAGATGCTCTTAGGGTATCCACTATGGATAGCCGCGGGTTGGGGCGGTAGCGGGGCGAACCACAGTGTAGGCGACGTCCGGAGCGCTGACGTGGTACTCTGGGTCCCATAAGCACTGCTGCACAGCTACACCACAATTACTACAGAATATTTATTTCTACTCCCTCTCTCTCTCTCTCCAGCTTCGTTCTCAGCTAAACAATTTCACACAATTCATCTCATCCTCGCCCCAACCCAGATCCCTAAATTTTTTTAATTCCTCTGTCTGCTGCTTAAAGCTTGCAACTTTACCTCCAGAAATCGAAGCCGTAATTTATTTCCAGGTTTTCAGTGCTCGTTTCAACCATTAAATCTTTTGTTTTCAGGTGAATTTCCGTCGGTTACAATCTCTGTAGCTTGTTTTCTTTCGCCCCCCTTTTCACTGTAGTATTTTCCAATTTGGTTGACCTGGATAAGCTAGAATAATTTTTCCCCCATTCATCAGCTGACCGGAAAATCAATTTTTATTCTTGTTAAGCATTTTTTTTATAAATTGAAGTTAGGGTTTTGATTTAACTCTCCATTTGACCAGTTTGATTGCTCGGTATCAGATATCTAGGCACGATGTCTTTGTGTGTTCATCTCTGAAATTAGGGTTTCAGTAATTTAGCGCAATTCGTGCCTTTCATTTTTTAGAATTGGGTGCTTCAGTTTGGTATTATCTGTTGAGAATCGTAGCTGTGCTCGGTAAATTTTGCAATGGCAGAAGAGAATGCTAATTCAATGAACCTCGATCTCAATTTGGGGCCAGTTGATAATTCTAGTGATGGTGGTGGTGAGCCTCGGTCGGGTACCTACATGGACCTTGCAATGAACTTTGAGGATTGGTTAGACAGTCCAGTTCATCGCGTTAGGGAGGCCGTTAGGCAGAGAAATCATAGGTGGCGATCGTTTTGGAGGCAGCTCCCGATCCCCTCAGAAACAAGGAATCTTGCTTTGGAATTGGCTGATGGGAGTGCACCGCAGATCGGTGAAGGCAGTGTGGCATCTGAGGATAGGCCAATTGGGGTAGCTAAGATATGTGAGACCGTGGCTGGTTCTGTTGAGGACGAGGATCTCGGTAAGAAGAAAGAGGGTGCTAAGAGCAATGGTGAGGAAGGGAGTTTCTTTGATTGCAATATATGCTTAGATTTAGCCAAGGATCCCGTTGTCACTTGCTGTGGCCACTTGTTTTGCTGGTCATGTCTATACCGTTGGTTGCATCATCATTCTGATGCTAAGGAGTGTCCCGTTTGCAAGGGAGAGGTCTCCACTAAGAACGTGACGCCTATATATGGCCGTGGCAACGTTGTCCGCGACCAAGATCTTGATTCTAGCCTCAAGATCCCTGTCAGGCCCCATGCCCGCCGGATCGAGAGCTGGAGGCAGACTATACAGAGGACTGCAACAGCCTTCACTATTCCCGTGGAGGAGATGATCAGGCGCCTCGGGAGCGCCTTTGACATAAACCGGGAGCTAGCTCAGATACATTCCCGGCACCCTGATGGCCTCCGCGACTCCCCAGAGAGGAGCACGGCTTTGCTCAACCGGTTCTTGACTTCTAGAGGAATGCGCAGGGAAAGAACTCCGACGCCCCCACTTGATGACGTGATTGACCTAACCGAGGGCAGCCCTCCCAACTACGAGACGAGAGAGAGGGAAAGGGAGAGGGATAGCCGTCGTCTCACATCACTGTTGCTTCGCAGATCAAGCTCCCATCGAGCTGCTTCATTGTCTAACCTCACATCTGCAGTCAACTCAGCGGAGTCTCTTGCTGCCATTGAGTCGTATTTCCAGAGCAATGCGGTGGAGAGGAGCCCGGAGCTGCCCCTTCCGGTGGTGGATGATAGGGATTCTGTGTCCAGCATTGCTGCTGTGATACACTCTGAGAGCCAAACTGTGGACAATGCCATAGAAATCGATTCCACTGTGGTGCTCTCAACTTTGTCTTCGAGGAGGAGGAACGATGCTTCGAGAATCTCGGACGTTGACAGTGGAGATTCGCGCGCCCCACGGCGTAGGAGGCTCAACTGAGGGTGGTATATAACCAGAGGGATTTAGATATGCTTTTAACATTCAATTTGTGTTTCTCAAGTGTTTACAGTGGAGGTTTTTACCTACAAAAACTAGTAACTATATAATCATGTCTCAAGTTTTGTTCACTAGTTTTATGATTTTTCCTTATTTTTTTGTAGTTTAATGTTTGTTCAATCAAATCATATGTGTAGCTTGTCAAATTTATGATGAAAAAGAAGCACATTGGGTCAGATTTGTCAAACATGTGACCTTATACTACTTGACATGTTTCCAAATCAATTAATTCTAGGTGCTTTTCAAATCCAGATATTGTATTGAAGAAGTTGGTATACAACAAATCATAGGAAACAATATTCATGTACACTGAAAATGTTATTCTCTTTGAAATTCAATCTTAACCTTCCATGAATCAAGATGTATGGATTAGATTGGTTTCTGATCCTTCCCTACAAATTCCTCATTTAGTAATAAGATTATTTATAACGAATATGAGTTTTAGATGCACCCCATCTTAAAGTAATGACAATCATACTCAGAATTTGTATGGAAATATTAATGCTCTCGCCGTCCACGATTAAGTGACATAAGTTGACTCGATTCAAGTTTTAAAAACTATACTCTGGAAAGTGGATAGAAAAAATTAGTAAATTGTGTCCTACTTTAATATAGTATGAGTAGTTTTATAAAAATAAGATATGTTAGTGGAATGTAGAATCTGAAGTAGTAGTAAATAGTAAATAAGACACTTAATTTTGATGGACAAAAAAGGAAATTTGAGATAATTAATAGTGGATAGACGGAGTATATTATACAAATTTATAGAGATTGTTTTAATTTGAAAAGAACATCAAAGTACACCATTTCTATCTCTCTTTGTTGGTTAGGGTATCCACAGTGGTGATAGCCCAGCAATAGCCCAGCCATAGCCCAGCCACAAACTCCTCCTGCCACATCATCAATACTAAAAATCCTCCTGCCACATCAGAAATAGCCCAGCCATAGCCTAGCCATATCATAAATAGCCCAGCCACATCAATAGCCACATCACTAATAACACAATATACGGAATTTAATTTACGAGACATATACGGGAAACATTAATAATACTATTTTAATTTTAAAAAAAATTTAAAAATTTTAAAAAAAAACAAAAAAAACGCTGGGCGATGCGCTGGGCGATCCCGACGCTGCAATGGCGCCGAGCGGATCGCCCAGCGCCCGTCGACCGCCTAGCGCTAGGCGATTTTTAATTCCGAAAAACCGCTCGGCGGTTTTCGGAAGCTGCAATGGTTCGCCTAGCGACCGCCTAGCGCCGGCGCTTGGCTAGGCGGTGCGCTAGGCGCCATTGTGGATAGCCTTATGGGACATAAAATGGTCTAACATATATAGAACGATGATCAAAATGTTAGGGAAAGGGAAAATCATGAGAAAGTGGCAAGTGCTGCTTCATTTCCAAGGCATCACCGCCACTATTATTTTGTCAGTATTTAGGCATGCCTCGCCCATTTCCATTTTTCGCCTATTTCAAGTGCGTTTCTTTTCTTTTTTTGTCAATATATTTTATTGAAAGAGCAGGTTTGCGTCAGGTGTCGTTTAAGCCCAAGTGTATTCTACTGATCAGGATAAAACAAGCCCCAACTAATCCTGAACCTGGTATCAATAATTCCTCAACCATTTTCTACTGGGTAGTATAGTGAAGGTAGAGGTTGAATCCCACACAGATGGTGACGATTTAGAGTGATTGTGGTGATATTCTGGAAGGTTTGGTTAGCTACCACGCTTTGGGTTGAGACTTATCTATGTTGGAATTTAAGGTGGTACTCTACTGACTAGGAGGTGTGAGAGACGTTTGATAAGCAGCTGTGTACGAGAGAGTAGGGGACATTATGTCTCTGAAAAAATGTGTAAGGTACGAGACTACTATAAAAAGCTAAACGGAATATCAGAGGAAAATAGGTAGTTAGGTGACTAGACTGACAGATCTGTAGGGTACCGCCTGAAAAGGTAGAAAAAGTAAAGGACAAAAGCAAAAAGTAACTAAAAAAATAAAAGTGGTCCCAAACTTAGATGGAGATGTTGTCTTCTTCAACATAAATCAAATCAGATCAGCAAAACCAGATTCATCACCATAAAAACACAGATTAACAACTTCAAGAACACGGATCTACAATTAAAACTTCAAATCAAAAGATCGAACACTGAAACTGCAATTATGCTTACTGGCCAACATGCAGGGTGGCAGAAATCACGTAAACTGGGTTTTCACACTTAACTAATTCAGATCTAAAATCTAACAGCTATCTAGACTTGCAAACTCAGAGAGATTAACTACAGAAATTAAAACATGCGATTCCACACTGGAAATTACCGTAACAGCTAGATCTAAGCTATCTAGGCAGAATGAAGCGAAAACAAACATGAACCGATGCTGGAAAACAACTTCATATTCAATAAAACGTTTGGATCACAACTAAGACTTCAAAGTAAGCAAATATTTAAAGTGCAACAAATCCAATCGTAAGAAAACAGAATGCGATTAACTAAGAAAGCAATAAAGATTGTTTGCCACTCCGGGCGATAAAACTGTTGACACTGCGAGACACGCTGACTGGAACGAGAGAAAAGAACTCCGGCGAACTGATGATCTTCAAGTGACCATGGCTGTGGCGAGGAACGAGAATCACGAAGGATAATGCTGAAGGAGTGATCTACCGAAGAGAGATTGCTAACTAAGCGTAGGAGTTAACTAACTAATTGATGATAATTCTCTCTCCAAGTGGCTTCCTTTTATAGGGAGGCATCCCTTGATTTTTAGGGTAGACTTCAAACATGAAATGACTCTTTTGCCCCCTTGCTTGCGGCTGATCTTCCCAGCTATCCTTCTTCTCCATCTCGAGCCTTTTTGGCATGCATACTGGTCAGGATAGCAACATCCTGACGCCCTTTTCGCCTGAAGTATCTGAAGCTTTGCCTACTGGCTAGAACACTCAACCTGCACACTTAAGCAACTGTTTTGCAGATATAATTCAATTATGCACATCATACTGACCAGTAACCAAGGCCTAGAATACGACTTATCATTTATACATGAAAATAGAAGAGGATCTATTCAGTTGAACCAAATCTATGAAATATTCCTCTCGACCTTTAAATAGTTACTTACACATATTTTACTATAAATGTTTAAAGGATAAGGTCAAATTTAAGTCTATATTAAGTTATTAACTGATTGATTAATTGGATGAATTGCATTGTAATTTTATACGTAAAGCATGAAATGGTATCATCTATATTCTATGACAAGCTAGTATGTAAAAGGAAACGAAATAGCCTCGAACGTAATTCAAGAGATAAACATGTAATCTTGTTTCAATTAAAACTAAGGTTGACCACACCCAGTGGTGTATAATAAAGATTATTTTTAGTGTTTATACTTGAAAATATTTCATTTATAAAATGGTACTCTTCTTAGATGTTTATGAAATTAGTAAATTGTGTCTACTTGAAATTTGAGTACATTGTAGCTAGGGCTGGCAATTTTTGACACGACACGATAACACGACACGAACCGGCACGAAAATAATGGGTTTGGGTCAGAGCTTATTGGGTTCGTGTCCTTATCGGGTCGACCCGTTAAGGACACGAAAATTTCGTGTCGTGTTCGTGTCGTGTTTGTGTCAGGTTCGTGTTATCCGTTAACAATACGTGTCAGTATCGTGTTCGTGTCGTGTCCGTGTTATCCGTTAACAAATATAATTTTAATATTATTAATTCTTATTATTTTCATTTTTAATAGGTTTAACCGTTATCAGGTCGTGTTGTTATCGAGTCGTTATCGTGTCATCTCGTGTACGTGTTGTTATCGTGTCGTGTTGACCCGAATTGGTTCGTGTCGTTAATGGATTCGTGTCGTGTTCGTGTCGTGTTCGTGTCTGAGGGTTTCGTGTCGTGTTCGTGTTCGTGTTTGAGGTTTTCTTAACGGGTCGTGTTCGTGTTTGTTGTTATCGTGTTCGTGTCGTTATCGTGTCGACACGATAACGACCCGACACGCACGATTTGCCACCCCTAATTGTAGCCCTCTATTCTTAATTGAATCCGCCACTTACCACACCTTAATAAATTAAATCATAGGATCCAACAAAGCTATGGATGTAGGGATTATTAAATGGTTAAGAATTAAGCCCTCTATTATCATTTTTTATGAATTTGTTCATGTTATCATTATGACTAGATTGATTCAAGTAATGTTTTTTTGTTATATTAATCAAATATTTAAGCATAAAAATGTTTGACTTTATGCCCTTGAGCATTTTTTTGCATCATAAAAATATTTAACTTCAAAGTTGTACCTATTTTTAGAGTGTTAGTAATTATTTATAGTACCAAATATTGCACTTTTAGTTTTAAGTCAAGAACCCATTATCTACATTTATTTATCCAATATTAATGAACAATAATCCGTTAGATTTCATATATTTAGTTAATGTGTAGAGAGTTAGTTCAAAACTTAATTTCAAAATAAGACATTAGATCTCTTTCATAAGTGGGAAAAAGGGTACTTGTGTAAGTGATTAAAGTACTAATGAGCACTGACTATTGCTCCATTAATTAATTATACCTGGAATTAATCTTAGTCAACCATAACTAATGTTTTTTAACCACAAACAAACAAAATCATTAACAATTCACACATTTTTCGAGCCCATGTGTAGCTACACAAAACTCCTGCACCAACAGATTACACATTTCTCTGTTACATACAATTGGATCATCACCAATGTTCTTCTTCCATTGTATCTACCTATATTCTTCAAGTAAAAAGAAGAAAATGTATACTAATAAACAACAATTGGATCCTAACCCAAGTCCCAAGTGTTTCATCTTGTGTAACAACACAGCTAACATAACACACAGTAGTATAGAATAGACGACGAAACACCATTCGCGATAGAGGATCCCGTGTGAATGCACACACCTCGAATGTGCAATGTATAGTCTTTACTTCGCCTAAGCCCTCTTGTGCGATTGCTGTTTCTGGTTCAGCCTCACCAGCAGCTCCGCGTAGAGGATCTCGTTCCATGCATCGGGCACTCCCGGGAGGCCCTAATGGCTGCAATCTTAGAAGATCAGTGGCGACCGCCTCTCCTCCTCTGTGTAATTCAGCTTCCTGTATATCGAGGGATGCCCATCCTTCCGATAATCTGTCAATTTCGTTATGTTCATGTATCCTACCGAAGTTTTCATCCCTCCAAAAACACGCTCAAGAACACTCATCTTGTCCAGATACGGCGAAAGATAAGCATCATTCTTGATTGGCTCTGTTTCATTGTCACATGCCCCCCCCCCAGAATTCCACTGCCCTCCACTGAAAAATTTATGTTCATTGCTTATTGTTAGGATTGGCACACACAAGGCTTTCACACACTCAATAAGATCACACACACACTCACTGTTGTATGAGATCACACAATGCAGAAAACACACACACTCACACTTTGAGTATTGAAGATGATAAACTTGGAGAGAAAACTGGAAAACTCTTTATTGATTAAACTCTTTTTAAACTACATACACGGTGAGCTTTTTAAAGCTCTATAATCAAGTAGCAACTGCTACTAACTAACTACAAGAAGAATCAAGAAAGCAAGAAGAATAACCGCTACATCTCAGCTAACTAACTGCTGCTTCAACGGCTAGTTCGGCTAGGTTGCTTCTACCTTCTCGGTTCAAGACCGAACTCCTTCCTCGGCTTAATACCGAACTCCTTCTCGGCTTACAACCGAACTCCTTCTCGGCTTACAACCGAACTCTTCCTTCTCGGCTCATTCCAGCTCAACGCCGAGCTTCCTTACCGAGCTTCCATACCGAGCTTCCTTACCGCTGAGCTTACCGACTTCTGCCTTCTTCTTCTTCTCGGCTAGTTCCAGGCTAGTTCCAGCTCGGTAAGCCGAGCTTACCGAACTCCTTTCTAGCCGAGCTTCTTCCAACTGAAATGAGCACTCCATTATTACAATTCTCCACCTGAGGGCTCATCTCAGTTCTTGCACAAACATTGATCAATTTCTTGCAACTGATCAGCTTCCTCTCCTTTCCATCTGTATTCAGCTTGGATTTGTCCACCAAAATCCATGTTTTGTTCTTGAGTAAAGACTCTATTTCCTCATTCATGGCTTCAATCCATCTTTCTCTATCTTTACTCTGCATAGCTTCTTTATATGTGAGTGGATCTGCACCATCAATACCTTCAGCTGCACACAGAGCATAATACACAACATCAGAGAACTTTGTTGGTGGCTTTGTTTCTCTTCTAACTCTGTCCCTTGCAAGCTGATAGTCTCTGATAGAGTCTGATATAGACTCACCAGCCTGGTTGCCCTGAGTTGGAGCCTCTTCTTTATCTGAATCAGACTCTCTCCCTGAGTCAATAACTCCACCTGCTCCTAGGCCAACCCCCACAGGCTCCACCTTGAAGAAATCACCCTCATCTTCATTGGAGTCCGGCTTATCTTTCAGGTATGGCATCTGATCCTCCAAGAACACCACATCCCTACTCACCAAGACCTTCTGCTTACCGGGCTCAATACACCAGAGCCTATACCCCTTAACACCCCTCTGATACCCCAGCAAGATACATTTCAGAGCCCTAGCTTCAAGCTTACTTTGCCTAGCATGAGCATAGGCCACACACCCAAACACCTTGTATTTTGAGTAGTCACTATGAGCTCCATACCACATGTAATCAGGAGTTTCAGATTTCAGGGCAGTAGATGGGCATTTATTGATGAGATAGGCTGCTGTATACACAGCCTCACCCCAGAATCTGCTGCTCAAACCAGACCCAAGAAGTAGGCACCTCACCCTCTCTAGGATTGTCCTATTCATCCTTTCCACAACACCATTTTGCTGAGGATTACCAGGAACAGTCCGGTGCCTCTTCATACCCTTCTCTTTACAAAACAGATCAAACTCAGCAGACAAGAACTCTAGGCCATTGTCTGTCTTTAAGCATTTAACACTTCTACCCTTCTCTAGCTCAACCTCCTTACACCATATCTTGAACTTTGTGAGTGTTTCAGATTTTTCTTTAAGAATATATACCCACAACTTCCTTGTATAGTCATCAATGATAGCTAGATAATATTTTCCTCCACCAATTGAACACACCGGTGAAGGCCCCCAAAGATCACTATGTATGTAGTCTAAAGGGGCTGTAGAAGAGTGAATACCTGTAGGATAGGGTGCCTTCTTAGCCTTTCCAAGTATACATTGCTCACAGGGGTCCATCTTGTTGAAATCTCCAGAGATCAGACCCTTCTTGATGAGTTCTTTCAAGCTTCCTTCGGCTGGGTGGCCCAATCTCTTGTGCCATAGCATTATGGAATCATCTGACACTGCATTGCTTTCTCCATCAACAGCCTTAGCCTTCAGATAATAGAGAATATGCTCTCTGTCAGCCTCCATCATCACTGCATCTCCAGATTTCACAAACAATTTTCCTTGACTCATCAATATGGTGAACCCTTTCTGCTCCAGCATTCCCAATGAGATGAGGTTCCTCTTTACTTCTGGAATATACCTCACCCCAGTTAGGATCTTTATAGAGCCATCTTGTAGGCTTAGCTTTACCTTCCCTATTCCTTTGATCTGACAAATGTGGTTATTACCAAGAACAACCGTACCCGATGCTTCTTGAAGATCATGAAACCAGCTTCTATTGGGGCACATATGGAAGCTGCACCCCGAGTCCATTATCCACCTATGACTGACCCCACTATCACTGATATTCATGAGTTGAGCCGGGGGATCAGCACTCTCCACACAATCAGATTGATTGTGTCCCTCTGAGGCCATCTTTCTCTTCCATGCATGACAATCTTTCTTCAAATGTCCAGGTTTCTTGCACCAATAGCACGCTCTGGTTTCCTTCTGAGCATCAGAACTTGAGGGTTTAGGGCCCTCAAACTTCTTCTTGAAGTTCTGCTTCTTGAACTTCTTCACATTCAAGGCCTCTGCAGCTTGAACATTGGAGCTTGCAGAGCCTCTGTTGGCTGTCTTCTGGAGTTCTTTGGCCATCAAGGCTGAATAGACTTCTGCATAGGTGATAGGTTTATCTCTTCCATAGATAATTGCATCACTTAGCTGGTCATACGAGCTAGGCAAGGCATTCAATGTGAGAATGGCCTTATCCTCATCTGAAATCTTGACATCAACAGATCTCAGGTCATCAATGATCTTGTTGAACTCCTCTAGCTGCTCAATGATGGACCTATCTCCAGAAAAACTATAGGCATACAGCCTCTTCTTGAGATACAGCCGGTTAGCCAAGGATTTGGCCAAGTAAACTTCATCTAACTTGTCCAAGATCTCCACCGCAGTCTTGGCTTCTTGAACTTCCCTCAAGACCTTATCTCCAAGGCACAGAATCACTGCAGAATGTGCCTTGAGCTGCATTTCCTCCATCTTTGCCTGAGCTTTTTCATCAAGCACTGGAGCCTTTCCTCTCTCCTCTGGTTTTGCAAGAACTGCCGCCAAGCCTTGTTGAATTAAAACCGCCTTCATCTTCATCTTCCACAGGCCATAATCATTCTTGCCTGTGAACTTTTCTGCATCAAGCCTTGCTGCCATCTCTGAAACCGTTTGATCCTCTGCAAATCAGTTTCAATATCCCTTTCCCACAGACGGCGCCACTTGTTAGGATTGGCACACACAAGGCTTTCACACACTCAATAAGATCACACACACACTCACTGTTGTATGAGATCACACAATGCAGAAAACACACACACTCACACTTTGAGTATTGAAGATGATAAACTTGGAGAGAAAACTGGAAAACTCTTTATTGATTAAACTCTTTTTAAACTACATACACGGTGAGCTTTTTAAAGCTCTATAATCAAGTAGCAACTGCTACTAACTAACTACAAGAAGAATCAAGAAAGCAAGAAGAATAACCGCTACATCTCAGCTAACTAACTGCTGCTTCAACGGCTAGTTCGGCTAGGTTGCTTCTACCTTCTCGGTTCAAGACCGAACTCCTTCCTCGGCTTAATACCGAACTCCTTCTCGGCTTACAACCGAACTCCTTCTCGGCTTACAACCGAACTCTTCCTTCTCGGCTCATTCCAGCTCAACGCCGAGCTTCCTTACCGAGCTTCCATACCGAGCTTCCATACCGAGCTTCCTTACCGCTGAGCTTACCGACTTCTGCCTTCTTCTTCTTCTCGGCTAGTTCCAGGCTAGTTCCAGCTCGGTAAGCCGAGCTTACCGAACTCCTTTCTAGCCGAGCTTCTTCCAACTGAAATGAGCACTCCATTATTACACTTATCAAATCAAGATTAGAACAAAATCAATCCGAGAATGTGAAGGGATTCACCTGAAATGCGAGGCTGAGTAGCCTCTGAAGAACACGAGAGACTTTCTTGGATCGACATTGGCATCAATCCATCTGCCCCACGTCGTTATTGCTCTGCAAAAGGCCTCAAGAACATTCAACTCGCTATACACATGGCTACCTTCTTGATAGTAGTCCTGCCTGAGAAAATGTAACATGATTCTTTAGCAACAACACAAACTAAAGTTGATTTGTTTCTAAAATTTTATACCCTTTTGAGGTCTTGTCATGAGTCCACCAGTGACCAGTGTTGAACAAGAGCACATCTGCATCTTTGTACTTATCAGCAAAGCTGCTGACTAGATCAAGTCGAAGCGTCTCCTTCTTCGTCCCGTTCTTCTCTGTGAATTCCCATTCTTGAACCAAGAAAGGAGACACGAACAACTCCACCGTGAGTTGAAGTCCTAAACGGATTGACAATACCAAGTTATAGCAACGAACAAATCAAAATTTCATCGAAAAAGGGATCATTCGCTTACTTCAAATCGAAACGAATAAGAAGCTTCGCTTCGAAAAAATTGCCTCCCTGAAACCTCATACACTTTTTTCTCATCTTTCACAGAGTTTTTCAGAATGCAAATGAGTGATTCCCACATATTCCTATGTAGAGAATCACCAACAAAACCAGCCGTTTCCCTCTCAGCATTTCCAACATATGGCTTCCATTCAACCTGAATATCTCCAACATTTAACACAGTGCAGATGAATATGATTCAATCAATGCAATTAGTTAAGATGTCACTCTATCTAAACACCTACTCTACACAAAAAGGAAATTCAATTACTGTAAAATTGTTTATTACTATAAATCAATACACACAAACCAGGGCAGATCGCAGGATTTAGGCTTCCATTTAGGCTTAAGGTAGGAATTATCAGGCCTGCCATTGAGGAAACAGTTGAACTGTTCATCAATCAATGAGCAAGAGCCAGGCTCGTACAACGGATAAGACTCATCTCTCACCCAATTTCCATCAAACAGATCACACTCGGACAACTCATCAATCACCCTCGAATAATCGACAACATTCTTCACCAATGAAGCCGAATTCGCAATTGCGCTGTGGTTCCTCCTCAGAGACCTCCGCATCGAGTCCGATTACTGATCGGTTGATGAGAAACCTCCGCATTCGTAGTTGAATTAGGATTGGACGATGAATTGGGGAAGAGGAAGAAGACAATCGAGGAGAAATGCGATGTGTGAGACCCGTCGGACGGAGCTGAGGAGCTGATGACGTCAGGGGTGAAGGCGATGGAGACGAAAACTAGGGCGTATGCGATGGAGGCGGTTTTAGTGGCTTTGGAGAGTGAGAGGTTGGTTTTGAAGTAGGAGAGGAGAGTTCCGCCGTTGAGAGGGGCGTACTTCGCTATATCTGCCATTGCAGTTGCAGAGAGAGACTACTGTTTTGTTTGTCTTCGTGAGAGAGAAAGATAGATACAATTGCTGTATGTATATCCTCTGCAATGTGTATATTGTGTGAAATGAAACATGAAGAAATACCGTTAATGATTTGATATGATTTAACCAAATTTATTTAGGCATATCTAAAAATGAGTATTCCGATTTAAGAGTGATTAAGAAGTGTGATTAAAAAACAAAGCACCGTCATTAGAGCATCCGCAGCGGTGCTCGCGCCGACGGGCGGCACCGCCCTGCTCGCCGCTACGCTCTTGTCGTTGGCACGGTGCTACTCGATACATCGAGCACGTCCGTGCCAGCGAGCAGCTGACGTGGCGTTTGCCGTTGGCAATTTCTTTTTTTTTTAAATCAGATTTTAATTAAAAATCCGAATAAATATAAAAAAAATATTTTCCCACTTCCCAAAAAATTATATCCGTTCTCTCCCAACTTTTAATTTATTTTGCCCCAAAAATTCACATTTTCATCTATAAATACTCACACTTCCACACAAAAAATTTCACACCACACTACACAATTCTCATCTAAATTCTCTCATCTTCTCTTATCAATTCTCAATCTTTCACTCTTACTTACAAAAAAAAATGTCTGGCTCCGGCGATCACCCTTCTGACTCCCGTGGTTGGAACCACGAATGGTTCGGCTCACAACCATTTCCTAGTCCGGAAACGCAATTTCCGGCCCCTCTTCAAACCTAAGGTTCTCAAGTTCCGGGTGGCTACCGGCCTTACCCGGTGGACAACCAAGATGCCCCCAATGGGCGATACGGGTGGGCACCCGAACCCAGATCGGGAGGGAGCGGCGGCGGCTCTCAAACTCCTCCTCTTCCTACTCCTACTCCTACTCCTCGTGGTGTCCGCAGCCCGTACACTCCGGCGGAGATGAATCAATTATTCAAAGCATATTTGATTATCTCCGAAGATCCGAAGATAGGCACGAACCAAAGCGGGGATAGGTTTTGGTGGCGCGTCTCTCGCCGGTACAATGAAAATCGCCCGGCTGGAACCATCGAGCGCAATGAGAGTATGGTGCGCAATGCCATATTCAGAGCCAACGAAGAAATCCAAAAGTTCCAGAGGTATTACCTCCAGGAAGAATGGTCGACGGGGAGCGGTAGGAGCGAGCTCGACATCATCAGTCCCGCCTTGGCCACCTACCAATCCATAAATTACAAACCGTTCAAGTACCTCAGCGTTCGGCAGTAGATGTGTGTGCATCCGAAGTATAGGGGAGACGTATCATCCTCCTCCAGCTCCTCCAGTAAACGGTCGAGGTCGGTATCCTTATCCGACGCCGGAAGGGATGAGGTGGCTAGCCAGCTCGCCGGAGCTAATTTGGGTAGCCCCGACGCCGGCCCAAGCAGTTCCCAATGCCAACCGCAAGGAAGGAAGAAGGAGACGACCAACCGCCGTCGCGCCGCGACTCCATCCGCCCCCGCTCCAGCTCCTGCTCCCTTTGTGCCACCTCAACCCCCCACCAACTCATTGTGGACCCTTTTGGCCCAACTCAATTTGGCCGATAGGTCAAATATGACCTCCGAGCAACTTGATTCACATTTGGCAATGATACGGAGTCTCCGAAGAACATTGGGGATAGGGCTAGAAAAATAGTCTTCCACGAGGGTATTTTTTAGCCTATAATTATGTATTTTTAACTTTTTTGGATTTTAATTATGTAATTTTAAATTTTTAGTATTTTAATTATGTAGTTTTTAATTTTTTTGTAATTTGTAATAGTATTCCGGATATTTTTAATGCATTTTTAATATTGTGGAAAAGTTTTTATTTAAATTCAATAATAGAATGGTGGGACCCTTGAGCATGTCCTTGCGGAAGAGCATGAATGCGGGTGTTGTCCTCTTGTCTAAGAGCAGGAAGTAAAAAAGTAATAAAAGTGGGTCCGGGCCCACATCCGTGCTCTTGGCAAGAGCACGGATGGGGATGCTCTTAAGCCTCAGTTTGTGTCAGACAAAAGAATTAATTGCGAATATAAACTATATTTAGTTGACACGGATAAGGATGCTCTCAAGCCTTAGTTTGTGTCAGGCAAAAGAATTAATTGCGAATATAAACTATATTTAGTTGACACGGATGGGGATGCTCTTAAGCCGCAGTTTGGGTCAACAAAAGAATTAATTGCGAATATAAACTATATTTAGTTGACCCTCACTGCAAAACAATTTTTTAAATAAAAAGAATTTAACTTGTTGGTTATCGAAATATATTTGGAAGTATTCAAGTGACGCAATAAACATTTTTGAAGACTCGCGCTACTTTTTAAATTTTTACTTGATTAGTGCATGTGTCGTTAAATGTATTTATAAATTTAAGAACAATCACGGGTTATTTGCAAAATACAAATTAGGGTTGTGACGGTACGGTATACCGCGCCGAAATGGCCATACCGCATATCGTACCGTATTGTGCGGTATGACCAAAAACCATACCTTTTGTTAGGTTTAGTATACTGAAAAGCATGTTTCGAGCGAGTTCGCACGAATAGAATCTTGCTTGTGTACGGAAAAACTCTACAATCCACTTTTGACCCGATTCAGTATTATTCGAGCATTTCGCAAGAATAGAATCAGTATATTATTACATTGTGTTTGCTTGTGCGTTTATAAGATGTTTTATAAACATTTAAATGCATAAGAAGTAAACAAAGCCTAAGTCTTTTGCTTAGTAGACTGGTTGTGGGCGTCGTCCACTTTAAGGTAACTACAGTCGGTTCTATGCAATGCTTTGCAAAAGAAAAAGAAGAATTTCACAACCTAGATATGCTTTGGCTACCTTTCGTGAAAGGTTGCAATGTCAGTCCGATTATTTCTAAGTCTTATTGAAATAAGATGACGTTGGTGTGGTATAGCACTGAATGGATCTAACAGCAAGACGAGTCTTTATGCTATCTACTGAAAGACGAGGTCTTGATAAATATCTATTTCTTAATCTACATACGTTAGCATTGAGCATACGATATTGAGTATCTACTACTTTGACTTACCAAAGGTGCGAGTTTTTCGTCACCCAACGATCCAGGTATATTGGGTAGTGGTGATCATTATCTAGCGGTGCTAGGATTGCTATTATGTTGAATCGTGCGCGAGGTGAGTCTCGTTTGATAATGTCCTCAAGAGGAGCTTGAACAAGGTTTTATTATTCGGAAACTGGCCAGTTGGAATTTAATAATTCCATGAATAATAAATAAGTGTTTCTTGCTAAGTCCACTCTTGGAATTAATAAGATGTTAATTAATTAAGTCCATAGCAGACTTTAATTAATTAATGGACATTTCTATCTTAAGCGCGGGAAATAAATAATAAACAAAGTGGAAACCCGGATTACTTGTAATTTCGGATTTGGAGAGGGAGTTCAATATTACGTCTGTAGTGGCTGCTCGTAATATTCCAATATAAGCTTGTATTAAATTGTGAGTTCAATTTAATTAGTAAAAAGCTAATTGGGGGAGCTCATATCCAAAGCCTTCCATATATCCCTGATTGGGCCCAATATGAACTATTATAAATAGGAGAATAAGAGAGACAGAAAAATCAATTATTTTCATCATGAAATTTCGCCCACTCTATTTTGGAGAAGGGGACGATTTTTCTAGTGATTTTCTCCTCCGTGAGTTTTTCAGCTCCTCCTCTGTGAAAAAGTTCTGTCTTCTTTATTCGAGTCCTAGTGTTTCGATAAGATCAGCCCACACTGATTTCGGAATACAGTTCGGGACACCAGTCAGAAGATCCGTGGTCTAGTATTGAAGATCATCGTGGAGAAGGCGCAAGCAATCGACGATTCTTTGGAGAATCAAATCGGTAACTCTAAACCGTTGAATTCATGTTTAGGATTTATATTCTATGAGCATGAATTATTTGCGTTCTAGCATGCAATTCTGTGTTAACATGTGAATAGATTAATCCCGTAATCGGTCAAATAGATTCCACGTCTGATTTATTTGTTTTGTACAAGTCTTCCGCTGTGCAAGGGGCTCCAAACCCCAAAAATTGGTATAAGAGCTAATTTTTAGCTCTGATTATGTGGATTAATTTCATGTTATATGATTTGCTTGAATGCATGTTTTTTATGCGTTTGTGCGTGGATTGTCCAAATATGATTACATGAAAATATTAATCGATATATGCATGTTTAATATATGTGTTGGAAAGAAATCAATTAGAATCATGTATTTAAGGAGAATTACCATGTGATTAGGAAATTAATTGGAAAGGATCCTTACCATGTTTAGCCATTGTTGAACATATTTATAGGGGTGTAAATTAGAATGTAAATCATAAGAGTGAATGAAGAAAATCTCTTCCTTTTATCATGGCATCAGAGCAAAGGCTCAGAAAAAATTCATCATAGCCTAAAATACCAAAATCTCGGCCAAACGGCTTCAACCTACATCACAGAATGTCAGACGACGAAGAAAAACCAAACCTCGACCACTCGAGGTTAAAGATGAGTAAAAACGTTACTCTACCAGTCAGACTCAAAGGAACAAACTACCCACTTTGGAAGAAACTAATGAGAATCGCGATTGTCGGCAGACGGGCAAACCGGCATATCACAGGTGTGCCAACACCACCGGAACCAGGGGAAAAAGGCTACACCGAATGGGAGGAATCCGACATGATTGTTTTTTCATGGATCCTCGACAATATCGATACGGATATTGTCGTGGATTTTGCTCACCACCACACTGCACAGGCTCTTTGGGAGAGCCTATCTGTCACCTTCGAGAGCGTCTCGGATCCGTACCTGCTCTACGACCTAGAGGAAAAAGCGGGAAAAATGATCCAGGGAGAACAGGGGCTCGAGATGTACTGGCGCCATCTACATGGGCTCTGGATCGAGATTGATCGATGCCAAAAATGCCCAATCGATTGTTGTGATAAGGGCGTCGGCCAGTTCAGAAAGTATGGAGGGACGAAGCGTTTGTTCAAGTTCTTAACGGGACTGAACGAACGGTATGATGGGATTCGACGGGACATTCTAAAAGAATGCCCACTGCCCTCAGCCGAGGCCGCATACGGATGGGTGAAACGAGAAGCTACCCGGCTCAAGATCAATGCACCGGCAACAAATTTGGATCTCCCAACCGGTGCAACCAACGATGGCTCATCATCGGGCGGAATAGGGTTGGGATTTGCAGCCCGAAATCAAACACCACAGCACCAAACCCAACCACCGCGCGCCGCCGCGCTACCACCAAACCGCCGAGGGTTTAAACCTGACAAATCCAGAATGTGGTGCACCCACTGTCAACGACCGAGACACACCAAGGAAAATTGTTTTCTCCTCGTCGGGTTCCCAGAATGGTGGGATGAAAGCCAAAAGGCGAGAGCACGACTCGCAATCGGAGTCGAAGAAGGAGGTGGATTGTTCCAAGAAACGACGGGCAACCGAGGAGCTGCCAACGCCCGAGGGAGAACAGGCGAGACCACCCAACAGCAGGGCGGTGGTGGCGGCAGGCGAGGCGAACCGGACCAGCGAATCGGAGAGGCCGCGTTTGCCGAACGGAGGGGGAGTTCTGTCGGAGGTAACGACGGATTAGGGAATGACAACCCTAATCCCCAAATTAACAAATCAATTTTATTGCATGCCCCCTCAAGTTTGGAAATGTTTAAAAAGGGACCCCCTTCTAGAAAAAATTATAAGCCCAGTCCCTGTAGTATAAATCATGTGCAAAAAGGTCCTCAGACTCAAAAAATCCGAAAAACTACCCCTATATTGCCTAAAAATTCCTTTTTAAGCCCAAATAGTTTTGCACCGTTGGAAAAAATCCCTATAGCATGTATGGCCCAAAGTAAAAATGATCCTAAGGAGAATGAATGGATATTTGATTGTGGAGCCACAGATACAATGTCTTATGATAAAAATTATTTTTCTGCATTTACTGATGCTACAAAGAGTTCGATACAAACTGCTGATGGGGAATTGACTGCTGTTAGTGGGAGTGGAACCATTGAAATTTCTCCCACCTTAAAACTCTCCAACTGCCTTTATGTGCCCAAACTGTCTCATAAACTCATGTCCATTAGTCATGTTACTAAAGAGCTAAACTGTACTCTATTGATGCACCCAAATTTTTGTGTATTACAGGATATCAGGACGAGGAGGATAATTGGGCGTGGCACTGAGCGTCAAGGCCTCTACTATGTGGACGAGATTACTCAACAAGGTGGCACCGCGATGCTTGCTCACGGATCTGCTGAAAGAGAAGCTTAGTTGTGGCACCGTAGAATGGGGCATCCATCTTCGGGTTATTTCAAAATTTTATTTCCTAAGTTTTCTAAGTTTAAGAATATTACTTGTGAGTCATGTGTTTTGGCCAAAAGCCATAGACAATCCTTTAAATCTAGTGATACTCGGGTTAAGGATATTTTCTTCTTAGTACATGCTGATGTGTGGGGCCCAGCGCCCATTACTGGTGATCATGGTTTAAAATATTTTTTAATTTTTGTGGATGATTGCACTAGATTAACATGGGTATATTTTTTGAAAAATAAAAATGAGGTTTTCGAAAAATTTACCATTTTTTT
Source organism: Salvia splendens (assembly GCF_004379255.2). NCBI lineage: Eukaryota > Viridiplantae > Streptophyta > Magnoliopsida > Lamiales > Lamiaceae > Salvia > Salvia splendens. The sequence goes on along the minus strand of NC_056047.1, from coordinate 17,560,250 downwards.
ACTATGATACAGACTCAATTTCAAACCTCTATTAAAATTCTTAGGTCAGATAATGGTAGGGAATTTGTTAATAAGGAAATGACATCTTTTTTTAGGAGCAGAGGACTGGTTCATCAAACGACTTGTCCCTATACTCCTGAACAAAATGGAGTAGCAGAACGGAAAAATAGACTGATTTTGGAAATGACTCGAGCTTTGTTTTTTGACTCAAATGTTCCAAAATTTCTTTGGCCTGAAGCTGTAGCCACTGCAGTTTATTTAATTAATCGTCTACCTACAAAGATTTTAGGTATGAAGACTCCTCTGCAAATTCTTTCAGCCTCAACAAATATTCCTGAACCCCTGATTATTCCTCTCAAAATCTTTGGTTGTTCTGTTTATGTCCATGTTCCCAAGCATGAAAGAAGTAAATTCTCTGCATGTGCCATTAAATGTGTTTTTATGGGTTATGGATTGAATCAAAAAGGATATAGGTGTTATGATCCAACTTCTAGGAAGATTATTACAACCATGAACTGTAACTTCTTAGAAAGTGAGTATTTCTATCACACCCAAATTCGGGGTCAGGGGGAGAGTGTTCCAAGCCAGGGGGAGAGTGTTCGACCCCTTCATTGGGATGTGCCACAATTAGGCAACTCTGAGGTGGAGCCAACAGAGCAAGCTAGTGTCATCGCCGAGCAGATCACGTCCACTGTGGAGCCTCCTCAGTCGCCATTGCCTGAACCAGATCCTCCTCCAGTGATATCTGAGGTAATTCCCGAAACTAGCTCAGAAAATACAGTTATTGGTTCTAACCAACCTGATGCAGAGGAAGGAGAAAATGCAGCAATTGATGGTGATACTGGGCGGTATATCTTACCTCCTAGAAGCACCCGTGGGGTGCCTCCTAAACGATACAGTCCAGAAAGAACCAACTCAAGGAGTCGGTACCCTATGGCAAATCTGGCTAAAGCAAACTTGAGTGAAATGGCCAGGGCATTTGAAGCTGCTCTTTATGAGGAAGAAGAGCTCCCTAGAACGGCAGAAGAAGCTATGAAAGTTGCCCACTGGAGGGAGGCAATGTTGGTGGAGATGAGGGCCCTGATAAAAAACAAGACTTGGGAAGTATGTTTGAAACCAGATGGGGTCAAGACTGTAGGATGCAGATGGGTCTTTACTATTAAGAGAAGACCAGATGGATCGATCGAAAGGTATAAGGCAAGATTGGTAGCTAAGGGATATACTCAGACATATGGAGTCGACTATGCTGAGACTTTCTCCCCGGTGGCAAGGATGAGTACTATTCGAGTACTATTCTCCATAGCGGCGAACAGGGAATGGCCCCTACACCAATTTGATGTGACAAATGCCTTTTTACATGGGGAGCTGTCCAAACCAATCTACATGGAGGCACCACCTGGTTTCTCTGGCCAGTTTGAAGGAGGAAAGGTTTGCAAACTTAAGAAGACATTGTATGGGCTGAAACAATCCCCTAGGGCATGGTTTGGGAGGTTCACGGAGGTAATGAAAAAGTATGGATACAAGCAAAGCAACTCCGACCATACTCTGTTCCTAAAAAGGAGAGAAGAAAAAATTACGTGTCTGATCATTTATGTAGATGATATGATCCTCACGGGTGATGATGAGGATGAGATTAAGCAGTTGAAGAAGAATCTCTTTGCAGAATTCCAAATGAAGGACCTTGGATTACTTAAATACTTTCTGGGAATTGAAGTACTAAGGTCGAAGAAGGGAATCTTTATCAGCCAGCGAAAATATGTACTTGATCTGTTGGCAGAAACTGGGATGCTAGACTGCAAACCAGCTGATACTCCTATGGCACAGAATCACGGTTTGCAGATAATTGAAGGAGCGGAGTCTACTCATCGCACAAGGTACCAGCGTCTAGTTGGGAAATTAATCTACTTGTCTCACACCAGACCCGATATTGCATATGCTGTTGGAGTGGTCAGTCAGTTCATGCACGCACCCCAAGCAGCTCACTGGGAGGCGGCTCTTAGGATTGTAAGATACCTAAAGGGGACGCCAGGACATGGAGTGATGTTCGAAAATCATGGACACTTGGAGATCCATGGTTTCACAGATGCAGACTGGGCAGGAAACCCAAATGACAGAAAGTCGACCGCAGGGTACTTCACCTTTATTGGAGGGAATCTTGTTACGTGGCGGAGCAAGAAGCAAAAGGTGGTTGCCCGGTCTAGTGCAGAAGCTGAGTTTCGAGGAATCAAGAGTGGTCTGACTGAGATTTTATGGCTGAAGAAGCTAATGACAGAGCTAAGCCTAAAGTCACAAAAGTCGTGTAAGTTGTTCTGTGACAACAAAGCGGCAATCAGTATATCTGAAAACCCTGTCCAGCACGATCGGACAAAGCATGTCGATGTGGATAGGCACTTCATTAAAGACAACATAGAAGCCAAGATAGTAGAGCTCCCGTTTGTGAGATCTGAATACCAACTGGCCGATATTCTGACTAAGGCTGTGGATTCAAGAAGCTTCCGCGAAGTATTGAGCAAGTTAAGAATGAGTGATCTCATTACTTAACTTGAGGGGGAGTGTTGGAAAAAAATCAATTAGAATCATGTATTTAAGGAGAATTACCATGTGATTAGGAAATTAATTGGAAAGGATCCTTACCATATTTAGCCATTGTTGAACCTATTTAAAGGGGTGTAAATTAGAATGTAAATCATAAGAGTGAATGTAAATTAGATATGTAATCATAGCGCTGCACTTTTTGGAGAAAATCAATGTATACGTGTTTTCTCCTAACATGTAATCATTATTCTTGCATATAATAATTACATAAATAATCATTGCCTTACGTGAATTTACATTCCAAGTCGGCAATTCAAGAATTTCGCTGCGATACCGCGTTGATACAGCAGCGACGGCAGTTCTTGGCTGCCGGAGGCGTCAGACAGCAGCCGATGAGACGAGCTACACTGTCACAGCAGCGTCGGCGGGTGCGGTAGCGACGTCGCAGCAGCGACGACGATGTACCCGCAGTGACAGCTGCGTGAGACTGAAAGAAAGCAGCGACTGGGCTTGTGTGCTGGTAGAGACTGCTCATCTGGTGGAGCGCAACGGCTGCGGATTTCCGGGCAGCAGCAGAAACGGCACGGACAGCAGCGACAGTCCGTTTCTGACAGCGGCGGCGACCGGAGTTTAGCCTGCCCAAGCTTGAGGGCTGGGCTGTCTCGACGGGGCGCTGGCAGCAACGGTGATGACGCAGCAGCGGCTTCGTGTTGGGGCTGTTATGAGGATTGGGGCAAAACTGCACAATCAGTCAAGCTCGGTGTTAGCCGAGCTTAATCGTGCTCGGCAGGGACTGATATACTGTTAGGTGATTGATTGAAGCTCGGTGTTAGCCGAGCTTAATCGTGCTCGGTGATTAGCCGAGCTTGCAGGTGCTCGGTATTAGCCGAACTTAGTCGAGTTCGGTGTTGGCCGTTGTTATTAACTGATGCATAGACAAACGTGAGCCGTCGGATGCGATTAGTTAGTTAGCTTAAATGACAGCCGTTGGATTTGTTTTGGTTGTTAGATTAGTGTTAGTCAAATAGAGTGAATAACCGAGCTGTGCAAGCGGAGTGAGAAAAAGTTTTTTCATCCATCAGTTTGTAATCTTCCACAAGAAATTGAATACAAGATTTCCATTAATTCTCCGAGAGTTGTTCTTAGCTTTATTCATTTTCATATCGAGTGTTTGTTCTTCTTGTTCCGGAATCGATCTTGTTGTGATAGCAAGATTGAGTCGCGTATTTGATAACATTACAAATTGGCGCCGTCTGTGGGAAAACGAAGAAGGACGACGCATTCAACAATGTCTACCACGAAGTTCGACGTTGAGCGGTTCACCGGCGAAAATGATTTCGGCCTGTGGAGATTGAAAATGAAAGCTGTTCTTATGCAGCAAGGAGTCTGGGATTATGTCAAATCCAAGGCGGATGAGGAGGAGATTCAAGGAATGGATGCGGCGAAATCTCAAGAACTGGAATACAAGGCGTATAGCTCGATTGTCTTGTGCCTCAGCGATAGAGTCTTGAGGGAGGTTCAAAAGGAAGATGATGCCGCAGGAGTTTGGGAGAAGTTAGAGAAAATCTATATGGAGAAGTCGATCTCAAATAGATTGCATCTCAAACAAAGGTTATTCAATTTCAAGTTTTCTGACTCCAAGAACTTAGCAGATCAATTAGAAGATTTTTGCAAGTGCATAGATGATCTTGAGAGTGTGGATGATGCCATGAAAGATGAGGATAAAGCTTTGATGTTATTGAATGCTCTGCCTCAGAGTTTTGAGCAATTCAAAGACTCAATACTTCTTGGAAGGGATTCGAAGGTGACTTTAGAGGAGGTATATTCTGCATTAAAGCTGAAGGGAATGCAGAAATCTGTCAGCAAGCAAATCGATCAAGCTGCTGAAAGCCTTAATGTGAAGACTGCATCAAAGAAACAATTCAAATTCAAGAAACCCTCATCTGATAAATGGAGACCACGGGGTGCGAAGGAAGGTGATCAGAAGGAGTCAAGAAGTTGTTTTTGGTGTAAGAAACCAGGACACATCAAGCAAAATTGCTTTGCTTGGAAGAAAAGACAAGCTGAAAATCACAAAGAAGATGGTACAGCAGCTATCACTGAGGAAATTGAAGAGGCAAGAGCTCTCAATGTGGTGGAGGATAGTCCATTATCAAGGCTGTGGATCATGGATTCAGGTTGCAGTTTCCATATGTCCTCCAACCTTGACTGGTTCCAAGATTTAAAGGAATCTGAAGGCTCGGTGTTGCTAGGAGATGATCATGTGTGTGATGTAAGGGGTGTTGGGAACATATGCTTGAGGATGGAAGATGGATCACTGCGAAAGCTTACTGATGTAAGGTACATCCCATCCATCAAGAGAAATTTGATCTCATTGGGACTTCTTGAGAAGATAGGTTATAGATTGACCCTTTATGGTGGAGAAATGCTTGTTACAAAGGATGGCCAGATGATTATGAGAGCTATCAGAAGTAATGTACTCTATTATCTACAAGCTGAGCCTATTGATGGTTCTGCAAATTCAACTCAACAAACCATCAATTGGCATACAAGGCTCGGGCATGTAGGAGTTGCTGGGATGATGCAGTTGGTGAAACAAGGCATAATTCAGATGTCTGAGTCTGATGTACAAAGACACATTGGATCTTGTGAGGAGTGCATACTTGGTAAGAGCAAAAAACTGCCATATGGAGTGGGCAAGCACACATCGAAAGAGCCTCTCCAATATGTTCACAGTGACATATGGGGACCTACACCAGTGAATAGCCTTGGAGGAGGCAGGTATTTCTTATCCTTTGTTGATGATTTTTCAAGGAAGGTTTGGATAGTAATAATGAAAGACAAGTCAGAAACATTCCAGATGTTTCAAGAATGGTGTGTAGGTGTTGAGTTGGAGAAAGGAAAGCCATTGAGGTGTCTTAGGACTGACAACGGGCTTGAGTTCTTGTCCCATGAATTTGATGGATTCTGTAAAGATAAGGGGATAAAGAGGCACAGAACAGTCCCTCACAACCCACAACAAAATGGGGTTGCTGAGAGGATCAATAGAACCATTCTTGAAAGGGTGAGGTGCATGTTAATAGCGTCTGGAATGTCTAAACCATTTTGGGGTGAAGCAGCCTCTACTGCTGTTGTTTTGATCAATAAATGTCCTTCAGCTGCCATTGAAAATCAGACCCCAGACAGCAAATGGTATGGATCTTATGGGGATTATTCAAAACTGAGGCCATTTGGGTGTAGAGCTTATGCTCACATAAAGCAAGGTAAATTGGAACCTAGAGCTCTCAGGTGTGTAATGATTGGGTATCAGATGGGAGTCAGTGGGTACAGGCTGTGGTGCTGTGAGGAAGGAAACAAGAAAGTGGTGGTTAGCAGAGATGTGATCTTCAAAGAATCTGAAATGCCTTTCCTCAACAAGGATAATCAGAAAGTTCATTTTGAGGTGGAGAACCAGAGAGTAACTACAGATGTAACTCAGACTGATCTAAATGCTACATCTGATGTCAGTGGTGGTGGAGCTTCTGGAATGCAAGCTGAAATCAGAACACCAGAGAGAGTGATTGCTAGAAACAGAGCAAAGAGGAATATTAAGCTCCCTTCTAGATTTAATGATTATGACATGATGCACTATGCACTGGCAGTGGCTGAACAGATGGATTACCATGAACCTTCATCTTATAAAGAAGCAATCAGAAGCCCTGAAAAGGATCAGTGGTTGTTAGCTATGCAAGAGGAGATTGATAGCTTGTATAAAAACCACACATGGATCTTGGTACTGAGGCCTACTGATCAGAAAACAGTAGGGTGCAAATGGATTTACAAAAAGAAGGTTGAGGCCTTCAACAACAACCATATCAGGTTCAAAGCAAGGTTGGTGGCTAAGGGGTTCACACAGAGGGAGGGTGTGGATTACAATGAAATTTTCTCACCTGTTGTCAAACACAGCTCCATCAGGCTATTACTTGCTATAGTTGCTCAAAGAGATTGGGAATTGCAACAACTTGATGTTAAAACTGCTTTTCTCCATGGTGAACTTGAAGAAAAAATATACATGGAGCAACCACCTGGTTTTGTGAAGCCAGGAGATGAAAAGAAAGTGTGTTTGCTAAAAAGAAGTCTCTATGGTCTCAAACAAAGCTCAAGGCAGTGGTACCTGAGGTTCAATGTGTTCATGCAGAAGATTGCGTTTGAAAAATCTTTGTATGATCACTGTGTGTTCATCAAGAGAAAAGGTGGAGTTGCTGTAGCATATCTACTGTTATATGTAGATGATATGCTGATCTCTGCAGAGCATAAGGAAGAGGTGGAGTTAGTGAAGGCTGATCTGAAATCTGAATTCGATATGAAAGATCTTGGTGATGCCAAGAAGATTCTTGGGATGGAAATTATCAGAGATAGAGATCACAAGCAGATATGGCTGACTCAAAGGGATTATATCAGTAGTGTGATCAAGAAATTCCAGATGGATCATAGCAAACCAGTGAGCATGCCCCTGAGTTCACAGTTCAAGCTCAGCAGCAATCAAAGCCCTAAAGATGATGAACAGAGAAGAGAAATGGATAAGGTCCCATATGCAAACATAGTGGGGAGTATCATGTACACCATGGTGTGTACAAGGCCAGATATCAGCCAGGCAATAAGTGTTGTGAGCAGGTACATGGCTGATCCGGGTATACAGCATTGGCAAGCTTTGAAATGGATATTAAGGTATCTCAATGGCACTCGGGATTATGGCATACTGTTTGATGGAAGTAAGAATTTTGATACACAGCCTCTATTGGGATATTGTGATTCTGATTTTGCAACTAACATTGACACAAGGAAGTCACAATCCGGCTATGTTTTCTGCATGTATGGAGCTGCTGTAAGTTGGAGATCGAGTTTGCAATCTGTGGTGGCACTCTCAACAACTGAGGCAGAATATATTTCCATGGCTGAGGCTGTAAAGGAGAGCATGTGGCTGAAAGGAATCTGCTCGGATTTTGGAGTCGATCAAGAAGCTGTGACTGTATTATGTGATTCAAATAGTGCCATATGTCTATCAAAACATCAGACATTCCATGAGAGGAGCAAGCATGTGGATGTTAAGCTTCATTTTGTGAGGGATGAAGTTGAAATGGGCTCAGTAAAGATTGAGAAAGTAGCTACTGAGCACAATGCTGCTGATATGCTAACAAAGGTGTTACCCGGACTTAAGTTGAAGTATTGCATGGATTTGGTGAATCTGATTCAGCTGGAGTGATTGTGGAAGATGGATATGCTCTGTGGATTGTCCAGTTGTGTCCCAAGGTGGAGATTTGTTATGAGGATTGGGGCAAAACTGCACAATCAGTCAAGCTCGGTGTTAGCCGAGCTTAATCGTGCTCGGCAGGGACTGATATACTGTTAGGTGATTGATTGCAGCTCGGTGTTAGCCGAGCTTAATCGTGCTCGGTGATTAGCCGAGCTTGCAGGTGCTCGGTATTAGCCGAACTTAGTCGAGTTCGGTGTTGGCCGTTGTTATTAACTGATGCATAGACAAACGTGAGCCGTCGGATGCGATTAGTTAGTTAGCTTAAATGACAGCCGTTGGATTTGTTTTGGTTGTTAGATTCGTGTTAGTCAAATAGAGTGAATAACCGAGCTGTGCAAGCGGAGTGAGAAAAAGTTTTTTCATCCATCAGTTTGTAATCTTCCACAAGAAATTGAATACAAGATTTCCATTAATTCTCCGAGAGTTGTTCTTAGCTTTATTCATTTTCATATCGAGTGTTTGTTCTTCTTGTTCCGGAATCGATCTTGTTGTGATAGCAAGATTGAGTCGCGTATTTGATAACATTACAGGGGCAGCAGCGGCTGCGTAAGCGACGTCACAGCGGTGACGACGACGCAGCGGCAGCGACGGAGACGGGGCAGCGGTGGCCGTGGATTCAGTGGGAGTCCAGCCGAGCCATATTAGGGTTTTGTCCTATGCGCGACGCTCGCGCGGGTGGGACCCGCGCGACGTTGCATCGCCTCGTTCCGTGACTTCGATTTCCAAAAATTGATTAGGGTTTTTCCTTGGATTCAATTTTGGAAATAATTCAAGATAAATATGAGAATAAGATTTGAATATATCTTTTGTGGATTTTATATATTATATAAGATTTGATTTTGTATTAAATCATGGATTAATTAGATTCTTTCCTTATTTAATGGATTTATATGGATTTTTATTCCTAGATGAATCCTAGTTACATTTGGAAAATAATAATCTAATTTTTATCTATATCCTATGGATTTATTCCTAGACAAATCCTAGTTGGATTTAGATAATGATAATATTATTTTATTCTTATCCTGTGAATTTATATGAATTTATTCATAGATAAATTCTAGATGGATTTGGATAGTGATAATATAATATTTTATTCTTATCTTATAGATTTATGTGGATTTATTCCTAGATAAATCTTAGATAGATATAAATAATTATATAATATTATCTAATTCTTTGAATTTTTATGGATTTACTCCAAGAATAAATCCTAGATGGATTAGGATTAATATTTATATTAATTTATTTTATCATATGGATTTGAATAGATTTAATTCTATTAAGACAAATCTTAGATGGATTAGAATAAATATTAATCCAAGTTATCCTTATCTTTTGGATTTATATCCAAGATAGATTAGGATAAAGACAATATATAAGAAAATCCTTATTTAATTGGATTTAGATAAATTAATTTATCGAAAAAATCCTAAGTAATGTCTAATATATTCTAGATGTCTATTCTAAATAGAATTAAGATTTGTATAAATCTTGGTTAATTGGATTTTATTTATAGTATGGATTATGATGGAATCGTTTCTATCTAGTAATATCCTAGAACGATTTAAATAATGATAATCCTAGATAACGTTATCTTGAATTGAAGGATTTGATTTTATCGAAATAAAATCTAGAATGATCCTAAATGAAATTAGATGGTTAATACTATCTTGATAAATCCTAAATGATTAAGGATAATAATTATCCAATATAAAATATAATTATTTAATTGATTGTCCCTTGACTAGATTAAATAATTATCATTAATTATCCAGTGTGTTTAAATGCCATGCATTAAATGGATTTATCTGTTTATTTGGTGTTTATCTTTGTAAGTGGATTATCTGCTTTATCTGCTTATGTGATAATTATGCAAAAACCATATAAAATATTTAAGCGATAATTACAACAAGTGCGTTGTATATGGTCTCCATCAATTGGTCTGCAATTTATGAAGCTTTTTTCTAATATTATCGCCACTTGTTCTGTGGGGACAATAATCCTAAGAATATAGCGAGTTCATGAGGGCGGATTTCTCGAAAATAAATAGTATGAACTAGAATGTGGTTTCCAATATTATAGCCACCTGCTATGTGGGGACAATAATCCTAAGAAACTGCGAGATTCAGAAGTTCACACAGAATTTATGAGATAGCTTGATCTTGTTAGCAGCACATGAGCATTGTTATGGGAGTGTGTTGTAGAAATGAGACTCTGTAATGCTAAATTCGGTGGTCTTGCTTAGGCAACATTAGGCGGCCATGCCACTCTGTGGTCTCTAGACTATTCGTCGGTGTTGTGACCAGTAAAATTGTAAGATTTTAATGCGTATTGACTTCCTCTAGAGGGTACAAAATTTTAATTTTACAGTTGCAAGATACATAATTGTTTTGTGGTTATTTGCGATTATGTATTAAGCATAAGTATGTGATAATAAGTTTATATGCCAAATCTTCATTATGTCATTCATATTTTTTCTGCGATCCTTAAAGAAATGAACTCGAATGCCAAAATTATGTAGACTGGAAATTAAAATGGATAAGATTCTCATCGCTAAAACTTGGAGTTTATACTCAATGATTCATGTCCTCCATTTTCTCGACATAATTCCACGAAGATTGTTCGAGAATGCTTTTTGCATGTACTTGACAAGTTGTTTAAGGAATAAGGTCAAGCTATTTTCTATTAAGTAGCACGATAAGTCTTGGTTAGTGACGATGAAAGATGGATATCAATAGAATCTGTCAAGATGATTCGATTGGAATATCCTAAAGGGACAGAATATTTTGAGGAATATTTTGATCACTCAAATAGTTTCTGACGCAAGTCATCGCCTGGAGTAATAAGAAATGACTAAAAGAAGGTTTAACCGAAAAGTAGAAAATCTTCAGAATATTAGTCGTTATATTACTGTTAGAGGAAAGTAACATGACAGATGACGAATTCGTATAGGCTACATTTTTCCTAAGTCCTAGTTCATTTGAACAAAAGACTAGATATGGAAATGAGAGAGCCTGAATTGTCATCAAAATTTATTTAAAGCGAGTGAAGATGTTTTGTAAGTTGGATTGACCTTTTTTAAAGAAGGACAATGGCTTACATGACAATGCAACTTCTAAGTAAGAGATCTTGATCCAGTTAAGTTTTTGTTGCAGTGGGAGCTGTTTATGCTCAATTATTGTTTTATGGTTGATGTTTAAGGCATCATAGTATTGAGACAATATAGATGCAACAAGATTGAGTATTAAACAACACATCAACTTCTTAAACAATGAATGATAAAGTATTTATGGCTCTTAGTCTTAAGGCCAAGAAAATACTTAGTTATTGTTCAAACTGATCTAGACTATCAAGATTTTAACAATTTGTTAAATAGCTTGAATGTCGATATTCAGAATACTTATAGAAGTGCAACGTAGAAAGACTAGCAAGTCTCAATGGTTTACACCAATAAGGAGACGAGCAAAGCGTTATGATCAGTAGTGGGAGTCTAATCTCCATTAACGAATCCAAGCATTCTTTCAAAGAATGGTATAGTTATGTAAGAAGGAATCGAAGTCTTTCTAAGACAAGTTTGATCAAGTGATGAGTTGTACTCATGAAAATCTTATCATTGATGGGATAAGCGTTAGATATATCGAGATACACCTTAAAGAAACTACCATCATCAGTACCTTCTACAAAACACGAGTTGTGGACTAGAGCGACTCTAGTCTAGCACATCTCAAGGTGTAATGTTGTTCCAACGCATGTTGGAAAGATATCTAAGTAATTAGAGTTGAGTACTGAGGTATGTTTTAAGGTTGTCCCAAATGATGTAAGATTATAAGTTATGTAATCTTCAAAGATATAATTCTTGTATGAAGATCAAGAAAGGAACTAAAAGCCTAACAGTGTGATAACTCTCAGGACAGAGAGATATCGAATTTTCCAGGTTACCAAGGACTCATACCATTAGAAATTTGCACTAATAAAATCAAATTCAGAACCTAAGATTGTAAGAACCATGTCGTAGTGGGAGCGTTCCTAAGGAACATAACAAGTTCATGGGTCTAAGAGTGTCGTAAGACTCAGTCTTAGACTAACTTGAACATAATCCCTTTAACTACAATGTGGAATTAGTTCATTTGGATATTCGTCCTTGAAAAGGTGATAGATTCAAAACTACAATCTTAGATAAACAACATGTTTTACAAGACTTGGAATACTACCTACAGGTTGTGTCAGTCAGTGGGAGCTAGTACATTTGCAAGTGTAAATGTGGATCTCAAATGGCTGGACAATGACAATGGGCTATGCCCAAAGAGAAATATCATCTTCTCGCTGTCGTTGTGCCAAGATTTGTTCGATCCTACTGTCTATCAGGACTTACATAATTAGAATGTATGTATTATGATTGTCAAGACAGCTTTCTATTAATAGAAGTCTTGAGGAAATCATCTACATGGAACATCCTAATAGGTATGTAATAAAGGGCAAGAAACACATGATTGGAAGCTTATGAAGACCTTTGTGGTCTTAGGTATGCATCTAAATCAGAGTATGTGTTTTAGCGAGATTGTCAAATCTTTCGAATTTGACATGTTCCCTTAAATGTGTTGTAAGCACAAGGAAGTTGAAAGTGCATTAAATATGGTATTATTGATACTCTACGATGATGAAATCTACAAAAGTTGCAAACAACTAAGATTGGTATCTAGCGTAGGAAACTGGTTGTCTACCCAGTTTAAGATAAAGGATTTAAGAGAAACTAATTACATTCTAAGCATCTAAGTCTTTAAGATTGCTAGAAAGAATGTTGAGATTCTCTTAGGAATCATATATCTATACATTGCTTGGAACATTTTAGCATTAGAATTTCGGTTTTTACCTTTCACGATGGAATTGTCTTGTCTCTAGTCAAGTGTCGTTTGACGCTTAGTGAGAACAATAATTATGAGACTAGTTTTGGAGATAGATGTCTCATGTATGCTATGATGTGTACTAAGTTTGATATTAGTTGTGCTTTTGCATAGCAAGTGTATATCATATTAACCATGGCGAAGGACTTTGATTGATGTAATGGATATACCATAGTACTTGAGAAAGACTAATTGCTATATTCTAGTTTACCAGTCATTCATGTAATGTCCTTGGGGTTACACTGACTTAGTCTTATGACTGATCAGTGATCGAGTAAGTCATCCTCATTATATGTGCTTACATTAGGAGTATACTCCTAGTAGCTTTGATCGTAAGTTTGAGTATGCCTATGAGTATTTTACTCTAGCAAAGGCTAACTCAAGAGGAACACGAGATCATAAGCTAAGCAATCACATAGAGAGATGAAATTAATTAAAGATCAAGTACGCAGCCAAGACATAGTGGTGCAAAAGATATTATCAGAGAACAACCAAGCAGATTTTTCACAGAAATTGCCTTTGTGGGAACATGTTTCAAACATGATGTGAAATGAATGGTAGTTCAATATATCTAGCTCCAAGACTTGCTTTGTGTATAAGTGGGAGAGTTTTTGGCAGTGGGTATACTCGAAAGCATGTTTTGAGTATAAGTGGGAGATTGTTAGGTTTAGTATACTGAAAAGCATATTTCGAGCGAGTTCGCACGAATAGAATCTTGCTTGTGTACGGAAAAACTCTACAATCTACTTTTGACCCGATTCAGTATTATTCGAGCATTTCGCACGAATAGAATCAGTATATTATTACATTGTGTTTGCTTGTGCGTTTATAAGATGTTTTATAAATATTTAAATGCATAAGAAGTAAACAAAGCCTAAGTCTTTTGCTTAGTAGACTGGTTGTGGGCGTCGTCCACTTTAAGGTAACTACAGTCGGTTCTATGCAATGCTTTGCAAAAGAAAAAGAAGAATTTCACAACCTAGATAGGCTTTGGCTACCTATCGTGAAAGGTTGCAATGTCAGTCCGATTATTTCTAAGTCTTATTGAAATAAGATGACGTTGGTGTGGTATAGCACTGAATGGATCTAACAGCAAGACGAGTCTTTATGCTATCTACTGAAAGACGAGGTCTTGATAAATATCTATTTCTTAATCTACATACGTTAGCATTGAGCATACGATATTGAGTATCTACTACTTTGACTTACCAAAGGTGCGGGTTTTTCGTCACCCAACGATCCAGGTATATTGGGTAGTGGTGATCATTATCTAGCGGTGCTAGGATTGCTATTATGTTGAATCGTGCGCGAGGTGAGTCTTGTTTGATAATGTCCTCAAGAGGAGCTTGAACAAGGTTTTATTATTCGGAAACTGGCCAGTTGGAATTTAATAATTCCATGAATAATAAATAAGTGTTTCTTGCTAAGTCCACTCTTGGAATTAATAAGATGTTAATTAATTAAGTCCATAGCAGACTTTAATTAATTAATGGACATTTCTATCTTAAGCGCGGGAAATAAATAATAAACAAAGTGGAAACCCGGATTACTTGTAATTTCGGATTTGGAGAGGGAGTTCAATATTACGTCTGTAGTGGCTGCTCGTAATATTCCAATATAAGCTTGTATTAAATTGTGAGTTCAATTTAATTAGTAAAAAGCTAATTGGGGGAGCTCATATCCAAAGCCTTCCATATATCCCTGATTGGGCCCAATATGAACTATTATAAATAGGAGAATAAGAGAGACAGAAAAATCAATTATTTTCATCATGAAATTTCGCCCACTCTATTTTGGAGAAGGGGACGATTTTTCTAGTGATTTTCTCCTCCGTGAGTTTTTCAGCTCCTCCTCTGTGAAAAAGTTCTGTCTTCTTTATTCGAGTCCTAGTGTTTCGATAAGATCAGCCCACACTGATTTCGGAATACAGTTCAGGACACCAGTCAGAAGATCCGTGGTCTAGTATTGAAGATCATCGTGGAGAAGGCGCAAGCAATCGACGATTCTTTGGAGAATCAAATCGGTAACTCTAAACCGTAGAATTCATGTTTAGGATTTATATTCTATGAGCATAAATTATTTGCATTCTAGCATGCAATTCTGTGTTAACATGTGAATAGATTAATCCCGTAATCGGTCAAATAGATCCCACGTCTGATTTATTTGTTTTGTACAAGTCTTCCGCTGTGCAAGGGGCTCCAAACCCCAACACGTTTACCGTACCGCTTTTGTCGGTATACCGCAATTGCGGTATACTGAAAAGTCGGTATACCAAAATTTAGATATCGTTACCGTACTGCTTTTGTCGGTATTCCGTACCGTGATTTCGGTATACCGCAATATGCGGTATACCGCGGTATACTGTGATTTCCGGTATATACCGCAATTGCGATATATACCGTATTTGCGGTATATACCGTAAATTTGCGGTATATACCGCAATTGCGGTATAACGCGGTATACCGCGGTATATACAAAATGCATACCTTTACCGTACCTAAAACTGTCGGTACGGTATGATACCGTACCGAAAAAGTACGATATACCGAAAATTCGATATTTTCAGTATTTTCTCAGTACGGTAAGTGCGGTATTTCGGTATTTCAGTATATTTTCCCAGCCCTAATACAAACACAATGCATGTATTGAAGATGTTTAAACTATCAAATAATGAGGAGTACCAAATCTCTTTATTAGTATTTAAATTCATAGTGGTTTAAATAAGAAATTATTATAAAATAGTTGTATCTTAGTGTATGTAAAGGAAAAAAATTGTTGCCGACAGAGTAACTGCCTAGCAAGTAGTATTATTCGACAAAGAATAACTTCAATTATAACGAAATGGGTGGGTGTAATTAAATCTCATATTATTGAGTTTTAAATTATAAAATAAATGACAATAATATGAAAGGTTATATTTAAGTATTAATCGAATGTGATGTGCCTTTCTTGGTCGATATAATTAGTTGGACAACGCTACATTTATTGAGAGGTCCCAGTGAAATTAATTTTTCGAGAGGAAAATGTCAATATTTGTGGAATTTAGAGTTTTAATTTCTACGTTGTTCTTTAGTGAACTGAAAGATTGGATGGATAGAAATAATACCAAGACTCATTATTTATTTGTTTTCTCTTCATAAATATCGCTATTGTAACCTTTTGAACGCTTTATTATTTATCTATTTATCTAAAAGGAGAGTTTTGGTAGTAGTATTTATAAAAATATTATTTTAAATAATTTTTTTTTATTACTTAAAACCATTCTTTTCATTAATGTGATAAATATTTGAAAGGTCAAAACGTCTATATTCATTCAATTTATTAATGTAACCATAATTTGAAAGATCAAAATGTCTATTATTCATTCAATTTTTAATAAATAAAATTCAACTAAAAAATCACTAGAAGAATGCTAACCATCTATCAAACTTCTACTATAAATTTGGCTTTGCTAAAGGCAATCGGTTATGCAAAGAAAGATATCACAGAATAGATATTGTTTATGGAAAGAGTATACATTTATATAAACATCTTTCCACTAGCTGTCTCTAGACAACGGTCAGCATACTAAGAGCATCCGCAATAGCGGTTAGGGCGTGGGGACGTCCCGAAGTAGGACGAGCGCTCATCCGCGACCTAGCACCGTTAACCGATCGCTAGTCCGCTATTGCGCAGACACTGGTCTGCTAGCCAATTTTTTAATAATCTATATTTACAACTCATTGCACTTCATTTTTTTTAATATTTGATAAATACCAACAATTAAAATGAATTAATCGTATTTGTCAATTTGTTTTTTGGCTAGAGCGTCGGCTAGTTCTAGTGCTAGCCTATGTGTGATGTATCTACATGTACAATGTATTCCTTTTGATGTGTATATTTTGTAGTTCAAAAATTTATATATCAACGAATGAGTAAATTTATTACCAGTAGTGTTTTATCGGTAAATATTGTGAGAAAGACAGAGCTTGAAAAAGTTACTACTACCAAACAAGAGTGGATAAAACAACCAGTATAATAATTTATATACTACTACTAGTAGTAGTAGTTAAACATAATTGCATACACTCCCAATTAAACATTAGTATTAGGATCTTTGTACTATACTCCATAGTAAGTGTGGTTCCATGTTTTTATATGATCTCATGATTCTCATCCTTATAATTTGAGTTAAAGCAATGAAGTTGTACTGCTGATAGTAGGCGGATTCCGGCTAATCCTGCTCGACTGGGTTTGCGGATTAAGGCCGAAAGTCTCCCTGCAGATGGCGGAGTTTGAACCCGTGACCTCAAGGTCACCACCTGCGACCCATTGGTTTAGTTCAGATATTTTGAATGTAAATGTTGTGATTTCATTGATTGTTGATAGAAATAAACTTGTAAAATACATACCAGCACATACTTTTTATTTATGATGTTATTCCATAGTAATGGAGTTAAAATAGAGGAAGTGGTTTGTGGCTCAAACTGTTGCATGCGATATTCCCGTTAAAACACAACAAACTGTGGGAAAAAATTTCCCTTTTGAATTTGCCTCAAACCGCAGAAGAAAAATTAGGCAGAAAGATTTCATCGATTTGCTTCCCATCTTTCTGTCTCTTTACAGGTTGCTTTAATTTTAATTCATTTTCATGTTTGATTGAAAAAGGGCTTTTCATTGTATTAATAATTTTCGTTGCAAAATGTATTTTAATTCCTTGTTTTTCAGGAATTGGGTGTGTTGATAGGGTTAAAACGTAATTGTATGTATTTTATTGCAGATCTTGAGCATCGTAATTGTAATTGTTGATAGGGTTAAAAGGTGAGAAATGTTCTGCTGTGGAGGTGGGGAGGTAGAAGCCGCCGCGCCTCCACCCAAGCAGCACACCACCCCGCTTAAGCCCGGCAACGCCTATGCCGGCACCGCTGGAGGAGGTATATATGTCGTTGCTTAATAGTACTACATACTCCCTCTGTCTTATTAAAATACTTTGTTTCTATTCTTCACACGTATAAAAAATACATTTAAACGTATACATATATCCCTTCGGGGATACCTGATAAAATTGGAAGAAGATTAACATTGAATCGATACAGAGAAGATTAATATTGAATGACATGCATAAATAGAGAAACAGTCCGATTATGTTTTTTAATTTTTTTCAAAATGATGTCTAATTTACTTAATAAATGTGCATACATAGGTGATCGAGGGGACCCTCGGGCCGCCGGGAGAGGCGGAGCGCCGAAAAAAGTGTTGCCAATTGAGCTTCCGGCGTTGCCGTTGATCGACCTAAACCGGTTAACCGATCATTTCGGACAAAAATCCCTCATCGGCGAGGGCTCTTATGGCCGAGTATACTTCGCCACCCTAAGCGACGGCAGGCCCGCGGCCATCAAGAAGCTCGACACGAACTCATCCGAGACCGAGACCGACATCACCGAGCAGCTCTCCATTGTGTCGAGGCTCAAAAACGAGTATTTCGTGTCATTGTTGGGATATTGCTTTGAAGGAAATAATCAAATTTTAGTGTATGAATATGCGGCAATGGGCTCATTGCATGATGTTTTGCACGGTCGGAAAGGGGTGCAAGGCGCTGAGCCCGGCCCGCTGCTGACGTGGAATCAGAGGGTTAAGATAGCCTATGGCGCGGCCAGAGGCCTTGAGTTTTTGCACGAGAAATGCCAGCTGCCGGTTGTGCATCGTGATATCAGATCCAGCAATGTGCTTTTGTTTGATGATTTTCTAGCTAAAATTGCTGATTATAGCTTGACGAATCAGTCTTCCGACACGGTGGCTCGCCTGCACTCTACTCGTGTTCTTGGCACCTTCGGTTACCATGCTCCTGAGTGAGTTATTCACCCGATTTTTCTTTTTATATATCTTATATTTTACCTATTGTGCATTAAAACTCATGCTACTTCAAAAGTTCTTATATATAAAGAACAGACGGAGTATATATAATTATATATGGATAGTTTAATGACTCATGATTTAATTAGGTACGCGATGACAGGCCAAATAACTCAAAAGAGTGATGTGTATAGCTTTGGAGTCGTGCTTTTAGAACTCTTGACTGGGAGGAAGCCAGTGGACCACACTATGCCCAAAGGGCAACAAAGTTTGGTCACATGGGTAAGTACATATAGTAGATTTTGCTCAAAAACACTATTGATACAAATATTGACATATGAAATCTAATCCAATGGATGTTGAAATTATATGTAGGCAACTCCAAGATTGAGTGAAGATAAAGTGAAACAATGCATAGATCCAAAGCTCAAAGAGGACTATCCTCCTAAGGCCATGGCCAAGGTATTCAACAAGAAAAAAAACACATAATTATTTATAAATAGAGGAAATGGTCTGAGTGTTTTCCGGCTTGACAGATGGCGGCGGTGGCGGCACTGTGCGTGCAATACGAGGCCGATTTCCGACCAAATATGACGATCGTGGTTAAGGCATTGCAGCCACTTCTCAATGCAAAACTAGTTGGACCTACGGGAGATTCAACTGCATAAACTACAATTTGAAGTAGTTTCTTTGTAATGATATTCTATGAAGATCATCAAGTTCAAAATCTAACTAAATTTTGAGTATTCATTGTTAGCCTTTTGCCTCAAGTTGATGTAACTTAGAGATCTTCTAAACAATGATACAAAATTATCAAACATGTTGTGGCCCATGTTAGGATAGACATGTCCACGGTTCGTAAACCGACGGTTTTGATTCAGAACCGCCGGTTCCGGTTTCGAGAAATGTGGAACCGGAACTGAACCGTGAGGCTATTTCACGGTTTCGGTTTCGGTTTCGGTTCAAAAACCGGCGGTTCCGGTTCTGGTTCAGAACCGCCGGTTTTCCGGCAATTTTTTTACGGTTTTTCACGATTCCGAACCGGCGGTTTGCGGTGGCTTTCGCTATTCTGGCTAGATTTCACGGTTTTTCGACGGTTTTTCACAATTCCGGTTTGGAACCGTCCAGAACTTGCGGTTCCGGCATGGTTTCGGTTCAAAAAATTTAGAACCGGAATCGGCCCAAGGTTCAAAATATGGCGGTTCCGGTTCAAGAAAAAAGTCACGGTTCCGGTTCGGAACCGGAACCGGCTGTTACGATTCCGCGGTTAACCGCCGGAACTGAAAACCTTGGGCATCTCTATGTTAGGATCTCCTCCTAAAATACAATATTTTATTTTATATTCATTACTTTGTGATCAAAACCACAGAAACATATCAACACATTTTAATAGTCCATCCATCCATGTAAAATACTATTATTGAACTATTTCCTTTTTAATTTGTCCTAAAAGTACGAACTTTTTAATTTTAAAACTTCTTTCTCTCTAATGATGTGAGACTCATTCTCCACTAACAATGCTTTAAAAACTGTTTCTTTTTATCTCTCTCTTGCTTTTTCAATTATGCATTAAAACTCGTGCCGAAACAAATGTACATACTCTTTGGGGACGGAGGGAGTAAGATAATTCTACACAATACCAGTTGTGATATGTTTTATATAGTAGACATGCCCAAGGTTTACGGTTCGGGTGATTAACTGCGAAATCGTAACATGCGGTTACAGTTTTAAACTGGAACCGAAACTGCCACTTTTGAAACCCTGGGCTGGTTCAAGTTCTAAAATTTCATAACCGAAACCGTACCGGAACCGCGAAAAATCTTAAAACAGAACCGGAACTGCAAAAAACCGCTGAAAACCGACGGTTCGTAATCGAAACAAACCGCGAAATGCTGGAAAACTGTTGGCTCGAAACCAAAACTGGAACCGACGGTTTTCTAACCCAACCGTAACCGCGAAATACGTATAAGGTTCGAGATTTTTCCACTTGGGTGTAGGAGAGTAGGTAATAAGCATAAAGCTGAGAGCATCAGCAACGGAGCCCGTCCCGATGGAATTCCGACCGGTGTGCCGGAATTCCACGGCGGACGTCTGCCATTGTGTATGGTAGGCACGGATACGGAATTCCGCCGAGGACACCGCAGTTCCGCGGCGTTTACGCGGAATTCCGTCGCGACGCCGCGCGGACGTCCGCCATTGCGTTGACTCTAGGGCTGGGAATTCGGTCATCGGTTAGTCGGTTAACCGAGAACCGAACCGAAAAAATCGGTTCTCGGTTAACCGATAACCGAATTTTTCGGTTATCGGTTCGGTGTCGGTTCCCTTGTGAAGGTCACGATCGGTTCTCGGTTATAACCGAGAACCGATCGGTTATAACCGTAAAGAACCGATTGGGCTTAGCTGATGTAATTTAATTATTTAAAACTGGCCCAAAGACTTATTTTGATTTTGAGCCCAAGTTACATGAAGCCCAATATCCCCAAACAATTACAAACCCTTCTCCCACATACCACAGTCCCACTCCCAGAGCTCCCTCCCACACGCCACACCGCTCCTCCCACACGCCACACCCGCCGGCGACTCCTTCCGCAGCGACTCCTTCCGCCGGTGGAGAGCTCAATCTGGTGGAGAGCTCAATTTCGCTCTTTTAATCCCGTTGCAGAATTCGAAAGGGGTAAATTTAGTTTTCCGTTGCAGAATTTCGCTCTTTCAATTTTGACATATATATACACACACGCATTTGGCACATCAATTTCCAGCTGCATGATTCAGTTTCTTTTTTTATGTGCTCTTCATATTGACGTGTGGTTAATTTTGGGCATGACAAACTTAAATCTTTTGAGTTGTAAAGTAGTTACATTTCATTATTAACAAAAGCATTAATTAAAAAGGTTAATAATCTAAAACATGCTGAAGAAAATTGAGGGAGGGATAATGTGTATACAGTGTTCTATAAAGTGGGAATTCAACTGTTCAGTTCCACTTAGAAAATTAGGAATAGAAGTAGACATTAAAAAATAGACATTGTTTTGATGCGGAGTTGGATTTTGCTTCCATTTCAGCTGACTTTCGAAATTTTGATGTGTGGTGATTTTGCTTCCATTCCAATTTTTTAACTGCATTTTGATGTGTGATGATTTTGCTTCCATTTCAGCTGACTTTCTCAAATGATGTGTGGTGATCTATTTGGTGACTTTTTGTACTTTTTGGTTTCCATGAACTCATGCTAGATATAATAGGTTCAAGTTTGCAGTTGGTTTAAAATTGTTTATTGTGTTCAATTGTGTAGTCTATCTCAATCAGCTTCCACCGATTCTTTATTTGTTGTCTGTTTGAAGATGGAAACTTCAGAATCTCTCACCCAAGACGTAGGTAGCAACCGGCCAGACCTCGATATTCTTGAAGCTATTGAAATTGAAGAACTAGGGCTAGGAGAAGAAGGATTGGTTGAGGTCTAGTTCAAGTGATCCAGATCAAAGTTAAATTAATCGTGCATTTGTTTTGGAATTTTGAAAAATTGAACTTGGAGGTTTTCTTTTGAATATTTTAACTTTGAATGTTTGTTGGATTGAGTAGGTTGTAAACTTTGTTGGATTGACCATGTTGTTTTGGAAACTTTGAACGGTGTTTACTTTTTTTGAATATTTGAACTTTTGGTACTATAATACTATTAGGTTGGCTGGCCATGTTTACTTTTGGATTGAGCAGGTTGTAAATTTTTTTAATTGTTGGATTAAGCATATTATAATAGGTTGTTTTTATTTTTTATTTTTAATTTATAATACGAAATATAAACATAAGTATTTCTACAAACATAAGAAAAACAAAGAGCATTGTAGCGCAAGTGGTAGGTTGGCTGTTTTTCTCAAGCATTGACTAGGGATCGAATCCTGGCAACAACCTTTTAATTTTTTTTTTCCAATTCGGTTCCTATCGGTTAGAACCGAACCGAACCGTGTAAAATCGGTTCCTAACCGAACCGAACCGATTCCTTCTCGGTTCCGGTTCCGGTTCTTTGTTTTCGAAAAATTGGAGAGTCGGTTAACCGACTTTTCGGTTCGGTTAGAACCGAACCGAACCGATTCCCAGCCCTAGTTGACTCCCACAGACGTCCGCGCGGAATTCTCTTTTATTGCATTAAATATTTTTTTTAATTTCTATAAATACGTCCCGTTGAACTTCATTTCATTCGCACCACTTGTATTAACGAGTATCTCTCCCTCTAAAAATACCTTTCTTTCGAAGAACAATGGAGCACCACGATAGCGATTCCCCAGCCACTAGCGAGTCACCGACGCCTTATTTTCCCATCGGCGGGAGTGCCGGAATGCCGGGGAGTGCCGGAATGCCGGGTTTGATGCCCCAATCTCAAATGCCATCGGGAATAATGCCCAGATACTTCAACATGTACCCGCAGTGGTATGGGATGATGCCCCAGATGCCCGGGGATGATGTCCGGAATGTCAGGAATGATGCCCCAAATGCCGGGGATGATGATGCCCGGGATGATGCAGGGATCGCATGTCGCTGTGGGGGGGGAGTAGGCAGGGGGTCCCCCAATCGCCGGTGGACAACGTCTATTGGCCCTATATGGATTTACTGTCGACGGACAACCCGACGAGTTCTCCTCTCGAGACTCAGTTCACTGGCAATGACACGTTCTCGCTGGAGGAGTTGGGGCTTTCTCTGATCCGGGATTCTCCCACTGACGCACCACCGGCGACAGTGATGAGGGGGAGGACATGGCGAGGAAGGGGCCGGGGACGGGGCGTCCCGATGTACGGTGGTGAGGAGGGGGCCGCTGAGGTGGGGGAGGGATCCAGCGGGAACAGGAGGACCGTCTGGATCATGGACGAGTGTGTCGCGATGGGGAAGGCATGGATCAGTGTAGTGGAGGATCCTTACGTCGGGGCGAACCAGCACATCGACCGGATGTGGTGGCGCATTAGCCAAAGCTACCTCCAGTTCAAACCGTCAGGGGGAAGCTTAACAACGGAGAGCAATGCCAGGAACAGTGGGATCGGCTGAAGAGGCAGCTCGGCCGATTTGCCGGCATTTACACAAACAACCTTCGCTCGGCAACCAGCGGCATGTCTGCCTAGGATGTGAAGCTCCTGTCTCATGAGCAGTTCCCTGACACTCAGTTGGGCTTCGGGGAATTCAAATATTGGGCGGTGTAACTTGTTGTGCACTCTTCGGCCAAGTTCACTGCGGGTGTTGAATCTGGCTGGCCGAAGCGGACGAAGATCAGCGACTCCGGAGAGTACAGTAGCAGTGTCGGTTCCGCGGAACTCCCCCCGCCGAGGCAGAGTTCCCGACACCCACATCGTTGGCCCGCCGCCGTCACCCGGTTGGGCAAAAGTTCACGGCGCGGATGGCGAGGAGAAGCCCCAGCGGATCCGCCGAGGCCCAATCGCAGCACCCGTCCAAAACGATCCCGAGAACCCCTCATTCGCCCGCATCGCGGCACATGAAACCTTGTTACGTGTAATGGTTGAATGGATCCAATCGACCAACCACCATTACATGCGGTCGCTTAAACCCCTCATCAATAGTATGCCGCGCGATTTGTGGTTCGGAGACATGTCGGAGGGTGACGGCGAGGGGGGGTGGCGGCGACGGGGAATCCGAGGAGTGAGAAGCCGGTTTTTATTTTAATAATGTAATTTTTTTTAGTAATTATG
Source organism: Salvia splendens (assembly GCF_004379255.2). NCBI lineage: Eukaryota > Viridiplantae > Streptophyta > Magnoliopsida > Lamiales > Lamiaceae > Salvia > Salvia splendens. Next base: position 17,536,002 of record NC_056047.1, on the reverse strand, counting down.
TATTTTTTTATAATGAAGTATGTTTTTTTTAAATAAAGTGGTTGCATTTTCTCCGTATTCGTGTCGACTATTTAATTCCGTAAATTTCTTACTTCCTGAAATTGTTTAATTTGTGAATTTGTGAATTTTTTTAATTATAGGAAGTCCTTCGAGAATTTCTTATGACGTGGTAGTGCAGTAGGAAGTTCGTATGACGTGGTAGGAGGTGTTTTTGGGAATTCCGTGCCACTGATGCTTTCTGGAGGGGAAATGCAAAAACAACAAGACGATCGCCAGTTTTTTAGTTAAGCCGCAAGCAAAAGTGCAAAGAGCGAAAACCAGAAGAAGCGAAAATGGAAGTAGAAAAGGAGGAATCAGTGGAATTATGGTGCCGAGAAACGTTACCGAAAGTGATGAAGATTGTCAGTGTGAGGCTCCCTCAAAGGGACCTGATTAATCTTTTGCTCGTTAGCCCTTGGATTAATCGTAATTTGGTTTCTCACCCTTCACTGTGGCTGGTAATTTGTGCTTCTTCAGAGTCTATTTCCTCTCTAATTTGTTAACTTTGATTAAATGGGTGATAGGGTTTTTTTCTCAATCAATTCATTGGAGCTTTGGGTTTTGTTGATTTAAACTCGATTCTTATTATTGGGGAAGTTGGGTTCGTTGTAAGATTATTAAAGATTCCTCCTTTAATTGTTTTTAGTTAGAGAGAGCTTTTTCTTTTTCAATAGCATTTTTTTGGGTTTTTTTTTTCAGGTTCTTGATTTTCATGAGATGAGTGATGCAGGGAATCGCCTTGTGGCAGCTCTCTCACTGGTTAATATCTTCTTCTATCTTTCCCCTTTTCTGCTTTAGTGCCATTTATTTCAGCTGTTGTAAATACAGTAAATGGATTTTTTGCTGATTCAGAAATATAGTTGAAGAAAGATAGTACTAGTCTTAGCATTGGACATATTTGAATAAGTTGATGTTGTAAATGAGTACCTATCTAGGAAACTAGTATGTTAATCAAGAGTTCTTTCATTTTTGTAAAGGAATCCAATCAAGAATGTCCTTCTATTAGCAGCATTGGCCAGCACAATATACGAATTGTGTAATGCTTTTATTGAAGGAAGAACATTACTTACTGGAGTTGCGTTTGAAGAATCTGTTTGTGTTATTTGTTTTGCAGCCGAGATACCAGAATGTGAAGCATATAAACCTTGAGTTCGCCCGTGATATTGAAGACAAACATCTTGAAAATCTTAAAAACAAGGTGGTGAATGGAAGCTGTTATCGTATCCTTCTATATCTCTGACTCGCTGATCATTTTGTGTGAAAAAATTCTCTTTTATTTTTGAGCCTGGTACATTGGCACTATCATGAAATATATCTGAGTAACCTATTAGATTTCTAATTGATGAACTAAAAAACTATAAAAATATATCTAAGGTGCTTGCTGAACGCAAAGTATTGGGATGAGTGATTTTGTTTTTGTGAATCAGGATGGTGTTTCTTGTTTATCCTCTTTTCTAATATATGTATATTTAGTAGTGACTGTATTTTCCTCTGCAGTGTGGAAATTCTGTTAAGAATGTAGAGACTCTTAATTTGAATGGCTGCCAAAAGATATCTGATATTGGAATTGGATTTATAACCAGCAATTGCTCAAAATTGAAGGTGTTCTCGATCTACTGGAATGTTAGGTAATTGATACCTGTGCTATGCACTTGGGTGTATTAGTATAGACTCATTCTATACTGGCACGATTAAATCAACAATAAACGTCCAAACTCGACAGTAACTTAAACAATTTGTTGCAGGGTGTCAGATCTTGGCATTAGGAGCTTGGTTAATAACTGCAAACTCGTGATTGATTTGAACCTGAGTGGTTGTAAGGTATGGTGAATATATTTTTTTGCCTGAGCTGCTATACACTATTCTTTTATCTAGAGTGATCATCTGACATTGGGTGGTTTTATCTGAGACTACAGAATGTCACTGATGAAAGCTTAAAATTGATTGCCGAAAATTATCAAGGATTGCAGTTGTTGAACATAACAAGGTATTATGGCCTTAGTGACCTCTGATGTATTATTATAAGTTTCGATGATTCAGTTGGATCATATAAATGGGCCATCCCGCTTGAAATACCGAACAGTATATTCTGATAATGCACCAAGTTATCTCTTTGTTGCGAAAGTAATACCTTATCCTATCTCATGAGTCCTGACAAGCATGACTGATTTAGATGTGTCAAGATAACGGACAAGGGTTTGGATATGGTACTGGTCAAGTGCTCCTCACTTCATAGTTTGAATCTTTACGCCCTTTCCAGGTAAAGTTCATAAAAAAATTTCTCAGAATCTAAAGCACTGAGAATATTAAGAACGATTATTCTAATATATATCTACGTCCATACAGTTTCACAGATGCCGCCTACAAGAGGATATCGCTCTTGACTCACCTGCGATTCTTAGATCTCTGTGGTGCTCAGGTATACAATAATCCATTCAAGAAACAATGTTTTGGTTAAAGAATTCACTTTAGCACAATAAACATGACTATGGATTACTTTTCAGAATCTGTCTGATGATGGCCTTTCTTGTATAGCTAAGTGCAAGAACCTAACTTCGCTAAATTTGACTTGGTACGTGGAATGTCAGTGGCTGCCCCGTTTGTCATTTGATGAAGCTAAAATAGCATATTCATACCCCCAAGTGCTTGTGTCGTTTATATGAACAGGTGCGTGCGCATCACTGATCAAGGAGTTGTCTCTCTTGCAGAAGGCTGCAAATCTCTCGAGTTTCTGAGGTGAGTATTTAGAACATTAATATATATATATATATATATGGATAGGAGTTTCTTATGGTTTTTATGCCTAAAATATTACTACAACTTTGATATGATTCTTGAATAAGTTGACAGTTTAGTCTGTTGAGATTCTGATGTGATTTACTAGTGCAGCCTGTTTGGAATAGTGGGAGTTACAGACAAGAGCTTGGAGGCTCTCTCAGGCTGCTGTTCGGCTACGCTTACGACGCTCGATGTTAACGGTTGTATCGGCATAAAGGTATACACTGATTTCCTTCATAGATACAATATACCTACTTGAAATAATTCTATCAATATTTACATTATGTTTCAGAGGCGAAGCCGTGATGAATTGCTGCAGTTGTTTCCCAAGTTGGTATGCTTTAAAGTCCATAGCTAAAATGGAGAAATATGATTTGGGTGCAGACTATCTTTGAACTTTAACTAATGCCTTTCTATGTTTTGAAAGTTTTGGATGTAATTCTTTGACATTTTCCCTAGAAAGATTCAGTTAATGTTGTATTCGATATAGAATTACTTAACATTTCTTTGTCCCAAAAAAGGCTATTAAATGTTGCCTTGAAAAAGTTCCACAATTTAGAGTTTAGATTTGAATCCACCTCGATCGTTAAAACCAATGCCAAGAAAAAAAACATGGATATTCAATAATAAAAAGGAATATGGAATGCTTAGAAAAGATGAATAAGAACAAAATAAACCTATTGTAAGTTGTAACTCCATAAAAAAAAGTCAAATTGATGCAAGCAAACAATAGGGGTTTCAAGTTTCATCAAATGATTTCATCAAAAAATCTGAAAAATATTTATTGCCACAAAGAGCTATAGACTCTTTAAATCATGATCATCCCAAAATAGTAAAATTGGTATCTAAGTCATGGATAAAAGAAGAATATGATAATAAATAAAGCTGAAAAATAAACTGAAACAAACTAAAACAAAGTAAATAAAGTTCCATATGTCATTGCTAGAATTGAACATGTAAAAGTGTTGCAGTGGATTATCAATTTCCAACGAATTGTTCATCACAAAGATAATCAAAGGAATCCTCAGTAACCACCTTTGAGATCATTGACCACATCATAGGGGATTGGAGTTACAGTCTCTAATGTTGCCCCTCCCACCATGAATCCAGGCTTTGGACCTTCTGGCTGCCTCTTTGTGCTGATGATTTTACCCTGTGCCTTTGCCTCTGCCTTCAACTGGTCGTTCTTCTTTATCCTCATCATCACTTCTTCGTGGCAACGTGATTGCTGAACGTGTTCAATGCGGACGTGAATTCTTTTCCTTATAATTCTGTTGCCAACCTGGAATCAAGCATAATAAAACAATGGTCAATAAGGAGGAAACACCAAAAGTCCATAATTTATGTAATAACCCAAAACATTATGATAATAGCATATTAAGCAAATAAGAAGTGGTGTCTCAGACATCCAAGGAAGGATAAAAGCAGCATAAGCTCTCAAGCCTGGCGAAGGCGAAAGCTCTTAGGCGGCTACTGCGAATGTTTTGAGAAACAGCCTTAGAGTTTATCGTCACAGACACCAAATGCAACATTTCATAAAAAACATTTCTTGCAAAAAACATTCAGAACATCATGTATCTATAGCTACAATTCTTGCTAAAAATGTAGAGTAATTAGAATTTAAAGGGAACACACAAAAATACTCTTCGAATACACATTCAAGGTAACATTTTTATCACTTTCAAAAAACAGAGCATTAATAAATTAGGTAAAACACTTTTATTTACGAGCATAGTATATTAAGGAAATTGAAGTAGTGTCTCAGACATCCAAGGAAGGTTAAAGCAGCATAAACTCTCAAGCCCGGCAAAGGCGAAAGCTCTTAGGCAGCCACTGCGAATGTTTTGAGAAACAGCCTTAGATTTTATCATCACAGACAACAAAAAGTAATCCAAATATCATAATGCCTCTATCAAATGCAACAATTCATTAACCATTCAGAATTTCATGTATCTACATCTACAATTCTTGCTATAAAATATTGAATAATCAGAATTTAAAGTGAACACACAAAAATACTATTTCAAAGCAAATTAAAGGTAGCATTTTACTTTTATCACTTTGCAAAACTGAGCATCCACAAACTAGGTAAAACACAACAATACATAAATAAAATACACATTAAACACAAGAAAATGGGGATCTCAGATATCCAAGGAAGAATATAAGCATCAGAAGCTCTCAAGCCAGGCGAAAGGCGAAAGCTTTCAGGCGGCTACTGCGAATGTTTTGAGAAACAGCCTTAGAATTTATCATCACAGAAGCCAATTAATCCCAAATAGAATGCTAAAAATCACACAATACGAATACGAGAAGCAAAATACAGAAACGAAACAAATCGGGAAATAAGGGGACGAGGGATACCTGCTTGTTGACTTCAACGCCGACGGCACGCTTGGTGACGTTCCAGACGCGACCAGTTCGGCCGTGATAGAATTTGTGGGGCATGCCTTTGTGGATGGAGCCGTTAACCTTAACATCTACATAGTCTCCGATTTTGTAGGTGCGGAGGTAGGTCGAGAGATGGGTCGGACCCTTCTTCCTGAAGGCCCGAGAGAATGAATCTCTGGTGCGCGACCTCAGTCCGTGGCCAGCCGGCATTGTTGTGATGGATTGAGCTGAATCTGATGAGTGTGAGGTTAGGGATTTGGGGAAGATGAATGGTATATAAATGGGGATAAAATTAGGGTTTTACCCTATTCGGAGGGGGATGGGCCTTTTTGGTGCGTGTAATTGAGCTATTGGGCTTGCTAATTGGGTCTTATATGTTTGTGGAATTTTATTTTCAAACTCACTAGCAAAACCATTCCGCCGTAGAATTCTTCAGATAGAGAGGAGTGAGAAAATATCATTAATAAAAATTAGAGCATCCACAACAGTCTCCTTGTCGACGGACGTGCTCTTGCCGTCGGCAAGGACAAGCCCTGTCCGCTGCTGTGCTCTTGCCGACGGCAGGGCGATGCTCTATGCATAGAGCACATCCGTGCCAACGGCAAGAGCACGAGGCGTCGACGTGGCATGCTCTGATTGGTCTGTTGGTTTATCATTTTTTATTATTATTTTTTTAAAAAATCAAAAAAATCTGAAATTTTCAGATTTAATAAAAAAAATATTTCCCCACTTCCTAATAAAATCTATCCATTTTTTCCACACTTTTAATTTATTTTTTCATTATTTTTACCCCATAATTCATACTTTCATCTATAAATACTCTCATTTCAAACACAAAAAATGACACTATACCAAACAACTCTCTCAATCTCAATTTTTAGGATTTTAATTATGTAATTTTTAATTTTTAGGATTTTAATTGTGTAATTTTTAATTTTTAAGATTTTAATTATGTAATTTTTTTTATAATTTGTAATATTATTCCGGGTAATTTTAATGCATTTTAATATTGCGGAAATGTTTTTATTTAAATTGAATAATAGAATGGTGGGACCATTGAGCTTGTCCTTGCGGAAGAGCACGAATGTGAGTGTTGTGCTCTTGCCTAAGAGCAGGGAGTAAAAGTGGGTCAGGGCCCACATCCGTGCTCGTTGGCAAGAGCACGGATGTGGATGCTCTTATGTCTTCAAGAGGTTTAGGAACAAAATAGGAAAGAAGGGGTTAAGACTGAAATGTGACTTATAATTTTTCAATGACATGTACTGATATTCATTTCAGTTCATGGATCTAAAATACACTATCTTTGTCCATAAATATAAATTTTTCAATGACATGTACTGATATCATTTCAGTTCATGGATCTAAAATGTTCATGGATCTAAAATACACTATCTTTGTCCATAAATATAAATTTTTCAATGACATGTATTGATATCATTCCAGTTCATGGATCTAAAATACACTATCTTTGACCTTAAAAAATATAGTATATTTAGTTGTTTATGACACAGATTTTAATGTGCAATTGATAAAGTACTTAAATATTACGGACGCCACGTGAGTTTTAATGTGCAATTTGTCCCATGAGGATGATGGTCGTCTCCTTGTCTTAACCCAGGCACAAGTTGGGTCCGGCTTGGTGGCTCTGCACAGAGGTGTAGTTGGCATTCTCTCTTTCAGCAGGATGAATTAAATGGAATTTTATTAACGGTTTTTTTAAACTTACTTTAGAAGCTATCACTTTATTGGACCATCAATTCAACCAATAGTTATGTTTCCACCTAAATAGCATTCCGGTAAATAATCACACAACTGCCACTTTAAATATAGATATAAAAGTGCAACTTAGGCCTGCTTAATCGGTTCTCGGGTACCCGGAATCAGAACCGGAACCGACCGGGTAATTGAGGAACTGAGAACCGGTTTTCCGGTACCGATTCTAATGTTCTCAAAATTTTCGGTTTCGGTTCTACTCGGAACCGACCGATTTTTACCCAGAACCGAAAAATAAATCAATTTTAGATTTTCAAATTTTATAAGATACTAATAATTAGTATCGAATTATCTTATAGGGGTTGTGTGGGTATACGGGTGTGTGTCTGTATTGAGGTTGTGTGTGTGCGTGTAACGCCTGTGTGTGTGTGTATGGGGCAGTGTATGTGTGTTTAAGATGTTGTGTGTGTATGGTGTTGCATATGTTTAGGTGTATACTTGTTAGTATTTTGTTGTGTGTAGATTTTGATTTTTAGGTGTTATACTTTTTAGGTATTTATTGAATTATTGTTTTTAGATATTGGAATATTGGAAGATGAATATTGTTATCTTGTTGATTTGTATTTTTGTGTGTTTCTTTGAATTTTTCGGTATAAATTGATATATTTCTAGATGTTGAATTATTCAAAAAAATTAAAATTAAAACTACAAATTGGATCCGATTCGTAACCAGAATCGGCCGGGTAAGAACCGGTCGGATCCGGTTCCGATTCCGGAATTTATGAAAATTTGTAACTGGGTACCCGGTCAAACCGGACCGGATAGAACCGGCCGGTTAAGCAGGCCTAGTGCAACTTTTAATTTATTTCCCTTGAATTTAACCTTTAAATTTGACTGAAAAAATCATACAAATGAAGTATATTAGAACTATTTTGGAACACATATTTCCTCTTTATACAAGTAAAAGTTGAAAAAGACATATTTTTCCATAACCATTTCATCTCCCCAAAATAAAGAGACACCAATCTCAATCCTTTCTCATGCCCTTTAACTGCATTTGCGCGAAACAATTTTCTCTTTCTTTACTCTCTCTCTCTCTCAAATCCGCCATGGCCAGAGCCGCCGCGACCACCATTCTCACCCTTCTCCTCCCCACAAACTCGTTCTCAACGAGGCTCAACAAACGAAAAATGGGGATATCAACGAAGCGAGAGAAGCTAAGCCACCTCCACTTCTACTTCCACGACACCGTCAGCGGGCGCCACCAACTCCTCCGCCACCGGCTTCGGCGCCGTGATGGTAATGGACGACCCCCTCACCGCGGGCTCCGAGATCGCTGGGGCTCTACGCCTCCGCCGACTCGAGCCAGACGGGGCTCCTGATGGCGCTCAATTTCGCGTTTTTGGAGGGGAAATTCAACGGGAGCACGCTCATCGTGCTGGGGCGGAACGCGGTGTTCTCGGCCACGAGGGAGATGCCGATCGTCGGGGGCAGCGGCGTGTTCCGGTTCGCGAGAGGGTATGCAAAGGCGAGGACTCATTTCTCTGACTTCAAGACGTCGGATGCTGTTGTTCAATATGATGTCTACGTTTTACATTATTAATAGTAGACCATTAGCTCGCAGTTGGTTTCAGAGGGTCAGATTTACAAGATTAGTAGGCTGTTGTGATCGATTTTTCGGTGTTTGAAGTGATAGCAAAAATGTAACGACTAATTTCTGTCATGTTTGTTGAGTGTTGTAACCTCTAGTGGGCTGGTATAATAAATAAGGATGATCATTTTACTTGTGGGTACACTTAATACACATTTCATACACTGTCAATAATCGTAGTAGTCAACTACCAGTAGTTTTAGTGTTAAATTAATATAGCAGAAGTGAGATTGAGAGAAAAATGGTTGAAATGTTAGTATTAGTAGATGATGTGATCTACCTGATCTGAAAGACAGGTTTACTATAATTTGTGAATAGACAAAAATGAACCGAATGAATTTTATTAAATCATGTCATTTTTTATTATTTAGAATTTACAAAATTTTATTGTTGATCTCATTGGCGGATCTCCCAATAGTCCTCCCAAAAACTACCCATGCCACATTATAGGCTTAGGGCACCCACAATGGGGCGCCCGATGGCACGCCTATGCGTGCCATCGTCCTCGGGCGCGGACGATGCCTCCATTGTGGGTGCTCGCCATAGGGAGCGGAAGAAGCGCGGACAACATCGTCCGCGCCATCGGGTACCATTGTGGGCTCGGTGGACGATGACACGCGTTTTTGAATTTTTTTTCCGAATTTTGTCTATTTAAACCTCGTTTCTCATTCATTTGTTCATACGAACATCTCGCCTCTCTCATTTCTCTCATCTCTCACATTTCTATCTCTCTCACATACCAAAATGAACCACGACGACGACACTAGTTCTAGTTCCTCGGAGTCAGGTAGTCCGACCTCGGAAGCCTTAGATGCAACCGTTGAAGAGGCCATGGCGGAATGCTTAGTAGAAATGCAGCGCGAGGAGGCGGCGGAGTAGATCCATAGGCCTATTCGACGTCGGACGGTTGTCCGACGCGACCACGCGGCAGCTCACCAACATCTGATTGCAGACTATTTTGCCGAGCAACCACGGTGGGGACCGACCGTTTTCCGCCGCCGGTTTAGAATGTCGTGTTACCTTTTTCTCAGCATTGTCCGGACTTTGTCGTCCCGTGATGAATACATGATGTATCGGGAAGATGGCGTCGGCAGACCCGGCCTTACACCGTTGCAAAAGTGCACGGCTGCACTCCGTCAGTTGGCCTACGGCACCACGACGGACATTTTCGACGAGAACCTCCACGTCGGGGAGACAACAGGCCGGGAGTGCCTGAAGAGATTTTGTAAGGGAGTTGTGGAGGCCTACGGCGACACATATTTGCGCAAGCCGACTGCCGTTGATTGTCAGGGCCTGATGAAGATGCACGAGACGGCGCACGGCTTTCCTGAGATGCTAGGGAGCATCGATTGTATGCATTGGGAGTGGAAGAATTATCCGGCGGCGTGGAGAGGCCAATTCACTAGTGGATACAAGGGCAGCCACCCGACGATGATCCTCAAAGCTGTCGCTGACCATCGGCTCTGGATCTGGCATGCTTACTTCGGCGTGGTCGGGTCGAACAACGACATTAACGTCCTCAACTCATCCACCCTCTTCACCGAGCAATGCAATGGCAACGGCCTGGCCATCGAGTTCACTGCACAGGCGCCAATACCACATGGGGTACTACTTGGCCGATGGCATATACCCACGGTGGCCTGTTTTTCGATCAGTTGCCCAATTGGTGAGAAGAGGGTTTTATTTGCGCAAAAGCAGGAGGCGGCGCGGAAGGATGTCGAGCGGGCATTTGGTGTGATCCAAGCACGGTGGGCAATTGTGAAAGGCCGGCTCGTCTCTGGCTCAAGGAAGTCATCGTCGATGTCATGTATGCGTGCATAATCATGCACAACATGATAGTCGAGCATGAAGGTGGGACCATCACCGACTGGAACGATGATGAAGGTGCATCTAGCTCGTCCTGCACGGCGACCGAGCCCCCCGCTAGAGGATTACCGACGGGCTTCAATGAGGTTCTATCTAGACAGGCCTCAATGCGCAACCAACAAGACCATGTCCAGCTCATGAACGACATGATTGAAGAAGTGTGGGCCTAACCACCGTCGCTGATTTTGCGTATTTTTTTAATTCGTATTGTAATGTATTAATTTTTATAAATGAAATGAAGTTTTTTCCCAATTTTTATAGTTATTTAAATATTCAAATAAAAGAAAATGCATAGGGCGCGCCTTAGGGCGCCACACTGCAGGTGGGAGGGTAGGAGGATAAAAATGATGACGTGGCAGTGCATAGGGCCCGCCTAAGGGCGCCCCATTGCTAATGCTCCTATCATCTCACAGCCCATCTCAATAAAAAAATCAAAAATAGCAGATGGCGCCCGCTCGGCGGTTGGACGGCGTGCAATAGGCGTCGAGCGCCTTCACGCCCTGCCATTCCCTACGAGCGCCCGCCGAGTGCCATCTCCAGCCCTGCGCCTAGCCATAGGGGGTGTCGTCCGCACGGAGGCGGGACGGCGCCCTATTGTGACTGTTCTTTCTTATGATTCTGAAAATCGAACAATTAGATGATTTGACGTGCCCTTTTTGTTATCCTATAGTAATAGACTGCAAATTAAAAAATATGCACAAGAAGAGGGTAGGTGTTTTAGTTTTCATACCACTCGATTAGGGGTGTCGAAACGGGTACCCGCGGGTACCCGCACCCGATTTTGGCCGAAAAGTTAGTCCCGATACCCGTCCCGCAGTTAGTCGGTATTACCCGATACCCGAGTCGGGTATCCCGCACCCGACACCGGGGGTACCCGACCCGAAACATTTTTTGTTTTTTGAAATCTTCTTTTTTTAAATATGATTTGTATATTTTTAGATGATTTTTTAAAAATACTACTTGATGAATGTAATATTCTCACTTGAAACTTTTTATTATTATTTAATTTTATTGAGAATTGAGATCAAGCCATGTAATCTTTGAAATATCTGCTTTAAATAATCATATGAACTGTACAAATACCACCCGTCGTAATTTTTTGCAAGCCGAGACATAGTGCTAAGATAAAGTGGCCAAAGCTTCTGTTAAGCAGTGTTCATCGAGGCCTCCGCAAAAGCACAAATAGACTACGCAACATAAAGCATAGAATTACTCTTTACATGAAAAAAGATGCAAAATATTCTAGCACGTGAATTTTAAGTTTTAAATGCTATCACAATGTTTAAAAAATTGAATCCTAGTAGTCTTTGCAGTCAGTCAAAATCTAAAGAGTTTTTCAATTACAATGCCAAAAAATCCAAACTCCAAATTACCATTAAAAAATCTAAAGTAATAAAAGTTTCACATGGTTTCACCAATCATTCTTCATCTGGCGCGTGCATCACTCTTGCACCATGGACATTGCTCGTTGCCTCGTTGGAGCCATCTCGTCAATCCTGACTAAAACTAAACAAATAAACAGAAACAAATAAGAATTCTAATTCTTATGATATGAAAAGGAAATGTAAATTGTGTATAAATAAGAATTATACTTACCATCGCGGTATTCCTTTTCTTGTTCTTCGTCATCAACGTCTTCTTCATCTTTCTTGTCCAAATCACAAGTCTTCAACCAATCTCCGGCACAAATCAAAACCTCCACCATCGTGCAAGACAATGAACTTCTATACGGAGAGAGAACACGACCACCCATGCTAAAAGCAGACTCTGAAGCAACACTCGAAACGGGAATTGCTAGAATATCCCTTGCCATCTCGCTCAAAACGTGATAGTGTGTATGCTCAGACCACCACTTCAGCAAATCGAAACTTGCCATTTCTTCCCTCGGGACTTTGTGTCTCCTGTCTGTTAGATAAATATCAAGCTCAGTCTGATTACTAGAATCCTCGTCATCATCACTCATAGCAAACATGCTGTAAGTATCTTCTTCACATGAGGAGTTCTCTTTATTCGCATCAAACGATGATCGACTAGGAGGACGAGGTGCATACCTCGCACTATAAAACACAAACAACTCCCTAATGGAGTCTCTCACCTCTTTCACCATTTCAAGTCCTCGAGCATTTCCATACAACAATTTCAAGCACGTTTCAATATGCTTCATCTTCTGTCTCGGATCTAGAACAGCAGCCATGTATAAAATCTTGTTCATCTTCACATTCAATTCGGTTTCCTCCAGCCAATACTTACCAATCTTTAACCTCATCCTTGAAGCCATGGAACTAACATCATATTCACTGCTCATCTCCAATCGACGGATAAGGTCAAATATACCACACATCTCTGTAAAAAACAAATGCGATGTTGGCTTTTTAGTAACAGAGAGAATCTGAGTAAATGAGTGGAACTTCTTAAGGTAGGAAATCATCTTCTTCACATTTACCCAATCGTCTTCCTCGGGCGGCCCTATAGGTTTATCATCTTACATTCTTTCACGCAAATCTTTCCCGAAAGAAGAATTCGTGATTCCAAATGTAGTGAATGCCTCAGCATACGGTATAGCTGACTCTAACATCAAATAAGTAGAGTTCCATCGCGTTGGAACATCCATACACAATTTCTTCTTGGAATCAATCTTGTCTCCTAGATAATCCAATACTTTTTCCCACAACCCCCATCTCTATGGTGAACTCTTAAGCCACCTCACCGCCTCCCTAACTCGCCTAATGGAAATGCCAATTTCTTTCAAACCGTCTTTTACAATTAAATTCAAGACATGTGCTGCACAACGCACGTGGAAGTACTTGCCACCCAATATATTTATGTTATTCTGCTCCATGTGCGTCTGTACGACATCAATTGCGGTATCATTTTGTGATGCATTATCCAAAGTGCAAGAGAATAAATTATTCAAACCCCAATCCGTCAATGATTTCACTATAGCAGCGCCAATGTCATCACCCTTGTGGCTATCGATCTTGGAAAAGTTGATTATCTTCTTGTGCAATATCCAGTCTTTCCCGATATAGTGTGCCGTGACACAAATGAAGCTGTTGTTGTTCAACGAAGTCCAGCAGTCGGTTGTGATTGAGACTCTTCCCATGCCTCTTCTCTGAAAGAATTTGACCAAACTTTGTTTCTCCTCAAGAAACAATTGTACACAGTCCGAACGTATTGTTTGTCTCGAAGGTATCTGAAACTGTGGACAAACCAGCCGCATGAAATATTGAAAACCTTCACGCTCAACAAATAAAAAAGGAAGCTCGTCGAGAAGGATCATCTTGCAAAGTCCTAGTCTGATCGTCTTCTGATCAAACTTCCAAGTTGTCAATTCTCTACTGCCACCATCCACAGAGTATGCCAAAATTGTCTGACCATCACCAACTTCAGCATTTTTCTTTAAACAAGAAATTGTGTGGTTCTTCAAGCCGTTGGTCCCGCACCCCCGTGAGTCTGCAGCAATCAACTTACCACAACGCTTGCACTGTGCTTTCATTCTCTGAACAGGGGGATTACCTTCTTTAACCATCACTTTGTCGTAGTCTTTCCAATGCACCGATGTGGTTTTCCGCTTGGAAGCCCCCTTGGCTCCTTTTCTTTTTTTATTTGGACTTGGAGCTTCTGTCCTTGCTTCTTCTTCATCTTCAATATCCTTTAGTATTTCATGATCCTCAGACTGTTGATCATCATCGGTAACGGTAACAATATTGTTATTTTGACGCTTCCTTGATCCCATCCTACAAAAACATAAAAATTTCAATATGAGATGTTACTGTATGCATTGTGTAAATATATGAGTATGAGGTATGCCGTATCATGTGTAATTGTGTATGTTTCCCAGTAATAAAATATAGATTATAGATATAGATATGTGTGTAGCATAAAATATAATAGATCCTATATGTGTCATGTGTGTTGTTTTGTATAATATAGTTTGTGTACTAATATACTGTGCATTAAACATATACTATATTTGTACAGTATATGTGTACAGTGTGGTAAAACTTATATTATATATTGCAAATATGACAAATTCATATTACTACTCGTTACTCTCTACATAAATTTAAACCTTGGAGTTATATAATGAGGTGAAAACATGCTGAGAAAGTGTGGTTTGTATAATACGTTCTATGAGTATTTTCTAGATAACCTTATCATGATACTCTGCATCCCATTCCTTTGCAGTAGTAAATCTAACACTCATTAAACTAAGAATAATAAATAGTTAATGAGGACTCATCTAACTTTGATTTTCTATAGCAACAACTTAGAGAGATAGCACCATCCACAGAATATGGTCAATTAACAGTTATGCATTCTGTTTAGAGAAGTTATTCCTTTTAAGCAATAGACAAAGTTAAGCAAATTCCGTAAGTTTCTATCGTTGACATTCTATTTCTATCTCCAACTTTTAAAATGGAAATTGGAAAATACGAAAAAAAAAATCATAGTTACCTGAATGGACGGAATCAGCAGCGGCAGATGCGGGTTGAAGGAGGGAGGAGGCTGGTGGGAGGAGGCTGGAGTTGAAGAGTAAGAGAAAAGACGGGGAAAAAGATTTGTGATCTTAACTCTTAAGATTCTTAACCCTAACCTAGTTACAAGTTATAAACTTAAAAAATACATTTTATAATATATTACTAATAACATAGGCGATGGTTTTTAAATATTAAAATCTTTAAAAAATTACATCATGAAGAGCAAGTATTAAAATAAAAATTATAAAATTATAAAATATAAATATATATCGGGTATTTTCGGGACTATCGGGATTACCCGATCGGGTATCGGGTATCCCAATACCCGCAAAACCCTAAATTATTATACCCGACCCCGCCCCGTTTCCCGATTCCGTCGGGTAACGGGTACCCGATACCCGGCGGGTATCGGGTCGGGTTCGGGAATACCCGTTACCCGCTACCCGTTTCAACACCCCTACACTCGATATATAGAGTTCTTGAAAGGGCTCTTGAGTTTAAAGAAAGAATAAACCTTGAAATTGGTCCCTGAAAAATCATTAATCATATTTTTGGTCCTTCGTAATTTATTTATTTCCATCTTGCTCCTAACTCCTTGAGAGTTTATAGTATATTTTAAGAATTCAAATCTTACATTCCATTTTTTTAAATTACAATATATATAAAAATACACATAGATTACAATTTATATAAAAATACGCATTATATTTTAGAATTATTACTATAAATATGTAGTTTATTAAAATAGTATTATATGTAGTTTTTTAAATATTTTAATGAATAAATAAATTAAATTTTAGTTTATTAAAATAATATTATATGTGATTTTTTAAACTTTAGTCTATTACTACAACTTTAAAAAAATTAAGTGTCTTATGTTATAATATAAAAATTATGTACATAAAATTATATAACAATATATGGAGTATAATAAATATATGTAGAAGCCTACTTCGGAATATGTACTTAATAGTTAATACTTCATTTTTCACTTATTAACTGCATTCTTTTATAAATTGGAACTAAAAATGATATCTGAATAGTTAGTTTTGAATTCGTAAAATATTAAATTTAGATAAAGTATGCCTAAAGGAGTTCAAGGGTAAAATGAGAAAAAATAAATGGAGAAGGACCTGAAATGTGATTAAAGATTTTTCAAAGAACTGTGTTGATATTTTTTCGAGTTCGGGGATTTAAAACGTGCAACTTCATTTTCCAGGGACCAATTTTGAACCCATTGATTTTTAATCAGTACAAAGAACATCAATAGTATTTGATAATAACGAGTATATTCAAATATATACCCCCTCCAAAAAAATAGTCTTATTTGTGGACGAAATGAGTTTTAACGAGAAATTGATAAAGTAAGAAAGAAGAAGACAAAGTAAGCAAAATAAGAGAGAGAGAGATGAGAGAAAAAGTGGGAAAATATGGACGAAAAACTTTTCATTTTTAGAATTGAGACTTAAGTTTGTGAACATACTAAAATGACAAAATAAACAATTTTTCGTGTGGAGCGAGGTAGTAACAAATTTGAATAATATGATTAACGCGTATAATCTAAAACTCCATAACAAATTTGAATAAACTGATTAACATGTATAATAACAAATTTCAGCAAATATAACAGAATTTGATATCCTGATTAACGCGTATAATCAAATATAACAAATTTGAATAATCTGATTGACGCATATAATACAAATATGATAAGAAACTTGATTTAAAGCATGAATAACAAATTTGTGATTAATACTATCAAATTGTAACAACAATTAATTATAAATTAAAACCTGAATTCTGACTATGTCTTCCTCCATACAAGGGCAGAAGAACAAGAAGGCGTCATCCTCTTCCTCTCCAAATAAGGCATTAAGGCAAGGCGTCTTTGATTACTTCCCTAACATCAGCATAGCATTCTATTTGCATCTTTTTTCAATTTCCAACAACAAAATAAGGATCCTTGTCGGAAATCGCAAAAAAGACGGATTGCCTTAATGCCTTGTCTTGAGAGGATGAGGATGACGATGAGGATGACGCCTTATCAAGTTCCATATGTACCTTTTGTCTGCCCAGGCCTGCTTTCTTAAATTCTCTTAAATTCCAACTCTTATAAATGTATAATACTACTATAAGTTATTTGATGAAGTTTATTTCATACTTTGATTTCTGTTTGTCATTTTCATGTGGTGCATTTGTATAAAATTTCACTTTCCAGTAGTATTAAACATGAATCAATTGTACTATACTTGTTTCTGTCTTCCAACTGGGTCCATACATGAAGGTTCTATTTTGTTATCTCTGGCGCTATTGCTGATACTTCACATTTACTTTCTACTTCTACATTTTGATAGCATTTTTTTATTGATAATTCGATAACATTTTCTATACTTAATGTATTTTTTTTACATTATCAAACCATACTGACATATTTTTTATTTCTAGAAAATAATTGTAGAAGTAAATTTAAAAAGCCACCCATGTAAAAATATTTACTTTTAAAAGAAGTTATGACAAAATAAAATATTTAAAATAATACCAGACGTAAGCATGATTAGAGGTTGATCAAGAGCCGTAGATGAATGCATCACCCATGATGCATACACAATACCAACTGACACATAATAAAACCACAAGGCGGGAGTCATGATTTTTACTATGCGGCGGTATTTTGATGGCAATCCAGTTGCCAATGACAGTCCCCCAAATAATGCAAAAATATTAATTAGCTGCAAAAATTGGTTGTTATCGACGCACAAATGCAGAATCATCCCTCTGCCGCCGACCTTATGCCTGCTACCGGGAACGTTCGATCTCGTAGAAGATAGCGGAGGACATCCGCCTTCCCCATCATTGTTGCGACATGAATTGGGTTCATTAACTTCAAAACACGCTTCTGGCCACGCTAATACCAGCATTTTGCATATATTTACTTTGGCGGCAAATACACAGATCTTTGGAAAATCGTCTTAGAGCAAGCATGATTAGAGCTTGATCGGGAGCGGTAGATATATGATGCATCACCCAAATTGATGATGCATACACAATACCGATTGACACGTAGGAGTCATTATTTTTAGTATTCGGGGGGTATTTTGTTGTTAAACCAATTGCCAATGCGCAAATGGTAAACAGCCCCCCCGAAAAGCGCAAAATAATTAGCTGCTACAAACCAATTATACATACCTGACTCTCACCTCTCTTGTTATGTCCTGACGCCACCAGGTTGGTCGCTACACATTTGAACAACAAATACTGCGATTTGAATGGCGGCACTCATCATCAACTCATGCCGTTATTCTACGGGGTGTGGTGGTTCCGCGAAGTTGGCGAGCAATGCACCAATTTCTTGACTGCCTGCATCTTCAATTTCAAATTTCCCTATGTTGTTTTTGTGCAGGGTCTGCACTTTATTTTTGTCAACTAGGTGGCGATTGAAGTGCGTTCTCCCCTTTAACACTGTTATATGCTGAGCAGTGTTCCCATTGTCAAAAAATGGATACAAACGGCTAGTACCAAGTACCACCAAACTTGGTAATTGCTATTACAATAAATGTGTGAACTTTCCTAGATACTATAAATTAGTGATAGTTCCTAGAGTGATGGAGGTGTTTCCTAAAGTTGTAAGATCCCTATAAAAGGGAGTATCTGTATCTCCTTCAAATATAACAGAAATACAATCAACTCTCTTCGCTTCAACCTTGAGCCACCATGAATTATCTTTCACACAATGCCTCTCTCGATTACTATTTCTAAGATGGTATCAGAGCAGGAAATCAATAGAAAACCTCCAATGGAGGTCATCCAAATATACACTCTCGAGCAATTGGTCGAGACAATATCAAATCTAATTGATTTGTACAGATCAAACACAAATCAAAGCCAAAATTCATCCAAACCAAAGAATCTCGGAGTAGAGTCCAAATGTATCGCTCCTACTGCAACAACGGTACAGGCAAACAACCAAAGATGTATCACCACAAACCCCGACCTTTCTCACAAATTTGCCCTCACCCCGAAGAAGATCAGCGGCGAATCACCTCCGTCTCACACGGTGACTAACGGCGTTTCTGCCGAAAGACCATACCTCCGCTGTAAAACTCTTTTGCCGCTGCCAGAAACAAGAGGAAAAGAGGACGGAAGTTACGCACCGGTGTCAGAGAATAAGGAGGGGCATACCACTTCAAAGAAGACATATGCTAGCGCCCTCGTCGATTGTCGTGATTCGACGTCACCATCACTCCAAAATCAAGAGGGACGACAGACAGCTGTCGGTCGACACGTCGGCACGGAAGGCGTTGTAATCAGTGCCGAGGCAGGGATAGGCGGTGGCGCTAATGCATACGTGGCAAAAGCTGGTGGAAGAGCAGTGGAACTGGCTGCCATTGGAGGAAAGGTCGGCGGCAACGATGGCGGCCATCTGGAAATTTACAGATTTCATCCCAATCATCCAAAAATTCCAAATTTAAGGAGCTAAAATGTGAAAACCTCAAGTTTCACCCCACCATCAAGTGTGAAAACTCCTTTGAAGCTCTAGCTTGTTCCTCATCCTCAAATATAGGTCCAAAAGACAACCATTGGATTTTTTTATTATGGAGCAACTGACACCATGTCTTTTGATGCATCTGATTTTTTAGACATCTCAGAATCTCGAAGAACCTATGTCCAAACAACCAATGGCGATTTAGCTCGAGTAGAGGGGCAGGCACCATTGACATTTCTCCAACTCTCCGGCTTTCTAACTGCCTCTTTGTTCCAACTTTCTCACACAAGTTGTTATCCGTCAGTCATGTGACGAAAGAGTTAAACTGTAAATTACTGATGCAGCCTCGTTTTTGTACGTTACAGGATACCAAGACAGGGACGATAGTTGGGCGTGGCACTGAACGAAACGGACTGTACTACATGGATGAGATAGCTCAACAAAGTACTTCGTTACTGACTCATAAACCAACTACAAGGAAGGTTTGTCTATTACATCGTCGGTTAGGGCACCCCTCTATAGGATATCTGAAATTAATGTTCCCTAAGTTAGCTTCTACTGTGCACTCTCTTGATTGTGAAACTTGTCACCTGGTCAAAAGCCATCGACATTCCTTTAAGCTAAATAATACTCGAGAGTCTACCCCATTTTCTTTGATTCACTCAGATGTCTGGGGTCCTGCCCCAATCAATGGGGGCCAGGGCTTCTGTTATTTCCTCCTGTTAATCGATGACTATTCTCGTATGACTTGGGTATATTTCTTAAAAAATAAATCTGAGGTTTTTGATAAATTTACTCAATTCTACAGTATGGTTCAAACCCAATATAAACAGAATATCTAAGTCTTACGATCCGACAATGGGGGAGAATATATAAATGCCAACATGAAAACTTTCTTTGTTGAAAAAGGGCTTATCCACCAGACTTCTTGTGCCTATACACCTGAACAGAATGGGGTAGCAGAACGTAAGAATAGGTATATCCTAGAAATTACCAGGTCTCTCCTCATCGAATAAAAAATCCCCACATCTTTCTGGCCAGAAGCTATAGCCACCTCTGTGTACCTTATGAACCGTCTTCCAACAGGTATCCTCGACTTCAAAACTCCCATTGATACATTTATCAACCATGAAGCCATACAGAAACCAATCTATCTCACGCTTGACCCTAAAGTCTTTGGTTGTACTGTCTTCGTCCACATCCTGAAACATGACCGTACCAAATTCTCTCCTTGTGCCGTTAAATGTGTTTTTCTCAGGTATGGTGTCAATCAGAAAGGGTACCGGTGCTATGACCCTATCACTAAGCACATGTACACTACCATGAACTGTGTCTTTATTGAGAGTGAATACTACTACAGTCAATCTAGCGGTTAGGGGGAGAGTCAACCACATAGTCCAATTAGCGTCCCACTAAATTGGCTATACATCCCAAAGGACACAACCCATCATACAGAACCTATACAAGGGGAAACCGAGCAAGGGGAAGTTGAGTCAAGGGAAGAAGAACCCATTCCTGCCATAGAAGTTAATCCAACAGACGAGCTATCACAATCCACTAGTCAGACTGCAGAGTTTGGAGACATCACCCAACCATCAACCCTGTCTTCAAATCCTGAGGTAAACAACTCTGAAATCAATACAGTTCCATCAGTTCCATTAGAAATCCCTAACACTGACAGGATAAGCCAAGAAGGAGACACCGGCAACAGAAACGATAGTGAAAAGCGGTATGAACTACCACACAGAAGTACAAGGAGAATCTCTCCCAAAAGATACTCTCTAGACTGGAAAGGGAGAAAAACAAAATATTCAATGAAAAACATAGTTCAAGGACACCTTACAGAGATGGTCCGAGCATTTGAAGTTGCCCTATATGAAGAGGAAGAAATTCCCCAGTCTTTCCAAGAAGCAGTCAAGCACAAACATTGGAGGGAAGCTATGAAGAAGGAAATTGATGCTCTGATCAAGAATGGAACGTGGGAAAAATGTACTCTACCAGAAGGGAAGAAACCAGTCGAATGTAGATAGGTTTTTACCATCAAAAGACGTGCAAATGGATCCATCGAGAGATATAAGGCGCGATTGGTGGCCAAAGGATACACTCAAGTGTATAGAATTGATTACGACGAGACTTTCTCTCCAGTTGCCAAACTTGACACGATCCGAGCATTATTGTCAGTTGCAGCATGTAAGGATTGGTCGCTACATCAGTTTGATGTGACTAATGCCTTCCTCCATGGAGAATTAGACAAAGACAATGAAGTCTATATGGCAGTTCCACCAGTATTTGATAGCGAATTCGGTCCTGGAGAGGTGTGCAGATTGAAGAAAACTCTATACGGCTTGAAGCAGTCTCCGAGAATATGGTTTGGAAGATTTTGCCAAGCAATGGTCAAGCATGGTTTCAAACAGAGTCTTTATGATCATACACTTTTCACAAAAAGGAGAGGAGATAAGATAACATGCCTTATCATCTATGTTGACGATATAATTGAGGTTACACGTACTTCCAATAGTGATCTGATGCCAACAACATGCCCATATCGTATGGCGTAAATCCAAAGTTTTTTTTTTAATATACAAAGTAATTTTCTAGTGTTTGTTTGATCTTTGTACCATGTCAATTGTATTTTTTTTATTCAATATTATTTGACTACCTTGAATTCCTTTTGTAGATTAACTAAGAAAATGAAGCACTCCACAAGTTTCGGTAGATTGAGGTTAAAGATTTTGATGGTAACATGATCATGCTTGGTTGCCAATAAAGAATAAGTTTAGTCAGTACTGTTGACTAGTATAAATGAAAATGAAAGAAATGAAGAAGAAAAAGGGTTTAATTTTTTTTTTTTGAACTTTATTGAAAATTCATAGAATATTTCAGATGTTTACCTTCTAGAACAATCACAAAAATTGAGTATGAATAAACAAAGCATGGGTATTTTATTAAAAATGCTTTTACTTCTATTTTATTCTCTCCGATTTACTAAAACACAAAATATCATTGCGTGGACCATATTTTCCTCTTTATAAAATAAAAAATTGAAAGAGACATTTTTTTTTTCTATAAAGGAGATGCCAATCTCAATCCTTAGTCATTCCATCACAACTTTACTTACACAGAAACAAACAATTCTCTCATTCTTTCTCTGAAATCCGCCATGGCCAGAGCCGCCGCGGCCACCGTCCTCGCATTCACCATTCTCACCCTTCTCCTCCCTGCAAATTCGTTCTCAACGAGACTCGACAAACGAGAAATGGGGATATCAACGAAGCGAGAGAAGCTAAGCCACCTCCACTTCTACTTCCACGACATCGTCAGCGGGCGCAACCCCACGGCCGTCCGCGTGGCCGGGGCCGCCACCACCAACTCCTCGGCCACCGGCTTCGGCATGGTGGTGATGATCGACGACCCCCTCACGGCCGGCCCCAACGTGAGCTCCAGGATCGTGGGCCGGGCGCAGGGGCTCTACGGTTCTGCCGACATGACTGAGTTCGGCCTCCTGATGGCGCTCAATTTCGTGTTTTTGGAGGGAAAATTCAACGGCAGCACGCTCAGCGTGCTGGGCCGGAACGCGGCGCTGTCGGCCGTGAGGGAGATGCCGATCGTCGGGGGCAGCGGCGTGTTCCGGTTCGCGAGAGGGTATGCGCAGGCGAGGACGCATTTCATTAACATGAAAACAGGGGATGCTATTGTGGAATATAATGTCTATGTTTTGCATTATTGATGATTTTTTTCCCTTTCTTGTTGAATTTTCTTTAGTAGTCTTACATGACTTTGGACTTTGGACTTTGGACTTTGGAGTCGTACCAATAATGTGACGACTAATCTTGTCTTGTTTGTTGTACTACTAATAAATAACGAGTTATGCATTGTTTAACTATTTTTTTTATAAAATTTAGGATTATCGTTGGATGTTAATTTTCTAACATTAAGTTTGTGAGATTTAATCTTAGGAACTAAACACCATATATATTTAATCATGAGATATAATCTTTCAAATTGAGAAAATGTTATTTGGGCATTTTTGTCCAAGAAGTTGCTAAAACATTGCATTCTTGATTATATTAAACGATCTGGCTCTATTTTTTTTTATTAGGGTCTGCAGTGCAAGAACTCAAAAAGTTAAGGACTAGTGGTGCAATTCACTCTTATTAAAATGATAAAGCATATTATGAATGGAGAAAGATGGGTTTATATAAGCGAGTTAAGTGATGAGCTATATATATTGAAAAAAAAAAGGAAATGATGCACTTAATGTACCGTTCATTTTTTCTCATTTTCTTTTTGTCATTTTTTTATTGAATTTTGTATTTATTACTCCATTTAGAAATTAGTTACACCAAATTAGGGTGTTTACTTTTTTTGGAATGGAAATCTCATTATGATTTATAATGCTCAATATGGAAAAAACCGTCTATCCACTGACCACTGTATTTATCATTTCTACTATTAGATTAAAAATGATTGTTAAAGTTGATAACTTAAAAAGTACTTATTGTATACAGTTTTACAAATAATTTTTAATTCTGATATTTTATGATATCCTGCGAGTGAGAGACATGTATGATAAGGAATTTCATCCAAATTTTGGAACTAGTGAGTCAGTGATTCGAATATTTTCTTATTCATTTAATTATTATCGGAGCTGTATAAATTAATATTGTGAGCAGGTTTGTTTAGTGTACATATTCTTGTCCCATTATCATAAAATGTGTGCATGATTGAGTTGTTGATTAAAGTGGGGTAGATAGATAGATATCATTTTAAGTAAACTACATCGATCCGGCCGTGGCTTAAGACAATGCATATAGGAGTAATTAATTAAACTTAACTTTTATGGTATAAAATTATTAATTATATTGGGAAAATCTAATTTCAATATTAACATGAATATTCATTATGTGAGCCTCGTCAGTCGTAGGTTGGGCCGTTGGAATTTTGGAACTCACCCCACCGACAAGCTCCAATAATTGACTGAGCAGGGATATTTCCCACGAAAGAAACAAAAAAGAAGAAAAGGAAAAGACAAAGCTATTAATTATATAAAGCAATGCAGACTAATTAATAAATTAATTTTATTGTAAATTTGTAATGAACACTTATGGGTAGGATAAAGTATGCTTTGAGTAATTATATTATTCGATTTCTAACATACTACAAGGTCAAAAATGGCATTTTCAAACCATAAAGAAAGAGGAATGAAAACGAGTAATATTCTTTTTTAAACAATTAAAGTCCCCTCTTCTCAGTTATTTTTTCATTTGGAGTTGATTTTTGTGATACTTGCCAATGATCTCGAGCTCAGTCAAGATCGGAAATGGAAACGATATGAAGAAATGAAATACACAAACGATCGAATGATGAACACCAAATAAGAACACACAAGAACTTGGATTGAAGAATGAATGGGAATCTTTTTCTCTTAGAAAATATGGAGAAATCACAAGATGTTAGATTGACAACCCTCAATCTCAACAAGCTCGATTACAAATTCTGAGAAAACTTAACTCATACAAATTTGCATTCTGGTCCTTTGAGTTCTTTAGTTTTTGCAAATATGCCCCAAATCCCAACAAATCTCCACCTTTGGGACATATCTTGCCACAACACCTGAATCATCTCCAATCCTTTCCCATCATTCAAACCGAACCATACTGATCTTCTCCATGCAGTGTTTCACCTTTGCTGCAGGTAGCACTTTGGTGAGCATATCAGAGGCATTATCTTCTGTTGCTACTTTCACCACTCTGACATATCCCCTCTCCACTTCATCTCTTATGAAATGTAGCTTCACATCCACATGCTTACTTCTTTCATGGAAAGTTTGGTGCTTTGATAAGCAGATTGCACTATTTGAATCACACAGCACAGTCACTGCACTTTGATTGATCCCAAAATCAGAACACATCCCTTTCAACCATAGGCTTTCTTTCACAGCCTCTGCTAAGGCAATGTACTCAGCTTCGGTTGTGGAGAGAGCCACCACTGATTGAAGGCTTGATTTCCAGCTGACTGCAGAACCATATAAGCAAAACACATATCCAAATTGTGACTTTCTTGTGTCAAGGTTTGTGGCAAAATCAGAGTCACAAAACCCCATTAGAGGCTGCTCCACCTCCACTTGATCTCCACCAAACATGATCCCATAGCCCTGAGTACCATTCAAGTACCTCATTATCCATTTTAAAGCATGCCAATGCTCTAAACCCGGGTCTGCCATATACCTGCTAGCTACACTCACTGCATGGCTGATGTCTGGCCTGGTGCAAACCATGGTGTACATTATGCTTCCCACCATGTTTGCATAAGGAATTTTATCCATTGCTCTCCTTTCATCATCATCTTGTGGACTCTGGTTCACACTGAGTCTGAATTGTTGGCTGAGAGGAACAGAAACTGGTTTACCTGCACTTATCTGAAACTTCTCAAGTACACTCTTGAGATAGCCTTTTTGTGTCAGCCATATCTTCCATTTATCTCTGTCTCTTATGATTTCCATGCCCAAGATCTTCTTTGCATTGCCCAGATCCTTCATGTCAAACTCTTTTCTGAGATCAGCCTTCACTCTCTCCATCTCTTCCATGTGCTCAGCAGATATCAGCATGTCATCTACATATAAGAGTAGATAGACCACAGCAATCCCATTTCTCTTCTTAATGAAAACACAGTGATCATAGAGGGATTTCTCAAAACCTATCTTCAGAATAAACTCATTAAACCTCAGATGCCACTGTCTAGAGCTTTGTTTCAGACCATAAAGGCTTCTTCTCAGCAAGCATACCTTCCCTTCATCTCCAGCCTTCACAAATCCAGGTGGCTGCTCCATATAGATCTTTTCCTCCAATTCTCCATGAAGAAAAGCTGTTTTCACATCCAATTGCTGCAATTCCCGGCCTCTATGTGCAACAATGGCAAGCAGCAGCCTGATTGAGCTGTGCTTGACAACGGGGGAGAATATTTCATTGTAATCCACTCCCTCCTTCTGAGTATACCCTTTAGCAACCAGCCTTTCTTTGAATCTCACCTGATCATTGTTGAAGGCTTCGATTTTCTTCTTGAAAATCCATTTGCAACCCACTGTTTTCTGATCATTGGGTCTTAATACCAGAATCCATGTCTGATTTTTATACAAGCTATCAATCTCTTCTTGGATAGCTTGCAACCATTTGTCCTTTTCTGGACTTCTCAGAGCCTCCTTGTATGAAGATGGTTCATGGAACTCCATTTGTTCAGCCACTGCCAATGCATAATGCATCATATCAAAATCATTGAATCTTGATGGGAGCTTGATAACTCTTCTGGGCCTGTCTCTTGCTACCACTCTCTGGGATTTTCTTGTGTTGTTTGGATCACTAGCAGGTCCTGCATCAGTATCACTTTCTGAGACATTCTGGGGCTCACTTACATTCTCTCTGTGAGCCTCCACCTCAAAATGAGTTCTCTGGTCTTCTCTAATGGCAAATGGCATTTCTGATTCTTTGAAGACCACATCTCTGCTTATGATTACCTTCTTATTACCATCCTCACAACACCACAGCCTATACCCCCTTACACCTTTCTGATAGCCAAGCATCACACACCTTAGAGCCCTTGGCTCTAGCTTGCCTTGCTTTATGTGAGCATAGGCCCTGCACCCTAAAGGTCTTAATTTTGAGTAATCCCCATCAGTTCCATACCATCTCTTATCAGGTGTGTCATTTCCAATTGCAGAAGATGGACATTAGTTGATGAGCACAGCTGCTGTGGAAGCAGCTTCAGCCCAAAATGGCTTGGATATACCAGAGGAAATTAGCATGCACCTCACCCTTTCCAACACTGTTATGTTTGCTCTTTCAGCAACCCCATTTTGTTGGGGGTTGTGAGGAACCGTCCTATGCCTTTTGATCCCCCTGCTCTTACAGAAATTATCAAATTCAGAGGACAGGAACTCCAAACCGTTGTCTGTTCTGAGACATCTCAGAGACCTCCCAGATTCAAGCTCCACTTCTGCACACCATTCTTTGAATTTCTGAAATGTCTCTGACTTTTCTTTCATCACAATTATCCACAATTTCCTTGAGAAGTCATCAACAAATGATAGGAAGTATCTGCCTCCCCCAATGCTCTTGACTGGAGATGGTCCCCATATGTCACTATGTACATACTGCAGTGGCTCAGTGGATATGTGTTTACCCACTCCATATGGTATCTTTCTACTTTTCCCCAGTATACACTCCTCACAAGTTCCCATATTCTTGCTCATCTGGTTATCAGAAAACTCAATGACTCCTTTCTTGGCAAGCTCCTTAATGCCTGCTTCACCCACATGACCCAGCCTTGCATGCCAATCAATGGATTGCTGAGTGAGATTTACTGATCCATTTACAGCTTCTGCTAGGAGATAATATAGCACATTCTTTCTAACGGCTTTCATCATCACTTCTCCATCCTTGGTTACCAGCATCTCACCCCCAAATAGAGTCAATTTGTAGCCACTTCTCTCAAGCAGACCCAATGAAACAAGATTTCTTTTGATGGATGGTATGTACCTGACTTCTGTAAGTTTCCTCAAGCATCCATTCTCCATCTTGAGGCATATGTTTCCTATGCCCTTGACCTCACAAACGTGGTCATCACCTAACAGGACTGTTCCATTGGATTCTCTCAGATCAGAAAACCACTCAACACATAAGGACATATGGAAGCTGCATCCAGAGTCCATTATCCACAATCTTGATAATGGGCCTCTTTCCACAACGCTCAGTGCTCTAGCTTCTTCAATTTCCTCTGTCACAGCAGCTGCAACTTCCTCCTTTCCTTCCTCGGCTTGCTTTCTTTTCCAGGCATGACAATCCCTCTTAATATGACCTGGTTTCTTGCACCAGAAACAGCTTCTGGTCTCCTTTTGATTTGAGTCCTTTTGAGGCTTTGTTTTCGATTTATCATTGCCAGATTTCTTGAATTTCTGGTACCTTTTCCCACCAGCTTTTATGTTGAGACTTTCTGCCGCCTGATCAACAACTTTAACTGAGGATTTCTGAGCAATCTTTAGCTTCAAAGCCGAATACACTTCTTCCAGCGTCACTTTCGAATCCCTACCCAAAAGTACTCCAATAAATATAACAAGATACATATAAGGCTCAGTATCGTACAACACAACTGTGAAAAGGTCCCTTTAGTGAGGATCTCAACATGTGAGACAACTAGTTTAACCCATAACTCTGCTCGCCAAACCATTGACAACCGTTACACACACGCGCACGCGCCGACATGTTATAAGGTGTAAGCCTCTCACGCACCCTCTGAAATCCTAGTTCCTTGAAGACCTTAAGTTCACAAGTAACTAATCATGCAATCCTCGAAACTGAATTGCCTTAGAATGGAACAATCTATCTCACACACTCACAACAAAAAAATAAGTGAGAAGATTTGATCAGAGAAGTCACAAAAAAAGTTTCTGATCTAGGTCGAGATGATTTCTAGTAAAAGCGAAAGAGAAGACCAAAAAGCGAGGGATCAAAGATAGAGAAAAAAAATGGAGAAAGTAAAAGAGAGTTGAAATGAGATAATATATCGTTGAAAGGAATCCCAAAAAATGTAGTCCTTTGGGCCAACACTAGGAGCGGATACTGATTTATTAGGTGGGATAGTTGGGCCACGAGTTTGGAGTTGTTGGAGTTGGGCTGCTACAAACATCTTAGACCTTTAACTTAATATCACGCTCCTCACTAAATATCCCACAACGGGAAAAAAAAAAGTAATATATTCAAATTAATTTGGTAAAATATTATTGGAATATGCATTTTTTTCATCAGCCATAAAATATTGTATTGATTTCCACCGCTTAACTAAGTGGATAAATATGACTAGATTAATAGTTTTATTTATATTACTATAATAAAAAGGTAAATATTTGTTGAGGCATTGCTTGATTTATTTGTTTTAGTTCTACATGCCATATGTTTTTCCTTTTTCTAATCTTGATATGATAGTTTATGGTACTAGTAGTACTATTTAAGACCATTAATCCTCAAAACATTATTATCAATATTAAAAGGCCAAGATAGAAAATCAGGGCCCGGCTACAATGAGGGCCGATATGCCCAACTAAATAAGTACTAGTAATAAATTTAAAGGCCATTATTTTTTAGGCCCAAATTACGGAATTGTTAAACTACTTTTATACCCTTGTTATGCCTAAATGAAAAAGCACTTATGCCTATTTTTACTTTGTGCTACATCATATCACTCCACCTCATATTTCTATTTTATTAATATCATTTTCTATTTTTTATATATAACTAAAACTTGCATAGGCACTAAGCGCATATGCACGTTGCTCATCTTCTCTAGTTCTCCTCTGCCACATTTGGCATGTCCCTCACAGCGTCCACCTCCATAGCCGGCCGTCATCTCCTGCTACTTTAACGTCCTGCCTTCACCGTTGCACCATCCAATATAATCGAGAGAGGAAGAGAGAAACATTTAATGTCTAGCTTTAATTAAGATTTTAGGTCGGATTCCGGTTTAGTACCCGCACAACTGCGCTCACAGGGAGGTGAGCGGTCACAAGAATGTGTCCCTACGTACATCATTCAAGTAATTGATTTGTGTCATATGCTACTTTTATTTTTAGAAAATATTAAAATATCATCGATTTTTATGTATCAATATACTCTATACTCCCATTTGTGGTAATAAAAATATAAAGCAATGAAAACACATCTTCTTGCAATAGTAGAGAATTCGGTAAAAGGAAAAGAAAAAGAAAAAGAAAAGAACAAGAAAGATATCTTGAAATACAGAAAAGGAATCAACGCAAAATTTTACTGCTCAAACTTGAACATGACAATTTGAAATCTAAACCAACTTTTTCTCGAACTTCCATTTTGATTGTTAAAACGTAGTACTACTAAATAAACGTGAAATGTGGTCACCATTTTCAAAATCCAAATTAGTAATAAAAATGATGTCCACACCATTTACTCATTTAGTTGTAAATTGAAATTCATTAAATACCACTACAAATTATAGTAGCACTCTTCTAAAGAAAATAATATTGTTTCATTATATTTTGAGGTATAACTTTTGTTTGTAAGTTAACATTATCTCAAATATTCACTACATTCATGTATGTATAAAGAATCATATAATTCTAAGCAACCTTCTAAAGTACTTATTCTTAATAATTTCACAAGTCACCTCCAAAATATAAATAAATAATAAAAAATTAACGCCGTTTAAACACATATAACAGAATGTACTAAATTGAAACACGAAATAAAACTTTTTGTATGATTTATATCAACTTCAAGCTTTTTATAGTAATATGAAACAAATGTGATACATTTTGTATTAGGTACATATTTACCCCTCCTTTGTCCCATTAAAAATAAAATGTATACCAACGCCGACGCAAAACACACCAAAACGGCAAAACCCCTCTTCTGTTCTCTTCTCTGTAAATACCTAAATTGGAATTCATCGCCGGATAACAATCTCATTGCATTTCTCAATCAGTAACACACAGATGCGCTGATTCTATAAGGAGAAGTCGTTTGCAATCCTTCTCTACTGATACGGACTTCATTTGCATATCCGCCTCTGCGGTCGCTTTAATTCATTCTTTCGCCAATTGCCTCTGGGTGTTTGGAGGGGATTTGGCTCCTGGAAATGAGGATTGGTTGCTAGAGGAATCGATATTAGGAGACAGAATGCCTGGGATTGTGCAGAAGAATAATGTTTGCGGCGGTTCTAATGCGACTCTTTATCACAATCAGCTGCAGAAGGTATTTTATCAGCTAATGTACATTCCAGTTCGATATGAATTTAATTTTGAACCGGTTTAATGTGTTTTTGCCAGTTTTTTGTTGACGGTATGGGGTGAGTTCAGCTTCAGTATTTTGTTTGGGAGGTTGTAGGGTTGAATTGGATATGATTGAGAGTTGAATTAAATGAATCTGGCAATGCTATATGGATGTCAATTCAAATTTTACTCGCATTTGTTCTATGTTTAAATTCATTTTGTTTGGTGGGGGTGAAGCAGTTGTTGAGGTTGAGCCTAAGGTTACCACTCTGTTTGTACTGATTTTGGTGGGTTAGGACTTGAAAGTTAAACAAAGATTGATAGTGTTTTTGCATACATTTGCTGCATCAATCCGTTTGAAAAATTCAAATGCCTTTATAGATTATACTAGTCATGTTCAAATTCCATGAGTATAGTCTTTTTTTGTTCATTTAGGCCAGACATTTCCTTGCTTCGTTTGTGATTCTCATCTTATTCTTAAGTTTCTCTCTTTTTATATTTTTTCGTGCAGTTTTGGTGTGAACTGTCAACACAAGCTCGGCAGAAACTTATGAGGATTGACAAACAGACACTGTTTGAGCATGCTCGTAAGAATATGTACTGCTCAAGGTGCAATGGGTTGTTGCTTGAAAGTTTTTTACAGATTGTTATGTATGGAAAGTCTCTACAGCAGGACTGTGGAAACTTGTGTATTGATAATGAGCGCCAAGACAATGTGATAGATCCGTCTATCCATCCGTGGGGTGGATTAACCACATCCAGGGAAGGGACAGTGACGCTTTTGGACTGTTACCTTCACTCAAAGTCTTTGAAGGGTCTCCAAAATGTAATTGTCGACTTTGCATAGTTTTATCTTCTTTAGTGCAAACCTTAGGCTTAATTACCTTTAATATGAATCAGGTATTTGACAGTGCACGTGGAAGGGAAAGACAACGCAAGTTACTCTATCCTAATGCATGCGGAGGAGGTGGCCGGGGATGGATAAGCCAAGGAATTACAGGATATGGTAGAGTACATGTAACAAGAGAAACGTGTGCTCTTCACACTGCTAGATTATCAGTGAAAACATTGGTTAACTTTTGGTCAGCCCTTGGAGCAGAGACTCAACAATCTCTTCTGAGGATGAAAGAAGAGGACTTTATTGAAAAACTCATGTTTAGGTGTGCCACCCTTTTTCCTTGTTAGTTTTCTATTTACTTGCTCTTGAATGACTATAACAGTATTAAACAAATGTAAAGACGCCAATCTGTTCATGTTGTAAGGATATAGTATGTCTTTTCTGTTAAACATTGGCTTATTCTAGTTTTGAGTTCCCTGCTTAATACCTTGTCTCCACTCTCCATTGGACAAGGATGCCATAATGGTTACAGCTAGCACAGTAAGATCTTTAGACCTAGGCTAACTCATTTGTTTTGGTAGTACACAACATTTAAAGAATAATTCTATAGACTAACTTAGGGTGCCATAGTTAGCCTAACTCAAAAAAATATGGTATAGATTTGTATATGTATGTCTTATCTCATCTTAATATTCAACCAAAACATTAGTTGGAGTTCCCATGCTTGACAGCAAATATCTACTAGCTCCTACCTTTTTTGTTGATTATTAAACTTATAGTACTGGAAGCTAGTTTGGTTTCCTCTTAGCCAGGTATTTATGTCAATTCTAAAGTAAGTTTTCTAAATCTTTATTGCTACACGAGATGCTTCAGCGTACATAAATTGGTGTTAAGCGTAAAGTTGTCTCATGATTAAATTTGTAGCGATCATTTCAGAATATCAGGGAATGGTGAGTTTTGTTGTGATTTTATCATCTGACTAGTTTTTCACGTTTTAGCCACACATTCATTTGAAATAGGTCAATGAACTTCTTATTCAAATGTTGGTTCTAGGACAACCCAATTTGAGTTCATTTCTGAAGCAACTTCTGAATTCCCTTTTTGCAGGTTTGACAGCAAAAGGTTTTGCAGAGATTGTCGAAAAAATGTGATACGTGAATTTAAGGAGCTAAAAGAGCTGAAGCGCATGAGAAAGGATCCTTGTTGTACCAGCTGGCTTTGTTCAGCAGATTCTGCCTTCCAATATGAGGTGCACAATCATCTGGATTGTCTATCATTCTTTGGGAATTTGATATCCTGTTCCTACAATACTTAATGATGCATCATTTATTTCAATTCTCAGGTTTCTCACGATACAGTTCGAGCTGATTGGCATCAAACATTTTCAGATGCTTGTGGAACGTATCATCACTTTGAATGGGCTATTGGAACTGGAGAAGGAAAATCTGATATCTTGGACTTTAAAAATGTTGGGCTGCGAGTAAGGGTTCAAGTGAATGGTGTAGATCTAAGTGGTCTGAATGCTTGCTACATAACTCTAAGGGCTTGGAAAATGGATGGACGATGCAAAGAACTGTGTGTGAAAGCTCTTTCTTTGCATGGGCAGCAATGTGCTCACTGCAGGCTAGCTGTTGGTGATGGATATGTAAGAATTATAATAGGGGAAAATATCAGAAGATTCTTTGAGCATGCAGAGGAGGCCAAGGAAGAAGAGGTTAGCAGCTTGTTCAAAAGAAGGATTTGCTTGATGTTTTCTTCTCCACACTTAGTTCATTCCTGCTAAGCCTATTCCATCCCTGATATTGTGATTTATAAATATCCTTTCCAGGATGATGACTCCATGGATAAGGATGGAAATGAGCTTGATGATGAGTGCTCTCGTCCCCAGACACATGCAAAGAGTCCCGAACTTGCTAGAGAATTTCTCCTAGATGCTGCAACTGTCATCTTCAAGGAACAGGTATGTTTATTATGTTTATTTCTCCGTCCTTACAAATTTAGTTTTGAAATATTTGCATGCAGTCAGAATTCTGAGTTTCCAAC
This sequence comes from Salvia splendens, assembly GCF_004379255.2. NCBI lineage: Eukaryota > Viridiplantae > Streptophyta > Magnoliopsida > Lamiales > Lamiaceae > Salvia > Salvia splendens. Next base: position 17,501,931 of record NC_056047.1, on the reverse strand, counting down.
ACGAATGATCATTTGAATCTTAAGCACCTACTTTAACTTTACTAGTTTTCAAGCTGTTTGTAAAGTGAAGTATAATTTCTAAATTAGTTTCATCATGGAGTAATATATGTTTATGAGCTTGTTTAATGTTTAAAATTTTCTTTAGTGGATGTACTTGTTATTAGCTCTGCGAATTTTCCTAACTTGGCAGGTGTTCCTGCAGGTTGAGAAGGCTTTTAGGGAGGGGACTGCCCAAAAAAATGCACAGAGTATATTTGTTTGTCTTGCTTTGGAATTGCTGGAAGAGCGTGTGCATGTGGCGTGCAAAGAAATCATCACTTTAGAAAAGCAGGTGCTTTCATCTGTAATTTTTAGTCTGCAGCAACTATCTATCTAGTTTGATATTTTTTTTTCTGGAGTTTGGATTGACTCTCACTTTTCCCATTCAATTCTCTATTTACAGATGAAACTACTTGAAGAAGAAGAAAAGGAGAAGCGTGAAGATGAAGAGCGCAAGGAGCGCAGGAGAACAAAAGAGAGGGAGAAAAAGGTGCGCAGAAAGGAAAGATTAAGAGAGAAAGAAACCAAAGAAAGGAGATGTGCTGAATCGAATACAGATCCTGTGGTTCTTGATACTCGAGATGAGGCAGAACCTTGCTCTGATGACAGTGTCAATGTTGAGAACACCAGAGATTGTACTATGGAAACAGGGGAAGCTACCCCCCTACCCAGTCCTTTGTTCCCTGACATTCAAGATGAAGAATATTTTATGGATTACAGTTCGCCAAATGTGGAAAATCACCTTGAAGATATATTGGAAGAGGAATCTGGAAATACCAGAGATTTTAAGGCCTCTTTGCCATATAACCACTGTAGGTATTCTCGCAGGAAACCAAGGTTACATAAAGATACTGAGCAGGATTTGACTTCAAAGTGGTCTGATAGGAGAAAGGGTACAGCAATGCCAGAGACTGAAGTCACTACTGGCAAGTATGAATCAAGAATTCATGCTGATGGTTTTGATTCCACTAGGAGCAATAATTGCTTCGATAAGCTGTTAAGAACGAATACTGCAAAGTTAAATCCTAGATATCATCCAAAGTTGAGTGAAAAACTTCAGTGTAGAGTAGGTGACAGATGTGATTCCCATGTTTGTAGTTGTAACCATCCTAACGACTATCGAGCAAGGCCAGAGTCGCATACGACGAGATCAACTGGAGAGCCTAAATATGAGAATAAGTTGGAGTCTTCTTGTGACATTTCAAAATCATATCATCGAGGGAAGTGCACTCAAGTTGAGTGCGCGCGTGAGATTAATGGACGAGTTAAAGCCAACGTCAACTGTGGCAACTCACCTGTTACAAAGAAAGTCTGGGAACCTTTGGATTCACAAAAAAAAGGTGCTCAAAGCAACCTAGGATCTGATGTTGCCTTGAAGCCCAAAGTTGAAGCTACTGAATCTGATCAAGTTACTGAATCATCTGGTACTGCTACTTCTTGTGAATTGACAGATACTTCGATTGAAACTAATAACGAGGACATAGAACTGGGGGACTTGGCAAAGTCTGGAAATGGATTTTATTCAATGAAAAAGTCTGAGAATTACATAAAGGTGGAAGAACCGGAGGATGGCAAGTTATGTTTCATGGATAGACCTCCACTCAGGACAGAAGGGTCATTGCTGAGCAGATCTTCCAACTCCCGCAGCTGCTCTTCATGCCTCAGTGAAGGCGACAGCAATACATTCTCCTTAAACCACTCTAATCTGGAAACAACATCCACATCAGATTCAGAAGAGTCTAGCCAAACCTCTGAGGGAAGAGATATGCTGCATTGTCTCGAAAGTAGGTTTGCTGAGTGTCACAAAGTTGTGGGCGATCGGATTACAACCAGAGCACATGATTCTAACAACCAGGAACGAGCTTCTTTGAGCAGTTTGCCTGCAGAAACAGCCGTATATTGCAAGAGCGGGAAAGCAGATGCTGTTGTGGATGCTCAGCCTCAAATCGTGCTTCCCACTATGACGCAGAATCAGAGCATACAGTGTCCCATCTATCAGGCCCAAACAATGGCTTATTACCATCAAGCTCCGGTCTCTTGGCCAGCCAGCCTTACTAATGGATTAATGTCCTTTCACTACCCCAACCATTACTTATATCCCAACAGGTGTGGGTACGACTTGAACACAAATGCACAGTTGATGCAGTACGGGGGCTTACAGCATCTCCCTCCGCCGCTAATAACTCCTGTTCATATGCCTGTTTTCCCCACTGTGGCTAATGTAGCATACACAAAGGATTACAACATAGATTCGTCAGTTGCAGAGGATGTCAAGTGTGAGAAGGGGAATGATGATTTCTCTCTCTTCCATTTTGGTGGCCCTGTAGGATTCAAAACTGAGGAGGCTGTCACCTTGAAAGGTGGACGAGGTGGTGATTCGTCAGAGAAGAGCCCCCATCCCTGCAATGCAAAAGAGTCCATAGAAGAATACAATTTGTTTTCTGCGAGTAATGGCATAAAGTTTTCTATTTTCTAATTTATTGTGGATTTGTGATACAAAGAAGCCTGAGTGTGTAAACAATAATCCTGCTCTGCAAAAGATATAGGAATTTTATTACATTATATTGATTTTTTCATTTGCTTGTTACCACTGTCTTTTTTCATTTGCTTGACATACAACGATCATCTAAAATGAAATTCCTTAAGGATTTGTGTATCTTGCTATTTTGTTAAAGATTTATGCATCCACATTAAGTCACACTAGGAGTTTAATCTTTCCCGTTGGCTTTACTCGGATTTTCCTTGATGTCCCGGCCTCAGCCTGGGATACATAACTCACTCAAATGAACCACAAATGTGGCGTCGAGAGAGGCTATCAGCGGGTAAGCTGGTCGACCCACATACTTGTTCGCAACATGAGAACGGGTCTAATTTATCCAAGTAGAACTCACGGTGACACCTTGTCTTCACAGTGTAGATGATAGTGACACGGAAGGAAGTTTGGAGAAGAAAACGAAGAAGAATATGATTCGGAGGCAGGCCCCCGATTCTGACAAGAAGGAATATCATGATAGGAGTCGTCAGGTAGAAATTAGAATAGTTCTGAGCTCAAGAGGCCTAAGCAGTTGTAATGTGCCTCCTTTGTTGTTGTTTAAGCACAGTGATTTAACAAGCAAGTCTCCAAGAACTCAAAAATTCATACAAAGTAATCAAGTCTTGCTTATGCAAGCAAGAAACAAGTTACATTAAATCAAACAATAACAATAACTACCAACATTTGTATTTAAGCAGTAAATAGGTATGTACTCGAACTCGGACATATAACATCTCTGCCGTAATCCAATATGGATTACACAATTCAGTAATTATGAAAAGAAAAATAGGTCAAAAGGAGTGATTTTTTGTTTATCACTGACACAGCATATCATATTCATCATATTGATATGTACTCTTTCATCATCATAACATTAAGCATACAGTTAAAAAATGCTCTAATCCCAGGCACTGGGGTATCCTCCGCCATAGCCACCGCCGCCTCCTCCTCCTCCTCCTCCACGGTAGTCACTGTTGTTGTTGCCTCTATTGAAAGAAGAATCTCTTCTGAAATCACGGCCTCCAAATCGCCCCCCTCCGCGCCTACCTTTGTTTCCAAATGAAGCTCGGCCTGCGAACCGGGTCAACCATTCGGGGACCTCCTGATTTGCTTCCTTCATCAACTCAGCTAGCGACTTTGCCAATGACATGTTATTCTCATTGAAGAACGCTGTCGCTAGTCCTGATTTGCCAGCGCGGCCTGTACGGCCTATGCGGTGAACGTAGTCATCAATGTCATTGGGAAGGTCAAAGTTGATCACATGAGCAACGTGCGGGATATCAAGACCACGAGCTGCCACATCAGTTGCGACTAGTATTGGTGTGTTTCCGCTCTTGAACGATCTTAATGCCATCTCTCGCTCCTGAAACGACAAATTAAACAATGTTTGATGAAGCAAAAGAGCTAAGAATATACAGTTTAGAAGAGCAAATTAGTTCATGGATCAATCTAAAGTTTTCTGCTCTATGAAAATCACTAAAAGCCAAGAACTGGGCATAGTTAGGTTTCTAGTTATAGCAGCTCTGGAAAGATCATGACACTATATATCAAGGCGGCACTTCTCAGCTTCATAACAGAAAACTGAGGGTTACCTTGCAATATATTGCAGCCACTAAGTAGCAAATGACATGAAAGTCGGTTGATGAGTATTCTCAATTGCATTATTTTCTGACCTGTTGTGTTCTATCTCCGTGAATTGTAGTAGCAGGAAAGCCATTCATACATAACCAATGTTCCAAAGAATCAGCTCCTTTTTTTGTCTCCACAAATACTAAAGTAAGAGCATGCTGTCATACACCAGGAAAAAGAAATGCTCTTATCAACAGAGAATTAAGCAAAAAAAGAGATTAAGAATATGAACTGGTATATCATGGAGAAAAGATGAACATGTCAGTAACCAAATGAGGCAATATACCAGATATGAGACTGCAGCTATTCATGTGATAAAATGCAAGCTCAAAGTTGAATAATCAATATTAGCACATAATTTAGGTGGTTTCTCAGTATTGACATGGAGAGGAGCATATACACTAAGCTATATCATCTATTATAGCCCAGTCTCGAGACAGTGCATCCCATGATCCATTTAACATGTTCATGGTGGAATTGGTGGATCACAAAAAAACTATTTCATTCAATATCTAGTGCTGTATGATCATAGTTTTGTGGGAATTTTGAAGGCAGAATTATTAAGTGTAGACCAAGTAAAACGTGTATATGCAAATACAGATATATCAGAGATTTGATTCCAGCCAATCAAATGCAGCCATTTCAGTTTTGATAGATCTGAATATTAACAATGTCCCTCTTTTTTGTTTTGTTTTTTATCTACTTGTAGTCACGTTATCTGGTAAGAACAAAATTTTGTACAAATCAATGTACCTCGACCAATTCAACAAATAGAAGTAAAAAATTGACAGTGCAAATGAAGTTTGGGACTCAATTTGTATGCATATCGGACCTACTACATGCATTTTAATTTTTTATAATCAGTCTGCAGGGGAAGCTCTTCTTGTTAATAATCAACATTAACAATACTATAATTTGGTCAAAAGTAGAAGAAATCAAACCAAAAGATCAACAAGTAGTGAATATAATATATTGATTCACCAGAATGATAAGATACCTTCCCTTGAACTCCATTTGCCCTTTGTGCATGAATAAGATCCATCAAATGGCTTCTCTTGTCACTGTCATTAACATATTCAACTCGCTGAACAATTAAGTCTGTACTGGAACCAACCCTTCCAACTGCCAAAAATATGTAATTTGAAAGGAAATCTGATGCCATTCTCTGCATTCCGAACAATAAGAAGAAATTTGAGAATATCATATTTAATTTGAAAGAAACTCAATGTCATCGTCACCATTCACAAATTAGTAGCTTATCTAAAAAAAGTATATTATCTTCACTTGGTTTGTAAGTTCAAAATGATGCCCGCTTTCCTTCCGAAGGGTCTATTTTTTTCATCACTTATCATTGACCAAGTCAGAACCAGAATTTGACACGAGTACTGACTCCTTACGCTAAAAATCAATGGTAAATTCAGTTCACTGGATAACAAATCGGATCCAAACAATCATAATAAATACTCCCTTTGTCCCATAAAAATATGTGCACTTTCCATTTTCGTCCGTCCCACAAAAATATGTGCATTCCATTTTTGGAAAGTTATATCAATTTAATAATGTAGGTCCCACTATCCACTAACTCTACTTTAACTACCATTCTCCTCCTCTCTCTTACTTTACCATACCATTCTCCTCATCTCTCCTACTTTACCAATTTTGTCTTAATTCCCGTGACATCTCATCCGCCCATATTTTTATGGGACGGAGGGAGTAGAATTTGCTAGCTAGTGATTCTTATTTCTGAAAAAATTCAATTCTTAAATGCTTCTGATTTGCAAACAATTTTACGGACAATTCAGTGAAGAGCAGCAAGAATCGAGTTGAGACTGAATATAAGATTGATTTACGAGTATGACCTGGATCTCTTTAGGAAAGGTTGCGCTAAAGAGCATTGTCTGTCTTTCACCAGGTGGTGGCATATCCATCTGCTCGACTATCTTTCTGATCTGAGGCTCAAAACCCATATCCAGCATTCTGTCTGCCTCATCAAGAGCCAAGTATCTTATCATTTGTAATGAAACTTTGGCTCTCTCGAGCAAATCAACCAATCTTCCAGGAGTTGCCACCAGAATGTCTACTCCCCTTTCAAGTTCACGTAGCTACAAACAAATGAATGACTTTTGGTCACCTTTAAGTTGTAGCAACTATAACAACGACATCAAAGCTGAGAGCCAGTAATAGGACATCTACCATGAGAAGAAACTTCACCTTATACAAATTATAAGGGACAAATCCTTATAACATCTAAAGAACATCTGAAGATTCTAAACCCTTAAATTATCAGCAAAGAAAATCTTTACATCTTCAACCAGGATTAAAACAAAAGTTGGGATGCATGTGTCCCAGGGAGACAAAGTGAATTCAATCTACAAGTTTGAAGTTTCTTGTCGACATTGTGGCATGTCATATATTTTCATGAGTTGATAGATTTTCGGTCAGAGTCTGGTGGTTCACTCTGTCTCTCGGTAGACTTTGTTGGAAGGAAAAATGAGTGTGCAATTACAATCCCACAATGGTTAAACATAGGGATGGTTTTAGATAAACCAGCCAAATAGGACAAAAGGAAAATGCGTGCACAGGCATTGATTGCATACGAATGAGATAGTCGAAATGTACTTGACATAATTGGCTGGCGACTTTATCTTAATGCACTCAGTTGTCTCATTTCCAAATTTGTTAATATGTAGCATAATTGAACAATTAAAATCAAATCGCGGAGCTCAAGAAAAAAGGGAAACCATAAAATCACTTGAGCATCTACATGTTGTAGGAAGATATATTAAGTAATCATTTAAACTGTGTTTCTAGCTTTAACCCTACCACGTGAAATCAAGTACAGTACTATTAACCAATTCTACATTCATAACAGACACTCTCTTTATTAATTGGACAAGTAAGGAAACATTTTAATCCAAAATAAGAATGTAACAGCATTTAGATTTGTAAACCTGCTGATTTATTGGTGCTCCTCCATAAGCAACAACTACTCTAACTCCAGTTTGATATGAAAACTTTTTAGCTTCCTCATGTATCTGCAGGTTAAATGCAACACAGCCATCAAACATTCCTACTCACCGAATAGTTAAAATCAAATATAAAAGTAACAAAAACCAACATTATTTGATAAAGAGGCCGACCTGCACTGAGAGTTCTCTTGTAGGTGAGAGGATAAGAGCGAGGGGAAAAACAGTACGGACTCCACGTGGTCTCTGGGGGAAGTTACCCGTCATAATACCACTAATAATTGGGAAGCAAAAGGCAGCTGTCTTGCCAGACCCCGTCTGAGCACAAGCCATTAAATCTCGTCCAGCTAGTGAAATAGGTATTGCATGTCGCTGAACAGGAGTTGGTCTGACGTATTTACACCTACGAATATTCAAATTAAGTGCATCCCCCAAATCAATCTCCGCAAATGTATTCACAGGCGGCGGCACGTTAGCCCCACTTGTCTCAACGGGGATATCCTCATAGGCATCAAAGTTAATGCCAATATTCTCCTGCTCGTTAAAAGCAGGCTCTGCTTCAGCACCCACGTCATCATTAGCAAAGGGATTGACCTCCCTATCCCTGCCACCCCAACCACCTCTCCCTCCCCAACCCCCACTTCCACGACCCCCACCACCACCATACCCTTGTCGTCCATAATCAGACCTTCCGCCGCCCCACCGGGACCCGCTAGTGCGCCCACCAGAACCAGGCCTATCGTTAAAGGACTGCGGTCCACCAACTGATGCAGCGTGTGGCTCGGATGCCGGAAGTCTGTTCCTAAGGTGTGGGGGAACATAAGCAGACTTAGCCGCAGCCGATGGCCGCTCATTCCCACCACTTGTCCCAGCATTATCCGATGATCCACCGACTGAATTCTCAACAGCATCTGCCCATGAAGACCTCATTTTTCCCATAAATTCTTCAAAAATATGTTCCCAACTAGTGCAAAAAGAATCTGCGATCCCAGAGACTGTTAGTAAACAAAAATTCCAAAACTCTAAAAGCTCCTTTTCTTTTCCGAATGCACCACTTGAACCAAATCGATCTCACACATCGAAAATTATAAATAAAAAAAATAAGGAAAAGAAACAAATTCAATTCTCCCCGTCTCTCCCAGTCAAATTAAGCACGAAAACAGCTCACCACTTCGAACATGCAAGCAAAACAAAAGTTAATTAAGATTCATAAAGCTGAAAACAAAATTGCACGGACAAAAAGATTTAAAAAAATCGACTTTCTTTTCCCCCTCACACACACATACAGAAGAAGAATTCTCAAAAACTCGGATTGCATATGCAGAATGCAGAGGACAAAGCTACAAAAAGAATGCATGCGGAAGAGAAAACGCAGTAGACATCGAAGTGCGTGTAAATGGGGGAAGTACCTGAGGTAGATCAGCAAAAGATTTGAGTTTGGAAGAATCTGTTTAGAAGAGAGACGGTGACAGCAGAAATATTGAAAACCCTAGATACCAAACAGTAATAAAATTAAAAATGGAGGAGGAAATGTTGGAGATGAATTAAGCAGAATAGAAGTAGGATTTGGGGATTCTTTATTTATTACCATCAAGTTTTTACTTTTACCCGCCGCTTCTTCTACTTTCAATTTCCACTACCGATAAAATAAACGGGCTAGTGTTTTTTATTAGTCAAAGTCGCTGCTGCTCCTACTTCTTCAATGCGTATGACTGAGGAGGGAGGATAAGAATCATATGGTTAGGTTGATTGCATACTTATCTAATTTACTTTTAAACTTTTGATTGAATGATTGTATTAGTATTTAACTTGTGGAGTGTGAATACATTTATACTAGTATTCCGGTGTAAAGAAATTTGCATATAATTTGTGTACATGCGAGAAATCTCTATAAATTGTATGTGTAATTTCATTTTAAAATTAAGATTTTTATCAACATATCAATATAGCGTATTAAACATATTAATACGATTCATTGAATATGTCAAAATAATTTGGCATTGACATGGTATATGTATAATGTATTATATTGACATATTATGATAGCTACATTGACATTGAGTTGTTTCTTCAAAAATACGAAAATTTAAAAAATAAAAAATTATTTTTGACATCGAAACATATGCAAGTGAGATCTCGTTAGAATCCGTATAAAATTGTCTTTAATTTGATATAAGTTGTATAAAAAATAATTTAGATTGAGATAGTTATAATTATTTAAAATTTGTACATATTTTTTAAAGTTATTTATAACTACCTTTTGATCAATTGACATTAATACTCTTGATTGACATTTTTTGTATTGTATTGATACTCGTGAATGAATGAATGATCTTGTGCATTTATTTCATAATCCAATGTCTATTATTTGGTTGTAGTTAGCAATTTAGGAATAAGTTAGCAATATAACACACCCATTTGTATATATTTATAGGTTGTTACATTATAAATATATATAAATTATATTTTTTGTGCAAATTTATTCATCCGAATATATTCAATTGAGATTCTATTAAAATCCTTATACAATTTAATTTAATTTAATATATTGTATATAAAAATATAATTTAAATCGAGAGTTATATGTTTTAAGATTTTTTTAAATATTTAAGTATGTCAATTGTTATTCAAAAGTGACACGTGAGCTAAAACATTATTACGCCTTATTTATCAACATCGCACTATATAAACTTGTTCAAATTCATCAACATAGTTGATTATTCCATAACTAAAAAAATGATTCTCTAATTCACCCTTTATGCAAAAAAAATGATGTATCTCATAAACCTGTCATGTGGCACAATTAAGAGATCAATCACTCTGACCTAATCTAAAAGTTATAGTTTGATCTTAATTTTCATTAGGGGTGAGCAAAAAAACCGAAAACCGAATATCCGAACCGAACCAAACCGAAATTTTGAAATTCGGTTCGGTTATTTCGGTTTTTCGGTTCGGTTTTGAAAATACAAAAATTTCGGTTTTTCGGTTCGGTTCGGGCGAAGAAAAAAACCGAAAAACCGAATAACCGAATAACCGAATTATATATATATTCTATTAATTTAATATATTATATTATATATAATATATAGTATATTCTTTTAATAAATTCTACTATATTATATATTATATGTATTATTAATTTTATATTATATATATATATATATATTCTATTAGTATATATAAAATAAAATAAATTACACACACATATATATATATATTAATATTATATTTTATTTTTCGGGTTTTTCAGTTTTTTCGATTTTGTTCGGGTTTTAAGTTCGGTTTTCAGTTTTTCGGTTTCGGTTCGGTTTGGATTTTGAACTAAATTCGGATTTTCGGTTTTGACAAAAAACCGAACCGAAACCCGAATGCACACCCCTAGTTTTCATATGAGACATAGTTATATGTTTTTGTTTTTCATATATATATATATAGGGATGTAATCAAATGCAATCTCTAAATATTGTACAAACTCTAAACTATGATCTGGATTGCTATAAAATGTGAACAGATGACAAAATAACATCAACAGAAAATATTAACACAATGTCAACCGTTATCACCGTGTTGATATTGTGTTAACATTGTATTGATATTGTGTTGAAATCAAATTCTTGAAATTTTATATTTTATTAACATTGTGTTGCCATTGTATTGACAATGTATTGAACAGTTTAGAGTTTATATAATATATAGAGTTTGTATTTTATCAGTGCCATAGTTATATTCAAATGTGAACATTTTTTTCATACATCTAAAGTAGGACTAAAATATGGAACCAATAGGATTTTGGTGTCATTTATGAGTCGAATTTCATTATTGCTAACCATGAAGAACAATTATGTCAAATTACTACATTATCGATTGCGGTATCTCGTGATTCTTGCTATATTTTTTGCATAATTAAGTAATTAATACATTTTGACTCCTAGGATGTCTTATATTGCTAACTCATCCTTAAATTACTAACTAGATCAAAATGATATGCATTGGATCATTAAATTAAGGTACAAAATCATTAAGTCACGAGTATCAATACAGTGTATAAAAAATATCAATTAAGCGTATTAATATCAATTAACAAAAAATTAGTTATAATTAACTTTTAAAAAATATTTCAACACTTTAAATGCTATAACTATCTCGATTTAAATTATTTTTTACACAACATATATCAAATTAAAGATAATAATCCAACGAGATCCTACATGCATATGTTTCGATGTCAAAATTTGATAATATTTTCATGAATTTTCATATAATTCGTGTAACAGATTAGGTCAATACTACTTCCAAAATATGTCAATATAATACATGGATAATGTCTATGAAACTGTATTTACGTTTTCATGTATCGGTGTTAACATGCATATTTATTATACATAATGTTCCTCAACCCTGAATTTGGTAGTTATTCTTATATTTTCAATATTAAAAAATAAAAAAATGAAATTACACATGGTAATTTATAGACCACTAAATCTCTAAACTTCTATAGTTTTAGATTAGCTATAGTTAGCAATTAAGGAGTGAGTTAACGATTGATCACGTTCATAATATAAATTTCATTGTTGTAATACTATAGATTCAATATTTGTTATGAAGTCGATTAATGTTATATTGTGGGACATTGAAATTTGAAACTAAAACCTCTCAATATTTTTTTTAAGGTGTCTTAATTTTGCTACTCCTTCCGTCTCATAATAATTGTCACTCTTTTCCATTTATGTCCACCCCACAATAATTGTCACACTTCACTTTGACCATAAATGGTAAGTAGGTATCACCTTCCACTAACTCACTTTACTCACATTTTATTATAAAATCAATATAAAAAGTGGGTCTCACATTCCACTAACTTTTCTAACCTATTTTTCTTTAGAGCATCCACAATAGAGGACTAGCCCACGGACTAGTCGCTAGTCAATGTGCTAGTCCACTATTGTGGGCGGCGAGCGGGTGAAGGACGTCCCAGGAGGACGAGAGGTCGTCCATCCGATAAGGCGGGCGTTCGCCTCCTTGTCCGTGCGCTCGTCCCGTCCGCTATTGTGGGCATGCGACGGACAAGAAGTAGGACGTCCCATTTTTTTATTATTATTTTATTTGTTTTTACTTTTTTATTTATACTCAATATTTACAACTCATTGCACTTCATTTTTTTATATTTGATAAACACCAACAATTAAAATAAATTAAACATATTTTTTAATTTATTTTATTGGCTAGAGCGTCGGCTAGTCCTAGTGGTTGTCCACTATTGTGCAGTGAGATGTCCTAGTGATGTGACAGTGGGGTGGGAAGTCCTAGTGATATGGCAGAAGGTGTTTTTGGAATGTCCTAGTGCTAGTCCGTGTGTAAGTCCTTCCGATTGTGGATGCTCTTACATTTCTTAAAACTCGTGCCCACAATAAGAGTGACAATTATTGTGGGACGAAGGGAGTATTATTGAACTGACCCAATTAACTTGAAATTAGTAAATTACATATTATAGTAATAAATCACAGATAAAAAATGCAAAGCTTATCGAGAAGAACATATGTTTCTTGTTTATATTATTGATTATTGATGAGTCAATTTGTGCAAATGAAGATTTTTGCTAAAATTCATATGCAAAGTGGTCAAATGTTGTGTTCGGTTGTTACATGAGACTATTTCATATCAAGTTGCGAAAATTAAATAATTGTAAGAGGGAGCATCATTTTAAGTCTATGGACTTTGCCAAATTATCATTTTAGGTCCGTGAACTTTGAAAATCTTATTTTAGGTCCGTGAACTTTGAGTTAGTTTCATTTTAGGTCCTTTTTACTATTTCCAAGTTTTTTGGACGAAAATACCCTCAATACCTTAAAATATATATATTTTTAATAAATTTATCATATACTCATATTTTTTTATAAATATCTTTACAATATATTTTTGTCAAATTTTCTAAATATAATTTGACCTTAAATATTATCACTTAATTTTGTGACATGCAAGTAAAATTGCTTCTTCAATTTTTTATATTAATTTTTTTAAAATTGAATAAATAACTTTTCTCTAATAATAAAAAATTGAATAAAGATCTTTTCTTGCATGTCACAAAATTAAATTATAATATTGAAGATCAAATTATATTTAGAAAATTTGTCAAAAATATATTGTAAATATATTTATAAAAAGATCTTTATTCAATTTTTTTATTATTAAAGAAAAGTTCTTTATTCAATTTTTAAAAAAATTAATATAAAAAATTGAAGAAGCAATTTTACTTGCATGTCACAAAATTAAGTGATAATATTTAAGGTCAAATTATATTTAGAAAATTTGATAAAAATATATTGTAAAGATATTTATAAAAAAATATGAGTATATGATAAATTTATTAAAAATATATATTTTTTAAGGTATTGAGGGTATTTTCGTCCAAAAAAACTTGGAAATAGTAAAAAGGACCTAAAATGATACTAACTCAAAGTTCACGGACCTAAAATAAGATTTTCAAAGTTTACGGACCTAAAATGATACTTTGGCAAAGTTCATGGACCTAAAATGATGTTCCCTCTAATTGTAATTATGCTCCAAAGTACACCGCATAGGATGTGAATCGGGCCGGCCAGTCGGGTTTCGGGCCAATCCTACACGGCCTGCGGGTTAATCGGGTGAGGGCTAATCAAGTTATGATTTCTTTCGGGTTATAAAAGTTCAACCATAACCCTAAAAGCTCGGGTTTCGGGCTAGCCCAATGGGTTAATCGGGTTGCTTCCGATAATATTAACATGCGATCAATCTAATAAATAATGATTAAAATTAGTTATATTCATACAATGTAAAACATTTAATTATGATATATTTGAGATATATGCTTAAACTCAATCATAAACATGATCAAATACTAATATTTGAGATATTTTACGGAATTTTAATGCATGTTTTAGAAATTTAAATATTTTTTTAGTGAATTTGAAGTTTTTAATTTATTAATAAATTATTATATTAATAAAAATTTAATATATAGTTTGTATATTTAATATAAATTCGGAAGTTATTTTTTAGTTATCTATATTATAAAATTAATCAATGAAGTGTCGAATTAAGAGTTAAAAAATTAGAATAATAGAAATTTTATCGGGTTTTCGGGCCAACCAATCGGGTTTTTGGGTCTGGCCCTAACGGGTTGCGAGTTAATTGGGTGCAGGCTAATCGGGTTTTGATTTTATCGGACTAGAAATTTCCAGCCTTAACCCTATAAATTTGGCGGGCTATTCGGGTCAGCCCACCTGTTACAGGCTGCATTGACCTCCATAACCGCGTACAAACTCAAATGCTGACAATTTCTAAGCCAATTTGAAAATTCTTCAAGAATCTTGATTTCTTCGGCTCTTATTGTTCATTCTCCATAGTCCATACCTAGTGTTTTTTCAGGAGAAAGAGAGAGAGAGGGAAGGGGAGAGAGATGGAAAGCATAACAACAGGGTGGCAAGTAATTTCATTATGTGGGATAGCACTTTGGATTGTGATTTCTTCTAAGTTGAAGGTGACTCAAAAGCTCAGATCTTGTACACAGCCATGGATCTGTCAACGCGTTATTTCTGGAACTCCCATTGTTATTAGGATTCAGGTTTGTTTTCTGAGGTGTGTTTTTCTTGAAGAAGAATGGCTAAAGATTGTATTTTTGAGTGTATTTTTTTCTGGGCTTTTGCAGAAATACCAGCACAGATGTTTGGATGCATTCTTTTCTGGGTTATCTTGTGTTGTTTCTGTACCTTTTTATACTTCCTTTCTTCCCCTGCTTTTCTGGGTAAGCTTCTCTAAAGCCCCTTTATATGCAAGGTTGTGTGTATCTGATTTGAGTATTTATGTAGTGATTTGAGAGAATTACAAAAAATTGGCTGCTGGTTTTGTGAAAAGTTCCTTTCCTGGAGGCTAATGCTCTTGGTTTTGTGTTATATATAGACTGGGCATTGCAAATTGGCTAGGCAAATGACACTCTTGATAGCTTTCTGTGATTATACTGGAAACTGCATAAAGGTAACTTATTTTGCTATCCATAAAATTAGATGTGCTTCTATCATTTGTGGTGCTGTTTCTGATTCAATTCATGACTACGTGCTTGCTTATAGGATGTGGTTTCAGCGCCTAGACCCCAAACTCCACCTGTCAGAAGAATAACAGCCACCAAGGATGAGGAAGATAATGCAATGGAATACGGATTCCCTTCGTCACACACTCTTAATACTGTCTGCTTATCGGGGTATTGAAATTTTTTCTCGCATCTGTCTCCTAACTATTGCATTTTTTGTCATTTAAATTGTCCTGATGCTAACTTAGGAAAAAGAAGAAAGGGATATGTTCTGATTCTCAAATACGTAGCTGACCATTTTCTCTGGAGTCTGATCTAAAAGTCAATTTTACATGTTCACATGCCAATGCCTTGTAGGTTGGCTATCGGCTGCTGGCTAAATCTTATTGTGTGTGTGTATAGGTACCTTTTACACTACATTCTTGACTACAGTGAAAGTAATGATCTCTACATTAGAGTGGCTGGAATCATTCTGGCTTGTCTGGTTGTTGGTCTCATTGGTTTTGGTAAGTTTATAAATATTGTGTGAAATTTGTAATGTTTATTTATATATTTGAAAATCATCAATTACTCCCATTAAAATATCACAACATCATTTGGAGAGATTTCCTTCAATCAATTAATAGGTACTTGCTGTACATCAAACAATGAGAATTCAAGGCAACTATTAGTCTTAGGGCAGTTTATGTTTGAACAGGGCCAAACCAAATTCTTCATTCTTCTCTCGTTTTCAATTCTGCCACGAAGTTCAAATGCTAACATATATGCTTGACCTGATGCCTTCCTCCTTTATTACATTGCCAGGAAGGATATACCTTGGAATGCACAGCTTGATCGATATTATTGGTGGTCTGGCTTTGGGACTAGGAATCTTGGCAATTTGGCTCTCTGTGTCAGAATACATAGATAATTTTGTAGTTTCTGGTCAAAATGGTAAGTGTGATGTTTCCCTTTTCCAGAGCATGCATGTGCACCAATCGATTTGAGGAAATTACTAGCCAGCTCCTTAAAAAAAAGCAAGAATATATATCCTAGCGAAAATGGAGCAGAGGTTAACATCAGACAATGGTTACTATATATAGAGAAATGATGATTTTAGTAAATGTTCAGTTGTAAAGTTACTGCTTGGATGATGGACCTACGCTGTCCCTATTCTTGCAAAATTTTAAAACTCAGTCTCTCTCTGTGCAGTTGTATCTTTCTGGGCTGCCTTATGCTTCTTGTTACTATTTGCATACCCCACTCCTGAAGTTCCAACACCAAGTTTTGAGTATCACACGGCCTTCAATGGCGTTTCCCTGGGTATTGTAAGTGCGGCTTTCCTTTTTCTAGTGTGAATTTTGCAAATGTGTGTATAGACCCTTGATCTATCGTAAACGGAAAACTAGAGCACACGATCGGAAAATTAGAGTGAAGGCCTAGGGTTTTTGAAAATAAAAGAATGAGAAAAAGGGTTTAATCTTTATTTCTCAATGATTTATGACCTCTAAGGATCCTCTGCTTGATTTGACTCTCTTTTCTGTTCGGGAAAGAATCAAGAAGAAAATCCGAGGATAATAATGAAAACTTAACTAAGAATGTCTTACCTTTTGGGTAAGATAAGGTGGTTCAAAAAATCCAAAACTTAACTAATAACAATAAAAGTTAACTAAAAGATATTGATTAATGCAATCTATTTTGGACTGAAATCCTTGAAGCACGCTGGTTTGGACACGTTCCTTTTGGGCCTGTCGTGCTTCATCTTCGTCTGCTGAATTACTTCGTCCTCTTGGATTGGCTTCACGCTGGTCTGCTTCTTGCTGGGCTGATCTGCACGATCAGCCAGTGATAGGGACGTTGTCGGCCTTCCTTGCCCTGAGTCCCGATCAGTGTGTTATATCTGTTGAGATCTCTTTGAATTGGCCTGGTATCATGGGATTTATGTAGCATGAAAGGATCTCTGAGCTAGATCATCCCATTTCCGTGTTAGCAAACTATTGCTTCTTACACTTGCATAATCAGCAAAACAACCTGATGAAATTGCCATTTTACACTTTTAGCCCTTTTCTTTTCTATCTCAAGTCTTGAGTCTCTTTGCTAGTATCATTAACAGGAAATTGTATGACCCAGGTGATAGGAATCCACCAGACGTTCGATCAGTTTCACCATGAAGATGTCGCTCGTGTATTTTCCCCTCAGCTTGCACTTCCTGCCTTTGTGGGTAGACTACTACTAGGAATCCCGACAATCCTTCTTGTGAAATTCTGCAGCAAGGCTATTGCCAAATGGATTCTTCCAATTTTTTCAAATACTTTGGGAATCCCAGTAAGATCAACAAGCTATATACCTAACTTAAATGTAACCGACAAGAAATCTGATGTATTGAAGCAGTCGGGTTATCTCCAAAAAATGTTCTCCAAGCAGACGTCATTTGATGTCGATACTGGCATCAGGCTCCTTCAGTATGCTGGTCTTGCCTGGTCTGTTGTTGACCTTGTACCTTCAATGTTCTTTCACATAGGATTGTAACGCCATATTACTGATGTATGATAGAAGCTGCATTTTTTTTATAATCTTTCTACTTATTTTTGTCTTTGGGTTTCCCAGGTAGGGTAGTGGTGGTGGTGGTGGATGATTAATTAGGCTGTATGGATATTACCAAAGCTATTGGCATTGCTATATTCTTATTGTATAGAGACATCTCCACAATTTATTGCAAATTATGATCCATTAAGGTGGAAGTTGTTATATTTCGCATTTTGAAAACTCTTCCAATAGAATCCTTTTTCATCTGAAGCTCCGTGGTACGTATGCAAGAGAAGCTGACCGTGCTGAGTTCTCCATCAATGAGGTCCCAAGGTATATTCCATTTTCTCTTCTTTCTCACTTGTATTGTCCTGATATTTCAACCTGTCATCAACTAGATATTGGAATACCTAACATTGGCTTGTGCATCTTCTCTCAATCGGAGTTGCTGTGTTCTTGTTGGACTGCGATTTCGGTAACAGTTTGTTTGCAGGATCCATTCCTATCTAGTCAAAGCATTTTTTTCTAGAAATTTAGGTGTGTTAATATTATCTTCATGCATATTCATTGTTGATCGAACTGATGAAGCCTTATACTTACGTGCTACTACAAGTGTAAAACGATGTTGACTTGTACAACATTGATTATTTCATTGCCTTGGCAGAAATCAGAAACTGAAGCATGTATTAGTACAATTTATCCTAAACGAACGAGTGACTGTTCTATAAATATTTTACGAACTGGCAAATTGCTGGCCTCTTCTTAGTGGATTGTACATAAAACATGAATAGAAATAGAGACAAAGAAAACGCCCTTTTACAGTTGGCTACAGAAAACTAATGATAAGTCTTTTGTGCGACTGAAGTTGCATTAACTATTGCCTCTTCCCTTCATGACATGCCTCCTTAACCCCGGAATGTGCACGTTAACGATGTAGTCTTTCCAGTTGATGTTCTCCACATCAAATCCAAATAGTTGTCTCTCTTCCTTCGACATGCATCCCATCAATCTCTGGGTGTTTCTGTTGTCGAACCTGCCATTTTACATGTCTTTTTTACTATTAATATCAAGCTTCGGAGAAACACAGGATAACATCGAGATTTAGTTGATTTTTACCATCCGCCATAGAATGTGTATGATTCATAGATACTTGCTAGATAATTTGCTTGTTCCACTGATTTTCTGCAGATGAATTCGAGCTTTTTGGGACAATTTCCCGTCAAGGTTGGCCAGAGCTCCTAATCCCGTTCTATTGATTGCGTCCTTCCTCAGATGATTGGAGAAATCTTCCGTAGAGCTGAATAGCTTCATTTTTGGAACACTAACTGGAGTACCAGTCGAATCCATGACGGGGGAGGAACTGAAGTGCTCGTTGAGCAATTTGGCTAGGTCCCTGAAAACTAATGGGTTGACAACAGATGATGCCACCTGATAGATGCTACACTCTGGTTTCCCAACTGTCCCGTGCTTTGCCATGGCTGCTAAGGTTGCGTTAACAACCGTATCCGCTGGAACCTAAAGCAAGTCATTCTTTCAGTTACCTGATTTGAAGTCCCAAACAGGTACCAGTCTTCTATGTCTTTAAACTACTAAGAAATCAATATAGGTTACTCACTACATCAAGAACTCCATTGGGGTCGACAAGGAATCCCGTGAGCTGCCCCTTTCCATATTGCAATATGATAGGATCCATCATTCTGGTGGTCATATATTTTGGTTAGTAAACGTTGAAAAACTAAATTGGAATATTGCAGAATTCTTCAGCAGACGTACCTGTTTCCTTCCATCCATCCAGGGAATGGTTCTTTATGCGTGCTCTCGATGACACTGGGTCTAATCACAACTACTGGTACATCGCCCCTTAAATTATCTATCATCATTTCTCCCATAGCCTTTGTGAATACGTACGTATCTTGCCATCCAAATTTCTTAGCCCTGGATGAACGCACACATGTTTTCGTTATCTGATTAGGGACGACTAGAAGAGAGTTTGATATCCTTTGCTTTTCGTGATAAATTGAGATTACCTCTGCATTCCTAATTCTTTTATTGCCTGAATCAGTGAATCATCTCCAAGTGTTTTCTTTGCATCCACAACTATCTTTATTTCATCTTCGACACTCAATTTGGGAAGTGGGACCTGATGGTTTCCGTTAACAGTCTCACCCACTATAGTTTCACCGATGCATAAAGGCTTTTCCATGATTCTGCCTTGCCTTTGTCCATTTACATAAGCTGTTACCAATAAAATGGAAATAAGCATGATGAAGGTTTCATAATTAAACCCCGACGAAGAAAGTGTGAAACTTGTTAGGTATATACCCATAACATGGTAATGTAGACAGACTAGAATGAGTTTAGGAAGTTAGTTAGAAGTTGTTTACTATTAGGACATATCATTAAACTACTTTTTACTTGCCTGTCGATACTTGCACGAAGAGCTTCAGTTTCAGGCATTGTGTGGCGAAGCTCATGAGTCGATTCTGGCCGCCTGTGTTTATGTCAAGGGCTGTATCATACCTGAGATCATAAAATCATTTACTTGAAAAATCATCAGTAACCTTGGAACAACTAGTATGGATTTCATAACCTTTCATCGAAAGTGGTATTTGCTGCAGAATTTATGATAACATCAACCTCTCGGGTCATGAACTCAGCTGCATCTTCATCTAATCTGAGATTAGTTTCGCAGACATTTCCAACCACAGGAATTAACTTACTCAGCATGAAAGCTTGATATGATTTTCCGTGAATTTGTTTCAGATTCTTGAACAGCGCGGCATTGATGATCTACAACACACACATATAAGAGGCTTATACGGAAAAAAGAAGTTGAAGAGAGAGCGGGATGAAAGCAAAGCTCTCCATACTTCGTTTTCAGTCTCTCTTCTACAGCTTCTTGATTCTTGGCCTTGATCACAACAAATATCTTACGAACATCAGGAGCCGTCCGCAGCATTTTCTCGATGAGGACTGAAAATCACGCAACGGACAACTGGAGGAGTTAACCGACGTTTTTGAGGAATCTGAAAAGGTCAGGAAAGAAAAACGATACCTTTGCCAAGAAATCCAGTTGCACCAGTGATGAGGAAGGTCTTCCCTCTTAGAAATTTGACAATGCCGATACCCTCGTCCTTGGCATTATTGCTCAAGACTAGGCTCCCGGTTTCCATCCCTTGACCTTGGGTGATCAAGGCCGACTATGTCTCTGTGAGAACAGAAGAGATCCCCGTAGACTTGATGGCATGGCTACCATTGTAGCAGCAGACCATGCTTCTCCGACCACGAGTAGAAAGCCTCGTGTGGTTGAACTTGGCAGCATAGGAGATGGAGGAATTCAGGGAGAAATCCTCCATTGCTGCATAGGGGAAAATTAGTAAAAAGGGATGCTAGGTGAGATGAAGCTCTTTTGATGAGAAATGGTAGGTTGGGAAAAGTTAACTATTCTTTTTTTAGTCTTTATTTTTTCTTGCAACAAACCATTTTTTATGATGTGAGTTTGGTTAGATTAAGAGGGGTGTGAATGAAATTGATGAATTTTTAATGATTTTAAGGAGTGTGGAGATGAGAATTAGGAGGATAACGAGAAGGCTCTCTTTTTGCCACTAATTTGGTGGAAAGTTGATATTTTATATAGTTAGGTGGCATTCGGTTGCCATGACTAATATCATAAGACTATCCATCTAGGATTAAGTTGTGGGATTCTTTTAGTTGAAGGGGGAGGCTATGACTAATTATCATGAGACTATCCATCTAAGATTAAGTTGAAGAGTTCAATCTTATGAATTAAACATGATACATATTTAATCATGAGATTTAATCTTGCCAATCGGACACCCCTTATAGTATCTTTTTCATCTCATTCACTAGAATATTTAACCGAGTAAAACCAGAGTAAAGGGTGTGAGGTGCTGATTAGCTTTTTCAATCTCAACAAAATCACGATGGGTAGCAATTGCAAATTTCTCCATCGTTAATCATGTGCATAAAGTAGAAAATATTCAAGTTCTGTATTTTTATTTAAGGGAAAGGCCTATTCAATCTCTTCAAGTTGACAAACATAACATCATCCACAGTGTGGCGGACGATAGCGCGCCCGATGCAAATATAAGATCATCCATAGTGGGGCGGACGATCGTGCCTATCGGGCGCGCTATCATCCGCCACTGTGGCTCCGGGGACGACGGACGATGCGTCGTCCGCGGACGAAGCGCGGACGATAGGGCATCGTCCGCCCACTGTGGGCGCCGCGGACGATGACGCGAACGATGCAACGCGTTTGTTTTTTATTTTTAAAATTTGAGAAATTTGTTATATATATACCCTAGCTTCACCATTCATTTGTAACTTTTCGATTAACTTTTAAACTCTCAAATTACTCTAAAATGGATTCCAGTGGATACTCAAGTCCTAGTAGCCCGATGTTTGGAGATGGCGCACGGTGGCCGGGTACACAACCCTGCGAATATCGGTCGTTCGACGCTAACACGTAGTACGATCCGGAGTTCAGTACGGATTCGTACGGTCTCTCCGACATGGAGCCGTCTCCAACTCGCCCTGCCGCCGCTTCCCGCCGCGCTGCCTCCGCCGCCAGAAAGAAGCGGACCAAGCACATGGCGCACAAGTTGCCACCTCCGACAACTTGTGAAGAGTACGCCCCCGGCCGTACGAACTACCAGCCGGATGAAACCCTCGTCTTGGCGAGGTGTTGGGTGGATATATCGGAGGACCCGATATTCGCGAACAACCAAAAGCAGCTCGTGTACTGGGAGCGCATCGCCGAGCGCTACAATGAGGCGAAGCCGCCGAGAGCTTACAAGCGCCAACGGGAGCAGCTCCGCAAGCACTGGGATCAGGTGAAGAAGCAAGTCAACCTGTTCGCGGCGGAGTACGAGAAGTGCTCGAGGGATCAGGGAAACGGCGAGAGCTTGAGCGACGTGCGCGATAGAGCGCTGTTGTCGTACCAGTCCATGTACGACGACTTCAAGCATTTCAACATCTGGGCGCTCTTGAGGGACAAACAGAAGTTCCAAGGCGGGATTCTGCACATCGGTGTGGCGAAGAGGACGAAGACCACCGACACTGGTGGTTACAATACCAGCAAAAGTGGAACTCGTCCGGTGGACCTCAACCAGATGTGCACGGAGGAAGAGACTTCCGCCACACCGATGTCCTCCCGGCGGCGTCTCATAGACGTCAAGGCTGCGAAGAACAAGGGGAAGGCGAAGGCGACATCCTCCTCGGCCGCCGCCCCCCATTGCCGATCCCGACCCCTATCCCGACCCCTACCCCGACCCCGACGACACTTGCCTATGCGGATTTGGCAACAGCCTCGATGGCGCAGACGTTGTTGGATACGCACAACGCCCTTATGAAGTGTACGGATCCGGCCAGAGCCGAATTCCTCCAAAGGTTGATTGATGAGCTGAGCCGGAAGTTGGGGCTTTTGTAGGATAGTCAATTTTTTTTATTTCTAACCCGTGCAACTTTTTTTTTATAATCAATGAATTTTTTTGTCGTTCTTAGTTAATCGTTGTGTTTTTTCTAAGTTTGTATTTATATATAGTAAAATGCTTAGGGCGCGCCACTGCAGGTGGAAGGGGAGGAGGATAAAATGCTGATGTGGCGGTGCATAGGACGGGCTTTAGGGGCGTCCCACCCTGGATGCTTTAAAAAGGCGAAAATTCTTCTAGTACAAAGAAAATTCTTGTTTTAAATGAATAAAATAATAACCTTTGTATGGCATGTATTGTGCACAAATCTATTTTATCGGTTGGGTGGCGGAAGTGGCGAAGGATTAGCATTTTTTAAAATCTGTCTGATTTTTTATGATACATTTATTTACATTACATGATAAAATAAAATATATGGCATGGGTTGTCCACAAATTTATTTTCATGACTCTTTATAGGGATGGTCTGAAAAAAAAATTAAAAGTACCTTGATTAATTGAACCATTAGATTATAATGTAATTGTAATTGGACGATAGTATATCTATGATCAGTAGTAAGTAGTATACCATTTGCATGTCTTTCATGATCGGTTGTGGACTTGTAGGTAATGCGTATATCAGAATCCAAAAATTAATTAAAAAATAGCAATATTAACATTCAACCTTGATAATTATTTCGATTATTAATAGTATCTTGATTATATAAACTACTAGCATTTTAATTCTCAATAGTAAAACCCAGTTGATTATATGCATACAAATTATTGACCCGAATAATCTGCCCATTTACCCACTGACCCGCGTCACTCGCCACAAACCCAACCACTGGCGCCACGTCATCCGTCTCTCCAAGCCGCCCAAACGGGCACTCTGCCACCGCCTTCTCTATCACCTCCTCCAACTTCCCCGCGAAAAACATGTCCGTCGCCACCGCTCCCGGCGCCACAGCGTTCGCAGTTATCCCCGTCCCCTTCAGTTCCTTGGCCAAAATCTTCTCCATCGCCGCCTTCGACGCCGCGTAAGCCACATAACCCGGCTTCAGCGACGCCACCAGCGAGGTTGACAAGCATATGATCCTACCCCCACCGCCGCGCTTTATCCTGTCAACGATCGGTTCAATTTCCATCTCAATCGAGCGAAATCAATCAATCAACACAGTTAAAATCCAAAACTCACAGAGATCGATCGATCAATCGGTTACCTGTTGGCAGCTTCTTTGCAGCAGAGGAAGGCACCTCGCGTGTTGATTGCGATGGTTTTGTCGAAATCGTCGACGTCGGTGTCGGCAAGTGAGGGGTATTTCGGATCCAGCACGCCGGCCGAGTTGCCGAGGATGTGGATCTCGGAGTTGAAGGTCGATTCCGCAGCGTCGAAGAGCGATTTGACCTGCTCTGGAACGGAGATATCGGCTTGGAAGGTGGCGGCTGAATTGATTTCGGCGGCAATGGAATCAGCGAGGGCGGAGTTGGAGGAGTAGTTGATGAGAACTCTGGCGCCGAGGGAAGCTAAGTGGAGAGCAATGGCGCGGCCGATTCCACGCGAGGCGCCGGTGACGATGGCGACTCTATCCTTGAGTGGTTACGTGTTAGCCATGGAATTCAAACTGAGTGAATACTGATACTGAGACGTGACTCTGATTTCTGCGGCAATAGCAATCAATTTAATTGAATTCGAATCAGTACACTGTAGAGTTAGGTAAACGGTTATTCAATAACCGAACCGAAATCGATCAATTATCGGTTTAGCTGGTAAGTGAAATTAAGAGCACCCACAACCGTGCTCTTGCCTGCGAGCACGGTTGTGGGCCCGGCCCCACTTTTTCTGCATGCTCTCTGACAAGAGCACAACACCCACAGCTGTGCTCTTCCGCAAGGACGAGCACAATTTAATTTAAAATTCAATTAAACAAAAACATTTCCATAATATTAAAATTCATTAAAAAAACCTAAATAATATTACAAATGACAAATAAAATAAAAACGACATAATTAAAATCCTAAAAATTAAAAAGTACATAATTAAAATCCTAAAAATTAAAAATTACATAATTAAACTCTTAATAATTAAAAATTACATAATTAAAAGCTAAAAATACCCCCGTGGAAGACTACTCATCCGGCGGCACTACCCCCAATTGTCTTTGGAGGCCCAATATCATGGTTTCATGCGATCGAAGTTGCGAGGGGGTCATAGTTGACCTATCGGCCATATTGAGTTGGGCCAAGATGGTCCACAACGAGTTGGTGGGGGTGGAGGTGGCGCATATGGAACGGGAACGGGAGCATTGGCGGTTGCAGCCGCGGCGCGACGGCGGTTGGCCGCCGCCTTCTTCCTTCCTTGCGGTCGGCGTTGGGAACCGCTCGGGCCGGCGTCGGGGCTACCCAAGTTAGCTCCGGCGAGTTGGCTAGCCACTTCTTCGGAGCCGGCGTCGGATAGGGATACCGACCTTGACCGTTTGGAGGAGCAGCTAGAGGAGGATGTTATGCCTCCCCTATACTTCGGGTGCGTCCGCGTCTCCTGCCAAACGTTAAGGTACTTGAATGGCTTGTAGTTCATGGATTGGTAGGTGCTCATCGCGACAGTGATGATGTCGACCTCGCTCCGGCCGCTCCCCGCCGACCGCTCTTCCTGGAGGAAATAGCCATTGAACTTGCCAATTTCTTCGTTGGCTCGGTAGATGGAGTTGCGCACCATACTTTCGTTGCGCACCATACTCTCGTTGCGCTTGATTGTTTCCGGCGGCCAGTTTTCATTTTACCGGCGAGCGATGCGCCACCAAAAGTGATCGCCGGATTGGTTCGTGCCAACCACCGGATCTTCGGAGATTTCCAAGTACGCCGCGAATAATTTATCCATCTCCGTCGGAGTGTACGGTGTGCGGACACCGCGAGTAGGAGGAGTCGGAGTTTGGGAGGGGCGGTCGGCCTAGGCTCGGGTGTCCACCCGTATTGCCCTTCGGGGGCATCTTGGTCGTCGATTGGGTATGGCCGGTAGCCACCCGGAACGCCCGAACTTTGGGTTTGAGAACGGGCCGAATATTCCATTTTCGGACTAGGAAACGGTTGTGAGGAGAACCATTCGGGGTTCCAACCGTGGGAGCCCGAGGGGGTTATTGCCTTGGCCGGACATTGTTATGTTGTAGGCGTGAAAGAAAGATTGAGAATGGATATGGGAGGATGAAGATGAGAATGGATATGTGAGAATGAATATGAGAATTGTGTAGTGTGGTGTGAATTTTTGGGTGTGAAAGTGAATGTATTTATAGATGAAAATGTGTAGTTTTGGGGGGGAAAAATAAAAAAAAATAAAAAATGGTAAAAAACGGTAAAAAATGGATATATTTTTTTGGGAAGGGGAAAAATATTTTTTTCTTATTTTTAATCGGTTTTTAAATTAAAAACCTATTTTTAATTAAAAAAATAAAATTCAAAGGCAACGGCTATGCCGGTGCCCAATCGCTACGCGCCACGTCAGCTGCTCGCTGGCACGGACGTGCTCGATGCATCGAGCAGCGCCGTGCCAGCGGCGGCGGAGCTCGTCCTTACCAGCGGCGCGGACGAACGGACGCCGTCCGTCCAACGTTGCAGATGCTCTAATGGTGTTCGATTTGGTTCTTATTTCAATTATAATTTAACATAAGTTTAATTATAAATTTGGTAGGTGTATCAAAAAGTCAAGAAAATCTTACATTAATCTTTAATTAAATATTTTTAAAATTTATATATTTCTATATTAATTTCCTATAGAAATTGAAATTGTAAGAGAGTATTATTTTTGTCATTTGTAAATTACAAAATTTATAAGTTCTAAGTATTAATAATTAAAATAGCATCATTTAAATTTATACTCTAAACTTGAAGATTATGTTTTGTTGGGTGAAATCAAGCACTTGATTATATATATATTTTAAAAATATTGTAAGATGAAGTATGAACAATTGAACATCATGAAAAATCAAGCACTTGATTATGTTTTTTTTTTAATTGAAAAAATTAAAAAATTGGTGTATTGATTTGGTCTCAACGCTATTTTTTTTTATTTTTGTTGGAATTAAAATTTTATTTCTGTCCAATTCGGTTATTACCGTAACCGATAGATTCTAACCGAGTTGGCTAGTGAAGAGTTCGGTTCGATTCTAGTTAGTTTTTCGACTATTTTTTGTGGTCGTTTAACCAAATCAATCGAACCGACTGTTTACCCAGCCCTAAGTATCAGCGCATCCTCCAAGAAATATTGGCCCAACATGTCGAAATAACTAAAAAATAAAAAGCTTCATTCTATTTTCAATAAAATATAATCAATCTTCCTCCATTCCAGCCTGATTTTTTTTCCGCCCGTCCCATAAAAAACCTCAACATCCATTTATAAAAATATTTTCTTCTTTTATTTTACTTTATGAGTCAACTCACCTAATTGAGGTTAGTAAAAATTTGTGGAGCGTCTATCTTGATCAAGTGATACTCTCTTCCAACTCAACTCAATAAGATTAAGACATTATTGGATTTGCTTGTAACATACATGCGGATTTGTTGAAATGAACAGGAGATGTGCTTTGGTGACGATGATCTGATCCGTGCACTATTTGAGAGAGCAATAAGTTTGAGCCTAGCTATTTGATTAAAGTTGCTCCATACTGATCTGATCCGTGCACTATTTGAGAGAGCAATAAGTTTGAGCCTGACCATTTAATTACAGTTGCTTCATATCCAAAGGCAGATCGATCCTCTCACTATTTAATTAAAGATGGATGAGTCTCGTGCTACTCGACCATATATAGGTGCACCTTTACTGGTTGAGTAAGGTTTTGAATACTACTAATATATATTTGAGGCCCATAAAAAACGGGCTAAAGACCAATGGAAAAGTGGCCCAACCCAATAACTCCTGTTAAGAGCTTCAATTAGGGCTTTTCTCCTTCTCTATCTAGCTCGCTGCTCTCTGCAATAACCCTACGCCGTCGGCATTCCTCAAGGTTTTACTCTTATCTCTTGCTTTCACTCTGCTATTTTTCATTCTTTATGCTCAAAAGTATCGATTTTGACGAGACCAGGTGAATCGGGAAGAAATGGCGGAAGCTGTCGTAGCTGCTGTTGCTCCTCCGGTGATCGAGGAAGACAAGATTCACACCGGCGTTTTGCTCTTCAACCGTTGGACCTATGACGAAGTCCAGGTCATTTTTCGTTTCACAACAATGCCCCTTGTCAATTCACTCCACTTCTTTTGTGCTTTTTTTTGGCTTTATGCATTTATCGTGCAAATTTACTTTCTATTGTTTGACCTAAATCTCTTAGTCACATTAGGAATTGATATTCGTTTTAGTTATTCAGAGGAATAGGAATATTAGGATAGAACTAAATGTCATTCAGAAACCATAATTTTTTGGAATTAATTCCACTATTTTAGTCTGTTTGTATAGTCAATTTATCCATAAAAAAACCTAGCTTCTGGTATGGACTCTTGCTCTACAAGAAATTCCTTTCAATTAATGCTTGGTTCATTTGCTAGTACTCATTTATCTTTTACAGATCAGTGATATCTCTGTGGAAGATTACATCACTGCCACTGCAGCCAAGCACCCCACCTTCATGCCTCACACAGCTGGAAGGTACCAAGCTAAGCGCTTCAGGAAGGCTCAGTGCCCCATCATTGAGAGACTTACCAACTCCCTCATGATGCATGGCCGCAACAACGGAAAGAAGCTCATGGCTGTTAGGATTATTAAGCATGCCATGGAGATCATCCATTTGTTGACTGACCTCAACCCCATCCAAGTCATTGTTGATGCAGTTATCAACAGGTTTCCCAATTTCCTGCTCGCACACGTAACTTATAGAAGAATTGGAACCAGTTTGAGTATGTATGTACATCTTTGTCTATGTTGTTTTAGCTCACTCAAAACCTTGTATGCAGTGGGCCGAGGGAAGATGCCACCCGTATTGGGTCAGCTGGAGTGGTGAGAAGACAGGCTGTGGATATTTCTCCACTGCGTCGAGTCAATCAGGCTATTTATCTGCTCACCACCGGTGCCCGTGAAAGTGCATTCAGAAACGTCAAGACTATTGCCGAATGCCTTGCTGATGAACTAATCAATGCGGCCAAAGGTTCTTCAAACAGGTGAGCAACCGTCGATCTCAATCTCAATCTCATCACTTTTTGATTCTAATCTATGATGTCAATTTGTTTGTATTGACAGCTACGCCATAAAGAAGAAGGATGAGATTGAGAGAGTTGCTAAGGCTAACCGTTAAGAGTCGAAGCAGCAACAAAACACTTTCCTAGATTACATATGCTGAACCAGAATTTATTTGTCTTCAATGTTCATTTTTGTTGAGATATTAGAACTTATTTTATGTTATTGCATATCTTTCCTCAAGTATAATTTCGTTTTAAGCTGTTAGTAAGCAAGGAATTTGATGCAGTTGGTTTGAGTTATCCTATATCTTTAGGGCTTGTTCTGTTTGTCATATAGGGGTCATTTAAATTATGTATCTTTACCTATCATGCAGTGTTGTTAAAATCGCGCCCCGAGCGCGGCTGGGTCGCGGGTCGCAAGGGTCGAGACCGACATCGCCCCGACGCGGCGGGGTCGTGCGAGATCCGTGGAGCGACGGTGGGGCGCGGCTGGGTCGTCTGGGTCGCCGTGGAGCGCCTGGGTCGTCTGGGTCGCCTGACTCCCGGTTTATGGAGGATTGTTGATGGTTGAAGAGCTTGGGCAGAAAATTTTGAGATGCAGACAGAACCAGAGAAGGGAACGAAAAAATAGAGAAAGAAGAAGAGAGAAGAAGAAGATTGCGGCGCGGTGAAGATAAAATTAGGTTTAAAATTCAATTAGTAGTATGATATATTGATGGGCTGGGCTAATCATATACTGTGTATTTATTTTTTGTACAAAGTCATGATTCAATAATAATATACGCGATGAAATTGCAAATTTTGAAATAATTAGTTTAGAGATAATTTTGATAGTCCGTCTAGTTGAACTAATCAAAGGATTATTTAATTTATTTTGTTCTCCCTAACATATTTGTAGTCCAATATTGGTTCGTCCTATATTTAAAAAAATTTGAAAAGAGGTAATGGTTGATCTTGCGTATGAATACTGAGATATTGCAATTAGACATGATTGCACACTATATCAGACGGTGTCGACTTATCGTTTTTTTTCAATTATCATTTTGTCTATGTATTTCAGACTAGACTGACTATCACATCATATCTTATTTCACCAGAAAATAGATGGATGAGACAATTATAAATTTTCATCTTTCGTGATTTAATTTTTTTTCAATTTAAAAAATGAGTAATACCAAAATTTGACCATCTATCTTAATTTATTTAGCAAATTACCCCAAAAAACACTTAAATTAATTATTTCTAATACTAAAAGATAGTTGAAGAGGGGAAGTGTCTAATATAGGGCAACTTTTTTTGGAACTCTGATGCTTTTTTATAATAAAATTCAGTTATTTAGTTATGTTATGTTGTTTAAAAATTTATATTTTTCGTCTAATCTTCTTTTTTTTTAATATGGAGTAATGATATACGTAGATTTATTTGATGTGATAAACATTCAAGCAACAAACTTATAAAAGAAACTCAAATATAATCATCATTCGGCTATTCTGGCGCCCCGATTCGTGGGTCTCTCGCCCCGTCGCCCCATCGCCCCGCGACCCGGGGTCCCCCCTCATCGCCCCGGGGCGCCCCGCGACCCTAACAACACTGCTATCATGTGTTCTGTTTGACATACATCATAAATGCACAGCCCTACAAATGGGCTTTGGCCCGTTTCTTTTTGGCCATATAATGGCGTTAGTGTATCGGGGTGTAGCCCCACGATACATATTAGGTGTGTATCAAGTTTTTGAGGTAAACCAATAACGCCACTTTGAACATGCGTAGAAAATTGGGGGAATTGTAACACAAGCCCTTTGAACAAAGAAGAGAAGCGACAGTCCCACCGCAACGAGAGATTTCAGGTGAGTTTGTTCTTTGTTTTGTTTGCATTGATTAATTTTTTCGAAGGCTACAAACCCAATTTGAATTTGTAATTTAGAATTAATCGTCCTACTGATTCAATTCCAAAATATTTTTTCGAAGGCTACAAAACCCATGGAATCTCCCTTTCTAATTGATTAATTTGAATTTGTAATTTTGATTCCAACCCAAGTGAATTTTGCAATCGAATTGATTAATTCATTTGAATTTGTATTTTTTTGGAGGCAAAAAAACCCTAGATCGAATAAATTTTGAATCTGCCTTTCATTTAATGTAGCAAACGAATTGATTAATTCATTTGGCGATTTTCGAATGCAATCCGGTGTTCAAGGTTATATGGATTGTAGAATTACTTGGCTGAATCGTTTTGTGCGTCTCGAAGTGTGGTCAATGGTTTTTGAATGCATATGAGACCGCAAAATAAATGTTAATTGAGATGTCTGGTTTAAAGATAAAGAATTAAAGATGCTGAATTTCGGTTGAACTCAGTGAGAAAACTGGGAATTTTGAAGTTTTCCACTGCAATGGTGAATTAAGCTTCCTTTATTTGAATATTGAAAGATTAGTTGGAATTGAAACTTAGTTGTATTTTTATTCGCAGATGAGGGAACATAAGAAGCAAAATGCTTATGTGAGGCAAATAATTGAGGACATAATGTGGACTCAAACGGTGGCGCGAATTTGCATCCTGTACATGATTTTTAGCAAAGTTTCGAAGAAAAGGAGGCGAGCTGAATTTGCGTTGGCTTACGACATTCTGAATCGAGTACCGATGCAGATTCAACGTTTAAACAGACTGGTTGGGGTAACTGACACAGATTGTCTAGTTAATTGTAGGATGGACCGGAATACGTTTGGAAGGTTGTGCTCATTGTTTACAGAGTTGGGAATGTTACGCGTCCGGAGGTTCGTAGGGATAGAAGAGCAAGTCGCCATTTTTCTAGGAGTCATAGCACATCACAAGAAAAACCGTATGGTTCGATTTGATCATTGGCGATCAGGGAACACAGTTTCATTCTACGTTCATGAGGATCTCAATCGGATGTATAAGCCATCAGATGGAGCTGGAATGGCGCCGACTGCGGAGCTAAGCGTGTCCGTCTCTTCTCCTCACATGCCCAAAGTGCCAAAGATGAAACGCAATTTGTTTGGAGACGGGTTCACGAATGTGGGTAGTCAGTCCAATAACGAGGATATGGACCCGCGTATGGGGAAGAAATACCCCCCAAAGCCGAAGAAATTTCCTCCAAGCAATTTAGGTTCGCCACATGGAAGTTCATGTGGCTCATCGAACACCCACAAGTATTGATGGCTATAATCGACCTTGTTTGTTCCAACTTACTTTTGTTGTATTTTCTAATTGACGTTTTATGTTGTATTTGGCTTCGTTCTACTCTATTAAGCTAGGTTGTGTATGTGATCTATCGTGTGTAGGTTTTGTTGGAATATCTATGTGGAAATTCAATCAATGTGATCAATATTTGCTGATTAAGGTTTTCCCACATATGCAGCTGCATACCCAAATTCTTTTTTTGTGCTAGTCTCTTAGTTTTATAAATTTGACACATTGTTACGTTATATTAAAGCTTCCACATAGCACAAGAGTTCAATGTATTAATCAGATGTTTCGCTTTATACATTTCAAGCATTTGAGAACTTTGATAATTTTTTAACATGGAAATGCTTTCCAAGGAATATAAAAACACCAAATGCACAGTAGGTAGGGCATTGTCTCCAAATGTTGTTCAAGAACATGATCCTTCCTACAAAAGATGATAGATAATAATATAATCTACAGACCATTGCAACGGGCCAACGTTGAAGAGGGGCTTCCAAAAAAAAAGTTTCAGACATAAAATAGGCTTTATAAATTATATCAGGCAAGCCATCGACCTACGCCACCCCTTCACGGGTTGTAGATTTCCCCATCTATCCCGATCCATATTTCGCAAGCACACGAAACACGAACGCGATACGGTCATCATCCGGCATCCCAAGAAAGAAATCCAACCTTTCCACCTTCTCCAAAATAATCTCCCCTGCATCAAACTTTTGCTCCCTTGTCAGTCCAGGCAAGCGGCCTAGTTCCGCAAATACTTCCTTTCGGGCGTTGCTCAGATCGAACTCATAACCAATGCGGAGGGATAAACTCTCCAACCTCGCATTGGTGGCGTCATTCATTTTCCCCAGCATGTCAACGAGGCCATCTATAGAATGGTCAGCCTTTCTCTTTTTCCCACCCCCAGTCCGAGCAGCTTTCTCACGGTTAGTGTTGCCTGAGCTTTCAACCGGAGCATCAGGAGGAGTGTTGGTCTGACTCGGTGGATGAGAAGTGGGCACATCAGTAGAGCCAACAGAGTGGCTAATCCCACCTCCATCGCTTGAGCCTAAGCCGGTGTCCTGAGTGTAAAGCCCGTTCACCACATCCATCAAACCAGTAGCTGATCCCCCAGCAGCCCTATCCTTACCAAAGATGACCTGCCAATGGTCCCAGAATGGCCAGCTCTTATCCCTCATGTAGCGAGCATGAGGGTCTTGCTGTACATAAGAATTCGTAACATAACGCACACCATCAGAATTGCCAATGTGAAGCAAACATATTGAGCATTATTTTTTAAAACTAACTTGAAAACATGATGATATCCATTAGAACAAGATTTTGTACCTTGACAATTTGCGACCACTGATCGTCGTCACAATCTATCTTGTAGTCGTCGTGGAGGTTGAACCCCACACCGCTACGACTCAAGATTCCACGCAAAGAATTGTAACATCTTTTCCAGGAAGTGAGCTTTGAGTTAATATGAGGAGGTGCTTTGATGTCAGTGTTGGGGTAATGCTTCTTCAGGGCTTCCACGAGTCTGCCAAGGTAGCCTGTCCGAAATCCATTATCGGCTTTCCATCCGGTGACGACAAGGTCCTTCCGCGCAACCACAAGAATCTCCTCCTCACGGTACGACCAGGTTCGGCGGGTTCGGTCACCGTTGCCTCTCCTTGACCGTCCAAGGTGGGAATTCACTGAACCACAACAAAATCACCCAATTGAAACTGTACAGCTCCGCAAAATCTAAGAACGAAAT
This sequence comes from Salvia splendens, assembly GCF_004379255.2. NCBI lineage: Eukaryota > Viridiplantae > Streptophyta > Magnoliopsida > Lamiales > Lamiaceae > Salvia > Salvia splendens. The sequence continues at coordinate 17,467,666 of NC_056047.1, read as the reverse complement.
GCGAATTCACTGGTGCTTTCAAATCAAAATCTAAGAACGAAATGATGTTGAACCCTACAAAAATAAACTCTCTTTGATTAAATTTCGGGATAGCTATATGTACCTTGCGAACTCGGCACATCATCGGAAGTGAACCTTGAACGCATGTAGTCAGACATCTTCAACTGGACAAAGTGAAAATAGCTTCTATGGAATTTGCGAGGGGAGTGTGGAGTGCTGAAATGGAAGAGAGGCGGAAATGAGTTGTAATATATATTCTCCAATTTTAGGGTTGGGTATTGTGGTATTTGATTTACAGCAAGCCAAACACACGATATAAATCATTTGTGCTTTATATATTGCAAACCAAACAGCTGTTTTGGAATAACCCAACTTCTGATTTGTGACTTTTTTATCTAGCCTCTCCTTATCTACCCTAAACCCTAGACAACCTTTTTGTTTTGCTTTATTAGTTGAATGAGAGAACTCAGAAGTGAGATGTGAGTATAACATCAAGTAGCAATATTGGCACAAGTAGCACACAACATGGTGCTAAATTTACGACACAATGCATTCACGCAACACCAAGATGCAAAGCACACTAACAGTGTAGTAGGTTACACTTGCAACGCAACGGGACAACGTTTTTCCTTTTATCTCTACTCTGAAAATGAATCACTGGAATTTGAAAGGAGTTGGCAAAGAACTGAAAAAAAAACAGATTTGCGGATTGAGTTTGATAAACGATTGGATCTATTCAGAGCTTTTAATAATCTTCTCCTCCTTCCTCGTCCTCTTCCACATCTTCTGAAGCCACTTCCTCGTAGTCCCTTTCAAGGGCAGCAAGATCCTCGCGTGCTTCTGAGAATTCACCTTCCTCCATACCTTCACCCACATACCAGTGCACAAATGCTCGCTTGGAATACATAAGATCGAATTTGTGGTTGATCCGGGAGAAAACTTCAGCTACAGCTGTGTTGTTGCTGATCATGCACACTGCGCGCTTCACCTGTGCAAGATCACCCCCTGGCACCACTGTCGGTGCCTGGTAATTGATGCCGCATTTGAAACCAGTTGGGCACCTGCAAACATCGAGTGTTGTTTTTTGACTGACTTTTAGCAAAAATCACCCATCACCGTTAAGAGCAACACAAATCTTAATCATTTGCAAAATTTAATCTAGGAAATTACCAGTCAACAAATTGAATTGTCCTCTTTGTTTTGATAGTAGCAACAGCAGCATTAACATCTTTTGGAACAACATCGCCACGATACATCAAGCAACATGCCATGTACTTCCCATGTCGTGGATCACACTTGGCCATCATACTTGAAGGTTCAAATACTGCATTTGTGATCTCAGGAACAGATATCTGCTCATGGTAAGCTTTAGCTGCTGAAATTACCGGTGCATAAGAGGAAAGCATGAAATGAATACGAGGGTAAGGCACAAGATTGGTTTGAAACTCAGTGATGTCCACATTAATGGCTCCATCAAACCGCAAGGAAGTGGTCAGGGATGAGATAACTTGTGAGATCAAGCGGTTTAGGTTTGTATAAGATGGCCTGTCAATGTCCAAGGATCTCCTGCAAATATCATATATAGCTTCATTGTCCAAAAGCACCACAACATCTGTATGTTCTAGAAGGGAGTGAGTGGACAAAACGCTGTTATAAGGCTCTACCACTGCAGTAGAAACCTGGAAGCACGAGGATAATTATGTCAGTCCAATCTTAAAGAATCTGTTGGGGTATAAATGCATCGGTATCAGCTTGTAATTAAAATTAATGATAACCATCAAAGGAAACAACAATTGCATGAGTGATCAATGATGCAAAATTCCAATCACAAACATTTTGGTAAATAAGTCAAGACGAATAACCTGGGGAGATGGGAATATACTAAAGCCTAGTTTCGATTTTTTGCCGTAATCTACAGACAAACGCTCAAGTAGCAGGGACCCCAGGCCAGAGCCAGTTCCACCACCAACAGCATTGAACACCAGAAAGCCCTGCAATCCAGTGCAGTTGTCTGCCAGCTTCCGCACTCGATCAAGGCATAGATCAATGATGTCTTTACCAACTGCAGTAATAGTGTTTTACAAACATATTTAACAAAAACCACAGCAGAGTTGGGCTTAAAAAACACTAGATAAAAATTAATGAAACAAAATGCTACCAGTGTAATGTCCTCTAGCAAAGTTATTTGCCGCATCCTCCTTTCCAGAAATGAGCTGCTCGGGGTGAAAGAGTTGTCTATACGTCCCAGTCCTAACTTCGTCGATAACAGTGGGTTCGAGATCAACAAAAATAGCACGAGGCACGTGCTTGCCACCACGCGTTTCACTGAAGAAGGTGTTGAAGGAATCGTTTGCGACTCCAACAGAAGTGTCACTGCACGTTAAGAGCAACAATTTCATCACATAACAAAATTAAAAAAAAAACAGAGACAATCGCATTACACCAAAACAAAGTACTAGTAGAATACAGAGAATTACGAACAGGATTAAAAAACGAAGATCGCGTTGAACATCGTACTCCAATAACGTCAACTTACCATTGATCACATTCATAATGCAATTTAAGACGTAATAGACCTAAGCAAACAGTAACAACAACGATCATTCTCCACAGCGTGAGATGCAAGTTCATGAAGGAAATTACCGCATACAAGCAAGTATTCAAGCCGAGGCAAAAGCATGAGAAGCGAACTCTCCGAAATAAAATAAACAATTAATCCGATCATTAACGATGCCGAAAACAGAGATTTGAGGATCTAAGAATTACGAAGCGGCAAAAATCATTAACTCGCAGCATGTAAAATAAAATAAAGTAGAGAAACAAGTAAAATAAGAAACCTAGGCATCATTCCATCGGGCTGGATGCCGTGTTCGAGGCAATAAAGCTCCCAGCAAGAGTTCCCGACCTGAATTCCGGCTTGACCGATGTGTATGCTTATGATCTCTCTCATCTCTCTTCGATAAGGATTCTCGCCTGCTCGTGGAGAGCCTTTCGATTAGGTGCGGAGAGAAGAGAGAGAATTCTGTTACAGTTGTGGAAGAGAAGGAGAAATGAAATGCAGTGAGTCTACCTTGGTGGAGAGAGGGAAAGAGGGAGAGAGAGGGGATTTTTGTCAAATGTGATGAAGGGAGGTGGGGACCACAGGTTTTAGTGGGCCAATACAGCTGGCCGTCGTGTGCTGTGCTGTGCTGTTATCGTCACTTCTACAACTGCACTATCGAATTTGGATATTATCACAATTTTATTATTATTAATATTACTACTATTATTATTTGCAGGCTGGCCTGCCCGATTTAATTATTTATTTATAGAAATTGTATCAATTTTATGAACTAAAGTTGGGCCGGTTGGCGATTAAAACAAAAAATATAATATATAACTGTCCCACATCGGTGTCAAGAGAAAATTGAAACTAGTATATAAGTCTCATGGGCCCATCCTCCTATCACCAATTGGTTTTAGGATGGAACCCATGGATTTCTATCATGGTATCAGAGCGGGTCGCCGACTGTGGGTCATATTTAACTGACCCAGCAGTATATCTGGGCTGAAACCGAAAAAAATAACTGACCCAGCAGTATAACTGGGCTGAAAATTTGGACCAAGTGGTCCCAAAAAAAATTGAACCGATTGTCCAATCGATTAGAAAAAAAAAGTCCAACCCCTCCAAGGTTCACCTAATTGAACCGATTGTCCAATCGATTAGAAAAAAAAAGTCGGTTCACCTAATTGAACCGATTGTCCAATCGATTAGAAAAAAAAAGTCCAACCCGGTTTGAGGGAGGGTGTTGGCAATTGAAACTAAAAATATAATATATAACTGTCCCACATTGATGTCAAGAGAAAACTGAAACTAGTATAAATTGAACCGATTGTCCAATCGATTAGAAAAAAAGTTGTGTTGGCAATTGAAACTAAAAATATAATATATAACTGTCCCACATTAATGTCAAGAGAAAACTAAAACTAGTATAAATTGAACCGATTGTCCAATCGATTAGAAAAAAAAAGTCCAACCCCTCCAAGGTTCACCTTGAAGGGTTTGAGGGAGGGTGTTGGCAATTGAAACTAAAAATATAATATATAACTGTCCCACATTGATGTCAAGAGAAAACTGAAACTAGTATATAAGTCTCATGGACCCCTCCTCCTATTACCAATTGGTTTTAGGATGGAACCCATGGATTTCTATAAGGGCCGACAATAATAGATAGGTGAATTATTAGTTAATATGTTGCCACTGTAAAATAAGAGTCATTGTTGCATTTAATAATATATAAAATAATGCAGGGTACCAAAAGGAATCTATTCAAGTTTTCAGGAATATATAAAAGTTACTATCATTATTTCAAATTGATATAAAAAATGCTATATATAAATAATATAAAAGTTATCATTATTTCAGATTGATTTTAAGAAAATTGTAGGAGTATATAAATAATACAGAGTAGTATAAAATATTTCATTTGTGATTAGTGTAACACATGATGTACAAAATATTTAATAATACTAACGTGAATTAATAATGAATCTTTTTATAACAACGTAAAATAATGTTAAAACTTACTATAGTATTAGAGCATCCCCAATAGCGGATTTCCCGGCAGACGTCCGACTGAAGTGTCGGGTGTCCGCGCGGGACGCCCGCCATTAAACCTGAGAGACGCGGATGCGGACGTCCGCTGCGGACACCGTATATCCGTCGACGTCCCGATTTTTTATTTATTTTTAAAAAAAACTCTATAAATACGGCTTGTTGAACTTCATTTCATTCGCATCACTTGTTTTAACGAGCTTCTCTCTATATACTTTCATTTCGTTTGAAGATAAATGGAATAACACGATAGTGATTCCCCTGCCACGAGCGAGTCACAAACGCCGACGTTTCCCGTTAGAGTAGGGGGAAACGCGGACCGAATTGCACCGATGTCCGGGATGATGCCCGGAATGACGCCGATGATGCCCCAACCCCAAATGATGGGGATGATGCAGGGGGTACTACAATATGTACCCCCTTGGTATGCAGGGATGAGTGGGATGATGCCCCAAATGCCCGGAGTGAGTGCCGCGATGACGGGGGCGGTGCCCCAAATACCCGAGATGGGTGGGATGATGCCCCAAATGCCCGGGATGATGCATGGCATGTCTGTCGCTGCGGGGGAGCAGACAGGGGGTCCCTCAATCACCTGGGGACAATGTTTATCGCCCCCACATGGATTTATTGTCGAGTGATTACTCCCAGAGTACTCCTCTGGAGACTCAGTTCACCGGCAACGAGACTTTCTCTTTGGATGAGTTGGGACTATCTCCGGTCAGGGAGTCTCCCACTGAGATGCAACTGGCGGCAGGGAGGACGCGGAAGCAGGGTAGAGGGAAGGGCAAGGGCACTACCTCGTCCTCAAGTGCGGGGAACGAGGGTGGGGCTGGGGCCGAGGGGGTGGGGGAGGAAGCCGACGGGAGAAAGAGGACTGTCTGGAGCATAGGGGAGTGCGTCGCGCTGGTGAAGGCCTGGGTCGATGTAGTTGAGGATCCCTACATCGGGGCTAACCAGCACATCGACAGAATGTGGTGGCGCATTAGCCAAAGCTACCTCCAATTCAAACCGCCGGGTGGGAAGCCTCACGATGGAGAGCAATGCCGGAAACAGTGGGAGCGGCTGAGGAGACAACTCAGCTGATTTGCATGCATCTACCAAAACAACCTCCGCACGGCAACCAGCGGCATGTCCGCCGATGATGTGAAGCTTCTGTCTCACGAGCAGTACCCCGACAGTTTATTGGGTTTCGAGGAATTCAAATATTGAGAGGTCTATCTTGTGGTGCAGACTTCCGCCAAGTTTAGTACGGGTGTTGAAGCTGGCTGGCCGAAGCGGACGAAGATCAATGCCTCCTGGGAGTGCTGCAGCAGTGCCGATTCCCACGAACTCCCTGATTCCGAGGTAGAGTTCCCGACCCCTCAATCGTCTTCCCGCCGCCAGCGCCCGGTTGGGCAAAAGACCGCGATGCGGATGGCTAGGGGAAGCACCAGCGGGTCCCCCGAGGTCCAATCGACAACTCCTTCCCAGTTCGATCCCGAGCTCCCCTCACTCGCCCGCATGTAACAACATTAGAGACTGATAGACAGCATGGACAAGTGGCATGCCGCGACTAACCCATTATACAAGTTGATGCTGAAGGATGTCATCGACAGTTTGCGGCCCGATTTGGGGATGCCACCCCTGCCTGTGAGTGACGCCGGGGCTGGAGGCGAGGACGACGAGGAGTGAGACGGGGGCCATATTTGTTGAAGCTTGAGGTTGTTTTTTTAACTATCCATTTTTTTAATAATTATGTATATTTTTTGTTTTAAATAAAGTGGTTGCATTTTCTCTGTATTCGTGTCGAAATTTTAATTCCGTAAATTGTTTAATTTGGTGAATTTGTGAATTTTTATTATTGTAGATGTCCGTCGGGATGTCTTTGGGGATGTCCGCCATTGTGCAGTGAGATGTCCTTATGAGATGACAGGGGGTTTTTTAGGAAGTACGTCGGGTGTCCGCGTGGGACATCCGCACCATTGCGGATGTTATTAGTATATTATTCATGCAGACCAAAAGTTGACGTCTCAAACACAATTGACAAAATGTAACGCGAACAAAACCTTTTGTATAGTACTAGTACTACTATTTATGCTTTCAAACTTTTTGTACCAATTGATAGAAAATAAAATACATAAAATAAAAGATTGGAATAGTCGTAAAGATATACTTGTTCTTGTTCAATTCTAATATATCCAACTCTTTATATAAAGTTCAATTATAGAACATTAATAAGGAAAGCAAATAATCTACTCCATTTATGATTCAATTATCAATAATTGATCTAATTGATTTCTTCATTTCTTAAATAGACTCTAATTGTAGTTTGTTGATCTCACATATTTTCTCATTCCAATATCAACATTAAATAATAATTAAAGTATAAAACATTTTGTGTGAATAATATACTTAGTTGTGATTACTAATTTTTGGTTTATGAAACAATATTATTTTCGTGAATGAGATGGTATGAGTAATATGAGGTAATTACATTATCGGAACTAAATATTTTTTTTTATTTATTTCTATTGTTATAAAAAGCTTGAAGTTTATATAAATACTAATACAATACGCATTCAGTTCCGTTACAACTGAAACGTTTATTTTGAGAAAATAAAATAAAGTAGAAAAGTCAAGAGACACATGAGCTACAAAATATGGAATAAAAATTAAACTTATTGTACCAATATACAATAATAATAAAATATTTTATAGCAAAATATAATAATGATGAAACTAGTTATACTCACCAAACATGAAATAATAGTGGAAGTTTTTTTAACTCAACATAAATAAAGAGTTAACAACATTTAAAAATAGATGACAAAATATATCAAAGAAAATGCAAATTAAACCTTTTACATTATTAATGCAAATTTTAATATTTGAATACTAATACCAGCATGAAACGATGAATAAATAATAATTAACCCTAATATGGTTGGGCTTCTATAATCAATTCCGCATAAAATGATTGGGCTCCTTATAATTGGGCTCCTACTTTATACTAGTGGCCCGTTATATTCTAGTTACTTAGTCATTGGCCCATTTTTACTCACTTCTATTTAGTTAATGAGCTATCAAATAAATAAACACATTTAACTTCTTAAAATGGCAGCCAATAAATTGTGTTTCTTTGCCTAAACTATATGGCTGCATTCCAGTTGAGCTACCAATGATCCAAGTTATATAACTTGTTAGTTCATAGAAAAATGTACTACTATATTTCTTTATTCATAAAAAATAGATTTATTTTCTCATTTTTATTCGTCCACCAAAATTATTCATATACAAAAAAAATAAAAAATCTTGTCTTTGTTGTTCTTTTATTATCTCTCTCCACTCATAAGACTATTTTTTCTTGACGAATATATGTATATATATTTAGGCTGTGATGTTGTGACTCTCGACAAAATTAACTTGTGATACGGATTGTGGAAAATTTTAGTGTTATTGGTATAAGTTTTTTTAGGTGAGTTATTATTTGACCACTCCGTGGAATAAATACAACACAAATATTTGTAATTGATTAATTGTATATATATAACAATCAATTTACGAGAGAAAGAAAAAGAAAAAGATATTGGAGAAGACTATTTTTCTATACCATCATAAAAAGTAGATCGATTTTTTATTCATTTATGTATGAATATTAAAGTTTGGAGAGTGTAGTTGTACACGTAACATGGTGAGCGTGGTTAGGTGTGGCGTGGTCCATCGCTATTTAATCGCACCACGTCCGCCACTTTGCAACCCCTCATTTTCTATACTCTTTTTTTTTTCTTTCTCAATAACCATCTATTCCAATCAATTAATGTTAGTATTAATTTCTCATAATCTTACCTCAATACAAGAAAATTTATCTTATTTTACAGTCAAATTCAATTACATTTTCGAAACACTATCAATCAGTAAAACATAAATTAAATATCTCAAATTGGAAAATGTGAATTCTCATATAGGAGAATACAAAATATATTCTTCATGGAACATAACTATTGTCGGTTAAGAAAGAGAATGGATAGATCCCAAATTGGATTTTATGCATAATTGCATATCAAAAGAATCAAGTTGGAAGAGAGAAAATAATAGAAAAATACTAATAGAAAAAAAATTTAAAAAGTAAATGTAATATCTTTTATAGAATAAATTAAAAAGGGGAGTATGACATTTATTTTGAAATATAGGGATTATTAATTTAACTAACTTAACATGTGTACTTTTAACAATAAAATGTTCTAGAACGAGATTAGTACGTGTAATACATGTTGGAATTGTTATTGGTTACTATACTACTCTCTAGTAGGAGTAGCAAAATAGGTGAAGCGTGAAGGTGAAGGTGAAGGTGAAGGTGAAGGTGAAGGTGAAGTTAGTTTAATTAAAATGATTAATGCATTGATGATATATTGATATGTATGTACGACCTTCACATCAAACCTATGGCAAATAATAAATTATTATTATATTCGAAAGAAAATAAAGAAATATCTAGAGAAGAGTAAGCAGGAGGTTAATTGGGGGTGGGGTGGGTCCCATGCAACATCTACATCTCCAATATTTTGGAGAATATATGAAAAATAAAAATAGAAAATTCCACGATTCATCTCTCCAATTGCAAATAGACGAATTAGCTCTCTCTCACTCGTAGTCGTAGTAGCAATTAGCAATCCAAAATCGAATTCCCCCACCGCACTCAACTACTATATCCAAATCAATTCAATTCAATTCAATTCAATTCTGTTCTGTTTTGTTCTACGCAGTTGAATTTAATGGATGTTGAAGATGAGTGGGAGCTCCTCTCCGACGACGGCTACCTCGAGATCAGTCACGACGCCGACAAGCAAATTTACACCCGCAACCCTTCCGGCGCGGCGGTTCTCCACATGAACTACTTCATCTGCCCTCCGCCGCCTCAATTTGTCGAAACTACTGCCAATCATCCCCTCCTCCACGATCCTGATCGCGATCAGCCGATTCAGATCAGTATCGAGCCCGATCAGGACCCGATCTCGCAGGTTTTCTTCAAAAAAATAAAGGAGCCTGAATTTGTCGACATGAAAGTGGAATCGCCGAAGCCGAGCAGATTCGAAGCGAAGGAAGATCCTTGCAAATTCGATGTGGAAATGGCGATCCAGGACGAGAAGGACGATGGCGCCAACGCGTGGAAGCGGGGCTTGAGCGGGATCGGGGCTATCTGCTCGTTTGGAGTGGCGGCGGCGGCAACTTTCTGCATCATCGTCTTCAGCAACAAACATCCACACCGCAATCACAAGCTCCATTTCCGGATTTATACCGACGACAAGGTTAGGATGTGCGGATTAAATTGATTTTTTGCAATTTTTTTCTGCGGTGAAGACTGTTTATCACTCCGTCGGTTGCTGCAGAGAATAATGAAGGTGAAAGGGGCGATTGCGGCGGTGAGTGGAGTTTCGATAAGCAGAGCACGGATCACTGTGGGTGGCTACTATGATGCAGCTCTTTGATCAGGAATGTGAAGGGAATGAATCGATGTTTGATAAATAAACGGTGCACTCTTTGTTCATCGTTATCAATCAATGTTTCTTGTGCTAAATTCGGTATATCAACCACAGTTATTAATTATTACTATTACTATTATTATTATTATTGTGATTGTACAAGATATATTTAATAATTTTAATTTGCCGTAATATAATGGAGTTAGATATATTATGCTATTGATGGTTAGCTTGCGTTAGCATTAGTATATTTATCAACAATCACCTCCATTTAGTAAATTAGCACTTTTTTTTTGTTTTTGTTCAGATTCAAATATTTTTACACTGTTATTGATTTTATAAATTACATTAAAAATAAAAAAAATTTGGTTGTAATATTAGTACTTTATTTGTATTTATATAAAGAATAGAATGAAATTTAATTTGTGGTTAATTTTGAAATTTTAAATATCAAAATACAAATATGAAGAAATGGATTAAGTCGTAAACCAAGCGACGACAATATTAGATTCCTAGTGAATAGTGAATACAAAACAAATATTCCGCAATTTAATGGGCAAGACCAAGAACGGTGGTGAAGTAATTAGGGATAAATAAAATATTAGTAGTAAATGGTATAGACAAGCTCTAAATCATTTTTAATTTATCAAATTCGTCATTTTTGGGAAGCTGTGACCCCATATAAAGTTCATAGTTTTTCCCAACTTCAAAGTTGGTGAAGAAAAATTCATATTCCGGAGAATTGCATGATATTAGGCGCCGATGACCCGCAATGACAATTGGATTTGCATATATTTAAATATGGTACTATGAAAGAGATGGATAGAGAGAATTCACATTTGTTGTGACTAATCTGAAACGTGAAACATAAAGATTTATAGAGAAAAGAAAAAGCGGAATTTTGATCATAAGAGCAAAATCCTCATCCACCCGAACTAATTACTAAATCACTAATAATGCTATGAAACATGAATTTTGATCACAAAAGCATTCCAAAGGGGTAGCGGCCGAGGGTCCCGGAGCCATTGCCTCCGTCAACGCCCCACCAGCCGCTGCCGTGTATTGGACGGACAATGCCGCCACCACCACAGCTGCCAACACAACAACCTTTTCATCTTCATCGCCATCTTGATTATTCTTGTTAATACTACTACTACTACTACTTTTTTTATTTTTTTATTTTTTTTTGCTAATAAGAGAATGCGAGCATGTTTAGGTTATATATATCCATTGGGGGTAGTGAGTGACTGAGTGGTGGCCGTTGCTTTGCTCCGCCCTTGAATTTGTTAAAGGAGTGAGAAAAATAGGAACTGTCATACATGTGTCGCCGATTCGATTCCTTTGCCTCATACCAGCCAAAATTGAAGTGGTCAATATAATTATAATTATTCAATTTCAGCTTACTTATACGTTAATTTCACGCTTTCAACTAGGATAATTAATGTGATCTAATTATTTTTAACCTTTTCTAGTTTAGCTATGTCAGTTTAACCATACAAATCAAGAAAACAACTAATGTACATGCACCAAACACTAACAGGCCTCCTAAATCCAATGATTGTGTATGTTTTTCCAATTTCAATTCAGCACATGATTAAACATCTTATTCATTTTGCTAATTTACTTGAAAAAGATGGTATGGCATGCATGGTGGTGGATTGACTGGAATTACAAGAGATACACAATATCGGGCGTAATACAACCCAAGAAGGAAGAACTAAAAACTGAAAATTACAATGAAATCGAAACTGTAAACTGGAAATAAAACTTAGCCGAGTCGAGGAGGCCTCTTTCCGCAAGAAGAGATACGCCCCGGTAGTGCTCTCGGTTTGGCGTGTCGTCCCCAAAGATAAAACGGCTACGTCTCTGGTGAAGCAGCACCGCAATCAACAAAGCTCCGGCGAACTGGAAGAGGAGAGGACAGAGCTTCGGGAAGAAAGACAATGCAGAGAGAGTATGATGCTTGTGAGTATGTGAATGTTATTCTTTTTTTTAATGCAAGGAATGACTAGCCTATTTATAGGCTTGGTCCACTGCGGGGGTCAACTCAGCCTTGATGGCTGTCATCATGGCTCATCATGGCAGGCCTGTAACCGCCGACCGTTACGAGTTTGAAAGCTGGAGTGGTCGACGTTGAATCTAGACGCTGTACATGCCTAATTCAACCGTCACATGTGGACTTCGTGAATTGATCAAGACACTGATCAAGCCATCGCTCAAGGCGCAGCAGGCCGAGTTGATCAGGCTGCTGATCAAGGCGCAGCATGTCGAGTTGATCAGGCTGATGCCCGAAACTGAGGTGGTCAAAAACATTAAGTCTGGATCCAGGGACAAGCCTAAGAACCAAGCCCAAAGACCAAGACCAAGGGCGCGGGTGCGGCTCGGATCGACGTGCGTGTGCGCGCGTGTGGGCTCTTTCACCCATCTTAGTCCACGATAATTACTAAGTGTAATTAGTCACTTAATAAATACACATTTAAAGATGTGTCTCATCTCCTATGTGGGATAATTAACACTAGTTAATTACTCCATACACTTTCAACTCATAGCTTTATCAAAAGCTACAATGTGACCAACTTTAATCCACTATTTCTTGCTCACCGGGAATCGGATTTGAGAAAGTGAGTATACTACGGTCATCTACGCGGAACGTAGATCGACGCTATATCATTTAATTCTCCAAAATTAAATGTCTCGTCACATTTATTATTGATCAAAAACTTCATTGACCAGACATCTTAAAATCAAGATTCCAACAATGCAGCGATCAAGAGGCAGGGTGGGGGGTGAGTCAGACTTCTGGCAGCTTGAAGCATTTCTACTATCAGTGTCTTCACATCCCTAGTCCAAAACATTAATACACAATTATATTCATAATAACTGAAATTTGAGATAAACGTCAGCTTCCAAATTTACTCATCATATCAAAATTATCACTGAATCCCAATGTAATAGTACTAGTAAGCAACTAAGTGAAATATGTAGCACGTCTTGTAATAAAAGGAATCCGGAGCTTGAAAATGTTGCCTTGACAGCCTACAAAGGAAAGATAGTACATTCACAAACTCTACTATGAATAATGAAGATAACTTCCAGAGTAAAAGCGAAAAGGTATAGAGAACAATTTATTGACCAAATACAACCTTCACGTTAAAACCCAGACTGTCTATGTCCAACATGTCCGCGAATTCCACCTGAAAAATGGACTGGTTTCTAAGTTGCAAACTCTCAGGATCTCAAATATGTGTCGTAACGCCCCACTTTCTGAACCCTAATTTTCGAACCATGAAATTTTTGAATTTAATGCTTTTAACGCCGTGAAGTATGCAAATTAAATGATGAGTGAATTAATTGCTTGATTTCTATGTGACCTAATTTTGTTTTGGAGTTGAGATGTGGGTGGAATAGTCAATCGTGTTGAATTGTGACGTGGCTATTTGAATAATTGATGCGGGGTGAAATATATTGTGGTGAATTATTTTTTTCTAAGGGTGAGTGAGATTAAATAGGATCATCAATAATTACCTTGCCCATTTTATTTGAAATTTTCGACCACTCCTATTTATTGGAGAGTGATTCTAATTTCCTTGGATTTAATTATTTGTTTGGGATAATTATCCAAATTAAATCCAAAGCCAATTATTCTTTATTTTCTTCATGAGGAAAGTCGACCCCCCATGCTTGCCCCATGGAGATTTCGAAAATCTCCTAATTGTGGAGAGGATGAATTATTCATTATGCTAATTGATCCCCTATTTATTCCCTCCCATGAATAAATTCAAATATCCTAGCAAATATTGCCTTATCTTGTTCAATTAAAGATTTGAAATTTATTTCCTTGTGGAAGAAGCATTATTCACGCCACTTCCCTATTTTTTTATTGAGAGAATTATTATTTTATTATGCTCCGTAATATTTTATTCTACTCCGTGAAATACCAAATAAAATCATTGGCTAATTAAATAGCCAAGATTTCAAAATCTCTCCACCAAATTCACGCCAATTCCCACTCCCTCATATCTTCCCCAAATCTTTATTTAATTGTGGGATATTTTATTCCTAACTCTATAAATAAGAGATTAAACCAAACACTAACCCTAGCCCCCACAATTTCACACGCCTACTCCCTCTCTCACACGCCCATTCTCTCTTCCCCACTCCTCCCACACTTGTTCTTCTACTCTACTCAAGATCCTTTCGATTAGCCAAGAGTTTGTTGAAGAATCAAGAGTTATATTCGTTTCTACCGATTGTTTCGTTCAAGAAAGGTACAATCAAACCTCTATTCTTCATTCCTCTCCATCTAAACATTCCTTGACTCCCTCATGCATGTAGAGAGTGTAGGAAATTCAAATCTAAGGGTTTAATCGGTGGGAATTTGTGTTTGTATGCGTGTATGCTTCTTGAACGTAATTGTATGATGAATTTAAATGAATCTTTGGTGAATGATGTGTGATGTTATGAAAGCATGAGGGTGATGACTCTTTTAAGCATGTTTGTGTGTTCAAAGCATGAGAAGATTGTGTTTGAATGAATAGGGATAAAACCCTAATTCGGATTTAAAAGCATGAAAAAAAACTGTGAGTTCGGACAGTAGGTTCCGACACGTATTTGACCGACCAAATGAACTCCGTTTCGATCGATTCTTTTTCTTGAGTACACTTCATGATGTCTTCTGTGTTGTGTGTGAATTTCAACCCTTCTGGATAAAAGATGAATTTGTGGCGAATTTTTGAAGTTGACTGCGCAATTCTTTTAGAAAATATTTCCTCGACCAGTAGGTTACGTTTTCTATCTGACCAACCAAAAAGGGGTATTTTGATATGAAATTTAAACTGGAAGTTATTTGATGAGTCTACTGTATTGTGGTAAAGGTTTAGCCCCAACGGGAGTCGGGTGAATTTTTAATGATTTTTATAAAATGGTTGCGCAGTGCCGCCGGATTTCTATCTTTACAAAAATAACTGTATTGTTATGTTATAAGTGATATACATGATTTATATATGGATTAAAGAACCACTCTATGATGAAGTGATGTGTTAATCAAAGTTGTATGCTATGATGCGATTTCCATATGTTGATGGGGAAAAGGGAACCGTCGGGGACATGCATAATATTAAGTCAATGTTTGTGACTAATTGGTAATACCTTATCTAAAGGTGAAAATTCGTGCGCGAAGCGTGATATCAAAGGGAAAACGATACTTGAAATCGAAACGGTCGAGGTGGGCTCTCTTTTAAATAAGGACGATGTCCTAAATGCTTTATTGATGAAAATTTCTATGATTATCATGCCGTGATTTGTTTTAACTCGCCTATCTGATGTGGCTTTTTGCCACTGTTATATAAATCGAATTCGGGTCCTCGTAGGGCCGCAAACCCTACGAGGATTAGTGTACACCTATGGTAGATCGTGTGCTAGCGTACGGGCTGGCCGATCTAGTGACCTGGTTTGCGGCCGCATTCCTTGTCATGTATTGGCAGATATGGTTGACGTCTATGGGAAAATGACTGCGCAGTTGCTATTTTGATCAATGGAAAATATTTTGGGTGCCTCAGGCCTTTCTAAAGTAAAACCCCGATGGTTACTTACGTATGGCATGATAACATATACTCTTATTTGAAAATATTTTCGACATGAGCCACTGAGTATTTTCATAAGTATTCAGCCCTGCATGTGTTTTCTCTATGTGCAAGTTGAGCGGCGACGAGCGGTTGGTGGTGTTGAGCAGAATTAATAAAATAATATTGCTATTTTGAAACTCCGAGTGTCGTTGTGTCTTCACACATGACTTCACTCTTCTCTTGGATGTTTCCGCTGTGATAATTTCTTTACTTATTCTTATTTAACTATGAAACTGTTTGTTGGGATGTTTGAAAACTTATTATCTTTTGAATAAATGCTAAACCTTTAGTCTTTTTATTTATTAAACTTAAATTCTTGGTCAGACTTTTATTGAAACCCTAGTCTTTTATGTCTGTTCATTAAGTCATTTTAATCACAATCGCCCACTTTTATTAACCCTAAAGGGCGGTCGTGACATGTGTTGATGGCATTCATTAGGACATGTCACCACCGAAGTTCGCAGACCAGTTCGTAATTCAGGGAGAAACAACTCTAAAGATAATTAAACCTTAATGAATCCTAATAAATCATAACACATGCATAATACAGTTGCACCAACAACTTCAGAACTATCAAATGCAGAAGCAGCATAGCCATAAAGCAACACCAGTACGCAGTATTACCGGAACAGAGGTAGAGTGCTGGACTATCAGCTTTGTCTCAGCTGCATGATCTTTATTCATGTGGGACTGCAACAAATATATGAATCTAGTAGCATTCAGAGAAGATCGAGATCCCAGCCAAAGAATGACTTAAATTTGTTACCACTGATATTGCTGGTTATACCGTTATAGGCTTTGAGAATTGATATACTGGATCCACTTTTGCTGTTCTGAATACTGCAAGTACTCACACAGCAGAATTCCACCAATCAACAATAACAAATCAGGTGAATTCTAACATAAAAATAATCTTGTATGAAAAGCTCAAAATTGTTCTCTTCAATTATAGCTGAGTAGCAACACACAAACCTCCCCGATCCTAATAAAGTTGTTGCAACTCCCGATACATATCTAACTGCTGGAATCTTGTTTTAAGATGTCCGGTCAATGAAGTTTGACCAATAATAAATGTGATGAGACATTTAATTTTAGAGAATTAAATGATATAGCGTCGATCTACGTTCCGCGTAGATGACCGTAGTATATTCACTTGCTTAAATCCGATTCCCGGTGAGTAAGAAATAGTGGATTAAAGTTGGTCACATTGTAGCTTTTGATAAAGCTAGGAGTTGAAAGTGTAGGGAGTAATTAACTAGTGTTAATTATCTCACATAGGAGATGAGACACATCTTTAAATGTGTATTTATTAAGTGACTTATTACACTTAGTAATTATCGTGGACTAAGATGGGTGAAATAGCCCACACGCGCGCCGAGCCGAGCCATTGCCCTTGGTCTTTGGATCTTGGGCTTGTCCCTGGATCCAGACTTAATGTTTTGGACCACCTAAGTTGCTAGAGGGAATGAGTTTGAAATCCACAAACTAAAGAAGTATCATAGTGGTAACCCAACCATGATGACTGGAGATCCCAAGAACTTGGTTCAAAGGGACAACTAAGCTATGAGAGTTCATGAGAAACACTCAACTATATCTATTCCCTAGAGAGCAATAGAGTGTTGGAAAACTTGCCTAGTGGTGAGGCTAAGTCTATGACTTTTAATGACTCCTAAGGATCTCGAGGAAATTGAGTTCTCAAGGAGACCGAGTAGGACAAGATACTCGATTAGGAATCACCTATATAAGTGTGAAGTGATGCCGCTTCAAATAACACACTTATGAATCCAAAGTGGTGTCCAAGGCCGCAAAGGACACAAAACATGAGAACGGATGAGGTTGGAGTGTTTAAGCGTTAACACCATTATCTCGGTGCACGCCGTGGGGGATTAGTTCAAAGCATCGCGCTACTAAGCCGCATGTGTATCCGATGGTGTCGACTATGGAGGGTTCAAAGCCAACAACTACCTATCCTTATGCTTATATACCTCGTGAGGGTTGAGCTTGTGTCTGCATGCATATGCATTTGGCTATTTCCACTCATGTGGGGGATTGTTGGAATCTTGTTTTAAGATGTCCAGTCAATGAAGTTTGACAAATAATAAATATGACGAGACATTTAATTTTGGAGAATTAAATGATATAGCATCGATCGACGTTCCACGTAGATGACCGTAGTATATTCACTTTCTTAAATCCGATTCCCGGTGAGTAAGAAATAGTGGATTAAAATTGGTCACATTGTAGCTTTTGATAAAGCTAGGAGTTGAAAGTGTAGGGAGTAATTAACTAGTGTTAATTATCCCACATAGGAGATGAGACACATCTTTAAATGTGTATTTATTAAGTGACTTATTATACTTAGTAATTATCGTGGACAAAGATGGGTGAAAGAGCCCACACGCCCGCACACGCGCCTAGCCGAGCCCGTGCCCGTGCCCTTGGTCTTGGTCTTGGACTTGGATCTTGGTCTTTGGGTGGTCTTTGGGCTTGGTTCTTGGGCTTGTCCCTGGATCCAAACTTAATGTTTTGGACAACCTAAGTTTTGGGCAGCAGCCTGATCAACTTGACATGCTGTGCCTTGATCAGCAGTTTGATCAACTCGGCCTGCTGCGCCTTGAGCGATGGCTTCAGTAGCCCGATCAACTTGACCTGCTGCGCCTTGAGCGATGGCTTGATCAGCGTCTTGATCAAGTCGAAGTCCACATGTGACGGTTGAACTAGGGCGTGTACAACGTCTAGATTCAAAGTCGACCACTCCAGCTTTCAAACTCGTAACGGCCGGCGGTTACAGCCCCGCCTTAATGAGCCATGATGACAGCCATCAAGGCTGGGTTAACCCCTGCAGTGGACCAAGCCTATAAATAGGCTAGTCATTCCTTGCATTAGGAATAGAGCACAATCAGAACAACATACTCACAAGCATCATACTCTCTGCATAGTCTTTCTTTCCGAAGCTCTGCCCTCTCCTCCATCCAGTGCTGCTTCATCAGAGACGTAGCCATTTTATCTTTGGGGACGACACGCCAAACCGAGAGCACTACCGGGGCGTATCTCGTCTTGCGAAAAGAAGACTCCTCGACTCGGCTAAACGCTTTTACGCTTTTACAGTTTCGATTTCATTATAATTTTCAGTTTTAGTTCTTCCTTCCTTCTTGGGTTGTATTACGCCCAGTATTGTTTATCTCTTGTAATTCCAGCATTATCCCCAACACTAACAACTTTAGGTTCAATCCGCAGAAATTGGAAGTCACCAAAGTCGACCTTCATAATATAATTGTAACAATATTGTCAATTTCAGGACAAAAAAGCTTTTTGAGAAAGTTAAGCCAGCCTTACCCAGAAAGCTTCAGGATGTCTAGCCAAATATGCACTACGGATAGCTTCCTTTTTCCGTTTCAGCAACCTGTATTGATCACAGTTAGGCGAATAATTGCTCGAATAGTATAAACTCGAAACTATGGCAGACGTGATGCTTTTCGTACAGGGAGGGCATCACCGTGCCCTACAATAACTAGCTAGGTCAGTCCTATCCTCAGGATCTTTCGACACAAGCAACGGGGGCTTGCTAAAAGGTCATGTCCTGCAAAGGTTAGCAATGTCTTTAGATGGAAGCTTGGCAATATTCACGCAAGTCATGTCTAAAATTTTATTTACCATTAGAAGGGGCTCAAATGTGTCCTACAATAGCCCCGCGAACACACCACCGGTATGAAAAGTTGGTAATGTTAGTTGAGTATCCAGTTCTCCAATTGATTTATTCAACAGTAGACTTTGGCCTGGAATCCACGCTTGACTCTCCTTATATACGCTTAGTTGTTCGACGAGAGCTATATTCACGATTCACCTAATAGTCTACTCATCTCGTTAGTTGTTCGATATGAATGAGTAGTGAATAGTTTCCTTCTTGGTAGAAGGCGATAGAGGCAAGACTTGAGTGAGAGGGTATATATATATAATGTAATATTTCAAGTAAAAGGGATAAGTAAGGAGATACATACTTGCCACTAATTGCTAGAGTTCTTTCCATGTCTTATTGTTAAAAACTACTCATGCGTTCGTTAAAACTTGTAAGTAGTCCCTTTGATAGAGTATATTAAATTATTGTTAAAAACTACTCATGCATTTGTCAAAAAATAGTCCCATACTCCCATTGATACACATTTTAGTGTGAAATTGACGTATTACAAAAAAAAAAAAGAGAGAGAGATAAAGCGGCGGGTATGGAATGATGATTCCATTTCATTAAAAAAAGTGATTAATAAATTAGATATAAACTTTTTTATTATAAGACTAATTTTCATGAAAGATTGAAACTATTTTTATGGAGTGTTAAATCTAATTGGCGTATCAAATACAAGCTGCTAAAGTGCGTTGTTTAAGAAATCATGCGACGATAATAGTTACATTTCGTAAAGCCTAGTAGTTTCGGCCCATGTTATATAAAGGAGAAATAAAGAAAGAAAAAAACAAACAAAAGGCTTCATTCATATTCTTCATCCCATCTAGGGTTGCTTTACTGCTCTACTATTCTGAGTGTGAGATCGAGCTACCCCATTTCATTTTTCAAATTCCAAACGAAAATGGTAGGTTTCTCGATGCAGCCCTATGGCATACAGTCCATGCTCAAGGAGGGCCATCGCCATCTCTCCGGCCTCGACGAAGCCGTCATTAAGAACATCGACGCTTGCAAGCAGCTTGCCGTCATCACTCGCACCTCCCTCGGCCCCAATGGTATCTCTACCTCTCAAATCATTCTCTATTTCTTCACTATATCGGTTACCGTTGATTTTTTTTTGAAATAATGAAGCTTCTCTTATTTGAATTTGTGTTACCTCATTAACTTGTGTGCTTGCAGTAGCCTGAGCTTCTCTTATATGAATTTAAACCCTAATCCCTACATTTTGATCAATTGCTGTACGAGTAGGCAAGTACTGATTACTGCGAGCTTTGTTTAGAAAAACTAACAACTACTAGATTTCTAATACTAAGGATAAAATCAGGTGTTTTAAGCTTTTCATGATTTTATGAGTTCAAGGTCACCAACACTAGCTTAACGTTTGGTCCTGTTTGGGAACTTAGGAATAAGATACATTTGGATCTGATATAGTTTGTTTTATTTGTTATTTCTATGCCAGTTATAGAGATCTCCCGACTTTGTTACGACCTGATACTGATCTTGTATCTGTTTCCCCGGAGAAACTTCGTCAAATACAATCTTTGTTGAATTCACTAGTGAAACTATGATGACCAGGGACTATAGTGTTTCTTTAATTAACATTTCTATTACTCCCAATTGGAGATCTAATTGGAATCTTTTATTTATCATATTAGGACTGCTCGTAAACTCATTAGTCTTTGTGATATTTGAAGTCTTCATCCATTTTCTACTAATGTATACCCTTTTTCGGTTAAGGTATGAATAAGATGGTTATCAATCATTTGGATAAGCTTTTTGTCACAAATGATGCTGCAACAATTGTAAATGAGCTGGAGGTTCAGCATCCTGCAGCCAAGCTTTTGGTTTTAGCTGGGAAAGCACAGCAAGAAGAAATTGGGGATGGAGCCAATTTGACTGTTTCTTTTGCTGGGGAGCTTCTCCAAAATGCTGAAGAACTTATTAGGATGGGACTGCATCCAAGTGAGATCATTGTTGGATACACAAAGGCAATTAATAAGGTGTGACATTGCTGATCTCTTTTCACTGATAGTGAAGAATATTTTGTGGCTTTTAAGTTGATGGTATCATGTTTTTGCAGACCATTGAGGTACTCGAGGAAATGGTTGAAAAAGGTTCTGAAAATATGAATGTGAGAGACAAAGATGAAGTAATTACACGAATGAGATCCTCAGTGGCAAGTAAACAATTCGGACAAGAAGAGAAGTTATGCTCTCTCATTGCTGAGGTAAATAAATCTGAGGTTTCTACTGTTTCATGCAATGATATAGTAAAGTTTCATAGTATTTCTTAACCAAGAAGAGCTTTCCTTGAAGTCTAGTATGCAGTTTTAAGTCAACTTTTTACTTCTCTTTATGGAAACCCTTTTGCTTTAGGCTTGTATACAAGTTTGCCCCAAGAACCCTGCAAATTTCAATGTGGATAATGTACGAGTTGCAAAGCTATTGGGCGGAGGTTTGAATAATTCTCTAGTAGTCAGGGGCTTGGTGTTGAAAAGTGATGCAGTGGGAACTATAAAGAGATTGGAAAATGCCAAGGTATCTGTTGTCTACAAGTCTGATTTGTTTAGAGCTTTCTGGATTTCATTGTATAGCCCACACACATTACAATGATCCATTGCAATAATTTG
Source organism: Salvia splendens (assembly GCF_004379255.2). NCBI lineage: Eukaryota > Viridiplantae > Streptophyta > Magnoliopsida > Lamiales > Lamiaceae > Salvia > Salvia splendens. Next base: position 17,445,684 of record NC_056047.1, on the reverse strand, counting down.
TTAGGTTGCAGTTTTTGTTGGGGGTGTTGATACAACTGCAACTGAAACAAAAGGAACTGTTCTTATTCATAGTGCTGACCAGGTATCCCTCAAGAACTTCTCTCTCTGGTCAATTTTATTAGGAATTTGCTCAACGCATGCCCTTTCGCCTTATAAATTGTTTTTGGTACTTGTTGATTATGTGATATACCCTGAGTAGTTGCCTGCACTATGAATTGGCTATCTGAGTGTGAAACTGAGAACCAAGCATCAGTTTCCTTTCAACGTTTTCCGTATTTAATCATTGGTCTTAATGACATTCACCTTCTATAAGGTTTTGAATCAGTTCTTACTAACAGTTTCTAACTTTATCTCCTTATTGACATCTGCTTTCATGGAACCAAATTTTGAAGTCTTATTGCATGAAGAGCATGGTTGTTCTGCTTATAGTTGATTTATATCTATGATTTATCACATGGTTAAATGTGTTACAGCTTGAGAATTATGCAAAGACTGAAGAAGCTAAGGTTGAGGAGCTTATCAAAGCAGTTGCAGATTCAGGTGCAAAGGTCATTGTTAGTGGGGCAGCTGTTGGGGAAATGGCATTGCATTTTTGCGAGCGCTATAAGTAAAGCCTCAATCCTTCTCAGTAAACTGTTTCTTCCTGGTGTTTTGTCCACATTACATATTGTCACGAATGATCTTTTATACCTTCTTTTTGTTGGATTATCGGCATGTGTAACTGAATACACAAATTATGGTTTTGCAGGCTCATGGTGTTAAAGATCAGCTCCAAATTTGAACTACGGCGATTTTGTCGCACCACTGGTGCAGTTGCTCTTGTAAGCATTGCCGATATAAGAGAACATTGTGCATGCTCTTTTTGGTGGTTCTGACATTGTGTGTTTCTCCATGGGCAGTTAAAGCTAAGTCAGCCAAATCCAGATGATCTTGGATATGTTGATTCTGTTTCAGTGGAGGAGATAGGCGGGGCAAGAGTATGTGAACTAGATTGTGGCCCTCTTACTTTTAACCCCCAGTTCTGTTTACTCACTCTCCACACTGTCGTATAGGTTACAGTTGTAAAAAATGAGCAAGGCGGAAATTCTGTTTCCACTGTTGTGCTGCGAGGGAGCACTGATAGCATATTGGATGATCTAGAAAGAGCGGTCGATGATGGCGTGAATTCATACAAGGTACTTTTCATACAAACGTTTTGGAGTTTTACCAATTGGTCGCCTTTTCTTTTATTCTGCCATCAGAGAATGAGAAATTGTCATTTTCTTGTATTTTAGTTCCATTTCATATTATGTTGATCAAAATATCTCAACATAGTTTTTATGCTATTATCCACCAGGCTATGTGCAGGGATAGTCGGACAGTACCTGGAGCAGCAGCTACTGAGATTGAATTAGCTAAAAGACTGAAAGAATTTTCTTTAAAAGAAACAGGGTATTTTTCTAATTAGATTCTCAGTTAATGTTTTTGCTAAAATGTATATTTTCTCTGGGAATTTGTTTAACATGAAGCCATTTCCGTTCAGGTTGGATCAGTATGCAATAGCAAAATTTGCTGAAAGTTTTGAAATGATCCCTAAGACACTGGCTGAAAATGCTGGGCTCAATGCTATTGAAATCATATCATCTTTGTATGCTGAGCATGCATCTGGTAACACCAAAGTCGGCATTGATTTGGAGGAAGGTGCCTGCAAGGATGTGTCTACCATGAAAATATGGGATCTCTACATCACCAAGTAAGCTGCCTTTTCCAAGAGAGAACAAATGTTACCATTTTGGGTTACGGCTCTTAACTTTTCTTCTGTAATATCCCATAGCAAAACATATTGTGTAGCGTGTGAATCAGGTAATACACAATCAAAGCATATTTTGGAGAAGAAATTAAATTATGTCTTTGTGCAGGTTCTTTGCTCTAAAGTACGCTGCAGATGCTGCCTGTACCGTCCTGCGTGTGGATCAGGTAAATACACTATCCGTAATTGTTTCTTTATTTTGTAGGGTGTCAACATGTTACATAAGTTTTTTTTTTTTTTTTCAGATCATTATGGCGAAACCGGCCGGTGGTCCAAGGCCGCCTGCCCAAGGAGCTATGGATGAAGATTAAGTTGGTGGTGACAATATATATAGTTGGTAGATGTATTTCTGTATTGCGGACTGATGCATTTTAGAAATGTTGTTACTGTGAGATGTTTATTTGTGTTTGGATGGGGAAATTTTTGGAGAGCATTATTTTTTTTAACTGTATTCATCTTGGGGGAATGGTGGAAACACTTTTTCAGTGTTAATTGGGAAGTTAATTTTATTTTGTATAGATGCTATTAGATGTAGAGACCAGGTACAAACTTCGCAAATTCCTCCTAATAAGGTCCTCAAAGAGGAAAGAGTAAAACCATAAGTGATTATGAAACAAATTATCAGTATGGCTCCATTTATAGGGGATGCCCAAGGTAGAAGGTATAAACATGGGAGTCTCGCTATTGCCTATCTTAATTGATTGGCGACCTCTATCCAGTGATACCCTAAAAATGAATAGAGATTTTGCCTCTAGGACGAGGTTTTGGAGGAGGTTTATTTCGTCACAAGCTTGGAGCATGGAGGTTTGATTCTAGGACGTTTTGATATTCCTGGCAATTGCCGCTCTAGAATTTCAAGTCAGTTGTGGTTTGTCATATGCACCTGAATTTTTGTCGCATTTTGCGTATAGCTTTATTAGAAGAGTTCATGTTTTATAAACCCCTACGGCGAGTCTAAGTAGTCAGTTAATTGCTTCATGATATTACATGTTTCTTATGTTCGTTAGTTTCTCTCTTCGAGCACTCCTCGGTATTATACCAAAAACATAATTTAACACAATCTCTATACTAACAAAAAAGTATAAATAGAAACTCCTATAGAATATTGATTGGAGATTTAAGCAGTCACGTAATTATTGATTTTATTAAAGAAATTAACTAGCAATCTACTACAATTTAATCTGCATAGCAACTTCAGTTGTAGTATTATAAAATAATCTAAGAATTTGTGATTTTATTCAAAGTTGATCTATTGTGGGGTAAATACATTCTACATACAAAATGTTTAACCATTGTTTCAATTTAATACAAAAAGTTTTACGTTTACGTATTTCATACAAAAAATTTATTTAGTGTTCCAAATTGATACATTCCGTCAAATCCCTCTAACACCGTTACTTCTCTTCCTATTCAATCCCATCCATTTTATTATTAGAACAAACTCTTCCTTAAGGAAAACATGGGTCATTATAATTAATCACAATAATTAACTATGGTTGACAACCGTCATTTATACCAATACAAATTCGACAATACACTTCTTATAACATTTGCACCTTATGATACGCAAATGATTGGAGTCAATATATTCAGAAAATTATCATTCACATAATTACAAAATTCATTAAATTTGCTCTATTATATATATTGAATTTATGTAATTATAAGTTTATAACATTGCAATAAATCTCTTTATAATTAGCATATATACTTGCATATTATATTGTTCCGTGAATTTTTTTTTTGTGAACACACGGTACACATGCAATTAGAAATTTGTTAAAATTTGTGTAAACTTACCATTAATTAAGTATACTACTTCCGCATCATGTCTCATGCTACTCGTACTTTTCTTTTTCAGTCCGTTGCAAACTACTTGCACTATTTCTATTTCAAGTATAAATTAGGGTATTTAATTAAGATATTAGAATTAATTAAGTATTCTATTATTAAATGTTTGCTTATTACATTTAAAATATTAATTTAATTACACTTATTACTCAATCATTGATTTACGATCCAGAAATAAAAGTGCGAGTAGCAGGGGTGGAGAAATTATAATTTATACAAAAATTTAATCTCAAAAGCTATATAAAATTCAATAATTTTGAGTTAATTTTAAATTTAGAGTTACATGATTATTGAATTTTTGATATATGATTATTGGATTTCTAATATATGTTAATTGAATTCTTAGTATATGTTATTTAATTTCTAATGATATGATAAATTGATTGATTTTGTAATATATATATACTGACTTTATTACAATATTTATTGAAAAAGAAAAGTATTAGGATTATGTTTGTAATCTCGATGCTCAGTTGAGATATATAGCCGTTAAGAAAGTGGGGCCCCCTTCCCCCTATAATCAATCCAGTTTCATCACCGCCCACTAATAATTCCAGTTTTTGACATTGGATTAGTAGTAATTGTTTTTTGTCTTTATTCCGATAGATTGAATTAAAGTAATCAGAGACGAAGTCGATTCAAATAGAAAGCTAGCTCTATGTATCCGTTTTATTACAAATAATCTCCAATTTAAAGCTATCAGGAAAAGGCTTTGTTCAAACTTCAAACACATCCCCTAAAATAATCTCTCCACTACTTCACCTTCTTCCTAGAGAAACAGCACACGTTCCCACAAACTCTTCCTTATCAGTTTACAGAAAGAAGGGAAATCATCAAAACTTAAAAAAGGGGCAAAAACCTTTTAATTTGAGGTAGCAATGTCAAGATCAATGTTGAAAGATATGAGTATTATTCATTCAACTTGTTCATAGAATTACAATAGGTACGCCTCCTTTAAATAGGCCAGGGGTTACATAAAATTGGCAAGATTTGCCATAATACTCATTCCCTAATTAATTTTTTTTCCTTGCTTACCTATTTTCCTTACTTACATATTTTCCTTTCTAACACTCCTCCTCAAGTTAAGTAATGGGATTACCGATACTTAACTTGCCCAATACCTCATGGAAGCTTCTTGCATCGACCTCTTTCGTGAGTATATCCGCCAACTGATCTTCAGATCTCACAAAAGGAAGTTCTACCGTCTTGGCCTATATATTGTCCTTGATGAAATGTCGATCCACCTCGGCATGTTTTGTCCGATCATGCTGAACTGGATTTTCAGATATACTGATTGCCGCCTTATTATCACAGAACAACTTACATGACTTCTGTGAGTTTAAGTTCAACTCAGTCATCAATTTCCTCAGCCACAGAATCTCAGTCAACCCACTCTTAATCCCTCGAAATTCAGCTTCTGCACTTGACAAAGCTACCACTTTCTGTTTTTTGCTTCTCCACGTGACAAGATTTCCTCCCACAAAGGTAAAATATCCAGCAGTTGATTTTCTGTCATTTGGGTTCCCTGCCCAATCAGCATCCGTGAATCCATGAATCTCTAAATGTCCATGATTCTCGAATAGAATCCCATGGTTCGCTGTCCCTTTCAGATATCGAACAATCCTCAGTGTTGCTTCCCAGTGAGCTACTTGAGGTGCATGCATAAACTGACTAACTACTCCAACTGCATAAGCTATGTCGGGTCTAGTGTGGGATAGGTATATCAATTTCCCAACTAAACGTTGATATCTCGTGCGGTGAGTGGCTTAAGCTCCTTCAACTATCCGCAGACCATGATTCTGAACCATAAGAGTATCTGCTGGCTTACAGTCCAGTAGTCCTGTCTCGGTTAACAAGTCAAGTACATATTTCCTCTGACTGATGAAGATCCCCTTCTTTGACCTTAGCACTTCTATACCCAGAAAGTACTTTAGTAATCCCAAGTCCTTCATTTCAAACTCTGCAAACAAATTCTTCCTTGGCTTGCTTATTTCCTCTTCATCATCTCCCGTGAGAATCATGTCATCTACATAGATGATGAGGCATGTAATCTTTCCTTCTCTTTTCTTCAAGAATAATGTATGATCAGAGTTGCTTTGATCATACCCATACTTCTTCATTGCCTCAGAGAATCTCCCAAACCAAGCTCTAGGTGACTACTTTAGCCCATATAGTGTTCGTTTTAGTTTGCAATTCTTTCCTCCTTCGAAATCTCCAACAAATCCAGGTGGTGGCTCCATGTAAATGGGCTTCTTCAGTTCCCCATGTAAGAATGCGTTTGTCACGTCGAACTGATGTAGTGGCCATTCCCTGACTGCCGCTATTGAGAAGAGCACTCGAATAGTACTCATTTTTGCTACCGGTGAGAATGTTTCAGCATAATCAACTCCATAAGTCTGAGTGTATCCTTTGGCCACAAGTCTCGCCTTATACCTTTCAATCGACCCATCTGGCCTCCGTTTGATAGTGAAGACCCATCTGCATCCCACAGTTCGAACTCCATCAGGTTTAAGACATACTTCTCATGTATTGTTTTTCATCAGAGCCCGCATTTCTACTAGCATTGCTTCTCGCCAGTGAGCAATTTTCATAGCCTCCTCGGCCGTATATGAGATTTCTTCTTCTTCGTAAAGTGCTGCTTCAAACGCCCTAGCCATCTCTGTTAGATTTGCTTTAGCCAGATTCGCCATAGAATATCGGCTTCTACTAATCCTCTCAGGACTGTATCTCTTAGCTGGGACCCCACGAGTAGTTCTGTTGGGGAGTATATAGCGGCCGGTATCACCATCAATTGCTGCATTCTCATTCTCGTCTACACCAAAAGTGTCAGGAGTAATAACTGTATTATCTGAGCTAGTTTCAGGAATTACCTCGGATATCACTAGAGGAGGACTCGATTCAGGCGTAGGCGGTTGAGGAGGCTCTACAGCAGATGTGACTGACTCGGCAGTGACACTAGCTTGTTCTGTTGGTTCCACGTTCGAGATACTTGGATGTGGCATCAGAAAACTGAGGGGTCCAATCATCATAGCCTAATACCTTTCCCGACCAAGAAGGTGGTTATTTTCAACCTGCAACATGTCAGACGATGAAGAGAAACCAAATATGGAGGAGACACGATTAAAGATGAGTAAGAATGTTACTCTAGCCGTTAAACTCAACGGGATGAATTATCCCCTATGGAAACGGCTGATGAGAGTAGCCATCGTGGGAAGACGAGCAAACAGGTATATCACCGGTACACCGCAGCCGCCGGAACCTGGAATGAAGGGGTACACAGAATGGGAGGAAGCCGATATGACAGTGTTCTCATGGATAATTGACAACGTCGAAACAGAAATTGTTGTCGACTTTGCACATCACCAAACCGCGCAAGCTCTGTGGGAGAGCCTACAAACTACATTCGAAAGTACTGCAGATCTATATCTGTTGTACGATCTAGAGGAAAAGGCAGGCCGAATCGTGCAAGGGGAACATGGGCTAGAAACATATTGGCGACATCTCCACGGAATCTGGGTCGAAATTGACCGATGCCAATATCAACCTGTGGATTGCTGCGACAAGGGGATTAGCCAACTTCGAACGTATGTAGCAACAAGACGGCTGTTCAAATTCCTAACAGGCTTGAATGCAAGATATGACGGGATCCGAAGGGATATTCTCAAGGAAACCCCGTTGCCCTCAGCCGAGACCGCATACGGTCTGGTAAAACGAGAAGCTATGCGGTTGAAAATCATGCCGGCAGCAGACATCGATCTCCAGACCGGCGCAATCAATGATGGATCATCATCGGGCCAAGTCGGACACGGGTTCACCGTCAGAAACCAACCACCACCGCGACCAAAACAGCCACCACCACGAACCGCAGCGCAACAGCCCAATCGCCAAGGCGGTTTCAAACCCGACAAATCAAAATTTTGGTGCTCTCATTGCGGAAAACAAAGACATACTCGAGATACATGTTTCCTCCTCGTTGGATTTCCGGAATGGTGGGATGAAAATCAAAAGGCTAAAGCTCGATTAGCCATCGGAGTCGAAGATGGAGGCGGATTATTTCTGCAAGGAGCAGGGAATAGGAAGATGACTAACACCCGTGGGAGAGCAGGAGATACCGGTCCTCAACCGGGTGGAGGCGGCAGGCCCGGCGAGGCAGCCTTCGCGGAGAAGAAAGGAGGCGGGTCATATGGAGGTAACGGATTGGGGTTGAGAAACCCCGATCCCCAATTTGATTTTCAGAATAAACCCCAAAGCATGAGTAATTTAATTTCTGGTCCTTATAGTTCAGAATATATGCAATATGACCCGGGAAAATTACAGTTAGGACCCCAGAAAAACTATATTCCACGTTTGACCCCAAAACTGTCTGAAAGTTCCGTCTTAAGCTCATTCTCGTCTACACCAAAAGTGTCAGGAGTAATAACTGTATTATCTGAGCTAGTTTCAGGAATTACATCGGATATCACTGGAGGAGGACTCGATTCAGGCGTAGGCGGTTGAGGAGGCTCTACAGCAGATGTGACTGACTCGGCAGTGACACTAGCTTGTTCTGTTGGTTCCACGTTCGAGATACTTGGATGTGGCATCGGAAAACTGAGGGGTCCAATTTTATCACACTCCCCCTGAACAGCACTCCCCCTGACCCCGAGGTTGGGTGCGATAGAAGTATTCACTTTCTAGAAAATTACAATTCATGGTTGCTATAACCTTCCTAGACCCCGGGTGATAGCATCGATAGCCCTTCTGATTTACCCCATACCCCAAAAAAATACATTTTATTGCACATGCAGAAAATTTTCCTCTTTCGTGTTTCGGTACATGCACATAAACGGAACAACCAAAGATTTTGTTATGAGTCTTTGCTTTGATACCATGTTGAAAGATATGCGTATTATTCATTCAACTTGTTCATAGAATTACAATAGGTACGCCTCCTTTAAATAGGCCAAGAGTTACATAAAATTGATAAGATTTGCCATAATACTCATTCCCTAATTAATTTTTTTTCCTTGTTTACCTATTTTCCTTACTTAGATATTTTCCTTTCTAACAATCAATACTTCTAACAATCAATACTTGTAATAATAACAGGGTGGTGGTTTTTGCTTCTGGTGATGGGGATTGAGGGGCTTGGGGTGAACTGGGGCATCATGGCCAACCATTATGGTGAACTGGGGCAAAAATTAGGGCTAAATTGAGGGAGAAATTGGGGGAAAATTCGAATTCTTACTTGATGGTGACGCCGCCGTCGAAATTGTAGCGGCGGACGAAGTCCTTGGCGCGGGCGTAGGAGTTCATGGCGGAGAGCTGGTTGTTGGGGATGGCGATCATGGTGGATTGATCGGCGTCGAAGAGCTTCACCTTGCTGATGCCGTTGTCTTTGAGGAGCTGCACCACCGTCTTCGGAGGCAGCTTGTGGTTGGCCATGGTGCCCCAGTTCACCCCAAGTCCCTCAATCCCATCACCAGAAGCAAAAACCACACCCTGTTATTACAAGTATTGATCTTGAGATTGCTACCTCAATTTTTGTGGGAACGTGTGCTGTTTCTCAGTGAAGAAGGTGAAGTAGTGGAGAGATTTATGTGTTTGAAGTTTCAACAATACCTTTCTTATAAAGCAGCAAGTAACAGAGCAAGGAAGGTGCCTTTCTCATAACGCAACCAAACATTTTGATAATTTTGATGAAACTATGAATGATGTCTTTTGGCAATTGAAACTAAAAATATAACATATAACTGTCTCACATCGGTGTTAAAAGAAAACTGAAACTAGTATATAAATCTCATGAGCTACTCCTCCTATCGCCAATTGGTTTTAGGATTGAACTCATGGATTTCTATCATGGTATCAGAGCGTCGCCGACTGTGGGTCAAATTTAACTGACCCAGCAGTATATCTGGGCCGAAACCGAAAAAATGACTGACCCAGCAGTATATCTGGGCTTAAAATTTGGGCCAAGTGGTCCAACCGATCGAAAAAAATTAGGCCGATTGTCCAATCGATTAGAAAAAAGTCCAACCCCTCCAAGGTTCACCTTGAAGGGTTTGAGGGAGGGTGTTGGCAATTGAAACTAAAAATATAACATATAACTGTCCCACATCGGTGTTAAAAGAAAACTGAAACTAGTACTCCCTCCGTCCCATGTTACTTGAGGCGTTTCTTTTCGGCACGGGATTTAAGAAAGTTGTGTTTAGTGAGTTAAATAAAGTAGATGAGGGAATAAAGTAAGAGAAAGAAGAGAGAGTAAAGTAAAAGAAAGAATAAAGTAGGTGTGATTAGATGTTTTATTTTTAGCCAAAAAGAGAAATGACTCAAGTAACTCGGGACAACCCAAAAAGGAATACGACTCAAGTAACTTGGGACGGAGGGAGTATATAAATCCCATGAGCCACTCCCACCAATTGGTTTTAGGATGGAACCCATGGATTTCTATCAATGTCGGTTGGACAGGTTGGTGATGAACGGGATTGATTATAGGGGGAAGGGAGCCCCAAGCAACACAAATTCAAGATATTGTTAGAAGAAGAAGACACAAGTTTCCTTAAATAGAGAGGAAAGGGAGAATCGCAAAATGAATTTATATGTAGTAATGATGTCGGTTGGCCGGCACCGGACTCCGACCCTCCCTTTATACGGCTGTTCTCCGATAGAGTGAGCCTTGTATTCCAACCGTCCATACTCCCGCTGCATCCCTGAAATTGAAAATGGAACTAGGTTGGAGAAGATAAGGGTTGGGCTTATTAATTTTGGGCCATTTATATAATTGCTGGGCTGCTTTTATTTTTGGCCTATAATGATATACTTGGGCTTGATAGAATTGGAATTATAAAATTGTTTTTATTCTGCTTAGAATTAGTATCAATTATTTGAATTGTGCAAGTAGTAGTTAATAATTAATGACTCTATGTGAATATATTATCTAAGAAGCCTTGTTGTTATTAGTAGTAGTTGTGCATCGGTATTTTTTTTAAAAAATAAGGAATGATTCAAGTGCAAGTCTTCAACCAATTATAGTAGTATTTCATTTCCGAATCTGATTGTGAACTTGAAAAAAGTGAATGTAGCAAATGTTGAATCTATTGCGGAAAACATAAATAGTGACCTAGGACTACGAAAATAGTTATACGCAAAATTAAATAATTTATTAGTATTATTTTTTTTAAATATTTTAAATATTTTTAATATCATTATTTATTACGATTTCAGCTCCGGCTTACTAGATTTTCTGGTTACGTCACTGGGAAGGGGGCCCCACTTTCTTAACGGCTATATATCTCAAGTGAGCATCGAGATTACAAATATAATCCTAATAAGTAGTACTTTTCTTTTCAACAAATTTATTAAATATTGTAATAGTCAGTATATATATTACAAAATCAAGCAATTTATCATATCATTAGAAATTTAAATAACATACACTAATAATTCGATTAACATATATTAGAAATCCAATTATCATACATCAAAAATTGAATAATCATGTAACTCTAAATTTGAAATTAACTCAAAAATATGAAATTTTATATAGCTTTCTAGATTAAATTTTTGTATAAATTATACTCTCTCCGTCTCATGGTACTCGCACTTTTTTTATTTTTGGATCGTAAAACAATGATTGAGTAATTAGTGGAATTAAATTAGTATTTTAAGTGTAATAAGCAAACATTTAATAATAGAATAGTTAATTAATTTTAATATCTTAATTAAATATCCTAATTCATACTTTAAATTTAAATAGTGCAAGTAGTTTGCGAGGTGTTGAAAAAGAACATTGCGAATGACATGAAACAGAAGTAGTACTTAATTTACCGTAAGTTTACACAAATTTTAACAAATTTTTAATTGCATGTGTAACGTGTTCACAAAAAAATTGCACGGAACAATATATGCAAGTATATATGTTAATTATAATGAGATTTATTGCAATGTTATAATTACTTAACCAAATGGTCAGGAAATCAATCTCTGCCTTAGGGCACCCGCAATGGGGCGTCCGATGGCACGCCCGATGACGTCCATCGTCCTCGGGCGCGGACGATGCCCACATTGTGGGTGTCCGCCATCGTCCGCGCCCTACGTCGCGGACGATGGCCTATCTTCCGCGCCATTGCGGCGCGGACGATGACACGCGTTTTTTTATTTTTTGTATAAATGTCCCTACCCCACATTCATTTGTAATGTTTCATTTCACGATTTCACTCTCGAAACTCACATTTTTATTATTATTATTATTATTATTATTATTATTATTATTATTATTATTATTACTACGAAATGGATTCAAGTCCCAAGAGTCCGATGTTTGGGGAGGCGCATTGGCCGGGTACAGAATCGTACGGTTTGTCTGACATGGAGCCGTCACCAAATCGACCCGTCGCCCCCTCCCGCCGCGCCGCCGCCGACACCACCCCTTCCGCCCCCGCCAAAAAGAAGCGGACCCGGCACCGCGCGCAGAAGTTGCCACCTCCGGGAAATTGTGAAGAGTACGTCCCCGGCCGTACGAACTACCAGCCGGAAGAAACCCTCATATTGGCGAGGTGTTGGGTGGACATATCGGATGACCCGATATTCGCGAACAACCAGAGGCAGGTGGCGTACTGGGAGCGCATCGCCGAGCGATACAATGCGGCAAAGCCGCCGAGCACGTAAAAGCGCATACGGGAGCAGCTCCGTAAGCACTAGGACCAGGTGAAGAAGCAAATCAACATGTTATCGTCGGAGTACGAGAAGTGCGCGAGGGAGCAGGGAACGACGAGAGCTTGAGCGACGTGCGCTCCAAAGCGCTGTTGTCGTACCAGTCCCTGTACGGCGAGTTCAAGCACTAGGCCATCTGGGCGCTCTTGAGGGACAAGCAGAAGTTCCAAGGCGGGATTCAGCACACCGGGGCGACAAAGAGGACGAAGACCACCGAAGCTGGTGGTTACACGAGCAGCGAAAGCGGAACTCATCCGATGGACCTCAACCGGACGTACGAGGACATTGAGAGTTCCGGCACACTGATGTCCTCCCTGCGTCCCATAGGCGTCAAGGCTGCGAAGGCCAAGGGGAAGGTGGCGGCGACATCATCCTCGACCGCCGGCGCCCCATTGCCGATCCCGGTCCCGACCCCGAATCCGACGGCCGTCGCGTACGAGCAGTTGGCAACAACCTCGATGGCGACGACGTTGTTGCAGACGCCCAAGGCCCTCAAGAAGTGTACGGACCCCGCCGAAGCCGAATATCTCCGGGGGTTGATCGATGAGCTGCGCCGGAAGTTGGGAATTGCGTAGATTAGCTAACTTGAATCGTGTAACTTTTGTTTATTGAATGCAAACTTCGCCGGTTTTTAGTTAATCGTTGTGTTTTTTAATTTAGTTTGCATTACATATTTGAAAACATTTAAATTAATTAACAAAACAATAGTATAACGTATAGGGCGCGCCTTAGGGCGCCCCATTGCAGGCGGGGGTAGGAGGATAAAACTGATGACGTGGCGCGCCATAGGGCGCCCCATTGCTAATGGCCTTAGGGTATGAAACAGCTTTAAATCCTTGGGCCAGCTGTTCCACCCTTTGAGATACCTACAAATCAGCGCGAGGAATAGTTACTGGGCCCGCCGATGGATACATCTGGCAATTACCAAAAATATATATAATAAAGCAAATTTAATGAATTTGCAATTGTGTGAATGATACTTTTCTGAAATTACTGACTCCAATAATTTGCATATCTTGAGGTGCAAATGTTATAAGAAGTGTATTGTCGAATTTGTATTGGTATAAATGACTGTTGTCGACCATAGTTAATTGTTGTGATTAATTATATAATGACCCATGTTTTCCTTAAGTCTAGACCGTTATAATGAACCAATTTTGAATGCATAGCCAAAATTAAACTTAGATTACAAAATTTTATAATCTAATGGGTTTAATTTTCTAATATAAACTGAAAATAATGTTTCCTTCGTCCAAACGATTCTAGGCATTTTTTTTGTGCACAAAATTAATGTTTAAAAATTAAGAGGAGATATACTAAAGTATAAAAAAAATAAAATATGAGATAAAGAGAATAAATTAGAGAAAATAAAACTTTTATCAAAAAGATGAAAATTGTACAATTACCCTTGGACTTGTCATATATAATTGTCAAAATCGATTCAACAAATGTACTATAATCATGTTGAATTAACTTAATTAGATATGTCCAAATACTAGGATTATTGAGTACATAATTAGATATGTCACATCCGTGACCCAAATCATACATCATATTGCATAATTATATATTTTATTATATATATATTAGTTATGTAAATGTGTATGTGTGCTTAATACTAAGTGTCTTGTGCATGGAAAATGTGTGCATGAGATTTAAAGTAATATGTAGTGAGAATAGGGAAAGAAAAGAAAGTAACTCCTTGTATTAATTTAGCTTATGAGGTAAGCTTCGTATTTAGCTTACGAGGTAAGTTTCGTATTTAGCTTACGAGGTAAGCTTCATATTTAGCTTACGAGGTAAGCTTCGTACTTAGCTTATGAAGTAAGCTTCGGTAAATATATATATAAAGGAGTTGAAAGAGGTTAAAAGGAGGGGGGAAGAGAGAAATCCTACACTTATGAATTTTTGAGAAGATCAAGGAACGTAGATCAAGAAACAGGGACAAGGGCACGGCTTGACTATCTGTCCTAATCAGGTGTGTATAAATCACACTTTAGTTTTACATGTGTTATGTGGTTGATGTTATATATTAAACTGGAGTGAATTATTGGATTATATGGTGTGAAATTGATATGATTATGAATTATTTGATATAGATGGTGGAATATGATATGGATATGTGATTGGTGCAATGAATATGATGTTTTAAATGAATTATATGATAGAAATATGTAATTGATGTTTTACATATGGTATTGAAAGTACATGAATCATGTGATTAAAGAGGATCTGTGACAACCTTGTACTGGATCTGAAATTACAGAGGGACCTATGAGTCCAAATACAGAGGGACCTATGTGTCCAAATATAGAGGGACCTATGAATCCAAACACAGAGGGACCTATGAGTCCAAATCATAATGGGACCTACGGGTCAATCATAGAGGAATCCCGGGCAGATACCAGGCTTGACTGTTACAGAACAATAAACTGAATAAAGTAGCATATGCATATGAATATGAAATGGTTTGTTTTTAAATTATGTTATATATATTGTTTCTGATTATATGTATTGATAAAAGAATATGCTTGATGTTTGTATCATGTGAGATTAAAGGTGGAAATTTATATATACTGAGTTGTGGCTCATATAAACCACTAAAATTTTTCAAGAATAAGACAGCAGTAAAGTTTTTACTAATGTGGGTCATAGGAACTCCACGTGTTATCAGGTTCGGCGGCTGACGCATATTGGAAACCTTCTCCTCCTCATCATTTTGCATGTAGATAAATGTATAGTATATAGAGTGGTGAGAGGGTTCCAATACTTTACAGGATATTTTGAAATATGTATCGGATAAGTGTTTGATTGAACTTATATAATATGAGTGTTCTATGAATTAGACAAGTGTATTGATTGCTTTTATGATAAGGGATTTATTTATTATAAGAGTATACGTCAGAGGGGTTGAGGTGTGACAGTTTAGGTGGTATCATAGCGGGGATAGAATCCCGCTGGGACATGGCAGTCATGAATATCATATGATACATTTCGGTTAGAAGTTTCATTTGCATTTCAATTATCACAAACATGGGTCACTGAGGAGAGAAGGGTCAGCCGCCCTGCATCATCAATTAATTATAGAAACATCTCATATACATATTGCATCATACGGTGATTTCCAGTAAATACATGAACCAATGATGAGTCAAAGAGGTAGAAACATTAAATAGCACCGAAAAATGGAATTGTTGACTTTGTGAGACTACTGATCTGACCGAGGCCAAGATATGGTTGAAAAGGATAGAACATGTGTTAAATCAGATAAGTTGTATGTCAGATCAGCGTTTTGATTACACAGTGTCTTTTCTTTGAAGCAATATTTACTATTGGGCAGAAACAGTCCCACAAGCTTTTATACAATCTTTGGTACTAAGTTCAGACAATTTTCCTAGAGAATTTAATGATAAATATATGCAAGAAGTGTATTGTGACGATGAAGTAAAGAGAGATTCTATCTTTAAACAGGAACTATATTTGTTGTTGATTACGAGCTAGCATTGTTTCAGTATACACGATTTATCTAGACTGCGTGGTGCGAGTTAATTCAGTTGAGCTGCCAGCGGATATTGATTCCCTTGTTCATACACAAATTTGATATTATCATGAGTATAGATTGGTTTTCACTTCATCGAACTAAAGCACTTTGTCATGTTAAAGAAATGGTAATATAATCATCGAGACGAGATCGAGTGATATTTAATGGTATCGACCAATTGCAACTTGTCTTATATTAGCTACATCGACTTTTCAATTTATTCGAAATGGAAATCTCTCTGGATTAGCATCAGATCAATAGACAAAATTCACTATTGAGTTACTACCAGGTACTGCATCTATTTCTATTCATCCTTATCAAATGTCTTGATTAGAGTTTCAAGAGTTAATTAAATAGTTACAAGAGTTGTCAGACAAGAGATATGTATGACTCAATGTTTTACTTTGGAGAGCATCAATATTATTTTTGAAGAAGAAAGACGACACACTGCGACATTATATACACTATTGGAAGTCGAATCAGGTGACTGTGAAAAATAAATATCTAGTGCCGAGAATAGAAGACTTATTTGATCAATTTCAAGGTATGCAACTGTTTTCGAGTATTGATTTTCGATCAAGATACCATCAGTTGAAGATAGCTAAAGAGAATATTGCAGAGACTCCATTTTAAGCTCGATACGACCATTATGAGTTTTGGTTATGCCTTTCAAATTAACTATTGCACCTACAATTATTTATGACATTGATGAACAAAGTCTCTCAATCATTCCTATATCACTTAGTGATTATTTTTATTGACTTACTAGTATGTTTCATGAAGTACATATGAGCATGTTAATCACTTGCAGTCAGTATTATAAGTTTTGCGAGATATACCGGTTATTGCAAGGTTGGGTAAGTGTGAGTCTAGCAAGATCACATGGTATTATTGGGACACATGGTATCAGGTTGAAGAATAGAAATGGATATACAGAATATTGAAGTATTTGTCAACTGAAAATGATTCTCGATTATGGTTGAATTGATGAAGAAGTTATTACGGAAGAGTTCTCATCTTATATGGAGTGAAGCATGTCAAAACAGTTTTGATGAGTTGAAGCATTGGTTGACTATGTCGTCTATATTGGTTATTTCCACAGGTATATGATATTATGTTATTTACAGTAATGCACTACAACATGGATTTGGTTTTCTATTTCTGATCTGGATTTCTATTAAAAAAATGGAAAGTTTATTGCTTATGCGTCAAGGACAATCACAAGTACATGAAGCTTCTTATTCTATTTCTGATCTAGATTTAGCAGTGTGGTTTTTCTTCGAAGATTTGGCATTATTATTTGTATGGAGGACTTCGTCGAATTCTGGTTGATCACGAGAGTTTGAAATATTTGAAGAGTAAGAAGGAGTTGAATATGAGACTAAGACATTGGATGGAGTTTCTTAAAGAATATGATTGCACCATCGAATACCATCTTAAGAGGTGAATGTTGTTACAGATACTTTGAGTTAGAAGTCCAGCAGAGTGAGCACACCTATGCAAATAACATCATTATTAAAGTATTATTAGTGGTCGAAGATGAAGAAGAGAGTCGTAGAGTTTGTTTCAAGGTGTTGATATATCAACAGGTTAAAGCAGAACAGTGTGTACCTACAGGTTTGTTGAAGACTTTAACTATTCTAGTCTCAAAATGAGAACACATTACCATAAATTTTGGTACAGGGTCACCGATAGTACATTTCTTACCTATAAGATGGCGTTGTTCGTTATATCACTTAGCTGAAAAGTACGCGAAAGATGCAGCACGATTATATGGTATTCTATCTTTTATGTCTAGAGGTCCGCAATTTACTATCTATGGAGACATGATTACATTTTAGTAATATTTTTTTCACCAACAGAAAGATGGTAAGACAGAGAGAATTATACAGATGTTAGAAAGAAATGAATTTTGCGGACAAAATTCTTAAAGAGGGGAAGATTTATGACATCCGTGACCCAAATCATACATCATATTGCATAATTACATATTTTATTATATATATATTAGTTATGTAAATGTGTATGTGTGCTTAATACTAAGTGTCTTGTGCATGGAAAATGTGTGCATGAGATTTAAAGTAATATGTAGTGAGAATAGGGAAAGAAAAGAAAGTAACTCCTTGTATTAATTTAGCTTATGAGGTAAGCTTCGTATTTAGCTTACGAGGTAAGTTTCGTATTTAGCTTACGAGGTAAGCTTCGTATTTAGCTTACGAGGTAAGCTTCGTACTTAGCTTATGAAGTAAGCTTCGGTAAATATATATATAAAGGAGTTGAAAGAGGTTAAAAAAGGAGGGGGGAAAAGAGAAATCCTACACTTATGAATTTTTTAGAAGATCAAGGAACGTAGATCAAGAAACAGGGACAAGGGCACGACTTGACTATCTGTCCTAATCAGGTGTTAAATCACACTTTTAGTTTTACATGTGTTATGTGGTTGATGTTATATATTAAACTGGAGTGAATTATTGGATTATATGGTGTGAAATTGATATGATTATGAATGATTTGATATAGATGGTGGAATATGATATGGATATGTGATTGGTGCAATGAATATGATGTTTTAAATGAATTATATGATAGAAATATGTAATTGATGTTTTACATATGGTATTGAAATTACATGAATCATGTGATTAAAGAGGATCTGTGACAACCTTGTACTGGATCTGAAATTACAGAGGGACCTATGAGTCCAAATACAGAGGGACCTATGTGTCCAAATATAGAGGGACCTATGAATCCAAACACAGAGGGACCTATGAGTCCAAATCATAATGGGACCTACGGGTCAATCATAGAGGAATCCCGGGCAGATACCAGGCTTGACTGTTACAGAACAATAAACTGAATAGAGTAGCATATGCATATGAATATGAAATGGTTTGTTTTTAAATTATGTTATATATATTGTTTCTGATTATATGTATTGATAAAAGAATATGCTTGATGTTTGTATCATGTGAGATTAAAGGTGGAAATTTATATATACTGAGTTGTGGCTCATATAAACCACTAAAATTTTTCAGGAATAAGATAGCAGTAAAGTTTTTACTGATGTGGGTCATAGGAACTCCACGTGTTATCAGGTTCGGCGGCTGACGCATATTGGAAACCTTCTCCTCCTCATCATTTTGCATGTAGATAAATGTATAGTATATAGAGTGGTGAGAGGGTTCCACTACTTTATAGGATATTTTGAAATATGTATCGGATAAGTGTTTACTTGAACTTATATAATATGAGTGTTCTATGAATTAGACAAGTGTATTGATTGCTTTTATGATAAGGGATTTATTTATTATAAGAGTATACGTCAGAGGGGTTGAGGTGTGACAAGATATGTCCAAATTAATACTAATACTTATACTTTGAGTAAATCCAAATACTAGGTTTATTGCGTACATAATTAAAAACAGTAAATTAGAGATTTAGTTGAATTTGAGTTTGTTATACGAAATTCCAAGTCCATAGATGGATAAGGAATCCAAATCCCCATCTAAATTGATATGTTATGTGTCTATATAAACACATTTGTTTATAATCCTATATTTGCAAACCATACAATTAAGTTACTAATACACAGAGACAGAGAGAATAAAAGAAAGGTTTGTAAATTAGAGATGTAGTTGAATTTGAGTTTGTGATACGAAATTCCAAGTCCAAAGATGGATAAGGAATCCAAATCCCCATCTAAATTGATATGTTATGTGTCTATATAAACACATAATCCTATCTTCGCAAACCATATAATTAAATTACTAATACACAGAGACACAGAGAATAAAAGAAAGGTTTATTGAGAGAGAGATAATGGAGGATGTTGAAGAATGGGAGGAGAGAGGAAGTAGTTCAAGTGATGATGAGAATGTTGTTGCAGATTATATACATATCTCCTTTGGAACATTCCGAGGCCTGATTCGACTGCCTAAGATATCAACTCCAACTCTCAATGAAGACGAAGATGGTGAAATCATCAATGATGAAAAACAGAAAGAGAGCGTTGTTTCAACTCCCTACAAACCGACGACTACTACTACTACTCATCAACAGAATTTGATAGCTAGAGATTCCGAGCTGCCACCCCTTCCTACCGAAGCTATGCCACACAATGGAGATGCATTATCCGACCAGCTCAAGGAGGAGGCAGAGAACGGTGAGCCGCAAGCAGTAGAAGTCAAGCCATGACTTGCCGCCGAAGACTATTTTCTTTCCTTTTTTTATTTCCCTTATTTTGTTGCACTATTTTTCCTTACCTTGTTACATTATTTTGGTACGTATCTTGCAAGATATTATTCATTTAGAAATAAAGTTAATTATTAATTCTCAATCTGGTTTTGGAGGAAATCGCCTCCTACTCCTAGCACCTCAACTAGGGTTTATCTTTCTTTTGATCTCATAACAAACTAGTGTGTTCAATCCCGATAGAACAAAGTTGTATCAGAATCAAACCGATCATCAGGACTTGGTGGCAGAAGCAACACAAATTCAAGAAATTGTTGAAGAAGAAGAAGACATGAGTTTCCTCAAATAGAGAGGAAAAGGAGAATAAAAAAAATAGAGTTTCATATTTAATTTTGTCTTTCTTCTTCGTATTCATAGATTTACAAACATGTTCAATTTGTTGGACTGGAATTGGAACCTACAACTACATGCAATATAGCTCAACTTATAGATAAACTTATCTTACAATGATTATAATCTTTAATGTTGGTTAAGTAGATAAACTTATCCTCATCTATTCTCTGCATAAGAAGGTAAGAAGCGAGAGATTGAGGCGCCTTGGGCATATATGCACCATAAATATATCTGGCATGTGTCTCTCTGTAAGAAGGATATAAATAAAATCTGGTAGAACTTACATCAGCATTCAGATTAGATACAAGAACTATGCACCGATCATTTGTACAGCTTATACCGGGTGTGGGAGACCCCCTCCAAAGGCAGCAGCAATGGCCGCAGCATTGCCCAACTAAAGTTCAAGCAATAAGACAAGATCTAGCATAAGTACTATAACCACAGGTTATAGCCATATTTTTATTGCCCCTTAAAATCAAGAGAACAACACTTCGCCTTATGTCAGGAAACGAGTATTATTTTCGTTGATGGTTGGTAACTCTGTGAGATCTATTGTTCAATATCATAGAATACCCCCATTCTCATATCTAAAATAAAGTGTTTGTTTGAAAGATCGCTCTATTTCAAATTAGCAAATAAGACACTTCTGGGCTATGAAATGAATACATGTTGGCTATTTCTGGCACTTGTTTGACTAATTTAGAGAATGTACTAGAAATGTGTGAAGAAACAAACTTGGTTCTCAATTGAAGAAATGATATTTTATAGTGCATTGTTTAATGTTTGACTAATTTATTTTGCTGTTTCCTCCTTCCTTTATGCATCAAAATATGGTTGAAGCAAAGAAAAATCCTACCAATGACACCAAAGTGGTCATCATTCTTACATAGGCATGTATTTGCTCATACTGGTACTTCAAGGACATTTATTAGTTATGAAAGCACCCATTTTGTGAACAAGATCATAGCTGGACCTGGACTAGTGGCCAAGTACAATGTTAGTAAGAACATGGAGAGTTCTACTATATTTCTAACTGTATTGATTGCTCACAAAGGTTAGAATGAGCCTATCCAGTCACCAAGAAGGCTGGAATGGATCTTGGGAAAGCTGCAATGTTACAACTGAATAGTGCACAAAGGCTGATAAAAAAAAAGAATATCCATGCTTTCACATACACAAAGCAGGTTTTTCTTTATTAGCAATGTCAGGGTAAGTAGCAGTAGCAGTAGCAGTAGCAGTGACACCGCTGATAGCTAGGAAGTATTAGCATTCATAAGATTTCTTCAGTCATGAGGTCCTTAGAGAATATCCTTAACTTTGTGGTTGAAGGATCAACACGGGAACTATGGGGATAATAATGGCCACGAAAGAGGAAAAACCATGAGGCTTGACTTGGCCTTGATTCATGGATAATCTGGAGGCATTATGGATGGAACATTGATAGAGCATAATTAATCCATATATAGTTTGAACTTATTGAGCTATATAATGCCTTTCGTCATTTCTTGTGAAGGAGAGAGAGGTATGCAGTGAATCAAAATTTAATACACTCCTAGCTTCTTCAAGTCCAAAACAATAAAATACTCCCTTTTCTAACTCTTTAACATTGTATAAGCGTTTATAAGTCCAATATGCAATGCTTCAATATAAAACATCTCCAGCAGAATTGAAATGCAGTTATAGTTGTACCAGTGTGTTAAGTAATGTTACATAATATTGAGCCATTAGACAGCAAGGTACACACCTGTGCGAATCCCACTGAACAGAGAGAAGTTAGAAATGGGGATAGAAATAAGAAAATTTAAACTAATTAAATGAATTAAGTACCTGCATGGGGATATATGCTTGGATCTCCATATCCAGGCTACAATAAAAAGCACAATATTCAATATCCAATTAGAAAACTATTTCAATGCACATGATTTTTACATCAAATCTTTTACTATAGGAGAAAGGATTTACTATATTTCGTCCCTGTAGCAAGATGCAAACTGATGTTAATCAACCTAATAATTCAAAGCTCGACATACCTGAAGAGAGTTCCTAGCTGAGATAGCACTTTGATGCGATTGATACTGTATTAGAGCTTGAAAACCTGCTCAGTTGTCCACATAGGAGTCTATCAGTACAAAATGGGAAGTGATTATGAAACAAATTATCAATATGACTCCGTTTATGGGGTAGGCCCATAAACGGAGGGGACTTGGGACGAGCTTTTGAATTTAAGATGTTCGGTCAACGAAGTTTGACCAATAATAAATGTGACGAGATATTTAATTTTTGAAAATTAAATGATTTAACGTCGGTCTACGTTCCGCGTAGATGACCATAGTATATTCACTTTCTCAAATCCGATTCCCGGTGAGTGAGAAATAGTGGATAAAAACTGGTCACATTGTAGCTTTTGATAAAGCTATGAGTTGAAAGTGTAGGGAGTAATTAACTAGTGTTAATTATCCCACATAGGAGATGAGACACATCTTTAAATGTGTATTTATTAAGTGACTTACTACACTTAGTAATTATCGTGGACTAAGATGGGTGAAAGAGCCCACACGCGCGCCAAGCCGAGCCGTGCCCGCGCCCTTGGTCTTGGTCTTGGTCTTGGCAATTGGTCTTTGGGTGGTCTTTTGGCTTGTCCCTGGATCCAGACTTAATGTTTTTGGCAGCAGCCGGATCAACTCGGCCTGCTGCGCCTGGAGCGATGGTTTGATCAGTGTCTTGATCAAGTCACTTCACGAAGTTCACATGTGACGGTTGAACTAGAGCGTGTACAACATCTGGATTCAACGTCGACCACTCCTGCTTTCAAACTCGTAACAGCCGGCGGTTACAGGCACGCCATGATGAGCCATGATGACAGCCATCAAGGCTGAGTTGACCCCCGCAGTGGACCAAGCCTATAAATAGGCTAGTCATTCCTTGCATTAGGACAATAGAACATCATACGAACATACTCACAAGCATCATACTCTCTCTGCATTGCCTTTCTTCCCGAAGCTCTGCCCTCTCCTCTTCCAGTTCGTCGGAGCTCTGTTGATTGCGGTGCTGCTTCACTAGAGATGTAGCCATTTTATCTTTGGAGACGACACGCCAAATCGAGAGCACTACCGAGGCGTATCTCGTCTTGCGGAAAGAGGCCTCATCGACTCGGCTAAGTTTTATTTCCAACTTACAGTTTCGATTTCATTGTAATTTTCAGTTTTAGTTCTTCCTTCTTGGGTTGTATTACGCCCGATATTGTTTATCTCTTGTAATTCCAGCAACTTTCCACGAGAATCGCAAGACGAGATATACTTACCGTTGAAGGTGTCAGACCTTAACTGAACTTAAAACTATCGAAAGTTAATACCTTTGCTGGAGATGTCGACTGAATCCAATACCGTCGCTGCCACCACTGCCGCCGCATCTCCATCCACCTTGTTGATCACTGCACCGGTCAACACATCGTCGATTCCGACGATGATGCTCACTCCTGGGCGCTATCCATCTTCATCAACAACCCATTTGGAGTTTGTCAACCCCCTTGGGCACTCTGGTGGATCCACCTCCAGTGGATCGGTTGGTTCCACTTTTAGTGGTTCCTTCGGATCCTTTAATGGATCAAGTGCTGGGGCCTTCGGGTCTCACACGAATGCTGGGGCCTTCGGGTCTCACGCGGGTGCTAGTTCCTTCGGGGATGGTATGACCATGGCGGACTCTATGCCCAATATGAATGGTGGGGGCTCTATGCCCAACCACGTTGTTGGCTCATTCGGGGGCAACGGAATTGGTTCCTTCCATGGACCAAGTACGGCACCTTTGGCACCAAGAATGATGCCACCTGCCGAGAAGCCACCAAAGTTTGGAGGATCTGACTTCAAAAGGTGGTTCCAAAAGATGTTGTTCTACTTTACAACATTGGGCGTCGCCAACTTCCTCACGGAAAATGAGCCGCCCGCGCTAAGCGATCAAGAGACTAGGCTCGAAGTCATGGCGGACTATGAAGCTTGGAGAAAATGAGATTATCTTTGTAAAAATTCATTCTAAGTGCTTTAGATGATAATTTGTACAATGTATACTCCGTTGTAACCACATCAAAAGAGATGTGAGAAAGCCTAGAAAGGAAGTACAGCATAGATAATGCTGCAGGTACTGAACAAGTTGTAGCATCCAAATTTATGGACTACAGGATGGTCGACTCTCGACCCATCATGGAGCAAGTTCAAAAGCTCCAAATGATCATCCACGCACTAGTGGCTGAAGGGATGACCTTGCCCGACAAATTCTTAAGGTGCACGATCATTGACAAGCTTCCACCCAGTTGGAAGGACTTCAAGAGCTATCTCAAGCACAAGCAAAAGCAGATGACCCTTGAAGACTTGATCGTGAAATTGCGCATTGAGGCTGATTTGCGCAAAAGCGACCAAAAGGCTAAGGGCTTTAGCCCACTTGAAGCCAAAGCCAATCTGTTGGAGCGGGCGGTCCCTCCAACAAACTCCCTCGCCCAAGTCAAAAGGATAAAGGGAAGGGAAAGCAGCCTGCAAAGAAATTTGAAGGCGAATGCTTCAAGTGTGGCAAAACTGGCCATTTTGCCAAAGACTACCGCAGTAAGAAGAAGAAGCCGGCAGCCCACGTCATTGAGAAGGATTTTAAAGACTGGGATGAAAATGACCTCATCGCTGTGGTCACTGAAGATGCCAACTTGATTGAAAACAAGGGAGGCTGGTACATCGACACTGGAGCAACTGCTCATGTTTGTGCCGATAGTAGTAAGTTTTCAACTTACAGTCCTGTTGATGGGAGGAAGATCAACATGGGGAATCAAGCATCATCCGAAGTGAAAGGAACCGGAGATGTGATCCTCAAGATGACGTCTGGCGTCTCGATCACCTTGAAGGATATGCTGCATGTGTCGGACATCCGCAAGAACCTAGTGTCTGGATCTATACTAGTTAATAAGGGTTTTAAACTTGTATTTGAATCCGATAGGTTTGTTTTGTATAAGTTTGGAAAATCCCTCGGAAAATGTTATGTAACCGATGGGCTCTTTAAGCTTAGTGTGTCTACGCGCCATGGTCCCAAGCCTTTGGCTATTAATAACAATGCGTCTACTTCCTCTTACTTGACTGAGTGTTCAAATTTGTGGCATTGTAGATTGGGACATATAAATTCAAAAGCCATTAAAAGATTAGTGAATTTAGATTTACTAAAGGCTAATGAAGTGGATATCCAAGATAAATGTGAAATTTGTCTTGAAGCAAAAATGACTAAGTTGTCGTTTTACTTGGTTGAACGAAGCACAAAAACCCTTGAATTAATTCACACAGACGTATGTGATTTAAAGATGGTGCAAACTAGAGGTAGTAAAAAGTACTTTATCACTTTCATAGATGATTGCACAAGGTATTGCTACATTTATATTTTAAGATGTAAAGATGAAGCAATAGAAGCGTTCAAAAATTATAAGAACGAAGTTGAGAATCAACTTGGTCGTAAAATCAAAACGATTCGAAGCGATAGAAGAGGCGAATATGTAGCCCCGTTTGAGGAATTATGCAACGCATGTGGTATAATCCATCAAACGACTACACCATATTCACCACAATCTAATGGTGTTGCAGAACGTAAGAATCAAACTCTAACAGAGATGATGAATGCACTGCTTCTGACTTCAAGATTACCACATAACATGTGGGGGGAAGTTGTTTTGACAGCCAACTATATCTTGAATAAATCCATCTCAAAGGAAAAGATGTTACTCCTTATGAGTTGTGGAAGGGAAGGAAGTCATCCTACAAATACCTCAAAGTGTGGGGGTGTTTGGCAAAGGTGATGGTTCCTCTGCCCAAAGAAGTTACAATCGGACCTAAAACGGTTGATTGCATCTTCATTGGATATGCACTTAAGAGTAGTGCATATCGATTTGTTGTTCACAAGTCTGAAATACCGACAGTGACCGTGGGAACAACAATTGAGTCAAGAAACGCGGTATTTCTTGAAAATACATTTCCTTGTAAAAGGAAGGAATGTAGCATCCAATTCTGAGACAAGAATTGAGGATGAAACCACTGGTTCTAAATCAGCGGATGAGGAACCTGAATCCCGCAAGCGTGCAAGGCCCGATCCAAAGGATACAGTACTAAGACGTGGTAGTAGGGTCAGAACACCAAAAATATTTGGTCCTGACTATATTGCTTTTATGTTAGATGAAGGACCGACATCTATAAAAGTAGCCTTCGATGGCCCAGACGGGCTACATTGGAAAGAAGCTGTTCAAAGCGAAATTGATTCAATTTTGCTAAACCACACTTGGGTGTTGGTAGATCTACCTGAAGGTGCGAAACCTGTAGGTTGCAAATGGGTATTTAAAAGGAAATTTAAGGCTGATGGAACAGTGGATAAGTATAAAGCCTGACTGGTAGTAAAGGGTTTTAAACAAAAGGAAGGACATGACTTCTTCGATACCTATTCACCTGTAACAAGGATTACATCTATCTGAGTGCTTCTCGCTATTGCTGCATTGCACAATCTTGAGATTCATCAAATGGATGTAAAGACCGCGTTTCTAAATGGTGAACTAGAAGATGAAATCTATATGGCACAACCCTAAGGGTTTGTAGTACCTGGACAAGAGAAAAAGGTATGCAAGCTCGTAAAGTCTCTATAGGAATTGAAACAAGCGCCATTGCAATGGCACTTGAAGTTTGATAATGTGATGTTATCAAATGAGTTTAAAATCAACGAGTGCGACAAATGTGTCTACATCAAGAGCACTAATAACGGCCATGTTATAATGTGTCTATACGTTGATGATATGTTAATCTTGGGTAGCAACACTCAAGTAATTAACGATACAAAGGCCATGTTAAAAAGAAACTTTGACATGAAAGACATGGGTCTAGCCGATGTAATTCTTGGAATGAAGATTCTAAGAACGTCTGATGGAATCATCTTAACACAATCACATTATGTTGAGAAGATATTGAATAAATTCAAAGCCTATGATGGCGCGCCGGTTAAGACTCCAATTGAACTCGACGTTCACTTGAGCAAGAACAAAGGCGAACCCGTTGCACAAGAAGAATATGCACGGGTCATCGGATGCATTATGTACTTGACTAATTGCACTCGACCTGACATTGCTTGTGCCGTGAACAAGTTGAGTCGTTACACGAGCAATCCAAGCAAAGAGCATTGGAGAGCTCTTGTGAGGGTTTTGAGATATTTAAAACATACTCAAAATCTTTGGCTACACTTCTCGAGATACCCCCCAGTACTTGAAGGGTACTGTGATACAAATTGGATATCCGATAATAGAGACTCACTTTCAACAAGTGGATACGTCTTTACTATTGGGGGTGGTGCTGTATTGTGGAAATCCACAAAACAGACATGTATAGCCCGATCAACAATGGAATCAGAGTTCATTGCCTTAGATAAGGCTGGTGAGGAAGCCGAGTGGCTTAAGAACTTCCTTGAAGATATTCCATGTTGGTCTAAGCTAGTGCCACCAGTGCTGATCCACTGCGATAGCCAAACGGCTATTAGAAGAGAAAACAATGGCTTCTATAACGTTAAGTCTCGACATATAAGTCGTCGACATTACACCGTGAGACATTTGATTATAACGGGGGTGATTACAATTGACTATGTGAAGTCAATAGATAATCTAGCGGATCCGCTAACCAAAGGGTTAAACCGTGATCAAATGAATAAGTTGCTAGAGAGAATGGGTTTGAAATCCACGAACTAAAGAATTGTCATAGTGGTAACCCAACCATGATGACTGGAGATCCCAAGAACTTGGTTCAAAGGAACTAAGCTATGAGAGTTCATGAGAAACACTCAACTATATCTATTCCCTAGAGAGCAATAGAGTGTTGGTAAACTTGCCTAGTGGCGAGGCTAAGTCTATGACTTTTAATGACTCCTAAGGATCTCGAGGATATTGAGTTCTCAAGGAGACCGAGTAGGGCAAGATACTTGATTAGGAATCACCTATATAAGTGTGAAGTGAGGCCGCTTCAAATAACACTCTTATGAATCCAAAGTGGTGTCTAAGGCCGCAAAGGACACAAAACGTGAGAACGGATGAGGTTGAGGTGTTTAAACGTTAACACCATTGTCTCGGTGCACGCCATGGGGGATTAGTTCAAAGCA
Organism: Salvia splendens; assembly: GCF_004379255.2. Classification (NCBI taxonomy): domain Eukaryota; kingdom Viridiplantae; phylum Streptophyta; class Magnoliopsida; order Lamiales; family Lamiaceae; genus Salvia; species Salvia splendens. The sequence continues at coordinate 17,417,086 of NC_056047.1, read as the reverse complement.
TCATGCTACTAAGCCGCATGTGTATCCGATGGTGTCGACTATGGAAGGTTTAAAAGCCAAAACCTACCTATCCTTATGCTTATAACCTCGTGAGGGTTGAGCTTGTGTCTGCATGCATATGCATTTGGCTATTTCCACTCATGTGGGGGATTGTTGGAATCTTGAATTTAAGATGTCCGGTCAACAAAGTTTGACCAATAATAAATGTGATGAGACATTTAATTTTTGAAAATTAAATGATATAGCGTTGGTCTACGTTCCGCGTAGATGACCGTAGTATATTCACTTTCTCAAATCCGATTCCCGGTGAGTGAGAAATAAAGGATAAAAGTTGGTCACATTGTAGCTTTTGATAAAGCTATGAGTTGAAAGTGTAGGGAGTAATTAACTAGTGTTAATTATCTCACATAGGAGATGAGACACATCTTTAAATGTGTATTTATTAAGTGACTTACTACACTTAGTAATTATCGTGGACTAAGATGGGTGAAAGAGCCCACACGCGCGCCGAGCCGAGCCGTGCCCGTGCCCGCGCTCGCGCCCTTGCCCTTGCCCTTGCCCTTGCGCTTGGTCTTGGTCTTGGACTTGGATCTTGGCAGTTGGTCTTTGGGCTTGTCCCTGGATCCAGACTTAATGTTTTGGACCACCTCAGTTTTGGGCAGCAGCCTGACCAGCTTGACATGCTGCGCCTTGATCAGCAGCCTGATCAACTCGGCCTGCTGCGCCTGGAGCGATGGCTTGATAAGTGTCTTGATCAAGTCGCTTCACGAAGTCCACATGTGACGGTTGAACTAGGGCGTGTATAGTGTCTAGATTAAACGTCGACCACTCCAGCTTTCAAACTCGTAACGACCGGCGGTTACAGGCCCACCATTACAGGCCCACCATGATGAGCCATGATGACAGCCATCAAGGCTGAGTTGACCCCCGCAGTGGACCAAGCCTATAAATAGGCTAGTCATTCCTTGCATTAGGACAACAGAATATCATACGAACATACTCACAAGCATCATACTCTCTCTGCATTATCTTTCTTCCCGAAGCTATGCCCTCTCCTCTTCCAGTTCGTCGGAGCTCTGTTGATTGCGGTGCTGTTTCACTAGAGACGTAGCCGTTTTATCTTTGGGGATGACACGCCAAACCAAGAGCTCTATCAGGGCGTATCTCATCTTGCGAAAAGAGGCCTCCTCGACTCGGCTAAGTTTTATGATAAGGTTCGTTTCATGCATTGGTTTTTGGTGATATTACATGTTTTTTTGGGGAGATAATGCGAAAATTTGAGATTAAGTGTGCAGATATTTGCTGGGTCAAGTAGATGCTGCAAATTGACCGAGCAGATGTAAAATGAGCAGAAAAGGAGTAAAAAGTGTCAAAAATCCGCTAGGTCAAAGAGAATTATCATGAGAGCAGGTGCGTAAAAAATCTGCCGGACCCAGGAACGTACACAAATTACCCGGGGCGGGGAAAATGGAGCAGGAAAAAATGAAGAAATGAGTAGATTTAAAAGATCTTATTTTAAGGGTACAAACGTCAAATCATGAAGAGCATACCCTAGGGATTCGAGCTTGAAGCCTCCCTCCCTATATAAAGGGATCAACATGAATGAAGAAGAGGACGCTTAATGCTATGGTAGTTAGGTAGGAAGTTCTCGGTAGCGCTTAACGCTATGGTAGTTAGGTAGGAAGTTCTCGGTAGCGCTTAACGCTACCATTCTCGTAGTTTAGGTAGGAAACTCTCATAGGCGCTTAACACCACTGCTCTCTTAGCTTAGTTTAGTTGAGTTGCTGTTTTCTTAGCTTAGTTTATATAGTTAAATGCTTTCTTAGCTTAGTTCAATGGTTTCGACGGTGGAATTGACGACTCCGCCTTTGGATCTCGACCTTTTTCTGGTTTTATGAAGCTTCGGTGTTTATTTTCGTGTTGATGACGCTATTTACTCATGTTTCTTGGATGCTTTTTGCAATTGAATGTTCGTTTGAAGCTGAGATCAGAGAGATCTAGTTGACTTGTTGGTTTGATTCGGAGTTGAATGGGGGATTGGAAGTTATGGATCTGAATCTGTGTTGGTGGATCTGAAGTTTTCTGTTTCTATTCTGCATGATTATGGTTGTTTACTGTTCGATCTCACATCTGCTAGACCCAGTAGCGTAGATCTGTTAGTTTATGCTTTAATTTCATGTTTAAATTTAGATCTGAGATTGCTCTGTTTTGTTCTGTATTTCCTGTTAGATTCATGAAGAAGATGAAGTTTGCTGGTAGTTAGACTCAGATCTGCTTTAGTTTGTTAGTTGCAGCTTTCTTGTCAGTAGCTATTTAGGGAAATCTGTTATGTTGCTTTTCTTACACTCTGCTGTCTGGCTGGTTTAGGAAACATATTTGCTTGACCCAGGAAATTTGGTGAATGATCTAAAGTTAATTTTCAGTTTCAAATCATGATTGCAATTACATTTGAAGCACCTTCAGTTCTCTGGATTTAGTAGATAGAATAGATTAAGCTTAAATTATCAGGTCTAGTAGTTAAAACTCAGCCCTTAATGAATGCGTGGCAGTAGCCGACCCCTTCTCCGATTGCGTCGTAGAAATAATCTCGAGTAGGTCCCTAGTCTCTGTGGTTCGACCCCGCTCTTGCCGCTTATACTTTGTAATATTTGTTGCAATAGTGGGAAAATTATAAATCTTGTTGAAAGGAGGAACACGTGCACACGACACACGTGCAAAAAATTCCTCCCTTCATTTTATTTCCAGCTTACAGTTTCGATTTCATGGTAATTTTCAGTTTTAGTTCTTCCTTCTTGGGTTGTATTACGCCCGGTATTGTTTATCTCTTGTAATTCCAGCAACTTTCGACGACAGAGCATATGGTTTGATTTTGTTGTCATCATTATTGGAATCTGTCTATTTTGACAACAGAGGTTTGATGTTTATTCTATGGATTACAGTTACCAAAGGTTCCAGGAATTTGGAAGCTAGAAGTAAAGAGTGATAGCCTTGTTGCAGTTGTTATGATTCTAGGACGTTTTGATATTCCTGTCAATTGCCATTCCATAGTGCACAATGTGCGTGACTTACTTACTCTAGAATTTCAAGTAAGTTTTGTTTTGTCATATGCACCTGGTTTTCTTCGAAGAGTTCATGTTTTAGAAACCCCCATGACGGGTCTAAGTGGTTAGTTAATTGTTTTATGATAGATTATGTGTTTCTTATGTTCGTTAGTTTCTCTCTTTGAGCGCTCCTGCAGTTTTATACGAAAAACTAAATTAATACAATCTCTATAATAACAAAAAATATAAATAGAAACTCGAACAGAATATTGATTGGAGATTTAAGCAATCACGAGATAAATGAAAAATCATTATTGATTTTATTAAAGAAATTTAGTAGCAATCTACAATTTAAAATCTACTGTCCGCATTGTTGTACTATAACATGATCTCTACACGCGATTTTTTTCAAAATTGATCAATTTGTCATTGCTTCAACTTAGAGAAGAAAACAAGTATAGAGTTACTATAGTTTCAATCCGAGTCTCGTTTTGATATGATGGGGAAAAATTCTCATTTAATATGAATAAGTATCAATAATCGAAACAAAAAACAAAAAAAAAGGACGAGTATTTCTATCTACAAGAGGCTGAGGGATAACAAAAGCAAGGTTAGCCCAAAGAGGAGCGTCAATCTTGTAGAAGATGATGTTGTCGCTATCTGAATCATGAAATTGCAGTTGCCCTGAGATATGTTGGTCTCCGTGACCATGGCAAGGCCCTGGAAACCGCAGGCGGTATCTTTCTGGCCGAGGGCCTGGAAGTACATATTGAACGCATAGGACGCGTTCCCATTCGCGTCTAATGTGTTGCAAGAAGAGCCATACTCGAGGGGGGTGCAGTCGGCAAAGGTACATGCGAAGTTTATATTATCCCCGAGCTTGGAGAGATCCTTGGCGTCCGGCCTCATCATGCACCATTTCTTTGGTAGATAGGTTACATCTCGTGCACCAACGAGGTACTTGTCCTGTAGCTGCCCGGACAAGTCCATGGGGAACTTAGGCTGTCCGTCGTACTTGAAAATCCCCCAATGGCGCTCGAAGTTACCTGGAGCGATACTCTTGATGTCCTCGTCTAAAAGGCCGAACAAGTACACTTCAATGTAACCGGGGCGAAGAGGGGTTCCTTTGTTGGATGCAAGCCTCGGGAGGAGGCCCCTGTAGAACCTCAGCGCGTAGTTTGTGTTGGCGTTCCTGTCCCCGTCCGTTGGCCACCCGACCTCCCCAACGATGATCTCCATGTCACCGAGGCCCACTGCCTTTAGAGACGACACCAGCGTGTCGAAATTGGCATCGAACACGTTGGTGTATTGGATGGTGTTGTCGAGGATTGGCGTGGCTACCCCGTCGAAGAAGGCGTAATCGACGGGGAAGTGCTCGTTGGCGTAGAGGCTCAGGAAAGGGTAGATGTTGATGGTGAAAGGGGCCTTGTTCTTGGCTAGGAACTGGACGATTTGGGTCATTTGAGGGAGGATATCCGGCCGGAACCTCCCGGCGGAGGGAACAGGGTTGGTTTCAGGGGAGCCGTACACGTCAGCATTCAATGGGACTGTGGCTTTGATGGAGTCGCCGAGGCCAGCTTCATTCAAAGCATTCTGAATGTTTGCAAGAGCTGGGAATGTTGTGTTGAGAAATGAGTTGTTGTATGATGTGAGGAAAGGCTCATTCCCAACTGCAACATATCTGTATTATTTGGGGAAAAATTAGGGCTAAATTGAGGGAGAAATTGGGGGGAAATTCGAATTCTTACTTGATGGTGACGCCGCCGTCGAAATTGTAGCGGGAGACGTTGCGGCGGACGACGTCCTTGGCGCGGGCGTAGGAGTTCATGGCGGAGAGCTGGTTGTTGGGGATGGCGATCATGACCTCGATGCCGGAGCCGGCGAGGGCGCTCAGGGTGGATTGATCGGCGTCGAAGAGCTTCACCTTGTTGATGCCGTTGTCTTTGAGCAGCTGCACCACCGTCTTCGGCGGCAGCTTGTGGTTGGCCATGGCTATATAACACCGATACGCCACCCTGTTGCCGTATCACGTATCGGATACGTATCCGATACCGATACGCGACGGATACACCGTCGATACGTATCCTGGGCGTATCCGCGAGCTGGGCCGTATTGGGCCGGGAAACCTCAGATTCGATACGTATCCTTCGGCGTATCCGCGAGCTGGGCCGTATTGGGCCTTCATCCTCCTCTATCTGCAAAGATCTGAGGTTCTCCTCTTCGAAATCAACGTCCATCTCTGTCGAAGAACTTCGCAACTTTCAATTTACGAACTTCAATCCGATTTGGGAACAAAATTGACAGTTAATCGGATATGAAGAAGAAGAAGAAGAAGAAGAAGAAGAAGAAGAAGAAAGGGGAGGCGCCGCTATTGCCTCAACTAGGGATTGAAGAAAATTGGAAATGGGAGAATGAATTGGGCAAGAAGTAGTCACGATGGAAAAGGAGTATATTTGGGGCTCATTTTTTGGGCCAATTTATTACTCCATTAACTTTGTCTAATTTTGTAACTATAAATAAATATTTTGATCAATATTATTGGTAATATGGATAAGTATAACCAAAAAATCGATGTGGTGTAATCGACCATAAAAGAAATTGACTTTAGCTTTTAATATTTTGTAATTTTATTATTTTTATTTGTATAATAACATTAGAATATCTATTTTGTAATTTATTATGCACTATTATTATTTATTAAAAAAATAGTTAAAACGTATCCGCGTATCGGGTTGTTTGGGAAAGAGCCGTATCCGCGTATCCGTATCCTTCGGATACTGATACGCGTATCCGTATCCGTGCCGCATAGGGCCATGGTGCCCCAGTTCACCCCAAGTCCCTCAATCGCCATCACCAGAAGCAAAAACCACCACCCTGTTATTACGAGTATTGATCTTGACATTGCTACCTCAAATTAAAAGCTTTTTGCCCCTTTTTTTGAGTTTTGATGATTTCCCCTCTTTCTATAAACTGAAAAGGAAGAGTTTGTGGGAACGTGTTGTTGAAGCTGGTGAAGTAGTGGAGAGATTATTTTGGGGGATGTGTTTGAAGTTTGAACAAAGCAACCAACAGTTTTATTAAATCTATGTAGTATTGAGACAGGTTGGTAATAAATAACTAATGAGAACAGAGGAAGGAGGGTTTAGCTTTAAAATGGAGATTATTTGTAATAAAACAGATACATAGAGCTTTCAATTTGAATCGACTTCATCTCCGATTTCTTTAATTCAATCTATCGAAATAAAGACAAAAAACAATTACTACTAATCCAATGTCAAAAACTGGAATTATTAGTGGGCGGTGATGAAACTGGATTGATTATAGGGGGAAGGGGGCCCCACTTTCTTAACGGCTATATATCTCAACTGTGCATCAAGATTACAAACATAATCCTAATACTTTTCTTTTTCAATAAATATTGTAATAAAGTCAGTATATATATATTACAAAATCAAGCAATATATCATATCATTAGAAATTTAAATAACATATACTAAGAATTCAATTAACATATATTAGAAATCCAATAATCATATATCAAAAATTCAATAATCATGTAACTCTAAATTTAAAATTAACTCAAAATTATTAAATTTTATATAGCTTTCTAGATTAAATTTTTGTATAAATTTATACTCTCTTCATCCCATGGTACTTGGGCTTTTATGTTTGAATAGTAAAACAATGATCGAGTAATAAGTGTAATTAAATTATTATTTTAAGTGTAATAAGCAAATATTTTATTTAATAAGAGAATACTGAATTAGTTCTAATATCTTAATTAAATACACTAATTCATACTTAAAATATAAATAATGCAAGTAGTTTGCGACATGCTGAAAAAGAAAAGTGTGAATAGCATGAGACGGAAGTAGTATAGTTAATTAACGGTAAGCTTACACAAATTTTAACAAATTTCTAATTGCACGAGTAACGTGTTTGTAAAGAAATTGCACGGAACAATATAATATGTGAGTGTATATGCTAGTTATAATGAGATTTATTGCAATGTTATAATTACTTAAATTCAATATATAATAAAGCAAATTTAATGAATTTGTAATTGTGCGAATGATAATTTTCTGAAAATACTGACTCCAATAATTTGCGTATCATGAGGTGCAAATGTTATAAGAAGTGAATTGTCGAATTTGTATTGGTATAAATGACGATTGTCAACCATAGTTAATTATTGTGATTAATTATAATGACCCATGGTTCCCTTAAGTCTAGACCGTTCATAATGAACCAATTTTGAATGCATAACCAAAATTAAATTTAGATCACAAGATTTTATAATCTAATGGGTTTAATTTTCTAATATAAACTGAAATAATGTTTCCTTCGTCCCAAACTGTTGAAGGCATTTTTTTTGCACAAATTTAAGAAAAATTAATGTTTAAAATTTAAGAGGAGATATAATAAAGTATTAAAAAAATATGAGACACAGAGAGTAAAATTAGAGAAAATAAAATTTTTATCAAAAACGATGAAAATTATGCAAATACCCTTGGACGGAGCGAAAAAGGATGCGGTGCAAGTAGCTTGGGACGGAGGGAATAACAAAATACTCCTCCATCCCATAAAAATATGGGTAATGGATATGTCACGGGAATTAAGACAAAATTGGTAAAGTAAGAGATATGATGAGAATGGTATGGTAAGTAAAAGAGAGCAGATGAATGATAGTTAAAATATTGTAAGTGGATAGTGAGACCTACATTATTAAATTGATATAACTTCCTAAAAATGGAATGTACATATTTTTGTGGGACGAACGAAAACTGAAAGTGCACATATTTTATAGGGCAGAGGGAGTATTACCAATAAGGGTATATTAGACCATCAAATATTTTGTTACTTATATTAAGTTAGGACTGAAAATTTTCGACACTAAAAGAAAACATGACATAAACACACAAAATTAATGGCCTTGGATAAAATCTTGTCGAGTTTGTGTCCTTTTTAGGTTGACCTACTAGGAATTCGATAATTTCATGTTGGGTTCAAGTTGTGTTGGGTTAAGATAATACGTTGTTGTTGTTGTTATTATTATTATTATTATTATTAATATAAACATTTTTATTCTTTTTAAGAAAAAATATACGTTACTTTTATTTTCAATTTTCAAATTTATAAAATGTCCAAGGCTAAAAAAGGTCAGCAATTTTGAAAGAAATATTTTTTAATCCCTATTAAAATATCCTTAAATAGCTGAGATTAAAATATAAATGATCAATTTACTCCATAATCATTATAATCTAATGACCTGTATAATCTAATTTTAATGGTCCAGTTTTTTATTTAACGAATCATATTTGGTCTTTATTATCCATTTAAGAGATAGTTTGTCCATAATAGTGTGTTAAAACTTAAAAGAATAACTCTATCTTCATGTATAACAAATAACCATATTTAGACCATTGAATTTTCAAATCTCACAAGTGTAATTAATCCACGTGGAAATGATTAAGAGAAAAGATAAAGGTACATAATAGGGTGCGTTAGGGTGACACCACTCTTAAAGTGACAATGTGACAACAAGCAACAAGCAATTTGCAATACATATGTAAGCAATATGTGATATATAGGCAAGCAATATGAGATACGAAATCAAAGCACTATGATGACCTCATATTTAATATGACAAACTGGGCAAACAATCTATGACATAGACAAATGTTCCGTGATACATAGGCAAGCAACTCGGCATATGATATCAAGCAATCGGCGATACGAAATCAAAGATAATCAAGCAATCTACGATACATATGCAAACAAGTCTGCCACGTGTCAGACTAAGGTTGAATCTACTCCTAAATCTAACGACTGTCCTTGGTGGTACAATGTCATCTTGAATGGTGTTGTCATTTTAACACAAACCTGTACTAATATCCTTAAACTTTTAAATTTAATTGAGTTTAGTTTTGTTATTTGTTGTATTATTCTATAGCAATAAGAAAGAAGTGATATAGAAATTTGATGTTAGATTGTAACATGATTTTGAGCTTGATTCGAATTAATTATACAATATTTTGTAAAAAATAATATTTTTTGAAGTGTTGCAAAATGATTAGTATGAAATTTATTTTAAATCAATTAATATTTATGAATCGATTTCAGGGTTAAATGTTTAAAAAATTTCGATTATGTACGTACAGGTACGTACATTTATCAATACCCAATGATTAAATCATTGAATAATTTTGAAAATGACAAAACAGTATTTTACTCATTTCATTACATAGTAGACAATGTTTTATTATAAAGTTGTATCGACATATCTAATTAAGTGAATTCAACATGATTATATTACATTTGTTGAATCGATTTTGACAATTATATATGACAAGTTATTTCTTTTTGGCTCATATAATTACGGAATTATTCTTTTCTCGCAACTATTAAATTGATTCTACCAATATCTTACGTATAATGTATTATGTTATAAGGTTATTACAGTTTTTCTATTACAACTACATTCACTATTCCGCTATGTATGAAAATACCATGTTAATTTTGATTGACTGGAATCCTGAATGGTGAGATATTGCCTACGACTCTACATTGTATAAGTTCATAATTATTTATTATGAATAGATGCAGTAATTTATACTCCATTCGTCTCATTTAAGAGGTCACTTTATGAATAACACAAAATATTCGATGAAGATATTGAGTTAAATTATACTCCCTCTATCTCATTCTATTTGCACATTTAATTACACTTAAAATTATAGTTTAATACAATAATTATTCATGTTCAAATTACGCTATTAAAGTGAAAAGTGTGAGTAGCATGGGACGGAGGGGGTATATAAAGAGATAAAATTTTCAATATTTTTAATAAGAAGAGAGAAAGATGAAATCTCCATTGGGAAAAATTAAAAGTAAAATATGGACATGGTTGAATAAAATCATTGGCGGACACAAGAAGAAGGGATAAGGGGCTTAAGCCCCTCCCAAAATATATTTTTAATCATTTTTTCTACTACTGTTATTTTGATTGGTTGAAAATCATGTTTAGCCTCTGCCAAAATGTGTCATTAAAGATTAAATTATTGAAAAGTGATTAGTTGGAAGGGGCTGAAATTTGAAATTAGAGAATGAGAAAGTACCAACTCTCAACAATGGCTGCCAATCGTATCCAAGCCTCCTAGCTCAAGTGGTTGAGAAGGATAGTAAGGATATGACACCATCCTGGAGGTCTTGAGTTCGACTCCTGGATGGCGCGACTTTGAGATTAATTTCCCTGTGGGCCAGTTCAAGGTTGTTTCCTTGGGGCTTGGCAAGCTTTCGAGCCTGGACGCGTCTGAGGGTGGCAGGTAGTCTACCGGGGCTGAACTCGTCGGAGGGAAGCTAAAGTATTCGAGCCACGAGGGGCTGTGGCGGGCTAGTTCGCTTGCCGAATGTATCTCGAACTCCTATGTATGAAAAAAAAACAATGGTTGCCAATCGTTTGATGAAGAAGAAGCAAACCAAAGTTACTTAATTGGAGTATAAAATTATTATTGAAGTAAATTCATAAGCCTTTTTCACGCTATTTCCCTCACGTGTTAGACACGTTTCATCTAGCATTCTAATTTCTTACCCTAATAGTTTTATCAATTTAATTTGATGAAATATTTATTAAAAGATTTAAAATTTGTTTCCTGAATGGAGTGCATTTATATTTAAACGGCTTATTACTTATAAGATGTTTTAATCAGTTATTTATTTTTAATATTAATAAGAGTGTGATCCTCAATTTGTTTCGATTAGAAATTTAGGAAGTACTTTTACAAAAATTGTCAAAACTAAAAGATATTTCGTTTTTCATTAGTCCATTGAATTAATATAAATTTTAATCTATTTGTTATATATTACTCCATATCTTTTAAACTAAAAGATTTTTCATTGCGTATATTTAATGAGTTTTTTCAATGATTCGTAACATACATATCTTAGCGTTTTTAATCAATAGAAAATTTAGTGTCCAGGGTGGAGCTGTCATTTTTAGATAACGTGGGAGTAATTTTTAGTTAGTTATAAGTTCATTTTCTAAAATTAGGATTTTAAGAACATAGAGATCATTTTTAGATCGTTTTAAATCATCCTTACTAAAATAATTAAAAACTGAATAAAAATTACTTTCGCATTGTCTAAAATTATTCAATCTAGCCCCTGCCAATAAATTTTTCTGCGTCCGCCACTAAATAAAATGGACGGAATAATATTTATACACCATGCATTATGCATATTAATAAATATGTGCAGGGTCAAGTATCAATTACGTACGAAGCCCATGAAGAAAAAATGCCCTATACATATAACACAGACATGGAAATTAATACTAATACTAATTAATACTTTGAGTAAATCCAAATACTAAGTTTATTTGCGTACATAATTAAAAATAGTAAATTAGAGATTTAGATGAATTTGAGTTTGTGATACGTATCTAGTAAATTAGAGATTTAGATGATGAATTTGAGTTTGTTATACGAATCCAAGTCTGAGACGGATAAGGAATCTAAATCCCCATCTAAATCGTTATGTCACTATCTATATAAACACATAATCCTATTTCGCAAACCATACAATTAAATTACTAATACTAAGAGAGAGAGAATGAGACAGGATAAGGAATCTAAATCCCCATCTAAATCGTTATGTCACTATCTATATAAACACATAATCCTATTTCACAAACCATACAATTAAATTACTAATACTAAGAGAGAGAATCAGAGAAAGAGGTTAATTGAGAGATAATGGAGGATGTTGAAGAATGGGAGGAGGAGAGGAAGTAGTTCACGTGTTGATGAGAATGATGTGGCGGATTATATACATATCCACTTTGGAGCATTCCAAGGCCTGATTCGATGGCCTAAGACATCAACTCCAACTCTCAATCAAGATGAAGATGATGAAAAAGAGAAAGAGAGCGTTGTTTTACCTCCTCCTCCGCCACCCCTTCCTACCGAAGCTATGCCACACAATGGAGATGCATTACCCGACCAGCCGAAGGTGGACGCAGAGAACAGCCCGGAGGCAGAGAACGGTGAGCCACAAGCAAAGGAGCCATGACTTGCCGCACAAGACCATTTTGTTTCCTTTTTTCCCCCTTTTTTTGTTGCACTATTTTTCCTTACTTTCTTACATTATTTTGGTACGTATCTTGCAAGATATTATTAGACTCTAAGGAGCCATGACGTGTGTGCTCTATCCCGAAGTTCTATCAGAATCAAATTGATTATCAGGACTAGGGATAGAAGCAACACAAATTCAAAAAATTGTTGAAGAAAAAAACACGAGTTTCCTCAAATAGAGAGGAAAGGGAGAATCACAAAAACAGAGTTTCATATTTAATTTTTTGTCTTTCTTCTTCGTATTTCAGAGATTTACAAATATAGCTCAACTTATAGATAAGCTTATCTTACAATGATTATAATTGAGGGTTCATTTGATTGTACAGATAGGAAATAACAAGATAGTTAACATAAGATAGTATTTTCGGGTTGAAATTAAGATAGTGTGAGATAGAACTTTTTTTGTAGATGGTTTGGTTGATAAGATAGCATTTTAAACTATTTTATAGAGAGAATATGAAATGACAAAAATATCTTAATTACTAATATATACTCTAGAAATTAAAATACATGAAAGTTAAAAATGTAATTTTTATTATATAAGTTAAATTAATAATTATATTATATTTTGCATTTATGAATAATATTTATAATAATTTTGAAATAAACGTTTTACAGGTATAAAGAGTTTTAACTCCACGGTACAATTACATAAGTACAAGGTACCACCAAAAGCATCTCTTTCTCACAATTGAATCCGCCATTACCATTTGAATAGCTTAGCCCTCTCAATCTCAATTGCCATTTCCGCTATCAAAACACCCAATCTAAACCCCCGCCGATGCCTCTGCAAACGCCACCATCGTGACGATCGCGGTTTTAAATACAATATCCTCACAGAAATCACCTCTAGCGCTTTCCAAAATCCTCAGTTCTCCGACAATGAATCAGAGTGCCCTCCCTCCACTTTCCCGAGGTTCGCGCCGCAAGCCTCCTTTCACACTATGGAAGGATCACTATGACCTCCTCGATTGGCTAGCCTTATTGTTAATGTGGGCCGGTGGAGGTAAGAGAAGAGAAGAGAAGAGAGTCAATTGCAGAAGGGAGAGAAAGTGAGGGTGTTACGTAGATAAGTGGTGAGAGAAGATTAGTGGGAGAGAGAAAGTAACGACTATCATGGAGAAAAAGTCTACTATCACAGCTCAAGGGTGGTATAGTGTATTCCCAATACCGGGCCTAGCGGGCTTTTTTCGGGCTTATAGATAGTGGTATCAAGCAACCAAACAGATAGATAAGCATGGATAAGAGGCACTATCTCATTATAAATGTGTGTGCTCAATCCCTTCTATCAGAATCAGACTGTTTATCAGGATTTGATGGCAGAAATCACAAATTCAAGAAATTGTAGACATGAGTTTCCTCAAATAGAGAGGAAAGGGAGAATCACAAAAATAGAGTTTCATATTTAATTTTTTCTTTCTTCTTCGTATTCATAGATTTACAAACATGTTCAATTTGTTGGATTGGGATTGGAACCTACAACTACATGCCATATAGCTCAACTTATAGATAAGCTTATCTTACAATGATTATAATAACATCCACATCCGTGCTCTTGCCATACCCCATTTTTTCTGTCTGCTCTTAGGCAAGAGCACAACACTCACATCCGTACTCTTCTGCAAGGACGAGCACAAGTGTCACCATTCTATTATTCAATTTACATAAAAACATTTCCACAAAATTAAAATTCATTAAAAATACTCGGAATAATATTACAAATTACAATAAAATTAAAAAATTACATAATTAAATTTCTAAAAAATAAAAATTAAATAATTAAAATCCTAAAAAATAAAAATTACATAATTAAAATCCTAAAAATGAAAATTACATAATTAAACTACTAAAAAATAAAAATTACACAATTTAAGCATAAAATGCCCCCGGTGAAGACTAATCATCATCCGGCAATACCCCCAACGTTCTTTGGAGACCCCGTATCATCGCCACATGCGATCGAAGTTGCTCGGGGGTCATATTTGACCTATCGGCCAAATTGAGTTGGGCCAAAACCCCCCACAACGAGTTGGTGGGGGTTGAGGTGGCACATAGGGAGCGGGTTCAGTATCGGGGGCGGATGGAGTCGCGGCGCGACGGTGGTTGGCCGCCGCCTTCTTCCTTCCTTGCGGTCGGCGTTGGGAACCGCTCGGGCCGGCGTCGGGGCTACCCAAGTTAGCTCCGACAAGTTGGCTAGCCACGTCTTCGGAGCCGGCGTCGGATAGGGATACCGACCTTGACCGTTTGGAGGAGCCGCTAGAGGAGGATGTTACGCCTCCCCTATACTTCGGATGCGACCGCGTCTCCTGCCAAATGTTGAGGTACTTGAACGACTTGTTGTTCATGGATTGGTAGGTCGACAAGGCGGAACTGATGTTGTCGACCTCGCTCCGGCCGCTCCCCGCAGACCGCTCTTCCTGGAGGTAATACCCCTGGAACTTTTGGATTTCTTCGTTGGCTCTGTATATGGTGTTGCGCACCATACTCTCGTTGCGCTCGATTGTTCCAGCCGGCCGGTTTTCATTGTACCGGCGACAGATGCGCCACCAATAATGATCGTCGGATTGGTTCGTGCCAATCTCCGGATCTTCAGAGATTGACAAGAACGCTTTGAACAATTGCTTCATCTCCGCCGGAGTGTACGGTGTGCGGACACCGCGAGTAGGAGGAGTCCGAGTTTGGGAGGGGCCGCTCGACCTCGCTCTAGGCTCGGGTGTCCACCCGTATTGCCCTTCGGGGGCATCTTGGTCGCCGATCGGGTAAGGCCGGTAGTCACCCGGAACTTCCGAACCTTAGGTTTGATGAGGGGCCGAATATTCCGTTTCCGGACTAGGAAACGGTTGTGAACCGAACCAATCGGGGTTCCAACCGTGGGAGCCCGAGGGGTGATCGCCGTGGCCGGACATTGTTTTGTTGTAAGAGTAAGAGTGAATGAAAGATTTGATGAGAATTGAGAATGGAAATGAGAGAATTTGGATGATAATTGTGTAGTGTGGTGTGAATTTTTGGTGTGGAAGTGGGGGTATTTATAGATGAAAATGTGTATTTTTGGGGGAAAAAATTGAAAAATAAATTAAAAGTGGGTAGAAAATGGATATAATTTTTTGGGAAGTGGGAAAATATTTTTTTTATTTTTAATTAGATTTTTTTAATTAAAATCCGATTTTTTAAAAAAATTAAATTAAATTGCTAACGGCTATGTCGTTGGCCAATCACACGCCGCCACGTCGCCTGCTCGCTGGCACGGACGTGCTCGATGCATCGAGCAGCGCCGTGCCAGAGGCGCGAGCTCAGCGGTGGACAACGTCTCCGTGCCGCTGGCACGGACGAACGGATGCCATCCTACTCGCCGTTGTGGATGCTCTAATCTCTAATGTTGGTTAAGTAGTAATTTGTGTTGGTTAATGCTAAACACATACATATGTTTTGAAAATAGAAGTATTTTAGCTAGGTTGTTTTTAGTATCATGAATTTCATAGTTTTCAAACATATGTTTGTTTTTTTTTGTTATTCTTGAATATGATGGAATTTCATGAATTTTACAAACTTCTTTTTGTGTACTCAACTTCGTTTATCGCAATTAATCGATGGAAATTGATGCAAAACATGTAGAGAATGACTTAAATGGATAAGTAATTAACCAAACCATAGTTTTTTCTAAAATGAAAATATTATAAATAATCAAATTTTGACTTCAATAATAAAATTCATTATTTATATGTGGTTATTAAACAAGCCCATCTTCGGAGATATTCCTCATGTCTTATTATTTATTTAGTATTTAACTATCATATTTTTTCCATAATTTATTGATTTATCACATCTTTTTTTCTTATGATATTATTATATTTGATTTACTATATTTTGATAGGATATTGTTGTATCCCCACGTATTATAAATATATGTGTAGGAGATCTTCGTATTATTCAATCAATCAATATATCAGAATTTACATACTTTTATTGTCTTTTCTCTTTTCTTGCAATTTATCTTATCAAAAAACCCTAGAGAACGATAATTGGCTGCTCGACGTTAATCTCCATGCGAACGAACCAATATCTTCATCGCGAACTCTCGCAGTTATCTCTCGATCGAATCTCTCTCGATCGAATCAAGTTAGAAACTCTTGAGTTTTAAAAGATATAAAACGCAAACTATGAAATTTTAAACATTTGGAGAAATAGTAAAACGGCGTTTTTACCTTCTAAACGATGTTGGATGGCCAAAATCCAAGTCATTCCGACACAAAAAAACATTTTCGGAAATTTCAGCGTCATCCGCTACAATTGCATCTGAAATATCTCTCTCTTTATCACATTTCGTACTACTATTTTAGATAACTAGTTAACGTTTCGTTTGTTTTTGTCAATCTATGGTGCAGATTTGTTTAGGTTGTGATCAAGTGATGTTGAACTGATACTATATTGTTTCACAATACATACATATTTATTTGGGTTGCGAGCTTAATCAAATCCACCGCACAATAATACTAGTACAGTATAAAATATGGACTTACTTGAACATAATCTAAACAATTTTTTTATATAGAATGCAAATTTTTTTAATCCTAAATTAAAGGAAATATTTTTACAATACAAAATGCTCTGAAGCATACTTTCATAATTCATTATACAAATTTACCAGGTTTCACCTCAAGTTCCTAGTAAATTAAAGCTATACACAATATCAATTCTCTAAGGTCAAAACCTTAGTATAGATATGTTTATTGGATTTTCACTTCCAAAAAATTTCAAAGATTTTGTTATGCAAAAGATGATACTAGATGCTCTTGTCTTTGAAAGAAATGCCAAGTTCTTTGACTGTCACTATAGAGTAGTATTATTGTTATGCTCATTTCCAGGGTGACCCCAAAAATTCTTCAACTACACCATCTATTTCCTTGTCTATGTTCCGTAGTAGACAAAACAATGAGCCGCAACTTAGAAGCCCAAGAAAGAGCGGCACGGCACGGCACCGCACCATTACAAGTACCTGATTGTATTCTTCTCCCAACAAGGTTAAGGAGATTGAATTGTGCATACCTGCTGAATATGTGTCATTTACATAGCAAGAATAAACATCTAGGTAAAGGAACCATATCAAGGTGTCATTTTTTACCTTGTACAAGAAAAATGGATTGGAAAACAACTAAATCAAACGCATGAGAATGATTTGATTTCTTTGTTGAATAGTAAAGCAAACATGGGCAGCTGTGATTTCTTCTCATTTCCGAACAGGTAAAGCAAACTGGCCCTTACGCGTTTTGGAAAGATTTAAGAGCTGAAGTTCACAACTACTATCTGGAAGCATGATTCATTCCTTCTAGTGCCCAACAAGACAAAGAAGATAGTACAATTTATTCATGTGTAGATTTTCCTTGCAGGTGCAGGCCAATATTACAGGAGAGGTGATAAATAGATTACATTCTTATAAACTGAACAGGGAACTCATCATCACATGCTGTAGAGTTAAATTACAGCTTTTCTCAAGGAACAAGAGCTGAAATAACCCGATGCTTTTTAGCTGTTATCCTGAGTTGCTTGGAGGCTTTTCTTTTGGGTGCTTGGAGCCGTAATGATCAACAAGCTGATTCTGATTTGCTAACTGCACCTACAATTTCGAACAATGGTTGAGTAAGTACTGCAAAGCCAACTGAAAAATTCCTTCAAAAAAATAGAGAGTAATTATTCCAGGTATGTTTCATAGTGAGTTCTTTGTTTTTATATTAAGATAAGCAGTGCATTAATGTTGTTGGATATACACAACACAAGATACAGTGTATTAAGGATAAAGGCCACCACAAGTGCAATTACAGTATTGCTGAAACATCTACTTGCAAGAGATTAGAGATCTGCTCAACACAAGACATGCTTTCAGCAATCTTAAAGGTTCACCTTTTACCTCTTTCTCAATCAAATCTTGAGATATAGTATTAAAAACGCATATCTAGAGGATTCCTAAGTGTATGATATTGAAGTAAAAGGCAGTAAAAAAGCTGGTTGAGAGTTTTGAGATAGAAGTTATAGAGGTTCGTGTAAAAAAGGCTAAGAAAATGCTGTCTTAGAAGATATGAATAGGAAAGGCAATTGTTAGAAGGAAGATCCTATAGCAATCAAGACTACAATCACAATTAGTAAGAAGATTAGTAATTGATTATTTACCTTGTATAGGATATTAGGTTTAGAGTAATTAGACTTACCTTAATTGTATTCTTGGGGGCCTATAAAGAGGCATCTAAATCTGTATTCTGAAAAAACAAGAATGAGAGGAACGATTTCCCCTAAAACCTGTTTTTATCATGGCTTCAGAGCAGGCTTTGAACTAGAGCTCAGAATTTCTTTCATCATTGCCCATACCAATCTCGGCCAAATCAACAAAAACCAGTGAGCAAACAAATTCAAATCAATACCCAAAATGTCAGACGAAGAGAAACCAACGACAAAATCATCAAGTAGTAAGATACGAGCAAGTAAGAATGTAACTGTTGCATTCAAACTCAACGGAGGGAACTACCCAGTGTGGTCGCGGCTGATGAAAGTTGCGATAGGGAGTAGGGGAAGCTACTCCCATATAACCGGAAAACCGGCTCCACCGTTGCCGGGAAGCAAGGAGTATGATGACTGGGAGGAGACGGATCTAATCATCTTCTCATGGATTGTGGACAATATCGAAACCGATATCATTGCGGATTTCACTCATCATCAGTCGGCCAAGGCGATTTGGGACAGCCTAGCCACCACATACGAGAGTGAGGCTGATCTATACCTCGTATATGACCTGGAGGACAAGGCAAACACAATTAGACATGGGAATATGGATCTGGAGACGTATTATCGGAAAATCCACGGAATGTAGATCAATATCGACCGGTGTTAGAAACAACCGGTTGACTGCTGCGAGAAGAGGGTAAATCAATTCAGAGTATACACAAACACCAAGAGGCTGCTCCGATTTCTGGTGGGGCTGAATGAAGAACACGAAGGGGTCCGACGAGATATCCTCAAGGAAGTGTCCCCCCCTGGAAACCGCCTATGGGTGGGTTAAAAAGGAGGCGGCCCGACGACGACTAGGGCCACCAGGATCCTCAAACACCATCACCAATTGTCACGGTGGGGGAGATTCACAAGGAATCGGCCACGGGCTTGCGGCACAGGGACAACGACAAGGTCACCGGAGTGGAACCTCGCGTCAAACCACTGTCGCTCACCGCCCGGGGAGCAAACCGGTGGACAAATCGAAGCTTTGGTGCTCCCACTGCGGTATGCAAAAGCACACACGAGAAACGTGCTTCCAATTGCTTGGGTATCCCGAATGGTGGGAGGAAAGGCAGACGGCAAGAGCAAAAATGGCAATCAGAGTTTCCGCCGGGAATGAGGCGGTGAAATTGGTGTTGGGAAATCGGGACATGGTGACTGGACGAGGGAAACAGAAGGAGGAACTGGAGGCTTCCGGCGAAGGCGGGAGCGGTGGCGGTGTGATCGACACTGGTAATTTTACCGACAAGACCTGAAACGGGAATGGGGGAGGCGGCGCGAATGATTGAGGTAAAGGGTTAGGGGATAATAACCCTAACCCTAATATTTTTTATACACAGAATGCACCCTCAAATTTTGTTTATGCACAGAATGCACCCCAGATTTTCATAAATTACGCCACAGACCCCATTTTTTGCATAAGAGTCCCCAGATTTATGATGAGTTACACCATGACCCCTAGTTGATAGATTATTGTGAAAAAACCTCTGATTATTTGAGAACTGTGCAATTTAATCCTATCCCACTTAAAAATAGATTTGAGCCCTTGGATCGTATTTCCGCTGCATTTAACGTGAAGAATGATAATGGGGGTGATAAAAAGGGTTGGATATTTGACTTTGGAGCTACCGACACCATGACTCCTAATAAAGATGATTTTGTTAGTTTTAGTGATATTACTAAAACCTATATACAGACTGCTAGTGGGGAATTAATTACTATGGCTGAGGCAGACACTATTGAAATATCCTCAACCTTGAGACTGTTAAACTGTCTTTATGTTCTTACTTTTGTCCCATAGATTGATGTCTATAAGCCATGTGACAAAAGACTTGAACTGTACTTTACTAATGCACCCCGACTTCTGTATTTTGCAGAATATTCGGACGAGGAAGATACTTGGGCGTGGCACTGAGAGCCAAGGACTCTACTACGTGGATGAGATAGCTCAACAAGGCAGTGTGATGCTGGCTCACGGGTCCACGAAACGGGAGATTTGGCTATGGCACCAACGACTGGGACACCCTTCCCCTGGTTATTTTAGTTCACTTGTGTTTTGGCCAAGAGCCACAGACAATTGTTTAAATCTACAAATACTCATATGAATTCTATTTTTTCCCTTGTTCATGCTTATGTGTGGGGTCCTGCACCTATTGTTGGGGGGAACGGTTTTAGATATTTTGTAATTTTTGTAGATGATTGTGTTGGAATCGTGCTTGGTCAAATGATTTTTGACTAATAATAAATATTACAAGACATTTAATTTTGTGAAATTAAATGCAATAACGTCGATCTACGTTCCGAGTAGATGACCGTAGTATTTTCATTTTCTCAAATCCGATTCCCGGTGAGTGAGAAATAATATATTAAAGTTGGTCACAATAAAGCTAGAAATGAGCTATGTGAAAAGACTAAGGGATTAATTAACTAAGTGTTAATTATCCCACATCGGGGATGATAGACTTCTTTGATGAAGTATTTAATCAGATGAATTATCATGTGTTATAATTATCGTGGAATAAGACGGGTGACAGAGTCCACACGCGCGCACACGCGCGCGCCGCCGCTGCCTGCCCGCGACCCGCACACCGCGCACCATGCACCGTGACCCGTGTCCCATGCCCCGTGCACCGTGTGCCTGGTGCCTTGGATCTTGGCAATTGGTCTTTGCATGGTCTTTGGGCTATTCTTTGGAGCTGGTCGTTGAGCGTGGTTCGAGCCCCGCTTGTTCTTTTTAGACCACCCCAAACTCCACGCTATCCCCGACGGGTCCTGATTCACGTCATGGTCCCGTTGGACCCCGACGCACAACGGGAGACAAAAGGTCACCGTTGGACCCTGACGCATAATGGGAGACCAAAGGTCCTCGTTGGACCCCAGCTCACAACGGGAATCAAAAGGTCCCTGCTGGAGCCCGAACCCTAACGGGAGACAAAAGGTCCCCGATGGACCCCGACGGGTCCATGGTGTATCCCGTCGTGTAGCGTGTCCAGGTGCGTCGTGTCTCTTCAGCTTCCACTGGCTAGTGCACCAGTCAATAACCCCCGGCGGTTACAGTCAAGCCATCATGGCACACATAAGGGTTGTTGACTTCATCAAGCCATTCTAGGGATAATACAACACAAGCATTTTTGCATACTCCCTCTCTGCATAACTTCCCGTCGAAGCTCTGCCCCCGCCTCACTCCCGTTCGCCGGAGCTCTGTTGCTAGCGGTGCTGCTACTCCAGAGACGAAGTCGTTTTATCTTTGGGGACGACACGCCAAACCGAGAGCACTACCGGGGCGTATCTCGTCTTGCGGAAAGAGGACTCCTCGACTCGGCTTACCGCTTTCCACAACATATTTCCGTGTAATTGTTCAGTTGTTTAACTTGTAATTTTCATTGTTTTCTTTTCCTTGTAATTTTTGCCCTGCAAGACTTGTATCTCACGTTCATCAACAATCGCAAGACGGGATACTCTTGCCACCAAACGACTTTACACACACCAACTGAACTGAAATAAACACATTTGCTTGGAGATGTCGACTGACCCGTCTACCGCCGCTGCCACCGTTGCATCCACCGTGTCCACCGTCGCTCCCGTCAACACGTCGTCAGACATAACGATGATTCCGACCAATGGCTTCTCAACTTCTTCATCAACAACCGTGGGTGTTTGACAACCCCTTCGGGACGGTTACCGGATTCACCTCGAGTGGATCGGTCGGTTCCACTTTCAGTGGTTCTATTGGATCCTTCATTGGGTCGAGTTTCGGGGCCTTCGGGCACGACACGGGTGTTGGATTCTTCGGGGTCAACACGGGTGCTAGCTCCTTCGGGGGCAGCACGGGTGCTGGACCGTCCGGGGTCGGCACGGGTGCTAGCTCCTTCGGGGGCAGCACGGGTGCTGGACCCTCCGGGGTCGGCGCGGGTGCTGGATCCTCCGGGGTCGGCGCGGGTGCGGGATCCTTCGAGGTCGGCACAAATGTGGGGGTCTCCATGCTCCACTCAACTGTGGGGGGTACTGTGCCCCAACCAATTGTTAGCTCCTACGGGGGCAACGGACTTGGTCTCTTTCATGGGACAAGCTCGGTACCAATGGCACCAAGGATGATGCCACCCGCCGAGAAGCAGTCGAAGTTCACTGGAACGGACTTCAAGAGATGGAAATAGAAAATGTTGATCTACCTAACAACGTTGGGCGTCGTGAACTTCCTCAAGGAGAACGAGCCAACCCCGCCAAGCGAGGACGAGGCACGTGTCGAGATGTACGTCGAGTATGATGTTTGGCGCAAAGGAGACTATCTTTGTAAAAACTTTATTTTAAGTGCTTTAGATGATAGTGTCTATAACGTGTATTGAACTATTCCCACAACAAAACAAGTTTGGGAAATGCTAGATAAGAGTATCGTAGTGATGATGCGGGTACTAAGAAATTTGTAATAGCCAAGTACTTGGACTACAAAATGGTCGACTCCCGACCGATCATGGACCAAGTGAAAGAGTTCCAGCTGATCATCCACGACCACGCCGCCGAGAGAATGGCCCTGCCTGAAGCCTTCACGGCGAGCACGGTCATTGAAAAACTTCCACCCGGCTGGAAGGACTTCAAGAGCTACCTTAAGCACAAGCGAAAGGAGATGAATCTTGAAGACTTGATCATGAAGCTGCGCATCGAGTCAGACGTGCGCAAACACGATGGTTTGGCTAAGGGACATGGCCCACCTGTTGCTAAGGAAAATCTGTTGGAGCGGGGCGGTCCCTCCAACAAACGCTCCCATCCAACTGCAAAGGACAAGGGCAAGAAGAAGCAGCTTGCGAGGAAGGTTGAAGGCAACTGCTACAACTGTGGCAAACCTGGCCACTTCTCCAAGGACTGCCGCAAGCCGAAGAAGAAGCCGGCTGCCCACATTGTTGAAAAGGAGTTCAAGGACTGGGATGAAAGTGACCTTGTTGCTGTGGTCACACGGAAGAAGTCAACCTTGTTGATAACAAAGGTGGCTGGTACATCGACACTGGAGCTACTGCCCACGTCTGTGCCGATAAAAGAAAGTTCACCTCCTACACCGCTGTTGAAAAGAGGAAGATCAATATGGGGAATCAAGCTTCGTCTCAAGTCCTCGGCATTGGAGACATGATCCTCATGATGACGTCCAGCGTCACAATCACTTTGAAGGATGTGCTGCACGTCCCGGACATCCGCAAGAACCTAGTGTCAGGATCAATACTAGTAAATAAGGGGTTTAAACTTGTATTTGAATCTGATAGGTTTTCTTTGTACAAGTTTGGAAAGTCACTCGGAAAAGGCTATGTAACCGATGGACTTTTCAAGCTTAGTGTAGTTGTACGCCATGTTCCTAAGCCGTTGGCTAATAATAAGAATGCATCTACTTCTTCTTATTTGACTGAGTGTTCTAACTTGTTGCACAATAGATTGAGACATGTAAATCAAAATGCCATTAAAAGATTAGTAAGTTTAGATTTACTAAAGGCAAATGAAGTAGAAACTCAAAACAAATGTGAAACTTATCTTGAGGCGAAAATGACTAAGTTACCGTTTTATTCGGTTGAACGGAACACGAAACCCCTTGAATTAATTCACACGGACGTATGTGACTTAAAATTGGTGCAAACGAGAGGTGGTAAAAAATACTTTATCACATTCATAGATGATTGCACACGATATTGTTATGTCTATCTTTTAAGAAGTAAAGACGAAGCAATAGAAGCGTTCAAAAATTATAAGAACGAAGTCGAGAATCAACTTGGATGTGAAATCAAATGATTCGAAGTGATAGAGGGGGTGAATACGTAGCCCCGTTTGAGGAATTATGCAACGCAAGTGGTATAATTCACCAAACGACTGCACCATATTCACCACAATCTAATGGTGTTGCAGAACGCAAGTATCGAACTCTCAAAGAGATGATGAATGCGTTACTGATCAGTTCGGGGATGCCCCAGAACATGTGAGGGGAAACTGTTTTGACAGCCAACTACATCCTAAACAAAATTTTTACGCAAAGGTAAGGATGTTACTCCTTCTGAGCTGTGGAAGGGAAGGAAGTCATCCTACAAATACCTCAAAGTGTGGGGGTGTTTGGCTAAGGTAATGGTTCATCCGCCCAAAGAAGTTACAATCGGTCCTAAAACGGTCGATTGTATCTATATTGGGTATGCACTTAATAGTAGTGCATATCGATTCGTTGTCCACAAGTCTGAAATACCGACTGTGACCGTGGGAACAACAATCGAGTCAAGAAATGTTGTATTTCTTGAAAATATATTTCCTCGCAAAGACAAGGAAAATATTGCACCCAATTCTGAGACGAGAATTGAGGATGAAGCCACTAGTTCTAAATCAGGGGATGAAGAGCCTGAATCGCACAAGCGAACAAGGCATGATCCAAACGATGCGGTACTAAGACGTGGTAGCAGGATCAGAACACTAAAGACATTTGGTCCTGACTATATTGCATTTATGTTGATGAAGAACCAACATCGATAAAAGTAGCCTTTGCAGGCCTAGACGGGTTGCATTGGAAAGAAGCTGTTCAAAGCGAAATTGATTCGATTTTGCTAAACCACATGTGGGTGTTGGTTGATCTACCTGAAGGTGCTAAACCTTTAGGATGCAAATGGGTCCTTAAAAGAAAGTTTAAGGCCGATGGAACAGTGGATAAGTATAAAGCTCGACTGGTAGTCAAAGGCTTTAAACAAAAGGAAGGGTACGATTTCTTTGATACCTACTCACCTGTAACGAGGATTACATCAATTCGAGTGCTTCTAGCGATTGCTGCTGTGCACAATCTTGAGATTCATCAAATGGATGTTAAGACTGCGTTTCTAAATGGTGACCTCGAAGATGAAATCTATATGGAACAACCTGAAGGTTTTGTAGTACTTGGACAAGAGAAAAAATGTATGCAAGCTGGTTAAATCCTTCTATGGATTGAAACAAGCGCCGTTGTAGTGGCACTTGAAATTTGATAACGTGATGTTATCAAATGGATTTAAAATCAACGAATGTGACAAATGTGTCTACATTAAGAACACTGATAATGGTTATGTTATAGTGTGTCTCTATGTTGATGATATGTTAATCATGGGTAGTAACACCCAAGTGATTAACGACACGAAAGCCATGTTAAAGAGAAACTTTGACATGAAGGATATGGGTCTAGCCGATGTAATTCTTGGAATGAAAATTCTAAGAACATCCGAAGGAATCACATTAACACAATCTCATTATGTTGAGAAAGTATTAAAGAGGTTCAACGCCTATGATGACGTCCCGGCTAAGACGCCTATAGAGCTCAATGTTCACTTGAGCAAGAACATGGGTGAGCCCGTTGCACAAGAAGATTATGCACGGGTCATTGGATGCATTATGTATCTTACTAATTGCACTCGATCTGATAGTGCTTGCGCCGTGAACAAGTTGAGCCGTTATACGAGCAATCCAAGCAAAGAGCATTGGAAAGCTCTTGTAAGAGTTTTGAGATATCTTAAGTATACTCAAAATCATGCGCTACACTTTTCGAGATACCCCCCGGTACTTGAAGGGTACTGCGATGCAAATTGGATATCCGATAACAAAGACTCAATTTCAACAAGTGGATATGTCTTTACTATTGGGGGTGGTGCTGTCTCGTGGAAATCTATAAAACAGACATGTATAGCCCGATCCACTATGGAATCTGAATTCGTAGCTTTAGATAAAGCCGCGGAAGAAGCCGAATGGCTTAAAAACTTCCTTGAAGATATTCCATGTTGGTCAAAGCCCGTGCTTCCAGTGTTAATTCACTGTGATAGCCAAGCCGCTATTGGGAGGGCAAACAGTGGTTTGTACAATGGTAAGTCTCGACACATTCGTCGACGACATAATACTATGAGACAATTGATCACAACAGTGGTGATTACAATTGACTACGTGAAGCCATTGGATAATCTAGCGGATCCGCTAACCAAAGGGTTAAATCGTGATCAAATGAATAAATTGCTAGAGGGGATGAGTTTGAAATCCACAAACTAAAGAATTGTCATAGTGGTGACCCAACCATGATGACTGGAGATCCCAAGAACTTGGTTCAATGGGAAAACTAAGCTATGAGAGTTCGTGTGAAACACTCATCTATATCTATTCCCTAGAGAGTAATAGAGTGTTGAACAAACTTGCCTAGTGGAGAGGTTAAGTCTATGACTTTTAATGATTTCTAAAGGATCTCGTTGAGATAAAGTTTTCAAGGAGAACGAGTATGACAAGATACTCAACGAGGAATCACCTATGTAAGTGTGAAGTGGGGCCGCTTTAAACAATACACTTATGAATCCAAAGTGGTGTCCAAGGCCTGAAATGGACACAAAACGTGAGAACGGATGAGGTTGAGGTGTTTAAGTGTTAACATAATTGTCTCGGTGCACGCCGTGGAGAAATAGTTCAAAGCATCGCGCTACTAGTCCGCCTCTGTGTCCGATGGTGTTGACTATGGATGGTTCAAAGCCAAAAACTACCTATCCTTATGCTTACATACCTCTTGAGGGTTAAGCTTGTGTTTGCATACATATGCATTTGGCAATTTCCACTCATGTGGAGGATTGTTGAAATCGTGCTTGGTCAAATGATTTTTGACTAATAATAAATGTTACAAGACATTTAATTTTGTGAAATTAAATGCAATAACGTCGATCTACGTTCCGAGTAGATGACCGTAGTATATTCATTTTCTCAAATCCGATTCCCGGTGAGTGAGAAATAATATATTAAAGTTGGTCACAATAAAGCTAGAAATGAGCTATGTGAAAAGACTAAGGGATTAATTAACTAAGTGTTAATTATCCCACATCGGGGATGATAGACTTCTTTGATGAAGTATTTAATCAAATGAATTATCATGTGTTATAATTATCGTGGAATAAGATGGGTGACAGAGTCCACACGCGCGCGCCGCTGCCAGCGACTCACGCACCGTGCACCATGTACCGTGACCCGTGTCCCGTGACCCGTGTCCCTTGCACCGTGCACCGGGTGCCTGGTGCCTTGTGCCTTGTGCCTTGGACCCCGACGCACAACGGGAGACAAAAGGTCCCCGCTGGACCCCGACGCATAACGAGAGACCAAAGGTCCCCGCTGGACCCCGGCTCACAACGGGAGTCAAAAGCTCCCCGCTGGACCCCGACTCAAAACGGGAGTCAAAAGGTCTCCGCTGGACCCCGACCCATAACGGGAGATAAAAGGTCCCCGATGGACCCTGACGGGTCCATGGTGTATCCCGTCGTGTAGCGTGTCCAGGTGCGTCGTGTCTCTTCAGCTCCCACTGGCTAGTGCACCAGTCAATAACCCCCGGCGGTTACAGTCAAGCCATCATGGCACACATAATGGCTGTTGACTCCATCAATGCCCTGCAGGTGGACTTGGCCTATAAATAGGCATGCATCCTCTGCATTCTAGGGATAACACAACACAAGCATTTTTGCATACTCCATCTATGCATAACTTCCCGTTGAAGCTCTGCCCCCGCCTCACTCCCGTTCCCCGGAGCTCTGTTGCTAGCGGTGTTGCTACTCCAGAGACGAAGCCGTTTTATCTTTGGGGACGACACGCCAAACCGAGAGCACTACCGGGGCGTATCTCGTCTTGCGGAAATAGGACTCCTCGACTCGGCTTACCGCTTTCCACAACATATTTCCGTGTAATTGTTCAGTTGTTTAACGTGTAACTTTCATTGTTTTCTTTTCCTTGTAATTTTCGCCCGGCAAGACTTGTATCTCACGTTCATCAACAGATTGCACTCGGATGACGTGGATATATTTTTTAAAACACAAGTATGAGGTGATTGACAAATTCATCCTTTTCTTTAACCTTATCCAAACCCAATTCCAGACCACGATAAAAATCCTTCGATCCGACAATAGGAGGGAATTTGTGAACCAAAAAATGACAAACTTCTTTACCGAAAAATGCCTAATCCATCAAACCTCATGTCCTTACACACCAGAACAAAATGGGGTAGCAGAAAGAAAAAATAAAACCATCCTCGAAATTACCCGAGCCTTGATGTTTGAATCCAAAGTTCCTACCCACTTCTGGCCCGAAGCTATTGCTACCTCCATCTACCTCATAAACCGACTCCCTACTAAAATCCTAAACAAAAAAACACCTCTTGATACCCTCTCCAAACTCACCAAAATACCCGAACAAACCTTCAACCCAAAGTTTTTGGATGTACCGTTTATGTCCATATCCCAAAACATGAAAGAACAAAATTGTCTCCTTGTACTACCAAATGTGTGTTTGTGGGTTACGGGATTAACCAAAAAGGGTATAGATGTTATGACCTAACTACAAAAATGGTAGTAACCACAATGAATTGCAATTTTTGGAAATAGATTTCTATTACCACACCCACCTTAGTAGTCAGGGGAAGAGTGGGTCAGACAACACATTGGACTACCTAAGTTGGTTTGTGCCTGGGCCAATTCTCTCAAACGAGGACTCAACGGAAAAGGTTAGCACTTTCGCCGAGCATGTCCCAACCGCACCAGAGTACTCTCGACCGCGTCCCAGTGTCTCTCCTCAACCGGTATCCGAGGCACCTGAGGTAATTCCCGATTCACCACAAGAAAATACTACTCATACTGACCATGTTGATACAAAGATTGTAGATGAAAGTACGACTCTAGATGAGAGTACAGGTCGCTATATACTCCCACCATGAAGTACTCGTGGAATCCCACCGAAGAGATTCTCCCCGGAGAAAATAGGCAGGAAGAGTCAGTATGCTGTGGCAAACTTTGTGAAAAGGAACTTAGCCAAGATGGCTAGGGAATTTGAAGCGGCCCTCTACAAGGAAGAGGAAATTCCCTATACAGCAGAAGAGGCGTGGAAAGTTAAACATTGGAGAGATGCTATGCTTGTAGAGATGGATGCTTTGTTGAAGAATAAAACTTGGGAAGTTAGTAAACTACCCAAAGGAGCTACTACAGTGGGATGCAGATGGGTATTCACAATCAAAAGAAGACCCGATGGATCCATTGACCAATATAAGGCGAGACTGGTAGCAAAGGGATATACCCAAACTTATGGCGTCGACTATGCGAAAACTTTTTCGCCGGTTGCCAAGATCAACACAGTGAGATTGTTATTTTCAATAGCGGCTAACCGTGACTGGCCCCTACATCAGTTTGATGTGACAAATGTCTTTCTACATGGAGAACTGACCAAACCCGTTTATATGGTTCCCCTGCCCGGGTTTACTGGAGATTTCCAGAATGGAGATGTCTGCAAGCTCAAGAAGACACTATATAGCCTCAAGCAGTCTCCTAGAGCATGGTTCGGGAGGTTCACTGAAGTAATGAAGAAGTATGATTACCGTCAGAGCAACTCAGATCACACATTGTTCCTCAAGAAGAAGAATGGTAAGGTTACATGTCTTATTATTTATGTTGATGATACGATTATCATTGGTGATGATGAAGAAAAAGTAGATCAATTAAGGAAAAATCTGTCCAAGGAATTTGAGATGAAAGATCTTGGCATCCTAAAGTACTTCTTAGGAATAGAAGTACTTAGATCAAAATAGGGGATCTTTATCAATCAAAGGAAATATGTACTTGATATTCTAGCAGAGACGGGGATAATAGATTGCAAGCCAGTAGACACTCTAATGGTCCAGAATCAAGGGCTACAGATTCGGGAGGGAGCCAAACTCGTTGACCGAGGGAGGTATCAACGGTTAGTCTGGAAACTCATCTATTTGTCCCACACCAGGCCAGACCTTGCTTACACTGTTGGGGTGGTGAGTCAGTTCATGCATGCACCACAAGAAGAACATTGGGAGACAGTGTTGAGAATAGTACGATACTTGAAGGGTATATCGGGTCATGGAGTGTTGTTCAAGAAGCACGGGCACTTAGAAATACATGGTTATACTGATGCGGATTGGGCAGGGAATCCAAATGACAGGAAGGCAACAACGGGGTACTTTACCTTTGTAGGAGGTAACTTGGTGACGTGGAGGAGTAAGAAACAGAAGGTGGTCGCACTGTCCAGTGCCGAGGTAGAATTCCGGGGAATCAAGAGTGGATTGACAGAAGTACTATGGCTCAGAAGACTCATGACCGAACTTGACCTTAAATCCGCTCAGCCATGCCGGTTGCTGTGTGATAACAAGGCTGCCATTAGTATCTCTGAGAATTCAGTTCAACATGACCGAACCAAGCATGTGGAGGTAGATCGACACTTCATAAAAGACACGATTGATGCAAATGTGGTGGAGTTGCCCTATGTCAAGCCGGAAGATCAACTGGCGGACATCTTGACAAAGGCAGTAAGTTCTCACTCTTTTCGAGGAGTATTGGACAAGTTAAGTATTGGTGATCCCATCACTTAACTTGAGGGGGAGTGTTGGAAGGAAGATCCTATAGCAATCAAGAGACTTATTTCCTACAATCATAATTAGTAGGAAGATTAGTAATTGATTATTTACCTTGTATAGGATATTAGGTTTAGGGTAAGTAGACTTACCTTAATTGTATTCTTGAGGGCCTATAAAGAGGCATGTAAATCTGTATTCAGAAAAAATAAGAATGAGAGGAACGATTTCCCCTAAAACCTGTTTTATCAGCAATCATAAAACAATAAGGAATGTAGGAAGCCTAGACCATTAATTCCTTCATCATGACACAGGAGTGCAAAGTGAGCCAGAAAGGTAGGGTCACAAATTTGATGATCTTCGTGGAACTACAAGAGCAATATCTTTCGAGGGGCATTCCTAAATGTGAATTTGAGTTTGTGATACGAAATTCCAAGTCCGAGACGGATAAGGAATCCAATCTAAATAGTTATGTTATGTCTCTATATAAACACATAATCATAT
The DNA here is from genome assembly GCF_004379255.2 of Salvia splendens. Classification (NCBI taxonomy): domain Eukaryota; kingdom Viridiplantae; phylum Streptophyta; class Magnoliopsida; order Lamiales; family Lamiaceae; genus Salvia; species Salvia splendens. The sequence goes on along the minus strand of NC_056047.1, from coordinate 17,385,800 downwards.
ATTCGCAAGTGATGAGAATGTTGTTGCGGATTATATTTATATCCACTTTGGAGCATTCTGAGGCCTGATTCGACGGCCTAAGACATCAACTCCAACTCTCAATCAAGATGAAGATGAAGAGAAAGAGAAAGGGAGCTTTGTTTCAACTCCCTACAAACCAACTACTACTACTCATCAACAGAATCTGATAGCTAGGGATTCCGAGGCGCCACCCCTTCCTATGCCAAACAATGGAGATGCATTACCTGACCAGCCCAAGGTGGATGCAGAGAACGCTGAGCCACAAGTAGTACAAGTCAAGCCTGCAAAGGAGCCATGTCTTGCCGCCCCTTTTTTTATTTTCCTTATTTTGTTGCACTATTTTTCCTTACTTTATTACATTATTTTGGTAAGTATCTTGCAAGATTTTATTAGAGTCTAGGGTTATGAATTCTACATATACTAGAATTTCACACATTATTATTCATTGAAAAATGAAGTTAATTACTTATTCTCATTCAGGTTTTAGCGAAATCGCTCCCCGCACCTCAACTTGGGTGTATCCTTTTTTATCTCATTACATACGTGTGTGCTCAATCCCGAAGTTCTATCAGAATCAAACTGATCATCAGGACTTGGTGGCACAAGCAACACAAATTCAAGAAATTGTTGAAGAAGAAGACACGAGTTTCCTCAAATAGAGAGGAAAGGGAGAATCACAGAAACAGAGATTCATATTTAATTTTATCTTTCTTCTTCGTATTCATAGATTTATAAACATGTTCAATTTGTTGGACTGGAATTGGAACCTACAACTACATGCCATATAGCTCAACTTATAGATAAGCTAATCTTACAATGCTTATAATCTTTAATGTTGGTTAAGTAGTAATTTGTTTTGGTTAATGCTAAACACACACACAAGCACACTCAGTGTTTATGATCAGTTGAAAATAGGAGTATTTTAGCTAGGTTGTTTTCAGTATGATGAATTTCTTTAGTTTTCAAACATAGGTTTTTTTTGTTATTCTTTAATATTAGGGCTGGGAATTCGGTCATCGGTTAGTCGGTTAACCGAGAACCGAACCGAAAAAATCGGTTCTCGGTTAACCGATAACCGAATTTTTCGGTTATCGGTTCGGTGTCGGTTCCCTTGTGAAGGTCACGATCGGTTCTCGGTTATAACCGAGAACCGATCGGTTATAACCGTAAAGAACCGATTGGGCTTAGCTGATGTAATTTAATTATTTAAAACTGGCCCAAAGACTTATTTTGATTTTGAGCCCAAGTTACATGAAGCCCAATATCCCCAAACAATTACAAACCCTTCTCCCACATACCACAGTCCCACTCCCAGAGCTCCCTCCCACACGCCACACCGCTCCTCCCACACGCCACACCCGCCGGCGACTCCTTCCGCAGCGACTCCTTCCGCCGGTGGAGAGCTCAATCTGGTGGAGAGCTCAATTTCGCTCTTTTAATCCCGTTGCAGAATTCGAAAGGGGTAAATTTAGTTTTCCGTTGCAGAATTTCGCTCTTTCAATTTTGACATATATATACACACACGCATTTGGCACATCAATTTCCAGCTGCATGATTCAGTTTCTTTTTTTATGTGCTCTTCATATTGACGTGTGGTTAATTTTGGGCATGACAAACTTAAATCTTTTGAGTTGTAAAGTAGTTACATTTCATTATTAACAAAAGCATTAATTAAAAAGGTTAATAATCTAAAACATGCTGAAGAAAATTGAGGGAGGGATAATGTGTATACAGTGTTCTATAAAGTGGGAATTCAACTGTTCAGTTCCACTTAGAAAATTAGGAATAGAAGTAGACATTAAAAAATAGACATTGTTTTGATGCGGAGTTGGATTTTGCTTCCATTTCAGCTGACTTTCGAAATTTTGATGTGTGGTGATTTTGCTTCCATTCCAATTTTTTAACTGCATTTTGATGTGTGATGATTTTGCTTCCATTTCAGCTGACTTTCTCAAATGATGTGTGGTGATCTATTTGGTGACTTTTTGTACTTTTTGGTTTCCATGAACTCATGCTAGATATAATAGGTTCAAGTTTGCAGTTGGTTTAAAATTGTTTATTGTGTTCAATTGTGTAGTCTATCTCAATCAGCTTCCACCGATTCTTTATTTGTTGTCTGTTTGAAGATGGAAACTTCAGAATCTCTCACCCAAGACGTAGGTAGCAACCGGCCAGACCTCGATATTCTTGAAGCTATTGAAATTGAAGAACTAGGGCTAGGAGAAGAAGGATTGGTTGAGGTCTAGTTCAAGTGATCCAGATCAAAGTTAAATTAATCGTGCATTTGTTTTGGAATTTTGAAAATTGAACTTGGAGGTTTTCTTTTGAATATTTTAACTTTGAATGTTTGTTGGATTGAGTAGGTTGTAAACTTTGTTGGATTGACCATGTTGTTTTGGAAACTTTGAACGGTGTTTACTTTTTTTGAATATTTGAACTTTTGGTACTATAATACTATTAGGTTGGCTGGCCATGTTTACTTTTGGATTGAGCAGGTTGTAAATTTTTTTAATTGTTGGATTAAGCATATTATAATAGGTTGTTTTTATTTTTTATTTTTAATTTATAATACGAAATATAAACATAAGTATTTCTACAAACATAAGAAAAACAAAGAGCATTGTAGCGCAAGTGGTAGGTTGGCTGTTTTTCTCAAGCATTGACTAGGGATCGAATCCTGGCAACAACCTTTTAATTTTTTTTTTCCAATTCGGTTCCTATCGGTTAGAACCGAACCGAACCGTGTAAAATCGGTTCCTAACCGAACCGAACCGATTCCTTCTCGGTTCCGGTTCCGGTTCTTTGTTTTCGAAAAATTGGAGAGTCGGTTAACCGACTTTTCGGTTCGGTTAGAACCGAACCGAACCGATTCCCAGCCCTATTTAATATGATGGAATTTCATGAATTTTACAAACTTCTTTTTGTGTACTCAATTTCGTTTATCACAATTAATCAATGGAAATTGATGCAAAACATGTAGAGAATGACTTAAGTGGATAAGTAATTAACCAAACCATAGTTTTTTTTTAAATGAAAATATTATAAATAATCAAAATTTGACTTCAAAATAATACAACTCATTAATTATATGTGGTTAGGACACTCTTGAATTTTAAAAGAAATAAAACGCAAACTATAAAATTTAAAATAAATTCAGAGAAATAGCAAAATGACTTTTTTACCTTCATTGGATGGCCGAAATCCAAGTCATTCCGACTCAAAGTTGCTATGTCTGTTGATTTCGCAAATTGTAGAAGTGTGAAAAAATAACACAATGATCAAACTTCATAATTTTTGTAATATTTTAAAATTCATAGAAAATATCACATTTTGACCAAAGTTTATAATTTCAAGGCCATTTTTAAATAACCAGTTTCTTACACAGGAAGCAAACCATATAAGTAACATTCCCCATTGTAAGAAATGCAATTTGATAGTAGAAGACATCCATCCAACTTGGGAGGAAAAGAAAGTTGCACAACCCACAGTAAAATCACTACAAATTTATGGAGTAGTATACAGTTTTAGTCCATTGCAAGCAAAGGAAACAAGAGAGGGGGAGAGGGATTCAATTTTATGCTCCCACCTTTTACTTCTTTTCACCTGAAAAAAGTGGCTCAAATCAGGAACACCACCAATAAAAATGAAAAAATTGAACCCATGCAACAAGACAATGCTTAGAGATATACCAAACACCCTAAATCCCCCTCATATATATTATGCATCACACTTCAAATAGGCTACAAACAAAGAATAGAAATTTTCATTCGATTGTACGAAACAAATGCATGATCATAAAGGAGGCTTAAAAGATGAGAATTTACATCAAGATTTGGCAAAACAATGTGAAAGAAACACTGAATTCAGTAGGGAACAGAAACGTACAGTCTATGGGTCCATCTATGAAATTTGCAATTAAGTTTCTCAAATGGTTTGCAACTGAGAGAAGGAAATTCGAATGGTTGAACCACCAAGGGAAGTGGCATGCTTGCACACAAGAGCTTCTGTAGCCTGCTCCTCATTTTCAAAAAGGACAAGAGCCTGCTTCTTTCCATTCATCTCAAACAGTTTTGTACTAGCAATTGTTCCATGCTCTTCCAAATGATTTACTATTTCTTCTTCAGTTACTTCCTGGGGGAGAGTTGAGATGTGGATCATTTTTGTTGGTGAGCAGCAATACCTGTAATTTTTGGCTGCATTTCGATTGAAACGATTGAGATTTGAGTTGGAGTACTCATGCGTATCAGCTCCAGTTGTAATGTTTGGATGCTTTGAATAGTTAACCTCCAAGCGCTTTCCAAACAGCATAGCCCCCTATGTAAGAACCAGATGCCAGTTACAAGCATCTCCATCAAAGTAAAAAAATGTAACTATCCGCAGGTTCTAATACTAAAGCAACTAATAGAGATGTTTTAAAAATGTAACTATCCGCAGGTTCTAATACTAAAGCAACTAATATGGGACAAACAGTAAAAATAGGTGCAAGTTATAGCCATCATAAATATGGTACAGGAGATCAGAGATAAAGCAAAAAAACGAGAGCACATTTACTAGCATAATATTAATAAAAGCGGCTTCTGAAGGTCTAGAAACTAAAAATAACAAAGCGATTAAATTATGTGCAGAGGCTAAATAAAATGTTTCCTTTTCTTCTGAAAGATAACAAAAATAATGACTTTTATAATAAGGTGAAGAAGAAGTCCAATTTATTCAGCCATGTAGTAAAACTGTATAATTAATTTGATGTTAATCAACCAAAGCCATGTAAAGAAGAAATTTCTGCGTACCTTCAAAAAATGAACAGCCAGTTCAGCCTGAAAACCATCACCCATCTGTACCAATGCATGATCTGGTTTGTTTCGGAGAAGTTTGATTCTAATAATGTTCCCATATATCGAGAACAAATTAAACAGCTTATCCTCATCCATTCTCTGTAAAAGAAGGTAAGAAGCGAGAGATTGTGAGGCTCCTTGGGCATATATGCACCATAAATGTATCTGGCATGTGTCTCTCTGTAAGAGGGATATAAATAAAATCAGGTAGAACTTACATCAGCATTCAGATTAGATACAAAAACTGTGCACCGCTCATTTGTACCGCTTATACCAGGTGGGAGACCCCCTCCAAAGGCAGCAGCAATTGCCGCAGCATTGCCCAACTACAGTTCAAGCAATAAGACAAGATCTAGCATAAGTACTATAATCAATCCATTAAAAACCATAAAAGGAGGAAGTTTCCATAAAGGAAGCAGAGAAAGAGAAAGAGAAAGAAGAGGAGTATTATTGTTTCCTAGATGATTATGCAGGTTATAGCCATATTTCTATAGCCCCTTAAAATCAAGAGAACAACACTTAGCCCTATGTCAGGAAACGAGTATTATTTTCCTTGGTAGTTGGTAACTCTGTGAGATCTGTTGTTCAATATCATAGAATACCCCCATTCTCATATCTAAAATAAAGTGTTTGTTTGAAAGATAGCTTTATTTCAAATTAGCAAATAAGACACTTCTGGTCTATGAAATGAATACATGTTGGCTATTTCTGGCACTTGTTTGACTAATTTAGAGAATGTACTAGAAATGTGTGAAGAAACAAACTTGGTTCTCAATTGAAGAAATGATATTTTATAGTGCATTGTTTAATGTTTGACTAATTTATTTTGCTGTTTCCTCCTTCCTTTATGCATCAAAATATGGTTGAAGCAAAGAAAAATCCTACCAATGACACCAAAGTGGTCATCATTCTTACATAGGCTTGTATTTGCTCATACTGGTACTTCAAGGACATTTATTAGTTATGAAAGCACCCATTTTGTGAACAAGATCATAGCTGGACCTGGACTAGTGGCCATGTACAATGTTAGTAAGAACATGGAGAGTTCTACTATATTTCTAACTGTATTGATGGCTCACAAAGGTTAGAATGAGCCTATCCAGTCACCAAGAAGGCTGGAATGGATCTTGGGAAAGCTGCAATGTTACAACTGAATAGTGCACAAAGGCTGATAAAAAAAAGAATATCCATGCTTTCACATACACAAAGCAGGTTTTTCTTTATTAGCAATGTCAGGGTAAGTAGCAGTGACACCGCTGATAGCTAGGAAGTATTAGCATTCATAAGATTGCTTCAGTCATGAGGTCCTTAGAGAATATCCTTAACTTTGTCGTTGAAGGATCAACACGGGAACTATGGGGATAATAATGGCCACGAAAGAGGAAAAACCATGAGGCTTGACTTGGCCTTGATTCATGGATAATCTGGAGGCATTATGGATGGAACATTGATAGAGCATAATTAATCCATATATAGTTTGAACTTATTGAGCTATATAATGCCTTTCGTCATTTCTTGTGAAGGAGAGAGAGGTATGCAGTGAATCAAAATTTAATACACTCCTAGCTTCTTCAAGTCCAAAACAATAAAATACTCCCTTTTCTAACTCTTTAACATTGTATAAGCGTTTATAAGTCCAATATGCAATGCTTCAATATAAAACATCTCCAGCAGAATTGTTATAGTTGTACCTTGTCGTTGAAGGATCAACAAGGGAATTATGGGGATAATAATGGCCACGAAAGAGGAAAAACCATGAGGCTAGAAGGCTTGACCTTGGCCTTGATTCATGGATAATCTGGAGGCATTATGGATGGAACATTGATAGAGCATAATTAATCCATATATAGTTCGAACTTATTGAGCTATATAATGCCTTTCGTCATTTCGTGTGAAGGAGAGAGAGGTATGCAGTGAATCAAAATTTAATACACTCCTAGCTTCTTCAAGTCCAAAACAATAAAATAGTTCTTCTACTCCCTTTTCTAACTCTTTAACTTTATCAACATGGCAAAAAGGGTAAGGACATTGTATAAGCGTTTATAAGTCCAATATGCCATGCTTCAATATAAAACATCTCCAGCAGAATTGAATGCAGTTATAGCTGTACCAGTGTGTTAAGGAATGGTACATAATTTTGAGCCATTAGACAGCAAGGTACATACCTGTGCGAATCCCACTGAACAGAGAAGAGATAGAGAGAAGTTAGAAATGGGGATAGAGTTAAAAAGACCCAAGAAATAAGAAAATGTAAACTAATTAAATGAATTAAGCACCTGCATGGGGATATATGCTTGGATCTCCATATCCAGGCTACAATAAGAACAATATTCAATATCCAATTAGAAAATTATTTCAATGCACATGATTTTTACATCAAATCTTTTACTATAGGAGAATGGATTTACTTGAGAGGATTTGCCCTTTTGTTCCGAAGGCAAGGAAGGGTTTGTGAAATCCCTAGAAAAAGATAACAAGAATTAAGCAATCTTATTTGCAGCAAAATTACAAAGAATAGATAAATAATCAACACCTTAGCTTATAAACATACCTAGAACGCTCATTATTATAATTCACTTGCAATTCATCAAGGCTGCACGAGAAATTAACAATTGTCAAATGTATAGCACACAATGAAGAGAGTCGCAGGAAATTGTGAATGTATTGAGCAAGAATCTTAATGTTAGCTCACTTTGAGAACTGGATATCTAACTGACAGCAACCGTCATATATATTTCGTCCCTGTAGAAAGATGCAAACTGTCTCAATGCAATGATGTTAAATGAACCTAATAATTTAAAGCTCGACATACCTGAAGAGCGTTCCTAGCTGAGATAGCACTTTGATGTGATTGATACTGTATTAGAGCTTGAAAACCTGCTCAGTTCTCCACATAGGAGTCTATCAGTACAAAATAGCTAACTAGCACTTAGTAATGCTTTTGAAGTGTAAGGGTTGAAAATTCTTGCACTCATATACAACAAAGAAATAAAATAAATATCAAGGAAACAAGTTCTGATTAAATTGATCCCTCTTGAGTGCAAGGAATGAAAGCAATCCCTATAGAGGATTAGAGGTATTCCTCATCAGGGGTGACTCTATATATTTTAGACATGACATTCTTCATACTTCTTCATACGCCTTAACCTTTACCGAATTAAGAAAGTGAATAAGAGAAAATTTGAAGATGCTGACCAGCCGACTTCTGAAACGTGACGATCTTCTCTACAAATCCATGGGGAGAAAAAACTTGATGCAGCACTTCCACAGTAATAGGATATAGCATGTGATGTATCGTAACTAAGAGGATTCGGTTAGGCTGGGTATCCAGAGAGAGCCGAACAGCAGACCAGCATAGAGACAGAATAGAGAGAAGACGCCAACAGCAAACCAGCACAGAGACAGCAGAGAGAGAGAAGAGAAGAGAATGAATAGGAAGAATATAGAGCAGAGAAAAGAAAATGGAGATATAGAGCTAGAATAACTAACATCAAGCATGCAGTCCACACAAATACACACTATATAGGAACAAAATCTAGAGCAAGTGGAAAATATCACTACATCCATAACAATGTAATACAAGTGGGAAACAACATCTAAAGATTACAGTCACAGAGAACTATAATGTACAAGATGTCCCTCAAGAAGTGTTAATTAAGCCATCAAGTAAGAGAATCCAATACACCTGGAGGTGGTTAATGTAGTTTCTGAAGCCCCCAACAATATATACTTAAATGGGAAAAAGCAACAATCACATTCAAATACATGCTTTAATATTCATCACCAATAAGTAATCATACAAAAAAAATAGAATCCAAGAACAAGGGCCTTTAAAAAAAATCAACTTCATCATGATAGGACTAAATAGACATGACATGTGTCATATTAAGATACCTATAGACTATAGTTGATGATGTACAATTTACAAGTCCTCTTGTATTGGGTACGTTAACATCAAACAGAGCTTCAACATCTCAATACTATATCTAGTTCGTATGAATCAAAATCTTACTCTACAAATTGAGCTCATTATAAGCAAAATCATGTATGGTGGCAACACAAGTTTCTCGCTTCTATGTTACAAACCACCAACAGATCAACTTGTGCAATCGTGTGAAGCTGAAGCAGTGAAGCTACATTCAGAATGGGTATAAAAAATTCTACTAATGTTCAAACTAGTAAAATATATACTACTACAAATCATCAGATATTAATGTTATGTACAACTAGTTACAACTAAAGCTGCATCTTCAAATTATGAAGAATTCCATGGAAAAAGCCAATTGAATAGTACAGGTGCTACTTAAAATCCAGTTATCAGAAAAGTATCCTGGCTGCAGAAATAATGTATGTTCAATTCAAGGGAAACTACTCTCTTTCTATTGGTTTTACAAATATATTGCGTGCTTTGGAAATTTTATGACTTCTACCCCACACGCTAACATGTAATCATTACAAGACATAGAGCATTCACTATGCAGAGAGAATCTAGCAAACATCATGCAATATCAATTGAAATTTTGAAATAATGTCATATGTGCATAATATTCACCTCGTCTCCACGTGCTTGCGAACTTTGATCCATAATCGTTAGTTCCTGGTGTGATGAGAATTGGATATAGACATTCCTGCCCCTGATAGGTATAAAGTACATTCAGTAAGAGAATAGATAATGCCTAATAACACGAGGGGAGAGCTCTGCAATGAAGTTGGGAAACTGGTCAAAAGAGATCACATTATTTATCAAATTACCTTATGCTCGGTTGGACATTACTGTAGAACTGCAATGCATTCACTGCAGAAGGAACATCTTGCATTTGTAGGAGGGCCTGCACTTCAAATATGAATAGCCATATCAGACAGTGTTTTTTGCCGCCATATACACATGAAGGTTTCTTGAGCATATATTACTGGAATATGACCTGATTCTTGGCTCGAAGCATCACAAGTTTGGCGATAACTCCAAATGGCTGGAACAGCTGCAGCAAGTCACTCTGGAAAAGCATAAACATAATATTAAATCACGTACAAAAACATAATATTAAACTAGATTTTTCAACCCTTGATATTGATTCTTATTTTCATATTTCATTTTATAAGCAGAGCAACATAAGTACAAAAACCAATTCACTGAATATGCACGGTACAAAGAAGATGTTATACCTCAGCAATTTCATGACCCACGTTACGAACATGAATGACTTTTGAGGGCTCTGCCATAATCTACGACCTGAAACCACAAAATGCGGATGTGTGACGGGGGGATCTCTTAGACTCTTAACATTAAATCACAAAAGGATCAACTTTGAACGCATTGGTGTTTCTATCACCTCTATGACACGACAAATTATACATGCATGAATGAAGTTAATCCCAAGAACAAGGTGTTGGACGAAAAGGCTCTGAATTGGAGAAGAGAAACTGAGGATAGCAGCTCATGCTCAAGCCAATAAAGCACCGCAAAATCTAATCTCCTGAACTAGAACCTCCATGAAATACCATGAAAATAATTAATTTCAGCGAGCTCAATTACCTGATTGAAAAATGATGTTTTCCTATCCAATCAAGCTTTTAGAAACAGAATTAGCATTCCAACGTACAGAAACCTGCAAAGGATACACGACGTGCAGCACATGTTTAGAGATTGCGACAAATTCCACCTCCAAATAAATTGTGACCGATGCGGCATCAAATTAGCAGCACAAGCATTGACAAAGTATGCGACGAGTAGAATTAATTACCTGAGAGAGGGAAAGAGGAGGAGGTTGGAGCAATTGGATTGGAGTCGTGGGAGTAGCCTAGGGTTAAGATTTTCTGGGGAAAGCAAATTGAGTTTGGTTGGATAGTAGTAATAAGTTGAATGTAAAAGGGTGTTTTAGGAAATCCACAAATAGACGATGACGTGTAATCGGAAGCTCTATATAAGCAAGGGCAGCAGTGCAGCTAGGGCACAATCTACTTGATCTTATCTGAGCAGTCAGGGGCGGTGAAGGGGCGATGCGGGGAAGGGTGGTTGCATCGGACGCCGCCCTCCTTTTAGTCGGGTGCTGGTTGCTCCGTCTTCTTCCCTCTTCCCCGTCGTCGCCTTTTCTCTGCTTTTAATGCGATGAAGACTGCCTGCCGCCGGAGCCTGCTGTTGCCGGCGATGATGGATCAGCGGGCTTTTCAATTTCAATTCAACTGATTTTCTATTCATTTTAAGGATTTGTTTTTTCTAAATTTAATTTTCGTTTTAAGGACTTCTTTTGCCTTCCATCTATTTCATTTATACTACTATTTGATGATTCAATAATCCAACTGAAAATTCTGTTTGTTTTTTGGGTTGAACAAATGGCGAAGCCGGTGATGCGAGATTATATTTGCTACTCTTGATGGGATTCATCCTATCTGATGATTCTTTACCACCAAGATCTGAGGCTAACTAGCATCTATTCTACTAATAACCATACAACGTTGCATATGATATTGGTAGAATCAATGTAAGCTGAGAAAAAAGAATCAACTCCGTAAATATATGAGCCAAAAAAGAAATAAATTGTCGATATATAATTGTCAAAATCGATTCAACAAATGTAATATAATTATGTTGAATTAATTAATTAGATATGTCCAAACAACTTTATAATAATAAAAATTGTTCACTATGTAATGAAATGAGTAAATTACTGTTTTGTCGTTTTCAAAATTATTTAGTGGTAGTACTCTCTCCGGTCGCTATATTTGAGGCGGATGTTTAGTGGAATAAATAGATAGATAATAAAATTTTTGGACACAGAAGTCTAAAAATGGATGTTTAATGGATTAAGTTGATAAATAATAAAGTAGATGAATTAGATGCAGTTTTTACATTTGAATTTTAATTTTGATTTGAATTATTATTTAAACTTGAAAAAAAATCTGTAGAATTCTGTAGATAAAAAAGAGAGATAGAGCTACAATAGGCAAAAACAGATAATAAAATGAAAGGTGTTCTTTTATTAACTCAAAATGAATTCTTTAATAATTCAAAATTCAAGTCAAACACTTTACAAAAAAATCACCAAAATTCTGGCGCCACTATAGATTTAAGATAATTAAAGGTGGCGCCACTTTCCATTCATTGTATTAATACTCCACTACTACCAACCATTTTGTCAACCACTGTCATTACACATTAAAGAGCTCAACCACCAAATGGAGTAAATGCTCTCTATCCAGCCATTCTGAAAGCCTTGAATGCTCAACCACTGCCTTGAATGCTCATAATGGGGCATCAAGAGTACTCCTCAGAATTCAAGAACCAAGTGGTTCAATTCATCATTGGAAGGTGCATCGGCATTGTTCCTCCTCGCGGCACACTTAAGGAGGCACATGTCAAATTCAAAATCTCCCGTCAAACTTGTACACGGTGGTGGAATGCTGCAAAGAAACAACAACAAAGAGGAGAATCAATGCAATTGGTATGTCTAAAAAAAGTGAGGTCTTACCCCAAAAAGTTGCATCTAGATGTTGAGGTACTCAAGAGTATGCATTTCTCAAAAGATGCAACCTCTTAAGTGTGGCAGCCGGTTTGGGTTGTTCAAAAGCCACTGTTTGGAGGTGGGTTAAGGCTGGCCTAATTAGGCCACACACATCAGCCATTAAGCCCAGCCTAACAGCTGCAAACAAGTTGTTGAGACTGAGATTCACAGTTGAATCTTTAGAACTAGACATGATCTTGAACAAGATCAAGTTCAGGAACATGTACAACACCATACACATTGATAAAAAGTGGTTCTACATGACAAAAGGAGCTCAAAGATTCTATCTTGCTCCAGGAGAGGAAGAACCTCATAGAACATGTAAAAATAAGCAGTTCATATTAAAAATTATGTTCATGTATGCAGTTTGTAGGCCATTGTTTGGTGTTAATAGTGAAGTCTTGTTTGATGGAAAAATTGGAATTTTTCCATTTACCAAACAAGTTCCAGCCAAAAGGTCAAGCAAAAATAGAAAGGCAGGCACTTTGGAGACAAAACCCATAGAGAGTATCACAAAAGATGTGACCAGGGACTGCTTGATCAATAAGGTAATGTTTGCATCTCTTTAATGCAATTTATTTGTGCACATCATCCATTACATATCAGTGTACCTACCTACTCATGATACACTAGTAATGAAGCTTTGTAATGTTGTGCAAATGATGATTTAATGCATGGCACCTTGTTGGGAACAGATATTACCTGCCATCATAGCCAAGTGGCATGATGGGGCAACTAAAGTTCTCAAGATACAACAAGACAATGCAAGACCACACATCAAAGACAATGATCCAACTTTCAAAGAAGTTGCACAACAAAGTGGTTTCTCAATATCACTTGTGCAACAACCACCTAACTCACCTGACACTAATGTCAATGATTTGGGTTGGTTCAGAGCAATACAATCACTGCAAACTCAGACTGCATGCAAAAATGTGGATGATTTAGTCAATGCAGTGGTGCAATCATTCAATGAATTGCAGCCACAGACTTTGAACAATGTTTTCCTAAGTCTTCAAGGCTGTTTTATGGAAATCATGAAAGTCCAGGGTCATAACAGCTACAAGCTGCCCCATATAGGGAAAGCACATTTAAGGAGGACAAATCAACTTCCAATGGATCTAGAAGTTCCAGTGGAGCTGGCTATGCAAGCAATTGCTTATCTGCGAGACCAAAGGAGCAACCAGGGATTGGAGATGATTGCTCAGTCCTTAGGATTATGAAGGTATAGAAGAAGCTTTTGTGTTTTTTGGATAGGCTGCCTATGTGCATGAATGATGCATTCAGTGAATACACATGAATGCACATATTATGCTAGTGTTTTGTGTTTTGAATAGACAGTCAATAGGGTGAAATGATGCATTATGTGGTTCTAAATGACTGTAACTGTGCAAGCAATTCATCACCAACCACATTCACAACAGCACAACATCAACAGCTCCATCACCACCAAAATCACAACAACACAATATCACCAGAACCATCACCAACCAAATTCACAACATCACCAGCACCATCACCAACCAAATTCACAACGTCACAACATCACCAGCACAATCACAGATATATAAACCAAAGACAGCCCATTCAATTAGAGTACATATCACGGATCACACAAATATAACCAACGATCACATATCAAAACACAAATGACAATCCACAACCCTAAAGTAAGCATACAGAAAGATCTCACCCATATTACGGATCCAAGCAATTTTCACCGAAGAGTGCCTTCACCTCCCTTTCTACCTCGGCCTTGTTTCTCTCCCATGCTTCCTTGTCAGCCTCGGTGATGACATATCTCCTTACAAACTCTTCATCCGACATTACTGGGTTGTCAGTCACCTCATAAATGGCGTCGCCTTCACCACCAGCAAGACCTCCGGTCGGGGAGGCGCTGCCTTCACCGCCAATTATGCAACTGACCGGGGTTCGGGAGCCGTCGACACCACCCGCAAGGCCTTCGGTCAGGGGAGAGGCACCTACGCTTCCGGCGGGTTCGCCGATGTGGGAACGGCAGATGAACGAGAATAGATGGTGGATTAACCCTTCATCATCTCAGGCTGATTGTCGAGATCTACGGCGGGAATTGCTCAACATACGACCTCTCCCCCGGGAACTCGCCGAGATACGACCTCTTTTCCGGGAAGCGGACAAAATCGGCCCTCTACCGCGCGAGCCGGCTGGAACGCGGGTGAGGCGAGGGTTAATCCATCCATCGCCATCGGGGTAGTGTGAGCGGTCCATTGTGCGGTGGGGAAATGAGAGAGGATGGGGGCGGCAGATCTGGATCTAGGGTTTCAGAATTGGGGAAGAGAGAAGAGAGAATTGTTGTGTAGAGAGAGACGACAGATGTGGATAATGAGCCAAATAAAAGGGCGCTTGGTTTTCTTCATTTAATTACCCTAATAGTGTAATTAGGGTTATTAATAAATATGCATAAATCACCATTAAATCTACTAATTATTTCTTTTTTTGGAAACGACACAACTATAAAGAAACTTCCCGGAATGGTAAAATGACTCAACTATGGCAAAACGGAGGGAGTACTACTTATTACAGTTTTCTATTACAACTACATCAATGTTCCACTATATAAAGCACATTTAATTATCAGATGTATAATATAGAGTGCTATATGTATAATTTTTCATCACATGTATAATATGCATACTGCCCATAAAAGTAATCTCATTTAAAATTTTCTCTTATATTTTATTGACGTTTTTTTCTCCTTTTTCTCTTTCTCTGCATATTTTTTCTCATTATCTTTTAATTTTACCGATTTCACATTAAGACTCGTGTCCTCTACAAATTGAACTATATTTTGTAAATAGAAGAAATATGATATATGATTATTATTTCCTCTGTTACACAATATTATGTATTTTTTCCCTTTTAGTTCATCCCACAAGAATATGTACTTTCTATTTTTAGAAATTGTTTTCGATCTAATTGGGACTCATTCTGCATTAACAATACTTTAATTACTTTTTCTTTCTGATTCTCTTTTACTTTTTCAATTGTGCATTAAGACTCGTCCAACTAAAAATGCACATTCTTGTGGGACGATCACGGAGGAGAGTAATTTTTTCATTAAAACTACATTACTAATCCACTGTGTATGAAAATACCATGTTAATTTTAATTTGACTAATTTTTTAAACTAGTTTTTAAGTTGATAAAAAGATCCCAAATTTCGAACAAAGTTTCATAATTTTCAAGACTGAGAATTGATATGCTAAGGGTGTCCACTATAGGGGCGGCGAGCCGGCCGCCGTGGAGGCGGCTAAGCCGCAGCGAGCTATAGTGGGCGGGGCAAGCCCTCGCAGCGGACAGAAATTTTGGGACGGATGGGCGATCGGCGCCTAGTCGCCAAGGACGCGCCTACCGCGTTGCGAAGCGCCGGCCGGCGCGCCGGTTAGGGGCAGACAAATTGTATTTTTTTCATTTTTTAATTCAATTTAATTTACATATAAATACACCTCATTCCCCTCATTATTTTCACACCATTCCAACTCTTCACTCATACTTTCTCTCACTAAAACTTGTGAATTCCATTGGTATTAAAAATGGATGATTTTAGGAATGACGCGTGTAATTCTCTGATTCAAGAGGTGGAGAACCAAGCCAACGAGGAGGATGCGGCGCGCACGGCGGAATTGGCGGAGGCCGCGATTCCTCGTGAGATTACTCATCGTCGAACCATCCAACGAGGCCATAGCGAAGCGCACCAGCGACTAATGGCGGACTACTTTGTGGATAACCCCCGTTATCCACCCGAGATTTTCCGTCGGCATTTCAGAATATCACAACGGCTCTTCACCCATATAGCGACGAATTTGGCGGAGCGGTACCAGTGTTTTACCCTCCGGCACTGGCCGGATCGGGCTGTCTACTTTTCATAAATGCACCACTGCAATTAGGCAGCTTGTCTATGCTTGACCAGCTGATATGTTCGACGAGTATCTACAAATGGGCCAGAGCGACTAGTCTAACGGTGCTCAGACAGTTTTGTAAGGTGATCCGAGAAATCTTTGGTCTAGAGTTCCTACGAAAGCCAACCTCTGATGAGTGCCAGAGACTGCTAGATATGCACTGTTTCCCAGGGATGTTAGGGAGCATCGATTGCATGCATTGGGAGTGGAGAAACTGCCCGGTGGCGTGGAAAGGCCAGTTCACTACTGATTTCAAAAGCAAAGGTGTCACACCTCAACCCCTCTGACGTATACTCTTATAATAAATAAATCCCTTATCATAAAAGCAATCAATACATATTTCTAATTCATAAAACACACATATTATATAATTCTAAAATTCAACATTTAACAAGTACATATTTCAAAACATTCTACACAGTAGTGGAACCTTGTCACCACTCTATATACTATATATTCATCTACATGCAAAATGATGAGGAGGAGAAGGTTGCCAAAATGCGTCAGCCGCCGAACCTGATAACACGTGGAGTTCCTATGACCCACGTCAGTCAAAACTTTATTGCTATCTTATTCCTGAAAAATTTAGTGGTTTAAATGAGCCATAACTCAGTATATATAAATTTCCACTCTTAATTTCACATGATACAAACATCAAGCATATTCTTTTATCAATACCTATAATCAGAAACAATATATAACATAATTTAAAAACAAACCATTTCATATTCATATGCATATGCCACTCTATTCAGTTTATTATTCTGTAACAGTCAAGCCTGATATCTGCCCGGGATTCCTCTATGACCCGAAGGTCTCTCTATAATTGGACTCATAGGTCCTTCTGTATTTGATGTCACACTTATTTTACTATTACATTTAAGATTCACGTAAATATACTACTCCCATGCACGCACACGCATTATTACATATGCACACTTCACACACTTAAATTAGTTATTAGGGCAAGACTGACACAGATCCTCTTTAATCCAAAATCATGTGCAAACACATCAATTGCATCAATTACATGTGCAAAGATAATCAACTATGCTAATATGCAAAATGATGCATGTTTCGGGTTAGGGATGTCACAATTCTTCCCCTCTTTAAAAATTTTGTCCGCAAAATTCATTTCTTTAAAATTTAACATGCTCAACAAAATTTCTAACCCGTAAACAAATGTGGATAGTTCTTTCTCATCTTTTCCTCTGTTTCCCAAGTTGCTTCCTCGACTCCGTGATTTTGCCAAATAACTTTTACTATTAGAATCTTTTTTCTTCTCAATTGTTTAACCTGTCGGTCTACAATATTAATTGGTTCCTCTATGTAACTTAGATTCTCAGAAATCTGTATATCAGGATCTTTCAGAACATGGGAAGGATCAGATCTATAACGTCGAAGCATACTGACGTGGAAAACATTATGAATCTATTCTAACTCTGGAGGTAATGCTAACATGTACGCTAACGGTCCAACTCTTTCGATAATATCATATGGCCCAATATAACGAGGACTTAGCTTACCTTTATGTCCAAATCGCATTACTCCTTTCCAAGGTGAGACTCGCAAGAACACTTTATCTCCAGCCTCATATTCCATCTCTTTCCGATGCTGATCATAATAACTCTTCTGTCTGTCTTGTGTCGCCTTCAGTCTGCTTTTAATGATATCAATCTTAGAAACAGTTTCCTGGATAATTTCTGGTCTTTCTAGAATCTCCAAGCCTTCTTTGTCCCAATATACTGGACTTCTGCATTTTTTGTCATACAATGCTTCATACGGTGCCATTCCAATACTGCTGTGATATTGGTTGTTGTAAGCAAACTCCGTTAGCGAAATATACTTATCCCATGAACCCTGAAAGTCAATAACACAAGCACAAAGCATTTCTTCTAACGTCTGAATAGTTCTTTCTGACTGACCATCTGTCTGGGGATGAAAAACAGTACTAAAATGTATTCGGGTTCCCATGGCTGTCTGAAAACTTTCCCAAAATCGGGATGTGAATCGCGGATCTCTGTCTGATACAAAGGATATCGGAATACCATGCAAGCGTACTACATCCCTCACGTACATTTCAGCCAACTGGTCTAACGAACAACCCCATCGTATAGGCAAGAAATGCGCTGATTTAGTTAATCTGTCTACAATAATCCAACTAGCATCATTCCCTTTCTGTGTCCTAGGTAAACCCGTTACAAAATCCATCGTGATACGCTCCCATTTCCAAACTGGAATAGATAAAGGTTTCAATAAACCGGCAGGTGCTTGATGTTCTGCTTTTACATGTTGACACATCAAACACTTTGAAACAAATTCTGCCACTTCTTTCTTCATCTTTGGCCACCAATAATGTTGCCTCATAGTATGATACATCTTTGTTGTTCCAGGGTGCATTGCATAAGGAGCATTATGTGCCTCATCTATAATCTCTCTTCGAAGATTATCAACATCTGGTACACACAATCTAGTGCCAAACATCAATGTATCATCTTGTAGAATGAACGGTGTGTCTTTACCTTTTCGTACCTCATTAATAAACTCTACAAAATTTTCATCTTTCATTTGAGCATCTTGAATTCGTTGTCTCAAGACTGGTCGGATTTCAAGAGTCGCTATTAACCCTTCACTCGTATCTAGCTGTAATCTTACATTCAAACTTCGAAGAGCAATCAACTCTGATAATGGGGTCATTTGCATGTGTGTTACCATATTGCTTGACTTCCGACTTAATGCGTCTGCAACAATGTTTGCCTTCCCCGGATGGTATTCAATGGTACAATCATAATCTTTAAGCAATTCCATCCACCGTCTTTGTCTCATATTCAACCCCTTCTGACTCATTAAATATTTTAAACTCTTGTGATCTGTCAAGATTCGAAAAGTTTCTCCATATAAATGATGACGCAAAATCTTCAAAGCAAAAACAACAGCTGCCAATTCCAGATCATGAACAGGATATGAAACTTCTTGTACTCTTAGCTGTCGTGAAGCATAAGCAACAACCTTTCCATTTTGCATCAAAACACAACCAAGTCCCTGCCGAGAAGCATCACTGTACACAACGAATCCTCCTATACCTGTCGGAATAGTCAATATGGGTGTTGTAGTCAATCGATGCTTCAACTCATCAAAACTCTTCTGACATTCTTCACTCCATATGAAAGGGGCATTCTTCCTTAACAATTTTGTCATTGATCCCGCAATAATCGAGAATCCTTCTACAAAACGTCTATAGTATCCAGCCATACCCAGGAAGCTTCGAACCTCCGTAACTGTAGTTGGCACTTTCCAGTTGACAATTGCTTCAATTTTCTGTGGATCCATTTCTATTCCTCGACCTGACACCACGTGTCCCAAAAATACCACATGATCTAACCAAAACTCACATTTACTCAACTTTGCATAAAGCTGTTTATCTCGTAGAACTTGTAATACTGACTACAAGTGATTAACATGATCCTCTGTACTTCGCGAGTAGACCAATATGTCGTCGATAAAAACAATCACAAACTGATCCAGAAATGGTTGAAATACTTTATTCATCAGTGCCAGAAAAGTTGCAGGTGCATTCGTCAGTCCAAAAGGCATAACCAAAAACTCATAATGGTCGTATCGAGTTCGAAAAGATGTTTTCGGAATATCATCTTTAACAATCTTCAACTGATGGTACCCTGATCGGAGATCTATTTTTGAAAACACTTGTGCCCCCTGAAGTTGGTCAAACAAATCTTCTATTCTCGGCAATGGATATTTATTTTTCACCGTCGCTTGATTCAATTTCCGATAGTCTATACAAAGTCGCAATGTACCGTCTTTCTTTTTCACAAACAACACTGGCGCTCCCCAAGGTGAAACATTGGGCCGTATAAATCCCTTATCTAACAACTCTTGTAACTGTTTCTTCAACCCCTGTAACTCCAATGGCGATATTCGATAAGGTGGAATTGAAATAGGTGTAGTACCTGGTATCAACTCAATAGTGAACTCTGTTTCTCGATCAGGTGGCAATCCAGGTAAATCTTCAGGAAAAACGTCAGGAAATTCTTTAACAACGGAAATGTCTTTAACTTGATCATCAACCGTAGCACAATCTACAACATGGGCAAGATATGCTTTACATCCACTTTGAATCAGTTGAAAAGCCGCTGTAGCAGATATAAGACAGGAGGGAACAATCTATCGATTGCCGTAGAATATCACTCGATCTCGTCCTGGTGACTCTATTACCACTTCTTTAGCATAACAATCTATCTTAGCCCGGTGACGTGACAACCAATCCATACCCAAGATAATATCAAACCCATGTATGAACAAGGGAATCAAATCTGCCAATAGTTCTACTAAATTGATTCTCACCGCACAATCTCGATATACTGTATATACTGAAATAACTTCACCCAAGGGTATGTGTACACCTAGTCTGTGATCTAGAGGTTCAGGTTCTTTATGCATATGTGGTGTGATGACAGGTGATATAAATGAATGAGTAGATCCTGGATCTATCAATGTATATATCATAGCATCAACTAAATGAAGTGTACCAGTAATGACCTCTGGTGCTCTAGATGCCTCCTCATGTGTCATAGCAAACACACGAGCATGTCCCTGGGGTATAGATCTATGTGCCTCTGACTGTCCTCGCCCTCGACCAATAGGTACACTCATAGTTTGTCCTCTTCCACGACCTCGATTAATACTTGCACTCGATGTTGCAGGTCGCACATTCTGTACTGTTGGTTCTGTCGCTGCTCTTCCACTTGATATTATGTTAGACCAAGTGGGAATTCCCTATAATAGTGTCCTTGCTGTCCGCAATGAAAACAACCTCCTGTAATTGTTTGACATTCCCCCGTATGTGGTCGTCCACAGTGCACGCATAAAGGTCGTGCACGTGCTGTCATACCAGATCCTCGTCCCCACTCATAACTGAAAGGTGGTGCACGTCCGCCTCTTTGACCCAATGGACCTCCTCTACTGAAACTTGATGCTGAAGAAAAAGAACTAGGCCTTTTTGAAATGCTCGAGCTTGATTCACCCCTATACTCTTGTGGTCCCCTCTTTTGTCTTTGAATATACACATGTCTTTCTTTCACTAGTCTCTCTACTCGTATAGCCGCTGCACGTAGATCATTATAAGTACGAAGGTGTGAAGGTGTGATTTTGCTTCTTATCTCATATATCAATCCTTCTTCAAAACGTCTGCACTTATCTTGTTCTGTATGTAGCAATGCAGATGCATAACGAGAAAGCTGAGTAAACTTCACTTCATAATCTGCAACTGACACAGTGACTCGACTTATTTTAACACAAGTAATACCCGCAAGTGTACAGAGCTAGTGTAGCAATCAGTAAGCAAGAGTATCGTATCCCACAGAGACAATTTTGTATCAACTTAACTACCACGAACAAAAATCAACTACTATCTAGACAATCAAGTGAAGTTTGGTTTGTTCTAACAACTAATAAAAGCATATACTAAGCAAATAACAGTTAAGAACAAGAGAACACGGTATGATAATGATATGAAAGATAATATGGAAAAATTGTAGAACTCAAGGATCCGATGCACAATTCCAAGCTCTTATCCAATTGATTCACCTTACCTTTTGGTGTCTCTAGAGTTACTAAGTCAACCACGATTATAGATTAAACCCCCTCCCGAGGTGAGAAACTGTTGTTTTAGATGCTAGAATTGAAGTCCCCTTCTAATCCTAAAACCTCTAACTCCCAAAAGTTCGATTAGGTTAGTGACCTCACTCAAAACCTCAACTCTCCCGAGTTCTATTGTATTAAGGTGTGAATTATTCTTATTTCCGGATTAATTATTTCATCTCCCGATTAATCTAATTAATCCTACACAATCAAGTGGTGATCAAGCAATTGAAAGGAATAAACTCAAGAATAATCAAATAACTACAATAGCAAGGCAAGAACAAAATCAATCGGATAAAAACTATGAAATTAGTGCATCGTCACCAAGAATTCTACAAGAAATGTTTAGCTACTCATGTTCATCATAAAAACCATGTTCAACACATAGGAATTCAACAAATACATGAATAAAAGATACTAAGTACTCCTGTGAGATCGATCTATGGACTGAAGCTTCAATCTTCCGATGTGGACTCTTCAATCTTCAATTCTCTCTCTCAAAGGTGTGCTTGGGGTGGTGTGTGTGTGTGTAGGAGGCGTTAGGTATGGAATGAATTCCGTCCCCTGCAACCCTAGCCTTTTTCTCTCATTTTTTTTCTCGTCAAAATCGCGTTTTCAGCTTTCCAGACGTGTCAGACTGATTCACCCGGCCGGGTGCAATTAATGCACTGTAAATTCACCCGGTCGGGTCTCCTTTCTAGAGCCGTATCTGGAATTTGTTTCTACCCGGCCGGGTGAAATTATTGCACTGTAAATTCACCCGGCCGGGTCTCTCTTTTAGACTCATATCTGGACTTTAACTTCGCCCGGCCGGGTGCAATTAATGCACTAAAAAGTCACCCGGCCGGGTCCTTGTTCTGGTTCCCTCTCTGAACGCATTTTCACCTCTTTTTAAGCAGTTTTTCCTATAACACTCAACAAACACATAAAACTCCAAAAAGTAGAATAATTGGCTGGATAAAAACGATTTCGAGAAACGAAGTCGGCATTTAGCACTTCAACATACCAATTACACCTACGAAAATATGAGTTTGTCAACTCCCCCAAACTTAAAACCTTATTTGTCCTCAAATAACAAGAAGAAGATCACAAATAATAAACTCATACGAAGGGTGAAATTGGGCTTTGCTTCAGATTAAAATAACAACGGCATGGAATGCAAAATCAATCAAACATTACCTTGAGTTATTGTCTCATGTATCACTTGGTTTCAATGCCCTCGTAGGTTTATGAAGTGTAGCATTTTTTTCCGCTCTTAAGTGTATAGGATTCAATACTACCACTCTCTCAAATCAAAATACAAGCAGTGTTTACCATAAGCTTGCTCAAGATCAATCATCTCCTCTACTAAGTTGTGAATGTGAGTTTGAGATCAGAAAGGACTTTATTAAGGTTGTAACGTGGCTCTTTGAAAGGTAGGGACTATTTTGGCTTAAGTGGCTAAAAGAATAGGAAGCACCAGTACCCACAAATTACAGTTACCAACAAATAACCAGTTTTCCAAACGCATCTTAGAAAAGTAAGACTAGTGTCAAACTTCTTCCTTCCATCCTGTCCCCATTTATTTAGGAACTCAACCAATGACCCTCTAGACTTCGTCTAGCTTATACCTCCAGTTTTTTTTTCTTTTTTTTTCTTTTTTTTCGCCCAAAATGTGCTTCTGACCTCTCTTTTTTTTCTTTACAAGCTTATCACTTTTGCGGGTAGTTTATAGTTATTCATCATCGGAACACTTTTAGGCTAGGAGGGCTGACTAGGGATTAAGACAATTATGTACACTTGTGAAAGGGAGAACAAAGAGGGCCTAACTTCATTTCCTGAACTCACATTCACTACGTAGACTTAATATGATCGGGAGCAAGTTCTAGAAACAACAACAGGTATATGATAATATCACACTGAAATGAAAGTTCGGCTCAAATCTCTCTGGGAATCGGCATTGAACAAGCAAACAAGCAATTCACTCAAAAGCAATTCATAACCAACAACGCATATTCCCACCATTTTCACAAAGCATTTTCAGAAGAGATCGTCATAAGCACCCAAAGTACACACCTCATAGTATGAATAATTATATGATCAGTACATGCCCATATTCAAGTCCCACAGGAGAGACGTACACAAATCAAATAGAAAAATAAAATAAAACAAAAAGTTCACAAATCATCCACGGAGATAGCGGGGAAAGAAGGGAAGCACCACCAATCCACGTCAGACCCTTCCCCAAACTTATTCAATACGAAGGAATGAATAAGTTTGAAAAGAAGTGGATGGGGTGTGATACCTCTAATCGGAGGGTGGAGGAAATCTCGCGTAGTAGGCGCGATAGAAGGCCTGCTCCTCCGCCACCTGGCGTCACCTTGAGCTTGTAGGTGGCCTATTTGCTCCCCAAAATGATCCAGTCTTGACTCCTGCTGAGTCCTCCACTTTTGGTTCTCCTCCCGCAACTGCTGCTGGTCGACGCGTATGCCTCGAATCCCTTCAAGTATCTCGGCCAGTTGGTTGCCCGTAGATGGTCGCCCAACCGGACGCCTCCTCTTAGGCTGGCCGTCCTCGGGCTCCTCTTCATCTTCTTCCTCAACATCATGTCCGGGTAGGGGCTCATTGGGGATCTCGGGGCGCGGGAAGTGATGTGCACCCACACGCATTGGCTGTTGGCCGGTAAATCCCTCGCCCTGGGGGGGGATCACTTGCAATTCTCGCCATGTGGTCAGCGGAGTTCATCCTCCAGTTGTCTTGATAAGTCCACCCTCCAACTGCGGTTAGCTGAGGGGAAGGGAATTTGATAAATGTACTCGGGTCTAGAACAAAGTACCCGGCGCCCCTGCTATCCACAGCGATCATGCCTGATTTCTTGAGGATGTCCCAATCGACTGACATACTTCCCGAATCTAGGTGCCGCTCTTCTATGTCAACATCAAAATGGAGGGCCAGGCGAGTGATCACACCTCCACAACATAGTTTACCACTCTTCTTCTTTGCATGTCTCTCCAAATGCTTTATCATGTAATACCCAGTGTTGATCCGTCGATTGGCCAACATCCCCAAAGAATGAAAAGTATTTCGGAGGAGATGCTACCAAGTTCTTTATGGGCAAACGGGAAACAAACCAAGGCCTTGGCCATATACCTCAACACCGGATTCCGAATGGAATTGATCTTGGCACGGGAGGGGTTAAAAATAGTGCCATGGCTGGAGGTAGCCTGCTCCAATGTGATGCGGCCCCAAAAGTCATTCCTGTCATAATCTTGGAGCTCTTCAATGCACCCTTCCTCATTCTCATCGAGCAACTGGAAGAGAGAGTTGAATTCCACCAATGTGAGAGTACGCTCGACATTCTCCAAACGGAAGGTGATGGAGACCAAGACCATGTTAACATAGTTCACTTGGAGAGTGGTCAGGAACTCCAAGGTTAGGGCCTTGTACGAGCCGTAGCGGTGTGCGAATAAGAAGTTTAGGTGGCCCGCCTCGGTGAGAATTTCCCAAGATGCTTGAATGCCCATATCGGTGAGTAGGTCGACGACTGGGTACCGGGACAGCATACTATCTAATAGTGCCAGCGTTGCCCATCTATTCTTCTCCTCTCTGCCTCTCAAAGTCACGTTCAAAGCACGGGGATTAGCAAAGTTGGCCATATTAGATTATACCTGAAATAGACCACAACAAGAAGCCAACTCCCCCAAACTTTAGTCCACAATCAAATGTTTATAGACGAAGGCAAAACAAAGTGAAATTAGGAAGATAGACTCAATTCCTAAGATCAAAGCTATAGCATCAAATTAGGGAGATAGACTCGATCCCTGTACCTTTCATCAAAGCACCCAACAAACCAATTTTCAACAATATGGGGCAAACAATAAGATGAACTTTAGAAAGATAGACTCAATTTCTAAAACTCAATTAAAACACTTCACACAAGATAGGGAGATAGACTCAATCCCTACACCACAACTCACATAATCAATTTATACTCCAAAAACCAAGCATTGGCATCATAGAACTCAACATGTAGCACAAATTCCTACAATTCCTAATTAGAGGCTATACCCACAAGCAATTCACAATCAAAGCCTTAAATTTCACAATAATTTGACAATTCAAGCACCTAACTCCTCAAATTCAACTCATAGATTCCGTAAACTTCATACCCATCACAATGTATAGCAAGAATTCCATGGATTAGAAGGATGGAAGAGAGAAAACATACCTTGGTTGTTTAGAAAGAGAAAATTGTTGAAATTCTCGTCCTCTTTGTGTTATTGACCAAAATCCACAAAGTAAACGGTAAAACTCTTCCAAATCACAAATATAAGATATGGGTGGAGAGGATTGTGGGTGGAATTGAGAGAAGAATTGAGAGAAGAGTGAAATTTGTGAGGAATTGGAGGGGGGAGTTAGCAGCGGCTGAGTAGAAGGAAGAAAGAAAAGAAATTTCAAATTTCGTACCTTTTGTGGATCTGGGGCTCGCGCATAATGACTCGGCCGGGTAAAATTTTCAGCCTAAATATTCACCCGGCCGGGTGGCAATTTTACACCCTTTTCTGGGCTTCATCGACGCGTGACTCAGACCCGGCCGGGTATAATATTATAACTGAAAATCCACCCGGCCGGGTGGCATATTTTGAGTGGTTTCTGGACTTCTAGGCGCGTAATTCATACCCGGCCGGGTAGTATTTATTTACTAATAATACACCCGGCCGGGTGACCTCTTTTGACTGGTTTCTGCCGCCTCATGCATCATTTCCTTTCCAAACCTGCACCAAACTCAAAAGAACAAAAGGAACCAAGCCAAAAACAAAACAAAACAACAAAAGAAGACAACACACACAAAGAAAAGAAAAAGGAACACCAAAGAAAAAGGAACAAAAATGAAACAAGCCAAAAACAATAAACCACAACCACACACAAAAACAATAAAAGTACCTACTAGGGGTTGCCTCCCCTATAGCGCAACTTTTTATCGTCGTATGCTCGACGCTTTGCAAGCTCATTGGGAGTGTTCCAAGGTGAGCACGAACACCTCCTCCTTTTGCTCATAGCTATGGAAAATCTTCAAGTTTTGGCCATTGGCCGTGAAAATTCTTCCATCATCTCCTTGATGCTCTATGGTTCCATTCTTCATCACCGTCTTCACCTTGAACGGTCCGGACCACTTGGACTTGAGTTTTCCGGGGAAGAGCTTCATTCGTGCATTGAAGAGTAGCACGGAATCTCCTGGGGAGAACTCCCTCTTCTCGATCATCTTGTCAAGATAATTTTTGAGACGCTCCTTATAGATGGAAGAGTTCTCAAATGCCTCATTTCTAAACTCGTCGAGAAGGTTAAGGTGGAGTTGTCTCTCCTTCCCCGCCTTGTAGTAGTCGGCATTGAATTGCTTCACCGCCCAATAAGACTTATGTTCTAGCTCCACGGGAAGATGGCAAGATTTTCCAAACACCAATTGATATGGTGACATGCCAATCGGCGTCTTGTATGCCGTCCTATATGCCCAAAGAGAATCATCGAGCTTCATAGACCAATCTTTCCTATTAGCATTCACCGTATTCTCAAGTATCCCCTTTATCTCTCTATTAGCTAGCTCTGTTTGACCATTTGCTTGAGGGTGATAGGGAGTAGTAATTCGGTGCTTGACACCAAATTTTTGCAACACGAGCTCAAGCCACCTATTCTTGAAGTGGGACCCCCCCATCACTAATCAAAGCTCTAGGAGCCCCGAATCTTGTGAAGATGTTCTTTTGCACAAAGCTAATGACGACCTTGGAGGAATTGGCGTGGGTGGGGATAGCCTCTACCCACCTTGAGACATAGTCGATCGCCAAGAGTATGTATTGATGCCCGGATGAAGGTGGAAAGGGACCCATAAAGTCGATCCCCCATACATCAAATAGCTCCACCTCCACAATAGTAGTCATAGGCATCTCTTTCTTCTTTGACACTCCCCCGGTCCTTTGACATTCATTGCAATGAAGCACAAAGGTTTGACAATCTCCATAGATACTCGGCCAATAAAAACCACATTGGAGCACTTTCATCGCCGTTCGGTTAGCTCCAAAATGTCCTCCACTAGGACTAGAGTGGCACTTCCTCATCACAAGTTCCCATTCATCTTCGGGAATGCATCTTCTTATCACCATGTCGGCACATCGCCTAAACAAGAACGGCTCGTCCCAAAAGTAGAACTTGACGTCGTGGAAGAACTTCTTCTTTTGATATTCCTTGTACTCTTCGGGGATGACTCTTGCCACCAAAAAGTTCACAATATCGGCGTACCACGGAGATGAGCCTTGAGCAAAGAAAAGATGCTCATCGGGAAATTCTTCATTGATGGGCACCTTTAGATTTTCACCTTCAAAACAGTGCTCCAATCTCGATAAGTGGTTGGCCACCACATTCTCGCATCCCTTCCGGTCCCGGATCTCTAAATCAAATTCCTGCAGTAGCAGGACCCATCTTATCAACCTCGGCTTGGCATCTATCTTAACAAACAGGTGACGGATGGCGGCATGGTCGGTGAACACAATAGTTTTCGCCCCGATGAGATAGGGACGGAACTTGTCGAACGAGTATACCACCTCCAACATCTCATTTTCTGTAGTAGTGTAATTTGCTTGTGCGGGATCCAGTGTCCGGCTTGCATAGTAGATCACCCTGAATAGCTTGTCTCTTTTCTATCCCAAAACCGATCCCACTGCTACATCACTGGCATCACACATTATCTCGAACGGCTGTGACCAATCCGGTGAGATGAGCACGGGTGCACTCACAAGCGCCTTCTTCAATGTCTCGAATGCCTGCAAACATTCAAGAGAAAATTCAAACTTAACATCCTTGGCAAGTAAATGACATAAAGGCCTTGCTATCTTAGAAAAATCCTTAATAAAACGCCTGTAGAACCCGGCGTGTCCAAGGAAACTCCTCACAGCCCTCTCATTAGATGGTGGTGGCAATTGCTCAATCGCCACAATCTTAGCTATGTCCACCTCTAGTCCTCCTGCAGAGATCTTGTGCCCAAGCACAATACCATCTCTCACCGTAAAGTGACATTTCTCCCAGTTGAGCACCAAATTCGTCTCTTCACACCTCTGCAAAACACGGGTTAGATTTTCCAAACAATGATCAAAGGAGCTACCATAGCCTGAGAAATCGTCCATAAAGACTTCCATAATATCTTCCACCATGTCGTGAAAGATGGACATCATACACCTCTGAAAGGTGGCTGGGGCATTGCAAAGGCCAAATGACATTCTCCTGAAAGCATAAACACCATAAGGACAAATAAAAGCAGATTTATACTGATCCTCTGGGGCAATTAAGATCTGATTATATCCGGAGTAGCCATCTAGAAAGCAATAGTACTCATACCCCGCCAACCTATCTAGCATCTGGTCAATGAATGGGAGGGGAAAATGGTCTTTCCTAGTCGCGGCATTGAGGGCTCTATAATCTATGCATACTCTCCACCCGGTCACCAACCTAGTGGCTATCATTTCATCGTCTCCCCCTTTCACTACCGTCATTCCCCCCTTCTTAGCTACCACTTGAGTAGGACTTACCCAATCACTGTCCGATATAGCATAGACAATCCCAGCATCTAACCACTTCAACACCTCTTTCCTAACAACATCTTGCATTATTGGGTTAAGTCTCCGTTGGTTTTGAGCTTTGGGTTTAGACCCCTCTTCTAGCAAGATTCTATGCATACAAACCGTAGGACTTATCCCTTTAAGGTCCGAGATAGACCACCCAGTTGCACTCCTATACTTCCTAAGCACTCTCAGCAATTTATCAAGTTCATTAGTAGTGAGTGAAGATGATACAATTACCGGATAAGTAGCATTCCCCCCGAGAAATGCATATTTAAGGTGTGAAGACAACGGCTTAAGTTCCTCTTTCTTCTCCTCTTTCTTCTCCTCAGCATCCGGATCCCTTAGTGGCTGGAATTTCTGTCGAAACCTGGGGACTTCCTCAGCCGAGTTAAGAGCTCCTACAAAATTCAATAGATCGTCATTAGGCTCAATCACTTCAGTATAATAAGGAGAAAAGATAGATTGTGATAGGCATCGCTCCAATTGGTCTTGTGGAGAGATGGCTCGGGCCACCCCTCTCACACAGTCATCGACCACTTCAACCATGTTGCAATGCTCTACTCTCCCTGCATCCTCGTCATCATGTCTTTGCATCGCATTGTAGATAGAGAATGTGACGCTTTCATCATTAAGTCGGAGTGTGAGCTCTCCCTTCTGCACATCAATCATTGCCCTCCCTGTAGCGAGGAAAGGCCTTCCCAGGATAAGAGGAACATGCGGTCTTCCTCCATATCAAGCACCACAAAATCCACGGGAAATATGAAGTCATTGACTTTGACGAGTATATCTTCAACAATCCCCCTAGGATAAGACACAGATCGGTCGGCCATCTGGAGTGTGATGGTAGTGGGCCTCAGTGCCCCAATCTTCAACTTCTGAAAGAATGAGAACGGCATAAGATTTATGCTCGCTCCCAAATCACATAGAGCCTTGCCCACTTGGCTATCCCCCACTATGCATGATATAGTGAAGCTTCCAGGGTCTTTCATCTTAGCGGGCAATTTCTTCTGGATAATAGCACTGCAGCTCTCTGTCAGGTTGACGGTCTCGTGCTCCACCCACCTCCGCTTCTTGGAGATCACTTCCTTCAAAAATTTTGCATAGCTAGGCATTTGCTGTAACGCCTCTACCAACGGAATGTTGATGTGCACCTTTCTGAATATGTCAAGAAACCTAGAGAAGTGATCATCTAGTTTCTTCTTCTGCACGCGCTGTGGAAAAGGGATCTTGATCTCAGCAGGGGGTACAGGTATCACGGTACTCGCCTTAGGAGGCAGCACCTCTTCCACTGCTTCTTCTTCTTCCACCACCTCTTCTGCAACTGTCTCTTCTTTAGAGATCCCCTCCTTCTCTGTAGGCATGATTGGGCCTTCATAGCTCTTTCCACTCCTAAGATTGATGGCTTTGCAATCCTTAAAGTCTTTAGGATTTACAACCGTTTGTGATGGAAATTGGCCCGGTTGATGCTGAATACCCACGGCCTGTGAAATCTGGCTCATCTGGTTATCGATGCTCTTCATGTGAATATTCAGGTCATTCACATTAGCTTCAACCTGCACTAGCCGTTTGTTGGAGTCCTTCATGCACTCTCCCGTTTGCTTCATAAAGGCCATTAGCACATCCTTCAGCTCATCCTTCTTCGGTTCCACGATTTGGCCATTTGATACCTGGAATCCGGGTGGTGGTTGCAGGGCATTATTCGGGTTCCCGTAGGACAAGTTGGGATGCACCTTGTTCCCATAGTGGTTGTAATTGCCTCCTCCTTGGTTGGGGCGGTAATTGTTGAAATTTCTGTTGTTGCCACCTTGATGAACATAGTTCACATCTTCTACTCCTTGTTGCATCTCAGTCCCAACCTGACTCGTTCCCATATACCCAAGCTTGTCAGTTATGAATTCCAGCTGCTTGGATATTGCATCCATCCTATCGTTATCGGAGGTGGATGCCACCCTATAAGATTTGCCTCTATCGTTTCTCCATCCATCATCGTTTGAAGCCACCCTCTCAATCACTTCAAGTGCTTCAGCTTCCCCCAATTTCAAGAGAGATCCTCCGGCGCTCATGTTTAGTTCACGCATTGCTTCCAGCGTGCCTCCCCTGTAGAAGGTTAAGATCTGTTGTCCCGGAGTTAGCCCGTGATTGGGGCATCTTCTCATCAGCTGCTTGAACCTTTTCCAAGCCTCCATGATATTCTCCTGAGGGTGCATCTTGTATTGAATGACCTCAGCTTGGCGTTTGAGTGCCTCGCTAGGTGGATAGTATTTCTCCAAGAACAGCTCCACCATTGCATCCCATGTGGGCACAGAATTAGGACCCATGCTGTCATACCAGTCCCTCGCCTCGTCTTTCAAAGAGAATGGAAATAATCGGAGGCGGACTTGCTCATCTGTGACCCCATTCGCCTTCACTGTGTTGCTGATCTGTATGAACTTGGTGAGGTGCTTGTTGGCATCTTCTGAACCTGTCCCACCAAATGCGTTTACTTCTGCTCTATCTATCAACCCCGGTCTCAATTCAAAACTGTTGGCCGCTATCCCCGCATTATTGACTGGTGGATTGGTAACCTGTATGTAGGCAAACTGATTTTGTACGGGCACTGGCCTCACGTTCTGCTCATCCAATTGCCTCTGCATGGCAGCCAGCTGCAGACGGAGTTGATGAATGACAGGATCCTCATTGTTGTTCTCCCCTTCGTTCTCCATTAGAATTGGAGAATGAGGCTCGTACTGTATAGATGACGGAAGTGGAGATGGACTGGGTGATGGAGTTCTCTGGATAGGAGAAGGTGGACGCCTGTGAGCGGGTGAAGAAACCCGAACCCTTTGGTTTAACCTTCTCTGCGCGTTCCTCCTTCTGTTGGATGCTTCGATCTCGGGATCGATAGGCTCTAAAGGTGGACCCTTAGAATGCGTGTGCATACAACGTGAACAAGGAAACACATCTATTAGAGAACTCAAAAATAAAAAGTACAAATAAAGCGAGTAAAATCTAGATTAGTAATCTCAATTATTATCACGATATTAAGCTATAATGACACACAATTATCCCCGGCAACGGCGCCAAAAACTTGACTCGACTTATTTTAACACAAGTAATACCCGCAAGTGTACGGAGCTAGTGTAGCAATCAGTAAGCAAGAGTATCGTATCCCACAGAGACAATTTTGTATCAACTTAACTACCACGAACAAAAATCAACTACTATCTAGACAATCAAGTGAAGTTTGGTTTGTTCTAACAACTAATAAAAGCATATACTAAGCAAATAACAGTTAAGAACAAGAGAACACGGTATGATAATGATATGAAAGATAATATGGAAAAATTGTAGAACTCAAGGATCCGATGCACAATTCCAAGCTCTTATCCAATTGATTCACCTTACCTTTTGGTGTCTCTAGAGTTACTATCAACCACGATTATAGATTAAACCCCCTCCTGAGGTGAGAAACCGTTGTTTTAGATGCTAGAATTGAAGTCCCCTTCTAATCCTAAAACCTCTAACTCCCAAAAGTTCGATTAGGTTAGTGACCTCACTCAAAACCTCAACTCTCCTGAGTTCTATTGTATTAAGGTGTGAATTATTCTTATTTCCGGATTAATTATTTCATCTCCCGATTAATCTAATTAATCCTACACAATCAAGTGGTGATCAAGCAATTGAAAGGAATAAACTCAAGAATAATCAAATAACTACAAGAGCAAGGCAAGAACAAAATCAATCGGATAAAAACTATGAAATTAGTGCATCATCACCAAGAATTCTACAAGAAATGTTTAGCTACTCATGTTCATCATAAAAACCATGTTCAACACATAGGAATTCAACAAATACATAAATAAAAGATACTAAGTACTCCTGTGAGATCGATCTATGGACTGAAGCTTCAATCTTCCGATGTGGACTCTTCAATCTTCAATTCTCTCTCTCAAAGGTGTGCTTGGGGTGGTGTGTGTGTAGGAGGCGTTAGGTATGGAATAAATTCCGTCCCCTGCAACCCTAGCCTTTTTCTCTCCTTTTTTTTCTCGTCAAAATCGCGTTTTCAGCTTTCCAGACGTGTCAGACTGATTCACCCGGCCGGGTGCAATTAATGCACTGTAAATTCACCCGGCCGGGTCTCCTTTCTAGAGCCGTATCTGGAATTTGTTTCTACCCGGCCGGGTGAAATTATTGCACTGTAAATTCACCCGGCCGGGTCTCTCTTTTAGACTCATATCTGGACTTTAACTTCGCTCGGCCGGGTGCAATTAATGCACTAAAAAATCACCCGGCCGGGTCCCTGTTCTGGTTCCCTCTCTGAACGCATTTTCACCTCTTTTTAAGCAGTTTTTCCTATAACACTCAACAAACACATAAAACTCCAAAAAGTAGAATAATTGGCTGGATAAAGACGATTTCGAGAGATGAAGTCGGCATTTAGCACTTCAACATACCAATTACACCTACGAAAATATGAGTTTGTCACACAGATCCTTGTTTAAGGGACAAAAACTCTCTTTGCTTCTCATCACGATACACCGGTGGCATATACTTATCACTGAACTCTCTCAAGAAGTCATCCCAACTGAGTATTGGAGGATGTATCATAGCTCGTGGGACAGTCTCCCACCAATAGTAAGCATCGCCCTGAAGAAGAGACACAGCGTAATCAAAACGTTATTCTGCAATACAACCCATCTGATTAAACACACGCTCTGTCCTCTTCAACCATATCTCAGCCTCGGCAGGATCAGTAGTCCCAACAAAGTCAATGGCTCCCATCTTTCGTAGTTCCTTAAAATTTCTACCCCTTGGTCTCATTTCAAGTCCCTGTACTTCTTGTTCAACCCGCCTATGTATTGGCTGGCTACCCCCAGATGATGCAATAGGTGAATGAGATGCTTTTGTAGTTAATGAATTATGCGGGGCGGCTGACTCTTCTCTCCTCGATGACTTATGTTCAGAAATATCCATGTTCCTGATAATTCAAATGCAAATGCAACTTATGACCAATACGTATCATATGTAATGCATGGATGCAATGTCCCAGCGGGATCCTAATCCCTGCTCTGATACCACCTAAACTGTCACACCTCAACCCCTCTGACGTATACTCTTATAATAAATAAATCCCTTATCGTAAAAGCAATAAATACATGTGTCTAATTCATAGAACACACATATTATATAATTCTAAAATTCAACATTTAACAAGTACATATTTCAAAACATTCTACACAGTAGTGGAACCCTGTCACCACTCTATATACTATAGATTCATCTACATGCAAAATGATGAGGAGGAGAAGGTTGCCAAAATGCGTCAGCCGCCGAACCTGATAACACGTGGAGTTCCTATGACCCACGTCAGTCAAAACTTTATTGCTATCTTATTTCTGAAAAATTTAGTGGTTTAAATGAGCCATAACTCAGTATATATAAATTTCCACTCTTAATTTCACATGATACAAACATCAAGCATATTCTTTTATCAATACCTATAATCAGAAACAATATATAACATAATTTAAAAACAAACCATTTCATATTCATATGCATATGCCACTCTATTCAGTTTATTATTCTGTAACAGTCAAGCCTGATATCTGCCCGGGATTCCTCTATGACCCAAAGGTCTCTCGGACTCATAGGTCCCTCTATATTTGACCTGAAGGACCCTCTGTAATTGGACTCATAGGTCCCTCTGTATTTGACCCGAAGGCCTCTCTGTAATTGGACTCATAGGTCCCTCTAAAATTTCAGATCCAGTACAAGACTGTCACAGATCCTCTTTAATCACATGATTCATGTACTTTCAATACCATATGTAAAACATCAATTACATATTTCTATCATATAAATCATTTACAACATCGTATCCATTGCACCAATCACATATCCATATCATATTCCACCATCTATATCAAATAACACATAATCATATTGGATCATATCATATAATCAAATCATTCATTTTGTTTAACACTTAGCAAGGAAGCAAATAAAATATGTAAAATTAAAAGTGTGATTTATACACACCTGATTGCAGTTATCTGAATCCATGATTTTTCATCCTTCGTTCTATAAATTTTTCCTCTCCGAATAATATTTCCCTCCTTCGTTTTATTTTTCGTTGCTGGTTTCCTACTTCTCTGAGTTTTTCGCCCTTCCACTTTTGTTTTTACTATTCCTC
Source organism: Salvia splendens (assembly GCF_004379255.2). Classification (NCBI taxonomy): domain Eukaryota; kingdom Viridiplantae; phylum Streptophyta; class Magnoliopsida; order Lamiales; family Lamiaceae; genus Salvia; species Salvia splendens. Next base: position 17,350,094 of record NC_056047.1, on the reverse strand, counting down.
TCCTTTTCTACTTGAGAAAAATCTAGTATACATATGCGTATGTTGTAGTCAATCGGCTGACACAAAAATGGATCACTCTCTCTTTTTTTGACAAACCTTCTAATTTATATACATATATCAAACACTTTTATTTTGTTCTATACATGGCAGTTTAATATTTAGCCACGTATACTACATATTCATTTTAGAAATATACAAATGGCACTCTTATATATATATATATATATGCATGCAAGCTTAAAAATTGGCCATGTAGTACGTGATCTTTTAACACATAACTAAAACATATTCTTTATTTTATTATTAATATAAGTTAACCATATATAGATGTCACACTTATTTTACTATTACATTTAAGATTCACGTAAATATACTAATCCCATGCACGCACACGCATTATTACATATGCACACTGCACACACTTAAATTAGTTATTAGGGCAAGACTGGCACAGATCCTCTTTAATCCAAAATCATGTGCAAACATATCAATTGCATCAATTACATATGCAAAGATAATCAACTATGCTAATATGCAAAATAATGCATGTTTCGGGTTAGGGATGTCACAAAAGGTCCATCGATGATTCTGGAAGTCGTTGCTGACTACCGCTTGCGAATCTGGCATGCGTATTTCGGTATTGCTTGTTCGAACAACGACATCAACATTCTGCAGTCATCGCCTCTCTTCAATGATGAGTGCCGGGGAGGGTCCAGAAGTCAGCTTCGTAGCCAACGGAACGCAGTACCGCAGGGGATACTATTTGGCAGATGGGATATACCCTCGTTGGACCGTATTCGTCAAGACGGTTCGCCAACCGGTTAGACTAAAGAAACAATATTTTGCGCGATAACAAGAGGCTGCTCGGAAGGATGTTGAGCGAGCTTGTGGTGTGCTCTAAGCGCGATGGGCCATTATACGGTGCCCGTCACGAGTTTGGCACGAAGATGATGTCGCGAATATTATGTTAACATGTATTATATTGCACAATATGATAATAGAAGATGAAGGCTTTGCTGCGGAGCGCTGGGCACCGGAAGATGGTGCAAGTTCAAGTCACGGTGTTGCCTCTGTGCCGATACAGATGGGTTGTAATGACCCGAAATTTTGTAACTCAGAAATTAGTTAAAATTTGTTAGTTTTTTTTAATACAATATTTAAGTCGTGAGGCGTAGGATTTTAGAAATTAAAATAATTTGAAAAAAAAAGGAAATAAGAAAAGGAAAAGGAAAAGAAATTAGAGATGGAAAAAAGGGATAAAAATGCCCCTTTTTCTAGAACCTACGGGAGTTCTCTCTCCCTCAATTTTTCATCCAAAGTCAGAAACGGTATCCATCTCTCCTCTTCCGGCACAAATTGCGCTCCATCGGCAGCCGGAGCTTCGCCTGCTCCAGTCCTCGTCGTCCCCGGTCGCCGGTGCCTCGTCTCGGCGGAAGTTCCGCCGTCGCCATCTGCTGCAGAGAGCAACTCCAAAACGAAGACGGAGGCAGCTGCGTTTCCTCCGTCGCTGGTGGCCTCCTTCATCGCCTCTCTCTCGGCTGCTACATGGCGGTGCAGCACCACTGCTCCAGCCGGCAGCCTGACGCAGTGGAGCAGCCGCTGCTGTTCCGTGATCAACCGCAACTTCCGGGTCTCGTCGGAGCTCGTTCATCGTCGGGTAGCACTTCAGTGGCCGGTCTAAAGCTAAGTCTTCAAACTCTCGTTATCTAGTTCATTCGATTAGATAAAACCTGGTGTTTGGAGGACTTGGGGATTTGTGATTTTTGTTAAGTGAGGGTTGTGTAGAAACTATGCGAAAGTTGTTGCTCCATCATTTGGGAATTAATTATAATGAGCTGGACATGGAATTTTAATGAAATTAATGGGATGATTAGAGTATATAGTTGGATTATCTTAGATAGTAGGTATGTATTTGAAGTATACAAGTAGAAATCATGTTGTAGTGAAGGAAATTAAGGAAACAGCTACCATGCTCTATTCTGGCAGCATGTTACGAGTCCTGTTTAACCAAGTAAACGACCTCATTTTCTTACCAAATTTCAACTGAACATACTTTTATGTGTCTTCTGTCATGTGACCAAAATTCAGCTTCATCCGAGTTCAAATAGATTTATAGTGATTTTTCCAATACAATCTGCCCTGTTCAGGCTGGTTAGGGGAAAAACGATTATAAACTTTAAATGACTAGGAATTTCCAGCTCAAAATTCATCCCTACCAACTACACATGCATGAACTTATTTTGCCACTGATTTTGTTGAGTTTCGACTTCCGAGCCTGTCTGAATGATTTTTCAAAGTTGGTCCATTTTCTGTAAAATCTTGACACATGATAAAAGTTGAAATGCTTATGCTTTAACCTTATTTTTGGACAAGTGTATGAAGATATGATTCCTAATGTGAAATCTTGAAGGAGAAATAGTTGTTTTTGACTAATCTAATGTCTTGTAGGATATATGCATAAATAATAGACAAGAATTATGAAATTAAGTTAGAAAATAATGGTTAACAGTATGAATTTGATACTTTATATGCGAAAGTGAAATATATATTGAAGGGTAATCCTACCCCAGGAAATAACAAGGACAAGGAGCAGGAATAAAGGGATTCGTGTGTCAAGGGCGTTTTGGATTTCGAGGTAGTGTATTCTATATTAGGTCTTAATTCCTGAATTAAGTCTACGCTTTTGCATATAGAATCTTATGTGCTTTTATGTGATTTGTATATGTTATTTATGACGTGAAATATGTGAATTTTGTATATGCGATGGTATTGTGAGAGTTGGAAATTAATCTGTTTATCTGATCTGATATGGTATGAAAAGAAGATATTGATGTGTTATGTCAGTGATTATTGAAAATAAGTATTGATATGAAAATGAGTATATTTGACTGTGTTTACGCCCCGTGCTTGAGTGTGCTCTGTGGGTACAATTGGCATGCCATAGGACAGCAGCGCTGCATTATCTGTGATCACTCGTCTTCTGGATAACCGAAGCGAGGATCGTCTGTTATATGATGGGCCCCTTTCTGATCTGTCTGATCTGCACCCTAATGGGTGGTCTGATTATCTGTCTGCACCCTAATGGGTGGTCTGTGCGGCATCCTCTCGAGGACCATGACCGCGTCTGTATCTGATTCTGTTCTGATCTGGTCCGCGTACCCTAGTTTGTCACTAAGCACTTAATGGGGCTATGTGTGTTCTGATATGTGAGAACAATGGTGATCGCTGTGTGTTTTATGATATCTGATTGTGTGAAACCTCTGTTATAACTCTGATATATCTGACATGAGAGCATGTTTTGTCATATGTGTTTGGATATGTGAAACTGTAGTGATCTGTATATGTGTTGGTGTGATTATATGATATAAAGTGCTACACGATAGTGAATGCCAAGATATGACGTTATATGATCAAGGCGATGATATGTGAAAACTATATTCTTATGTGAAAAATGATATTATGTGATGCTAAATGATATATTATGATGCTAATGATCCTCTGATGCAAAAAGGGTGAATCTGACATTGTTTGATATGATACCACGTTGTATGAAGTTATGATGTTGCTCGACACTAGCAATTGATAATTGATCATGTTTATTGCTATTTTATGAGATTATATGATTATGCCTTCAGTAAGTCCCAAGAAATCAAAGGAGGAAAGGTCAAACTTTTATTGTTGGTTATTTTGATATGTATATGGTTATGAGAATGTTGGCGATCTGTATACGCGTTGGTGTATAATTAATATTGTGACATATTCTGTGGTTAACTCGATAATTGGTGATGTGCACTTTACTTTGTGTTCTATCTTATTGGTTTATGAATTTATATGTGACTATGTATCTGGTAAATTCCATGAGATCAAGGAATGATGACCTAAACTTATGATTATGATGTTGGGGGTTTCTGATATTAGATATATGTAAATAAATATGATGAGGTAGGCTTTGGAGTGTTTTCTGGATTAATAATAATGAAAACACATAGGTTGCATAACGTTTACTTAACTCCGGAAATTAGGCTCTAATGTTGATTATACTACTGGGCTTGTAGAAGCTCATTCCATTCCTCTTTTTCCCCCCGCGGATTAACTCTTTCGATGTACAGCTGCTCAAGTCGGGTCACTAGCCAACCTTTGTGTTCGGAAAATTCTTTCAGAAATTCTAGATGTGGCATGTATAGAAAGTGTAATGTAGTTCGGACGTTTCATTTACTTCGCTATCCAGGTTGTATAAATATATATATATATAGACTTTCGAAACAGGTTTATGGTCTAATTTCAGACGATATATAGCAGTTTTTCCGTTTGCCAAGTAAAGGAAAATAATATCTCTATGTATAAAAAAAAGAATCAAGGATTTTCTGTTAAGTCGGGATTGGTACTGAAATGTGACATCACTTATTCGATTATTAAATTAATCGGGTAAGGGGTGTTACATGGGTGTACCACGTAGTAATGAATATTTGCTCCAACGTTTCACTGATATGCCAGGAGCACAACACATACCACACTCCAGGCCGATTTGATTGAAGAGGTATGGGCACGTAGGGGTGGGGGTGCAGCGTGAAGAAGTTGTGTGATTTTATGTCGATTACATTTTCGTTGTATAATTTTTCCATTACTTTAATACGACAAAAATTTAGTAATCAATTTTAATTTATTGAATTATAGCCATTTTTTTCTAATTATGTGTATTCCGATAATTTTTATTATAATTGAATTAAAATATAAAGAAAATACTAAAGTGAAAAGGGGCTAAAAATGTGTCTCTATAGCTGCGGATACTTTTTTTGTGGGCACAGACAAATAAACTGGGGCTGTGGACAAAAAAAGTGGCGAGGTTATTGGAAGTGTCCGGCTTAGAGTTGATGCTCTTAACAAAAAATTTGTGAGGGACAATGAGCACCTCTCCAAGTCAGCATACTTTTTATTATTTTTTTAATACAATATTCTCTCCCCTCCCCTTTAACGCTATTAACTTCCTTTTGAGATTAATGAAAATTCTCTCTGCTCTTTCGTCTCTCTGGAAAAATAAAAAGTTCTCTCTAATCTCTATGTTTCGATTCGTATTAATTCTCAACTTTTTATTGCAGATGAAGACTTTGATAGCAAAGAAGAAGAAGAAAAATAGTTTGAATTCGATTTTGCTACTACTGCAATTGGGAGGCACAAATTTTCCATACGTCTAATTGTAATTTCACACAAAACTCGTATGCGTAGCTTTGGGAATTTGTTGAATAAAATGTATTGTGTGATGTAGTTGGGTTGGGATATGGAGATGCAATGGAGGGTGATGAATTGAATTGCTGAGTCATTTTGTATGTAAAAATGATAGACAAACAGTATTAAATATTGATAACGAGTTTGGACATTTATTGTTTATTTTATTATTGAACAATTGAATCAATTGTATATTCATTATTCCTTTCAAAATTTAGAATGGTACATTGAAAATTCTTGCAAGTCACCTGTTTGATAAAATGCTCAAGTAAAGCTTGCACTTGTTCATTTAACATTCACTTAATTCTTGCTTTGAAGCATATTTTTTCTTTGTGATACCATGTTTATTGCCTAGTTAAGAAACTAAACTTAATTCAAAATGGACAAAAGGAATGCAAAAACTTTAAATGAGGATGCCCAAAATTACATTAGGATTCAAGGACTTCAAAGAATAGAAAACCAAAATTTAACAGCAAACAGAAACATATTAGAATCTATTGTTCTTGATGTTAATGCAACCAATTACTGGAAGATTTTAGCATAATTTAAATCAAAACCGATGGTAGCGCGAACCTGAATAACTAATTCTTGAGGCGGACGTGGAAGATTTGAGAGAACACGATCAACCGATATAACCTTAAAAATTTTAGCAAAAGACCGTTGTGTAGATAGCAGAAAATCATTGAATTGGTGACTATGAATATAAACATGGTAGAAATATATATAATAAAGATATTGTGAATCTTAGAATTCAAAGGATTTTACGAAGAGGGGAGAGAATATTGTATTAAAAAAATAATAAAAGTATGCTGACTTGAAGAGGTGCTTACACAAATTTTCCCTTAGCATATCAATTAAAGACTACTTAAACTAATACTCCCTCCGTCCCGCACTACTCGCACCTTTTCTTTTGGGCACGGAGATTAAGGAATGAGTGATAGAGAAAGTCAACAATTACGACTGTAGGTATAAATTGTTACTAAAAATGGAAAGAGTGCAAATAACTTGGAAAGCCCAAAAAGGAAATAAGTGCAAGTAGTGCGGGACGAAGGGAGTATAATATTTAACACCATGTTGTTTGAACACATTCAGTTGTCACTTCATCTTTCCAACTTGCTGTGTGTGTTGATTTCGCAAAATTATATAAGTGTGAAAAAATGACAACACGATCAAAGTTCATATTTTTTGTAATATTTTAAAACTTATAAAAAATCTCGCATTTTGACCAAAATTCATATTTCAAGGCCATTTTTCTTATTTAATAACCAGTTTCCTATCCTACAAAGGAAGCAACCATATAACCTATTGCAAATTAAATGTAATTTGATAGTAGAAGACATGCATGATCCATCCAACTTGGGAGGAAAAGTAAGCTGCACAACCCACTGTAAAATTACTACAAATCTATAGTCTACAGTAAAGGAAACAAGAGAGGGGGAGAGGGGTTCAATTTTATGCTCCCACCTTTTACTTCTTTTCACCTGAAGAAAAGTGGCTCAAATCAGGAACACCGCCAGTAAAAATGACAAAATTGAACCCATGCAACAAGACAATGCTTAGAGATATACCAAACACCCTAAATCCCCCTCATATACATATGCATCACACTTCAAATAGGCTACAAACAAAGAATAAAAATCTTCATTCAATTGTACTAAACAAATGCATCATCACAAAGGAGGCTTAAAAGATGCGAATATACATCAAGATTTTGCAAAACAATGTGAAAGAAACAGTGAATTCAACAGGGAAGAGAAACGTACAGTCTATGGATCCATCTCTCTAATTTGCAATGAAGTTTCTCAAATGGTTTGCAACTGAGAGAAGGAAATTCGAATGGTTGAACCACCAAGGGAAGTAGCATGCTTGCACACAAGAGCTTCTGTAGCCTGCTCCTCATTTTCAAAAAGGACAAGAGCCTGCTGCTTTCCATTCATCTCAAACAGTTTTGTACTAGCAATTGTTCCATGCTCTTCCAAATGATTTACTAGTTCTTCTTCAGTTACATCCTGGGGGAGAGTTGAGATGTGGATCATTTTTGTTGGTGAGCAACAATACCTGTAATTTTTGGCTGCATTTCGATTGAAACGATTGAGATTTGAGTTGGAGTACTCATGCGTATCAGCTCCAGTTGTAATGTTTGGATGCTTCGAAAAGTTAACCTCCAAGCGCTTTCCAAACAGCATAGCCCCCTATATAAGAAAAAGATGCCAGTTACAAGCATATCCATCGAAGTAAAAAATGTATATATCAGCAGCTTCTAATACTAAAGCAACTAATAGAGATGTTTTAACAATGTGAGGGTTATGAATCTGACTCAACAGATAGAGATGTTATGAGATAAACAGTAAAAAATAGAAGCAAGTCCTAGCCATCATAAATATGGTACATGAGATGAGATCAGAGATAAAGCAAAAAAATGAGAGAGCACATAATAATAATAATAATAATAATAATGATAATAATAATAATAATAATAAAAGCAGTTTCTGAAGGTCAAGAAACTAAAAATAACAAAGAGATTGTCTAAATAAAATGTTTCCTTTTCTTTTGAAAGATAACAAAAATCATGACTTTTATAATAAGGGGAAGAAGAAGTCCAATTTCTTTCAGCCATGTAGTAGAACTGTATAATTAATTTCATGTTAATCAACCAAAGCCATTTAAAGAAGAAATTTCTGCGCACCTTCAAAAAATGAACAGCCAGTTCAGCCTGAAAACCATCACCCATCTGTACTAATGCATGATCTGGTTTGTTTCGGAGAAGTTTGATTCTAATAATGTTCCCATATATCGAGAACAAATTAAACAGCTTATCCTCATCTATTCTCTGTAAAAGAAGGTAAGAAGCGAGAGATTGTGAGGCGCCTTGGGCATATATGCTCCATAAATGTATCTGCCATGTGTCTCTCTGTAAGAGGGATATAAATAAAATCAGGTAGAACTTACATCAGCATTCAGATTAGATACAAGAACTGTGCACCGCTCATTTGTACCGCTTATACCAGGTGGGAGACCACCTCCAAAGGCAGCAGCAATTGCTGCAGTATTGCCCAACTACAGTTCAAGCAATAAGACAAGATCTAGCATAAGTACTATAACCAATCCATTAAAAACCATAAAAGGAGGAAGTTTCCATAAAGAAAGAGAAAGAGAAAGAGAAGAAGAGTATTATTGTTTCCTAGATGGTATGCAGGTTATAGCCATATTTCTATTGCCCATTAAAATCAAGAGAAACGAGTATTATTTTCCTAGATGGTTTGTACCTTTGTGAGATCGGTTGTTCAATATCATAGAATACCCCTTTTCTCATATCTAAAATAAAGGGCTCGTTTCAAAGATCGGTTTATTTCAACTTAGCAAATACGACACTTCTGGGCTATGAAATGAATACATGTTGGCCATTTCTGGCACTTGTTTGACTAATTTAGAGAATGTACTAGAAATGTGTGAAGAAACAAACTTGGTTCTCAATTGAAGAAATGATATTTTATAGTGCATTGTTTAATGTTTGACTAATTCATTTTGTTGTTTCCTCCTTCTGGTAACTTGTTCACATTGGTGGTTGTTAATTATACACAAAAATATGGTTGAAGTTAGGAAAAATCCTACCAATGACACCAACATGGTCATCATTTTTATATAGGCATGCATTTGCTCATCCTGTTACTTCAAGGTAATTTATTAGTGATGAAAACAGCCATTTTTTGAACAAGATGATAGCTGGACTAGTGGCCAAGTACAATGTTAGTTAGACATATGATTGCTACTGCCTACCCCCAATCACAGGTATATTTGAGAACATTGAGAATTCTTAATTTCTAACCGTATTGACTGCTCACAAAGGTTAGAATAAGCCTATCCAGTCACCAAGAAGGTGGGATGGATCTTGGTAAAGCTGCAATGTTGCAACTGAAAGGGCTTGAAGGGATGAAATTTATATCCTACAAAAATACTAGGTTGTCCAATATGCCATGCTTCAATATGATATCAGAACATCTCCAGCAGAATTGAAATGCAGTTAGACAGCAAGGTACACACCTGTGCAAATCCCACTGAACAGAGAAGAGATAGAGAGAAGTTAGAATTAGGGATACAGTTAAAAAGGCCCAAGAAATAAGAAAATGTAAACTAATTAAATAAGTTAAGCACCTGCATGGGGATATATGCTTGGATCTCCATATCCAGGCTACAATAAAAAGAACAATATTCAAATCCAATTAGAAAACAATTTCAATGCAAATGATATTTACATCGAATCTTTTACTATAGAAGAATGGATTTACATGAGAGGATTTGCCCTTTTGTTCCGAAGGCAAGGAAGGGTTTGTGAAATCCCTAGAATAAGATAACAAGAATTCAGCAATCTTATTTGCAGCAAAATTACAAAGAATAGATAAATAATCAACACCTTAGCTAATAAACATACCTAGATCGCTCATTATTATAATTCACTTGCAATTCGTCAAGGCTGCACGAGAAATTAACAATTGTCAAATGTGTAGCACATAATGAAGAGAGTCGCAGGAAATTGTGAATGCATTGAGCAAGAATCTTAATGTTAGCTCACTTTGAGAACTGGATGTCTAACTGACAGCAACCGTCATATATATTTCGTCCCTGTAGAAAGATGCAAACTGTCTCAATGCAATGGTGTTAAATGAACCTAATAATTTAAAGCTCGACATACCTGAAGAGAGTTCCTAGCTGAGATAGCACTTTGATGTGATTGATACTGTATTAGAGCTTGAAAACCTGCTCAGTTCTCCACATAGGAGTCTATCAGTACAAAATAGCTAACTAGCACTTAGTAATGCTTTTGAAGTGTAAGGGTTGAAAAATCTTGAACTCATATACAACAAAGAAATAAAATAAATATCAAGGCAACACGTTCTGATTAAATTGATCCCTCTTGAGTGCAAGGAATGAAAGCAATCCATATAGAAGATTAGAGGTAGTCCTCATCAAGGGTGACTCTATATATTTTAGACATGACATTCTTCATACGCCTTAACCAGTACCGAATTGAGAAAGTGAATAAGAGAATAATTGAAGATGCTGACCAGCCGACTTCTGAAACGTGACGATCTTCTCTACAAATCCATGGGGAGAAAAAACTTGATGCAGCACTTCCACAGTAATAGGATATAGCATGTGATGTATCGTAACTAAGAGGATTCGGTTAGGCTGGGTATCCAGATAGCCGAACAGCAGACCAGCATAGAGACAGAATAGAGAGAAGACCCCAACAGCAAACCAGCACAGAGACAGCAGAGAGAGAGAAGAGAAGAGAATGAATAGGAAAGAATATAGAGCAGAGAAAAGAAAATGGAGATATAGAGCTAGAATAACCAACATCAAGCAGGCAGTCCACACAAATACACACTTTATAGGAACAAATTCTAGAGCAAGTGGAAAATATCACTACATCCATGATAATGCAATACAAGTGGGAAACAACATCTAAAGGTATGGGTATAAAAAACTCTGCTAATGTTCAAACTAGTAAAATATATACAAATCATCAGATATGAATGTTTTGATGCCATGTACAGCTAGTTACAACTAAAGCTGCATCTTCAAATTTTGAAGAATTCCATGGAAAAAGCCAATTTAATAATACAGGTGCTCCTAAAATCCAATTCAGAAAAGTATCCTGGCTGCAGAAATATTGTATGCTCAATTCTAGGGAAAATACTTTCTTTGCATTGGTTTTCCAAGTATATTGTGTGCTTTGGAAATTTTATGACTTCTACCCACGCACTAGCATGTAATCATTACAAGACATAGAGCATTAACTATGAAGAGAGAAGCTAGCGAACATCATGCAATAACAATCGAAAATTTGAAATAATGTCATATGTGCATAATAATCACCTCGTCTCCACGTGCTTGCGGACTTTGATCCATAATCGTTAGTTCCTGGTGTGATGAGAATTGGATATAAACATTCCTGCCCCTGATAGGTATAAAGTAGATTCAGTAAGAGAATACATAATGCCTAATAACACGAGGGAAGAGCTCTGCAATGAAGTTGGGAAACCGGTAAAAACAGATCACATTATTTATACCTTATGCTTGGTTGGACATTACTGTAGAACTGCAATGCATTCACTGCAGAAGGAACATCTTGCATTTGTAGGAGGGCCTGCACTTATATGAATAGCCATATCAGACGGTTCTATTGCCACCATATACACATGAAGGTTCCTTGAGCATATATTTCTGGAATATGACCTGATTCTTGGCTCGAAGCATCACAAGTTTGGCGATAACTCCAAATGGCTGGAACAGCTGCAACAAGTCACTCTGGAAAAGCATAAACATAATATAAATGTTAACCCAAATAAAACTGCTCGGTCACATATCATTTAATATGCAGAGCAACATACTCATCCCTCCGTTCCATGGTAGTGGATGCATTTCTTTTAGGCAAACGATTTAAGAAAATTTGTGTTAAGTGAGTTAAGTAAAGGAAGAATAAAGTAAGCAATGAAAAAGATAGAGAGATGAAGAGAGAATAAAGTAAGAGAGAGTAAAGTAAGAGAAAATAAATGTGTTGTCTTTTGCCAAAAAAGAACGTACCAAAATGACTCCACTACTATGGAACGGAATGAATAAGTAAAAAAGCCAATTAATCACTATGCACTGAATATGCACGGTACAAAAGATGTTACACCTCAGCAATTTCATGACCCACGTTACGAACATGAATGACTTTTGAGGGCTCTGCCATAATCTACGACCTGAAACCACAAAATGTAGATGTGTGTGCACCCCCCGAATCACATGTAATAACCTGAAAATAATTAATTTCAGCGAACTCAATTACCTTATTGAACAATGATATCTTCCTATCCAATCAAGCTTTTAGAAATAGAATTAGCTTCCAATGTACAGAAACCTGGAAGAATACACGACGTGCAGCACATGTTTAGAGATTGCGATAAATTCCACCTCCAAATAAATTGTGACCGATGCGGCATCAAATTAGCAGCACAAGCATTGACAAAGTATGCGACAAGTAGACTTAATTACCTGAGAGAGAGAGAGAGAGAGAGAGAGAGGAGGTTGGAGCAATTGGATTGGAGTCGTGGGAGTAGCCTAGGGTTAAGATTTTCTTGGGAGAGCAAATTGATTTTGGTAGGATGATTTATTTGGTTGTGCGTGCATTAGTAATAACTGGAATATAAAAGGGTGTTTAAGTAAATCCACAAAGAGACGATGACGTGTAATCGGGAGCTGTATATAAGCAAAGGCAGCAGTGCAGTCCTATTAGGGCGGGAGAGTGGATCCCTACTGGAAACACAACAGGAAGTGCTGTCCTGTTAAATCGTATTGATTCAATTTCTACTTCCCCTTATTTTACCATTTAAGCCAGCATTTTGTTTTAATTGACACTCCCTTATTCATTTTGCTTCAATTACTATACTCCCTTATTTTATTATTTAATGATATATTTATAAAATGATTTTGGCTGTCAGCGGTCTCAACATTTTAAAACTTAAATCTTTTCTAGTAATAGGCTAGCACAAGCTGCGTTACGCTTACGCACTAAACTAATCCATATTTATGTTAGAACCAATTTTTTATTTAAATAACAATTCATTACCATTTAAATATTCATTAAATTTATGGATTATTTATTTTAGTAATTACCATTTCATACTTTTATATTCACTTGCATGCTTATTTCAATTTTACCTATTTAACTACTAATATTAGGTCTGACAATTCTTGACACGATAATCCGACATAAATTCGTATGAAATTATTATCAGATTAAGTTCGGATTATCCTATATGAAATAAAATTATTATTTTAATTATTTTTATTAATTAAAAATATTACTCAATTCGTTCCATAAATTTGGTCACACTTTGATCGGACTCGGGTTATAATAAATGTAATGAATGTAATGGAAAGTGAGTTGAAAAACTTAGTGGAATATGAGTTTTTATATATTAGTTTGTAGTAAAATGTGAGTGGAAATGAGTTAGTAGAATATATGATTCACAACCAAAATAGCAAAAAGTGAAATGTGACAAATTTTGTGGAACGGACTAAAATGGGAAAATGCAACAAATTTTCTTGGTTGGAGGGAGTATACTTTAATTTTATTATTTAGATTTAAATCATGATAAGTTTTTAATCATACCCCCGTCCAACTCAAGATGTACACCTTTCCATTTTAGTGTCACACTCAAGATGTTCACTTTCTATATTTGAAAATAAATTCATCTTTCCCCCCTCATTAAAATATTCAATCATCCTTTTCACTCTAGTTTATCACACACAACTATTTCACCTAAAATCATGTGTCATTCAAGAATGTGGACATCTCGAATAGAACGGATGAAGTATTATAACAAGCTTTAACTGTGGAGTATCATTTTAAAATAATTTTAAATAATAAATTTTAATTACCAAAGTTAATATTCAACAAACATTATTACTTATATAAGTAAATTCCCTTATTCAACAAAATAATAAATAATTCTGATTTCATATGCGTGGAGTGTAGACATTGGAATAGTGCAATAAATAAATACTGTAGTATGTATTAACTAAAATAATTGTACAAATATCATTAAATAATAATATAAGGGAGTATAGCAATTGAAGCAAAACGAATAAGGGAGGGTAGCAATTAAAACAAAATGCTGGCTTAAATGATAAAATAAGGAGAAGTAGCAATTGAATCAATACGGTGTTGTTTAATAGCACAGCACCCCCTGCCGCGTTTCCACCAAAGCAGGGGATCCACTCCCAGTTAGGGCACAATCTGCTTGATCTTATCTGAGCAGTCAGGGGCGGTGAAGGGGCGCGCGGGGAAGGGTTGGGGCATCGGACGCCGCCCTCCTTTTGTCGGTTGCTGGTGGCTCCGTTTTCCTCCCTTTATCCCCGTCGTCGTCTTATTCTGCTTCTACTGCGATGAAGACTGCCTGCCGCCGGAGCTTGTTCTTGCCGGCGATGATGGATCAGCGGGCTTTTCATTTTAAATTCAACTGATTTTCTTTTCATTTATAAATTTTGGTTTTCTCATTTTATATGAAATCTGCTTTGCGTCATTTTTATGGATTTGTTTTTTCTTCAGAATTTGTAGCACTAGAATTTATTTATTTTTCCTTTGTTGTCTGTTGTTGAAATTCTAGTTGAGACATGATTTCTTAATTATTTTGTTCTTGTCTTTGATTATGCGGCGATGGAAGAAGAAGCTTGGATTTTAATCAAAAGCATATATATACCTATATATATATATATATATATAGTGGCGGACACAGAAAAATTTATTGGCAGGAGCTAGATTGAATAATTTTAGACAATGCGAAAGTAATTTTTATTCAGTTTTTAGTTATTTTAATAAGGATGATTTAAAATAATCTAAAAATGATCTCTATATTCTTAAAATCCTAATTTTAGAAAATGAACTTATAACTAACTAAAAATTACTCCCACGTTATCTAAAAATGACAGTTCCACCCTGGACACTAAATTTTCTATTGATTAAAAACGCTAAGATATGTATGTTACGAATCATTGAAAAAACTCATTAAATATACGCAATGAAAAATCTTTTAGTTTAAAAGATATGGAGTAATATATAACAAATAGATTAAAATTTATATTAATTCAATGGACTAATGAAAAACGAAATATCTTTTAGTTTTGACAATTTTTGTAAAAGTACTTCCTAAATTTCTAATCGAAACAAATTGAGGATCACACTCTTATTAATATTAAAAATAAATAACTGATTAAAACATCTTATAAGTAAAAAGCCGTTTAAATATAAATGCACTCCATTCAGGAAACAAATTTTAAATCTTTTAATAAATATTTCATCAAATTATATTGATAAAACTATTAGTGTGAGAAATTAGAATGCTAGATGAAACGTGTCTAACACGCGAGGGAAATAGAGTGAAAAAGGCTTAAGAATTTACTTCAATAATAATTTTATACTCCAAATATATTCGCGACTCTTGTAAAAGTACTTCCTAAATTTCTAATCGAAACAAATTGAGGATCACACTCTTATTAATATTAAAAATAAATAACTGATTAAAACATCTCATAAGTAAAAAGCCGTTTAAATATAAATGCACTCCATTCAGGAAACAAATTTTAAATCTTTTAATAAATATTTCATCAAATTATATTGATAAAACTATTAGTGTAAGAAATTAGAATGCTAGGTGAAACGTGTCTAACACGCGAGGGAAATAGAGTGAAAAAGGCTTAAGAATTTACTTCAATAATAATTTTATACTCCAATTAAGTAACTTTAGCTTCCCTCCAACGAGTTCAGCCCCGGTAGACTACCGGTCACCCTCAGACGCGTCCAGGCTCGAAAGCTTGCCAAGCCCCAAGGAAACAACCTTGAACTGGCCCACAGGGAAATTAATCCCAAAGTCGCGCCATCCAGGAGTCGAACTCAAGACCTCCAGGATGGTGTCATATCCTTGCCACCCTTCTCAACCACTTGAGCTAGGAGGCTTGGATACGATTGGCAGCCATTGTTGAGAGTTGGTACTTTCTCATTCTCTAATTTCAAATTTCAGCCCCTTCCAACTAATCACTTTTCAATAATTTAATCTTTAATGACACATTTTGGCAGGGGCTAAACATGATTTTCAACCAATCTGGAAATAACAGTAGTAGAAAAAATGATTAAAAATATATTTTGGGAGGGGCTTAAGCCCCTTATCCCATCTTCTTGTGTCCGCCAATGTGTGTATATATATATATATATATATATATAGGGTTTTGATCTATGCAAAACTAGATTTAAATACAAAAATGTAGAACAATATCATACATAGGGCACTTTTAGGTCATAGTTAGTTATTTTTTAGGTCATGCTAACAAAGCATGACCTAAAATGATCTTAGCATGACATTAAACCCAAATATTATAATATGACCTAAAATTGCTTAATTATGACCTTCCGTGTTTTTGGTTAATTATTGACCATTAGATCATCTAATCCTAGGGCCAAAATTTGGGCTGCATTTATGGATTTAAATGCATTTTTATTTTGATAATCTCCATATATATATATATATATGAAAATGATCAATACAAAACTTGATCTCAATACAAAATCCAGACCAAATCCTGACCATGAGATTTGACAATCCAATGGTCAATAATTAAACAAAAACACGGAGGGTCATTGTAAAGCAGTTTTAGGTCATATTATAAACTTTGGATCTGAGGTCATGTTAAGATCATTTCATGTCATCCTTACTATAATGACGTAAAAATAAGCTTACAATGACCTAAAAATGACTTTTGTATGCTTGGTTCTGCATTTTTGTATTAAGAATGCTTTTGCATGGATCAAAACCATATATATATATATATATATATATATATATATATATATATATATATATATATATATATATATATATATATCCAATGGAGCCATAAAACAATCTACGGTGTTTGGGAGCTCCATATAATCTTCTTCTCGAGTTTGCAATGGTTTCCGAATCATGTATTCCAAATGTTTTTTTATGTTTTGGACAAAGTTGAATTTCCTGCTCACTCGTTTTTCTTTTAAAGTCTAAAGTTTAAAATTGGTTTTACATGTATTAGCTTCTGGTTTGGTCCATATTTATTTTATTTTAAATAAATGCACCATAAGGTTTTTCTTAAAAAAGTTTAATGCTCCAATATTCTATGTGATTCACTTGTTTAATCAAAATATTTTAAATATTGCATCTCTTATTCGATCAAAGTGATTCTAAAATAATGGGCCTGAAAAACGAAATCAAGAAAGAATACGATTCTAAAATTATGGTCCAAAATTTCTTAATACTACTAGAAATAAATTATCCGAAAGAATTCTGTACCAAATCATGGCATTTCATTACTTGAACCAAGTAAATAGTCAAACTTACCATTTTTCTTGCAATTTACAATTTGATGTTAAACTAGATACTCCCTCCGTAGAATCTAATCGCACTTTTCATTTTAGGCTGTAAATTTGAGATTGATTTTTTAGAATGCTTAAATTAAAATTTAAGTGAAATGAACTTAATAAATGAGCTCTTAATTTAATCTAACATATTAATTAAATACATTAATTCTAACTTAAATTATAAATAATGTAAGTAGTTTGAGACGAGTCGAAATGAAATAGTACAAGTAGCATGGGACGGAAGGAGTATAATCTTGAGAATAATATAGTGGCCTACAATTTAATTTAAATAAGCCTAAAGTTCAAAATCAGTTCTAAATATATGCCTAAATAAGAATAAAACTCAAAATTGATCACAAATATATGCCTCTACCTAAAATAACTTTTTGGTCCTAAAAAAGAACAACGAGCATAATGAAAAGAGTAATAACTATATACTAAACTACCTCAAAAGTGTGTATCTAGGATAATTAATTTATTCAGTTTACATCAAGTTATAAATATTTTCATTGTGTTTTGTCGTTCTTATTTTATATTCGTGTTTCAGTTCACGTGCTCCCTTGCTACCACCAAGGCAAAGCTAAAGCTCTTCAGGCAGCAACTTGAGTTGTTGCCTCCACCTTTTAGTTGTCGTGCGACGGGAAACCTTTGTTTTCCTGCCCCACCGACATCCATCCAACCCTAACCGAGGTTCAACCTCTCGTTTTTATACCTTCGCCCCCACTTGCAACTGCGACTCCACTAGTCGTCATCGCAACACCATTGGTTGCATTTCACTTCAATGTTTCACGTTCACCCCCATCAATTGGATAATGAGAATGGCAGTGGCTTCTACATAAAGAACATAAAGAGCAGAAAACTAACAAGACGGAATGAAATGGAAGTGTAAAAAACCATGACTCCTTGCTCGACAAACTCCTACGTGGAAGCTATTTCCATTATTCAACTTACTTCCTCATAAAAAGTGTGCACAAGCAGGATGTTATTTGTTCACTCATAAATAAAAAATATCTCTGAGGCTAAAGAAATTACATAGCAGAAAACCATCATCACCACCACTACAGGAACACAAAAATCCTTCACAGGTTTCTGAATCAAGATGCTTCTGGAGTCTCGAACCTTGTAGGAGTATCAATTCCCATCATGCAGCAAAGCCCTGATATCAAAATAATAAGCAAGACAAACCCCTGCAAAAATTATAAAACCCAGACTTTGAGACAAATATATACTGTTAATACAACAGATTCCAAATATAGCGTGAACTGAGAGTAGTAACATATAACAAGGCAGAGAAACTTGAATATAACACTTAGCTTTCCAGCCTCAGTAGCTAACTTTTTACTTACCACTAGTAATCCCTCCAGAAGAGATGACTTAATCTGGCAAACTTCATCACAGCCAGTGGAATTAGCAGAGACATTTCCCACGGTACCTTCAGCAAGGAACCTTTCCAGTCCCTTGTGTGAGACATACTCATCATATCTAAACGGATCAGAAATGTAGAGGAACGAATATTTTGCACCCATCTCATTCACTGCATTTAGGAGTTGAGAAAGAATGCTGCCTGCATACGTAATCAAATTGTTAGTTAACTCCAATCTACAGACTCGACATAATAGCAACAACAGCAATAATAATCTTTTTTAACACAGCATACTTTCAGAATGTGGTTGATCATTATCCTGTGATAACATGGAATCTCCAGGGCACATGACAATCAGATCAGTGTGCCCGTCCGAAGACTTTTCAATCCTTGAGTACAGGTAGTCCTGCAAGTGATGTAAACTATGTCATTGAATAGGACCAGAAAAAAACAGTCAAATTTCGCGGTTGTCAGTGGACTTACATTAGCCGAGCTAACATCATTTATTTTATCAAAATTTTCACCATCCACAGAACATGACCCCACTAGAGCAATTCTACTGACTCCAAAATTATGCTGACAAGTTTCAGCAAACTCAGAAAGCAGAGAACTCTCTATGGATACTTTCTCTTCTCCAGCAACTACATAAGGAAAAGCCACAGAGGAATTGGAGTTGGAAAATGAGTCCTGTCATGAAGTAGTCACACTTTAGCTACATGTGTCAAATGATAGTAGGCTAAAATAAATAATTACAGTACTCAAGTAAAGAGGAAACCAATTAACCTTAAGCAAGTCAATAAGTGCTAGATCAGTCTTTGCGGGTCTGGAAACTTCCAGAGATTGCAACTGCATAAACAGATACATGTCAAAAGATACAATAAGAAATAATACAGTACTAGTGGCATGAAAGTTGCACATGTTTTTGTAGTTCTTTTGAAAATT
Source organism: Salvia splendens (assembly GCF_004379255.2). Taxonomy (NCBI): domain Eukaryota; kingdom Viridiplantae; phylum Streptophyta; class Magnoliopsida; order Lamiales; family Lamiaceae; genus Salvia; species Salvia splendens. The sequence goes on along the minus strand of NC_056047.1, from coordinate 17,330,634 downwards.
TCCTAACTTTCCACATGAAAATCATGGATGGATCATCATGTATTTTCTTTAGGTTATGACAGGCACCTCAATATATCAACTGGGATTCTGAAAAGAAGAGATTCAGTTGTTATATATTCCACAACCATAGACAATGTGCAACAAGTGCGCTCATCCATTCTTAAGAAATACATGTATCTGCTCATCTATATTCCTTAATTTAGCGTGAGAGTAGAAAGTTAGCATACTAAGATTACTGTCAATTCGAAAGAGAAATCTATTCTTAAGAATGTGGGTGTAGAGTAGGATCAGCATAAGAGGCATCCAATTTCACGTACACACATATTCATCAAAATGAAAATGGAAAAAGAAAGAAGAAAGAAGAAGAAAAAATATTAATACCTCTGATCCAATAAAAAGGAAGGCAAAGTTATTGGATCCTTGAACTTCCTCGCTTGAGCACTGCATAAAATGAAACCACCATTTATATACTTCCGACCAGTAACCTAAACCTATATTTTCACACTTGTTTAGTCTAAACAATCTGATTCATTTGATATCAAAATCTGAATCAAGGATGTAGATATACCAGGTATTTTGACCATCCTCCTTCAGTCATTGTAGATTTGGCTAAATCCCTAGGAGCGAGGATTCTGTAATCAACCATTTCTTTCTTCCTGTTTCATGTTTGTAAAGCTTTAGATAATTATAGTTTGTGAAAAGCTCCTAATGTAGAAGATCCTTGAGCACATCATCACACAAAACTAAGGAATGGGTGGGAAGGTCATGGGTAATAATTCATATGACTGGTCTTAAAACAGGACCATATTTGTTATAGTAAGCACCTCAAAGTAATTGGTGGCCAAGTTCTTTTCAAGATCTTATTTGCTCCAAAAATAAGATTTTAAGAGCTCATAAGCTCTTTGAAAAGTAAGTGATGCAACTTTAGTAGAATGGAACAATTTAACGCACGAAACAAATCATATAATAGTTAATTACAATTTACAACCTTGCCATCAATAAGATCTTATAAGGTTATCATCTCATCGTTCCAAAAACTTATAATTCTAATATACGTCATCTTATATGAAGCGCAACAAAACACCCTCTAAATCAAATTGTGCCCGGGACCAAACTAAAGTCTCATTAGTAGGATTTGAAACATTAAGCATATGCTATATCCGAGATGTCCTGACCACACAACATCAACTTCCAGAGTCTTCATTGGGAGTCTCCATTAAATTAGCCATGAATACACCGTATACATATAAGGACCTGCTAAATAACGGTCAAATATATAGCAAAAACAGATAATACTAGGATAGCATACACAAATAGGAGAAACTTCAAATAAGATTTACCCATTTAGATGAGACGACCATAAGAATGCCGGGGCCATAGATGAGAAAGTGAGTCCCAGAGGTAACTGAGCCACGACAAGAAGAAGAGCAGTCACGATTGCCAAAGAAGAAGTCGCAATCTTCATTCTGAAAGTTCAACGACTGCACGGAGTGATTGGATTTGAGTGGATCAGCAGATAGCAATACCTTCTCTCAAGTTGAATTGAACTGATCAGCTAGCTATCCATCAAAGAAGAAACACGCAATTTATTAATATGAATTGAGAAAAAAAAAGGATTGCAATCGGCCAAATCGCAGCGTGATTGGCCGGATCTGAAATCGTTTGGGAAATTGATAAGATCTCCTACGAATTAACAATTGGAGGGATCTCTCACCACCAACGTATAGGAGTCGGAGTCGGAGTCGGAGTCGGAATCGAAATAGGAGCGGCCACGTTGTGTTGGATTGAAAATTGCTGTTCCAGATTCCTCACAGACGTCGTCTAATTCCCCACAACGAGCGATCCAGAGACCAGAGCCGGATGAAGATCCGAAATAACGAGATGTATTATATATATATCAGTTCATCTCATTAAACCATATTAATCAGTTCATCTCATCTCATTAAACCATATTAATCAGTTCATCTCATTAAACCAATATTAATCAATAGATATTTACTACATGTGATGTGTAATTTATTTGTTTTAAGGTATAGACGGTTTCATCAATATTTAGTTGAAAAGGTCAATTGATAGTATATATTTTATTTTATATAAATTATTAGTATTATATATTTTATTGAATGCATAATATATTTAATATATATAAATATAATATATTATTATAAATAATTGTATTTAAATTATTTAATTATATTTGGAAAATTACTGAGGTGAATGCGTAATTTATATAAATATATAGTTAAGATTTAAAATTTAAAAAATAAGTGAATATAGAATATTCTTTTGACTTTTGAGTTTGATATAAATGGTTGCAGTAGAATTATTGTTTAATGTGACAATGGCCTGAGTATAAAGTATAGTCTGTGTTACGTAGGATATAGTATTAAAATCAAAATATAACCTGTTGATTAAATCGTTTTATAAACTAAGTTGTATGTAATTCTTAAACTATCATTAATTTTTAATTTTACATATCTAACTTTAAAATCTATTTGTAAATTATCAAGGATTTCACACCCAAATAAAATTTGAGCTCTAATATAACTTAATACAAATCATAATTCAGTAAATAAAATTATGTAATTTAGTAGTACAGAGTTTCGCTACCTACAACATAACGTTGTTTTGGTTAACGTCAGATAATGTCACGTAAGTAAGTTATCAAGCTATAGTAGTGCCAAAATTATGATACATAGCGCCAAAATTATGTGATTGGGTGAACTCATAAGAAATCAATATTACAGTTGTCGAAAGCATACATAATTTTTCCCAAATCATGGACTATAGGATAATTGAATGTTAAAGTAATGATATAATTGATGATAGTAGTTTTTTTTGCCATTGGCCATGTAATAAACATAGTATCATTATTATAAACCTATCGAATATAAATATTTCTGATGGAAAACTTCTAATGTTGTTCCATACTTAGATTTTTGGATTTTGGTATTGGAATTTTCAATTTGTATTTTTATGCAATTTCAGAATTTTTTTTCAAATTAAATTTCAGATTTTCGGACAAGTTCGTATTGGGTCGGATTCTTTTTTCGCAAAATTTCAATTTTTTGGAATTGGGCAAAAATGTGATCCAAATTGCGGTAGAGAGAGGACGGAGGAGTGTGATGTGTGATTGTGAAAATGCATTAATAGATTTTCAACTAAATAGAATATTTTTTAAATGAAAAAACTATTTTGTATATTAGTATTTATTATTTGTTTTATTCATATAATTTGATTTGAATATTCTAGAAATATTGATGTATTTAATATTACAAAAGAAAAATTAATACTACAATTTTTAAGATATTAAAAACAAATTGAATACTTTGAATAAAACAAATTAATGTGAACTAGACGATATTGGCCTTCACATAGTACTAGTAGTATATCAGTACAATAAATCATCTTTTACTATATCTAATATAGGAGAGACTCTAAAAAGATACAATATCATTTAAAATCATTATGAAAACTAATTAAAATAAAGTTATCTTACTGAAATGTGGAAATTAATAATATACGCATTTTACATAAAAAAACAATAAATAAATGGTAAATTTAAATAAATAGCTAAAAAATATCCAGCCAACCTAATTCTAAAAAATAAATAAATGGCAAATTTAAATAAATAGATAGAAAAATATCCAGCCTACCTAATTCTAACAAAGATACGTATTGCTATATTTATATGAACGTAGAAAGGGTGTGAAGTGAGTATAATCAAAATCCATTAATCATCAGTCATACAAATGACAAATTCAGTGGAATTAATTGAAAAGTACCTGTTTCCTCTGAACCCTTGAATCTGTTGTTGAGAACGTCGAGTTTAGGGTGTGAGCGAGAAATGATTGTTTGATTTGATTGGGGTAAGGGAGAAGAAGATTGATAATAAGGTTCAAGTTGTCGTTGCGAAGAGCAACCCCACATGAGTGAGCGGAGCTCGATCAGAGCTGCGGCGCTTCCAGTTCCAGTTCCAGTTCCAGTTCCAGTTCCAGCACAATCGATCATATAATGCGTTGTGGTGGATGTGGATTGAGGTGGACAGAGATTGAGGGTTGGATGCGGGACTATGACAACATTCAGCGCCTCGCTATCAAATTGATCTACGCTCAGATTGTATGCGCCTTAATCGGATCGCTGGGGGCGCTCTACAACGGCGTATTGCTCGTCAATTTGGGGATTTCTTTGTTCGCACTCGTCGCCATTGAGAGCAGCAGCCAGAGCCTCGCCAGGACTTACGCCGTCCTCCTCTTCTCCTCTATTTTGCTCGACCTCTCCTGGTTCTTCCTCTTTTCTGACCATATCTGGTATTGTTCTCCCTCTTCTTCTCCGTTTCGTTTCTTCCTAATCATGCATCACTGCTTCTATTTCAACCATACATGCTCTACAACCTGTATATATCTGGTTTAAAGATGCTATTGTAATTATGATATTTTTATCTCTAATTTCTCTCACTTGCAAGCAATTATTTACTACTTATCACACTGATGTTATTTTTTGTTATGTGGCTCTTTTTCTCGGATGCGGATGCTAGGAGTAGTTTTTAATCAACTGTCATCAATTTTCATCTTGTGCTTGCAGGAACATTCCATCTGAGATTTATGGAACCTTTGTTAGTTTATCAGTGAAGCTCACACTAGCTATGCAAATTATTGGATTTTCAGTGAGGTTATCATCTTCACTGTTATGGATGCAGATGTACAGACTAGGTGCTTCTTACATGGACAACTCTGTTCATAGAGATACAGATGTTGATCTGAGAAATAGTTTTCTCAGCCCTACAACTCCTTTACTTCGACGTCCCTCTGGTTCTGATGATGTAATTGGAGGTTCCATATATGATCCTGCATATTATTCTTCTCTTTTTGAAGATGGCAGAGATAATGCTTTCCTGTGTGAGGTAAGCTCTCATCATCCTAATTATATATTGCCAATGTAGCTTATCTATCGCCATGTATACTCACGAGTCATGAGTCATGAAGCTGATATGCATTATGCTGGACAACATTACCTAAAACAGCTTGTGTTTCTTCAATCTTGTACATGTTGAAAATATGCAGTCCTGAACCACTATTCAAGTTAATGGCTAGTGGCTACTAGATAAATGCTTTGTTAGCCAAAAGGCCGAAAACCATAAAGTTGCTTGTATGAGAAAGGCATCTATTATGTGAAAAGGCAGAAGATGTAACCAGTTACCTATGATCTAGATGTTATAGTTGTATATCCACTTCCATTAACAATGGTGGAATAGGAATGCCTATCTATACGCTACCGTGTCTATCTTTGTTGCAAAATACCTAGGGAATTGAGTGCATAAAATTTTGATAATCCAAAATAAGTTAGAGAGATAGGGATTCTTGTTTAAGTTTAAGTTTAAGTTTAAGTTTGTGCCCACTAGATGTCTTTCCTGTAAATGAACTATTACCATAACCTTTTCTTGAAACTCTGACCTCATCTGATTCTGTGAACATGCTTCTTGTTTTTGGCATTTGTCTCTCAAGTTTCAACTTGATTTCATCATGAATTTCTCCCATTGCCTCAGCCATAATTTTCCTTTTTTTTGTGTTAGCTTTTCCAGGTACATTGTATTAGTTCCAAAGCAAACCATACACTACCCTCAATGGGCATCTGCCTGTACTCTTGTTCTTTGAATATATATAAGCAAATTTACCAAAGCTTTGATTGATAATTTCTATTTTTCTATCTGCTTGAGGATGGTAGGAGTTGTATTCTAGGCTTATCTTAAGCTTCTTCCACAAGACCTTCAAAAATGGGATATAAACATAGGGTTAGGATCTCTATCAGTAGTGGTAGTTTTTGTCACCTTATGTATGCAAATAACCTCTGTGAAGCAAAGATTTGCAAAATAAATAACAGCTGATGTTTTCTTTGAAAAAAATAAAATGCATCATTTGGGAGATACGATCAACCATCACAAATATTGGGTTCATCTGCATCCGAGGTAATCTAAGACAATCCGTGCTTACATCGTCCCTTGAACTTGGTGGTTCCGGTCATAGACTTTATAACTCAATCCTCAGTCATTGCATAAGTTTTATCACTGCCAACATGCCATCTTAAGCCTCCATGCTTCAAATTCTTTTTTCCATCTGGTGTACAAATGGAGCAGAGCAATATATCTTACTGCAGGCCAAACGTTGGGACAGCATGATATATGCCCTATAAAGTAAGACACTGGAAACTTCTGATTTTGTGATCATAGTAGATCATTTCCAGGTCTTGATCATAGTAACCTCTCACTATGGGCCCTACGCATCTCTATAACAACAAAAACTAGTACTGAATTCACATTTCTTTAAGTTAGAATTTAGATAACTTCTCTCCTGATTCACTGATTGTGGTGTTCACCTTGTCACTTAATGGAGGCTAATTAAATTTTAACTTCTTCTGACATCAACTTTTTGAAAAAGTTTAAACCATGCAACATATCCCACACGCCATCAAGTCTTGGAATCAGAAACTAGTAGTTTATTGTAATTTTGCTAATATCAGTATATCACAACCAGTGTTGTTAGGGTCGAGGGGCGCACCGGGTCGATGAGGTGAAAATTCGGGTCGCGGGTCGACGAGTCGACGGGGTCGAGAGACCCACAAAGCTAGGTTAATTTTTTTGCCTTTTAATATTAAATAAAATAAATATATTGCTCTAATGTTTATAATATATCAGATAATATAAATGTAGATTCAATTCATGTGAATAGAGATAAAATGGAAAATAGAAATGATCAAAATATCAAAACAATTCATAAGTCATAACACAATAAATAATTGAAATCATTGTCTGAAAATATCAAAACAAAGGAATATATGAAGGGTGGCAGCAAAAGATCTTTGAATTGTTTATTTGTTTAGGAGTGAAGAGGCCGAATTCTAAAGTGTAGAAAGTAGGTTTGAAAAGTTTGATGTGGTGCATGCATATATATAGAGAATTGTGATTGAGAGAGTCAGAAAACATGTGAGAGATTTGAGAAATCAGAGATAGCATGTGTTTAGGGCGACCCAGGCGACTCACTCGACCCAGGCGACCCACTCGACCCAGGCGACCCAGCGGCGACCCTGTATCTCGATCAACCCACCCATGTTGGGGCGGTGATGATCTCGACCCAGGCGACCCGAGCGACCCGAGAGACCCCGAACGACATTTTGACAACACTGATCACAACTTTTGATGGCATGCATAATCTTCATGTACCATACCAAGTACCAACCTTCTTTAGATCTAGGGGGTTCGAAATTCACAAAGAGATTGGTATAAAGTCCATTTCCCAACTAATCTTTAACGCATGTTTAAAGCTCTTTCTGTTCTTTCAGTCTCATGCAATTGTGTGGTAGACCAAATAAACTCTCTCTAAATATGATCAATATGCTGTTGGATACTTCACTTAAGGAGTAGCCCATCAGACAACATTAATGGAAAAGTTGCTCTGGCCTCTTTTGCGAGTGACTTCATCACTGCAGGGATGGAGATAGATTATTGTACATTCTGACTTCTATGAGTGCATAAGCAAATTCCATTTGCTTCTATTTCCATCAGGAATTGCCTAAGATTTTTACATTGCATTGTCCTACTTATCAGATTTAGGAGAGTCTTAATCCTATATTAAAGCCAGTAGGACGTCCACTCAATCTCTTTCCCACGAATTTTTTTGTTATCAGATTGAGCAATGTGTTCCAGACAATAGATGGAACATGTTCACCATGCCGCTGAAATGTTAGGCTGAAAAGTCTCTTAATCAGGTCTTCTGAGGCAGGACATGACTTCACCAATTTTCTCGGTGCAATACTTTTTTTAAATTTAAAACGTATTTTTTAGATGGTAAAGGAGTAGGACCACTTCCAGGTTTTATACTAAAACAATATTGGATAATGCCAGCTTAAAGGACTTCTAACGTAAGATGTTTTCGGTTAATTTTGAGTTTCAGAGTGATACAGCTATGTGCAATCTTATTTATTTTGAAGTTTATGTGCTGTTCATGCATGCCGGCATTCATCCAAAACTTAATGCCTTAAGGTTAAGGGGCTTTTGGGTAATGAATAATATCTTTGGAACAAAATAATGGTAATGATTTATCACATGCAAAAAGTATTTCATTTCCATGTATATTACCTTCTAAGATTACGTATATCTTCTTTATGCTCTGCCTTTTCCTTCCACCTCTAGTCCTCAACAAAAAATAAATGGTAAAAGAAAAACATAAACTACAATCATAGACACCAAGTCTGAACGCCTCCTCCACCCCTACAATTCCCCCACTAAGATTCAACCTGCTTTTGTTACGCAAACAATTGATTTAGTTTATTTTGTGACTTATCTAAAATCATTGTTAAATGTCTAAATCTTGTCCTACATCGACTTGGTGAAGATCCCATTTACTCTGTATAAATGTGGATTACCTTCCCCCTTATGAGGCCTTTTAAGGGGGTGAGTGGCTCATTTCTAATATGGTATTAGAGCGGGTCCAAGTCGATTATGGATTTCTCTTTATCTCTAATCTGCCTCATGAGTGGAAGTCCAATGTTCATTCCAGCTCACATCGATGATGGTTCTTATCTCTTGTCTTGCCTACCCTTGTGATGGAAGTCCAATGTGTAATTTCGGCCCACATGTGCAGGGGCGTGTTAAATGTCTAAATCTTGTCCCACATCGACTTGGTGATGATCTCATCTAATCTCTATAAGTATAGATAACCTTCCTCCTTATGAGGCCATTTAAGGGGGTGAGTGGCCCATTTTTTAATAATTATTTTTTAGAAATATTCATCTTGTATATTGTCTCTGGCATCTACTTATAGTGATTCTCCATCCCAGATATTCATAAGGACTGGTGGAATAGAGCCTCAAAGAGGTCTAGAGTCGCATTGAATTTAAAGATCAACCTTGAACTTTTTTGGAGTTTTTATTGTACCGCTTTTTGTAGTCATTATCATCACCGCCTAGTCAATAAGAGCTGGTGGTTGACTGCTTACGGTTTTTTTAAGAAGATTCACCTAGCATGAAATCTGCTTGTATATATATTGCCATGTTAGGTTTGATAGGTATGGGAGCCATGTGGACTGCTTAAATAAACCTAGCAATTTTCAAGGGCTTTGTGTTGAATTTTGCATCTTCTCTTTTAGTGATTTGATACTGATGAAATGCAATCCTTATACTTTTGTCTACTACAGATGACTTTAACGTTTGCATGCCTTCCTTTTGATGTCAGGCTGGCCCAGCTCATGGCAATTCTGTAGGTAACTCTGAATCTACTGCTGAAACTGTTTATCCTAATGCATCTCCAGGGAAACCTTTTCATTCTAATGATGTAAGTCTTTGCTCTACATCTCCTAATTGCAGTATAGTAAAACCTCATAGTTGTGAAACTGATAAAAAGAATAGTCTCTGTTATGGAGTACACAATAATTTCTCATGGTCCCCATATATCTTATTATAAACTGTCAATACATATTCTGAAATTAAATATAGATCGGATGAGGTTCTTGATGACGTGATTAATATTTTTGTTTGAAGCATAGAAATGAATGAAGTTAAGCCTCATGCAGTACATATCTAACAGAAGTGTGGAAATCTTGTTTAATTTCAGGTTGAGAAAGATATAAGAAAGGCCCAGGTGGTCTGAGCCAATTGCGGATGATTCTTTTTGTTTGGTGGATTAGTTTTTCCTCATTGAGATGAGATGAGTCTGATAGATAGGTGGAAAAGCAAGATTTGTACAGATATCAATCATGTATTCTTTTTGCAGCTAAAATGTGATGAGAAGATTTGTTGTGTACATGTATGTTCCAACTAGTCTTGCTGTTGGTTTTAACCAACCTCTTTATCTTCCAGGGCTTTGTTTTTCTTTGGATATAAGCAACCAATCAAAACAAGGAATGGATCTTACACTATGCTTTCAAGTGGGCAACAATTATAATTATCTATAGCTATATTATAGCACAAAATACCTCCTAATTTTAGTTAGGGTGCAAAAAGACCCTACGTGGTCGGATAAGATTAGAAATAAAAATATAGTAACCATTAGAGTTAAGGAAATGATTGATGAATGAGAGTTGATTGTTTTGTTGGTGAAAATGGATTGGATGACAGAACGCGGTTTGCAAGTTGGAAGATTATGGAGCGCCATCCAGTGTTAATTGGGATTAGATAAATTTATTACTTCCTTTTTTCTTCCAAGAAAAAATGAATAATCACATCATCACCATCTTCATCGTCTTATTCATTCCAAATCATCATTTGGAAAAGATTGCGACTGTCTCTGGCTGCCTTTGTCAGTGACTTGTCCGACAACTCTTTTCCAATTATCAACCTCAATCTTGGTAAACCTAACCAAATCCATTTCATGTTTTCACATCATTCAAAATCAAAACTTGTGTGTTTATGTTTATGTTTATTGCAGGTGATGTCAAGTATGGAGCAAGCGAGGTACTGGTGTCACATGTGCTCTCAAACAGTCAATCCCATCACGGATAGTGAAGCCATGACATGCCCTGTTTGTGGCAGCGGCTTCCTCGAAGAGGAAATCTCCGAATCCAACAACCGCGCCCTCTCCCTCTGGGCGCCTATCTTGCTCAGCATGATGGCTAACCCCATCCGCCCCCGTCCCTTGATGGAGACGGAGGCTGAGGATGGTTCTCAGCTCACGACCAGGCGGAGGTCGAGGAACTCAGCCGCCATTCTCCAGTTCCTCCAAAGCATTCGAGCTGGAATGCTGGCTGATCATCATAATCAGGAGAGGGAAGCACAAGCACAGCGTGTGATCTTGATCAACCCCTTCAACCAGACCATCGTGCTTCAGGGGGACCGTCCCCCCTTTGCCTCTCTCGGTGACTACTTCATAGGCCCTGGTCTTGACTTGCTGCTGCAGCACTTGTCCGAGAATGATGCCAACCGGTATGGCACTCTGCCTGCGCAGAAAGAGGTGATCGACGCCCTGCCCTCTGTCACCATCCACGAGCCGATGCAGTGTGCTGTTTGTTTGGACGACTGTGACGAGGGGGCTCACCTTAAGGAGATGCCTTGTAAACATAAGTTCCATGAGATGTGTATCGGGCCCTGGCTCGACCTGCATAGCTCTTGCCCCGTCTGTAGGTATCAGCTACCGGCTGATGACTCTAAGCTTGTCTCTGATAATAGCACTCCAGATAATAGGATAAGTGACAACGGGAGACGATTCTCTGTTCCGCTTTTCTGGCCTTTCACCGCTTTGGTTCAATCGCACGATGCACCAACACCTCCATCTGCAACTGAGGATCATGAAAACTGAGTATTTTGCATGTCATCAGTACATAATATGCGTATATACTCGTATTGTTCGATATAGGAAGATCAATTACTACTTAGGCTGTTTCAGTTTCAGCCAACTCTCAACTTCAACTGTATACTTTCGTAGGAGACAGTATTCGGTGAATCTGCATCGAGTATTTGGTGATATGACAACAGCATTATTTACATTTATTTCATCTCCTGACTAATTTTATTATATCTGAGTTTGAAATGTGCCGAATTACATTTATTTCCAGGGTGCAAACTGAAAATAACACCCTGTCAAATATGGTGAACAAAACAAAAAAAGAATTAAAAAAGAAAAACATATAAGAAAGTTTGATGGTTTGTTCACCGGTAACAATCCATGTCATCTCAGAATCACTTCACAGTGACAATTTTGATGATAGACGCCGTTCCAATTCGGTGAAGAGCCACGACAGCATCCCCGGCCTTGCAGAGACCTTTTGTTTTAGCATGCTGAAGAGAAAATTCCAGTGCTTCCTCTGTGGACTCTTCATGAGAAGCCCTTGCAGATCCTGCACAGAGAATCGGAACCAGACCCCTGAATATAAGGCTGTGCCTAGCCGGAGATTCATCACTGCATGACCAATCGAAGGTATCTGTCTTTATTTCAGGAACCACCACGGACAATATCGGCATGCCTGGCCTGTACTTAGCAACCAGCTTAGCAGTACTTCCTCCTCTAGTTAGGACCAAAATTAGGGCAGCTTGCGCTGAGTTAGCTGTCCGAACAGCCGATGATGCAAGACTCTCTAATGGGCTCATGGGGACCGGTGCATTTGCCGTGATGCGCTTGAATACATCAGCGTAGTCAATTGTACTCTCAGCTTCTAGACAAATCTTTGCCATGGTAGCAACTGCGAGTTCTGGATAAGCTCCTGCAGCTGTTTCGCCACTGAGCATTACACAGTCTGTTCCGTCAAGAACAGCATTGGCAACGTCAGTGGCTTCTGCTCGAGTTGGTCTTGAGGACTTGATCATGGACTCCAACATCTGTGTAGCTGTGACCACAGGTTTTCCATGGATGTTGCACTTGTAAATCATGACTTTCTGGGCCAAAAATATCTTCTCAATAGGAATTTCCATTCCTAGATCACCTCTTGCAACCATAAAAGCATCTGTATTGGCAAGAATTTCATCGAAATTTGCCACCCCTTCTTGATTTTCAACCTAATAGATATAATGTGAGAACATATCATTCACTGCCTTCTGCATCACGAAGACTCATCATATGGATGGTTTTGTTGAAAACAAGAAAAAACTAACAAAATCGATTCGATATGAGCCTAGTAGAGAACACCAATAATTAGCACGAAAATCCGTTTCCAACATTCCAAAACTCCTCAATAACTATAACCAACCAAATTTTAACACCGCAAAAATTGACTGTGTATTCTCACTTTTCACAGTTATAGTTTTACCAAGAAGCCACAGTAGCCAAATCTTAAAGAAATCAAGAACAGAGCAATGCACAGTTTCTTTCTGAATCAACTAGGCATAAAAGTAGTGCACTGACCTTGGACATGAGAAGGATGCTTTTAGCATGTTCACCCAGCAACTTACGAACCTCGAGCAAGTCAGAACCTTTGCGCACAAAAGAAAGAGCAATCATGTCAATTTTATTAGGAACTCCCCATTTCATTATATCCTCCTTGTCCTTGTCTGTCAAAGTTGGGAGGTCCACAATCACTCCAGGAAGATTGACATTCTTTCTCTCACCAAGCATTGCCGTGTTCTCACATCGGCATCGTACCAAACCTTTCTCTTTGTCACAAGACAAAACAGTAAAAGTGATGGTGCCATCAGCACAGAGTATCACACTCCCTGGATAAACATCCTGAGCCAACTTCTTGTAGCTCATGCTAATCATCTCTTCATCACCCTTAATGTCATAGTCAGTGGAAACTGTTATCTCTTGGCCCTGCTTAAGCTGAACAGACTTGCCGTCCTTCAAGAAGCCAGTTCGAATTTCTGGACCCTGCATAAAATGTTAAAGAAGCAAACATGCAGTTTTTGAGACGTTAATCATTTGAATTTCAACATGAGAATTCTTCTAATCTACTTGATCATTATTGAGAAAAGCATCACAATCAGGATTATATGCTTGTAAAATTTGCATAATTAACTTAGAATTGAAGCATCGAGATCTAATCCAGAGCTGAATTGCAGTAAAACAATACTAATAAGCTGGAATTGAAGGGAGAAAGTGAATTCAATCCCTAATTCTGAAATCTAATCGGAGCGGGAGAAAGGAAAACCTTGGTGTCGAGCATGACAGCAGAGAGGATGCCGGTGTTTTCCATGGCCTGGCGGAGATTTTCGAGAGTCTCCTGATGGTATTCATGCGAGCCGTGAGAGAAATTGAATCGCGCGACGTTCATCCCGGCGAGCAGTAGCTTCTCGGCCATGGGAACAGAGCGAGACGCCGGTCCGAGCGTGCAGACGATTTTGGTGTTGGGGCGTGCGTTTTTGCTGATCTCCATATCCGGCAATCAATTCAAGTTCAACAGAGGAAATTGAGATCATATGTGAGAGCAAACTGAATTTGTGATTCATTTCCTTAATTTGAGATCTGAATCGTAACCAACCCAAATCCTCTGCTCTACGCTCACATTCATTTCCTCATCGCCCAATCAATTCAACACAAGAGGCTACTGAAATTGCCATTAAAGTTTGCATGGGCATGCCCGTTACTATTATTAAATTTCAATTATATGACTTTACATATTTAAATGTGTTGGTTTTTCATTTAATTATCTCAATGTATCATGATTTTAATGTAAATTAATTATTAATAATTCAAATAAGATCCCGACCCTCGTGCACAGTGAACTACGCTAGAAGAAGGCGCCCGGCCCCCAAGTGAGTATATTCTAATTCAGTTTTGTTTATTGAAATTTTTATTAAGTATTTCAACTTTACTTTTCACCTAATCACAATTAAGTGTCTCTTTTTTTTTTACATGAACTTTATATTATATTAATTCATATTTATTTTAGAGTAAACCTCAAATTTAGTCTCTAGAAAATGTACTTTACACCTTTTAAGTCCAGGTCTTTTAATTTTCATTTTTGCCCTTGAACCTTAAAATTGCATAAAATACTTCCATTTTCCTATCTCTCCTCTCTTCTCTTCCTGTCATCGCATCTGTTCTCTCTCTCCCTCTCTTTTTTCGCTCCTCATTTTTTCATGAGATACCTACTATTTATATGACAATTAAAATTTCAAAATATAAAAGTTATACTTTATATGTCTCCTAAAAATACCCTTTCTATTTGTTCTTTCTTTCTAACAAGGTACGCCTTATTCCAGTAACACATACCGATAATTTTTTCTTTGAATCTCTCACCTAGTTTACTAATTACGTATCTAAACCGTATCCAGTCACAAATGACTCTATTATTATAGGACAAAGGAAGTATTAATATTGATTAATATTATTAGATATAAAATTAATACCATAACATACCTAAACAATACAATTATTATAGATATACAACAAAATATTCGATTCCATCACTTATAAACTGGATCATACGCTGGCTAAATCTGACAGCTCACAATCAATTTTATTTAAACTCATAATCTTAATAGTTCATTTATAACATTGCATTAGAGAGAGATGCGCTTAAATTAATGTAGAAACTCATTCATTTGTACTGAAAGAACAAGCATGAGCAGACAATGGTTCAACAATCTTACATGGAAAAAAAATACAATAACAGTATATGATTTGATGGGAGGCAAAGAGAAAAGAAACTCACTACAGTTTATTTATCTTTTTTTTTCCCCCTCCGAATACACATTAAATATGTGGAGGCACTGACAGTTCAAAAAAGGCCTTGCTTCATTCCCCTACCAGGAACAGTATTACCCAACCAGCCAGTCTAATCCCCTAATCATATTTACACTTCAATCCCAAACCAGCACAGAACTTGACCTCTTCTTTCCCTCCTTTAGAGTCAGACATCCAACTTCATCAAGAATCTGAATACAAGAGAGTCTGCTTAGTGTAAGCTTTTATACAAATATGCATATTAACAAAGCTAACCAGACTCAGAACATCACACCCACACCATCATTTGATTTGCTATATACCTCTGATTTGGTAGTTAAATTAATGGGAGGATACAACTGCTCATTAGTTTACTAAACTATTCAATGGGACTATATCATACATCAAACCTTTTTGGAAGTTACATGTCAATGGTGGTCTCGTGAAATGGTTCGTTCTATCTAAATGATCTCAAGCTTGTCAATTTATGTGGCTTCCAACATATTAATACCATGATGAATCTTATGTTACCGCTGCCAGAAAAACGCAACTTCGATGACAAGGGAACTAATTTCAACGACATATGAACCAGAACGGCTCCTTAGGCACACATAAATCCATTAGTCGAGGTGATGAATGCAAAATAAACAAAAAATACCACTCATAATAAAAATTGAAGTACACAACACCATTATCACCATACCATTGCTGAACTTTCCGGAATTCTGTAAGAACAGGGTATATATTCTCAAAGGCAGTGTAGGTCTCATCTCTGACCTGAAAAAGTTAGAAAAAAAGTGTTATCATCTCATCATACAATTAGCTAGTGGAGTACAAAACTATCAACTCGAGGATGGCAAGTCAGAAATAGCTACCTTAGCTCCAGTAAGGACAATCTTCCCAGAAACGAAGATAAGCAGTACGATCTTGGGTTGTTTCATTCGATAGATTAATCCAGGAAACAGTTCCGGCTCATACTGAACCAACAAAAGAATTAAAGATACAAAAACACCATGAGGGTACTTCAACAAAGTCAACTTAAGAATTTGGTGTCTGCATGACTACATCAACTAAAACCATCATACATTTAAACAACAAAGAGTGAATTTTGAGAATCAAGTTAATAAAGCATCTTTTCCCCGAAAACAAAAATTTAATGAATTGGAAAAGATAACTAGATCTTACATAACATTATGATACAGCAAGGCAGAAAAACCTATGATTCTAATAACTCTTATTCAAGAATGCATACAAAATCAAATCCAATCAATAAAACAAACAAGTGTTCAGCTACATATTTTTTAAATGTTCTTGTAAGTAACATAAAGCAGAATTTCACGAAAGGTCACAGACAGTACAACCAAATGAGGCACTTGTAAGTCGCATAATATTTATCACATTAAAGCAATCTGCATATTTTAGGTCCTTGTAACATGTAGGTAACATAAAGCAGAATTTCACTGAAGGTAGCACTTTCAATACACGCAAGTGAGGTCCAAAGATTTCGTTTGGTCCAGTTCATATAATATAAACTATCACTGGACTTTGTAGGCAAGACAAATGCCCGATCAGAGGAGACCCAAATGCAACTGGGTTTACTGGACTAAAATATCACATCTTGGAGCAAGATAAAACATAGCCAAATGAATCACTCACACTGGAAAAAGCTCCGTGAGCATAGGCCAGCCCTTCAAGTCGAATGGGAAATTTTACATCACAGGAGCCAACTATGTTCTGAATCTTGAAATCCTATGAAAGAGGAAAGGAAGAAAAATGAAGTAAAAAACTCCATTCTGAAGAGTGAAACCAATACGATATGATGTTGTTAGCATCAATTGCGTATGAGAATAGAGAATAGTACCTTGAATTTTGCAGGGAATCCAAGCTTCTGAATAATTCTAGCGTACTGAAGAAATGTTTAGGATCAATGTAAAGTGAGAGGAAGGAAAGATGATCGTGTGAACATAAGATAAATGAATTCCCATGATACTTTTAAATAATAATTCCAGGTCGCACACTGAAATAACTTATTATGGAAGGGCATTATGGAAGGGCCTTAAGCTTTTTTTATTGCATCAAAAGGCCCTAATAGTACTTTTTTACAAGAAACTCCTCAGTCAAAATTTGGAAGAAAAAAAAACATATTCATGTCACAACCTTACGGGCAGCCAATCTGGATTGCTCTTCACTCTTGGCTCCTGTACACACCTGAAGAGATGAAGGGAGAAAATTAGCATATATATAGAAAACAGAAACATCTGGTAGGGCTAAAAACAAGTACTCCCTCCGTCCCACCCACCATAAGCGAGGCGCTTCTTTTAAGCACTCATTTTGGGAAAATGATATACTCCCTCCGTCCCGGACTACTTGCACTTATTTCCTTTCTGGGCGTCCCAAGTTATTTGCACTCTTTCGATTTTTAGTAAAAATTATCACCTACAGCCGCAATTGTTGACTTTGCTATACACTCATTCTTTAATCTCCGTGCCGAAAAGGAAATGTGCGAGTAGTCCGGTACGGAGGGAGTATTTAATAGTTAAAGTGAAGAGAGAGAATAAAGTAGAGAACAGTACTCTCTCTCCATTTTAACTATTAAATATCATTTTCCTAAAACGAGTGCTTAAATGAAGCGCATCTCTTATGGTGGGACGGACGGAGTACTCATTATCCCCTCTTGGAGTTGGAAAGTTAAATGATGGATAAACAGAAGCACCAAAACAGTGCCAATATGAAAGTACCAGAAAATATTTAACACAAACTTTTCACCAGGCACAATTGAAAAGGTTTCACAGGAGTTCAATACTTACCATCTTTCCAGATGCAAATATCAATGCTGTGGTTTTTGGTTCTCGAATCCTCATAATCACAGCAGCAAAACGCTGGAAGCATCACAAAGTTAGTATCAACTAGATGCAAATTAACAGAACCCCCAAGAAATAAATAAACAACAAATTAAATAACATAATGGCAGACAAAACCAATAGAAAATTAACTTTCTCCAAGTACGCAGATTTTGTAATCCATTATAAGTACAGCTACAGCTACATGCCTACATCAAAGGTTGGGGGTTTGGAGAAAGATAAAACAGAACAAAATATTAAACAAATAAGAGGAAAAAAAACCTATTAAAAAGATTAATTGATCTATACCAGCAAAAAAAGTGTCAAAAGCCATCCACATACTCTATAGATAGTTCTGCAAAAAGAAGGCCAAGTCCAAAAAAAAAAAGTTGCAGTACTAGGTTGCAATAATAGGTTTACTCGTCAATCTTACAGAATAATAGTAATTTGTTATCTGAAGTTACATCAGATGACTTCTGCAGTAACCAGAATAGCGACTGTTCCAAAGTTTATTTAAGGGTTGAACTAAACACAAATATGAATATTAGATATTGTGGGACAAATCAAACCTTGGGATTGTATTCTGCATTACGAGCCTGTAATGCTATAGCTTTAAGATCTAATTTGCAGTCCAAATTGACAGTAGAGACAATATTCCTGTTGACAAACGAATCAGGAATTCAATCCAATGTGTGAGCATTAAGATGTATGAAATAACCCTAAAACTGCAACATAGACAGCACCTGTTAAAATGTTCGTAGACAGCCCTCAAGCATACTGGCTTAAAAAAGTAAAACAAAACACATTCTATTTCATATGCCCAATTTGAATCATAGGCGGATTAAAAGCAGGCAATTTACATGTCAGATGTGAAAGGTAACAACTTCCAGGCTACGCCCATGACTTGAGGTACTAAAACACTCTAGAATCTCCATCTACCTTACCCTGTCTTTTAGTTTTTACCTAAATTTAAGCACTATGTTTTACCATAACTAGTAGAACATAGTAATGGTAAAACATAGAATGACTTAACCAAACTTGTTACCATGTATTAAACTGGAAGATTGTGAAGTTCTCAGTTAAGCATAAACTGAAATCTGACCTTTTGGATTACATATACCACCAAAATATTTGAGGGAGTCTAAGCTAAAAGATTTGACTGGATAGTTAGTTTCGCACTGCGCTCTAACATCTAACACTCTGATTGACTAAACAAACCCCAAATTCTTCAACAAGCATCCATACTTACAATCTGTAAGTAGCTAGGCTCAAGAATTAAATGGTGGTAACGGTAAGAAAACATCATCGTCTGAGCAATCAGAACTTGTAATTAAAACCCATTATGCATACAATCTCTGGGCACTTGATGAAACAGCAGGTAACAAGGGCAACAGACCGTGAAAGATAAGATTTTTTTTGGGCAAAATTAGATTCAAGGTCTTACTGGAGAGTTGGAACAATTCCCGAGGGATGCTTAGAGAGATCAACTGGCTGGCTCCCTTCCAGACCTTGAGGATCTGCCATCAAATCAGCTCAATCCAAATATTTCCCAGGATCTACCAACCTCCACAATACTGAGGTGAAAAACGAAAAAAAAAAAACATTTAAACACAACACAGCCGTCAAATTTGAAAATTTTGTATCATATTGAGCTGATACTGCAACAAATTGTCGATTTGTGTTTAGTTTTGAACAAAAAAAAAACCATCTCAGTGTTGATCAGAAAACACGTAGACAGGTCGTCGATCCCAACACGAAAAGTGAATAGCATAATGAGAGATCCGAGAGGAGATCTAAGGTGAATTGGGATGAGAGATCGGACCTTTAAGATGTGAATTTGAATGATCTAGGGTTTATATACAGTCGTTGATGAGCAGATGATGAGAGAAAACAAGAAATGAATTGGAATTAGAGCGGTAAGAATTCGAAAAGAAGAGTCTTTTATATGATCTTTGGTGTATATATATGCAATATAAGAGATTTATAGAGAGAGAGGAGAGGAGAGAAGCGAATGGGATTTGGCGATGGAAATGAGAGGAGGGCTGCAGCTTATGGATGGGAGGCGAGGGCTGATATCACCTACTCTATTTATACTATTCCTAAACTACCCTCCCGCTTTTGGATAGTTTCGGTATATCTTCATATAAGGCCCATCCATTTTTTTCCACTAGAAGGCCCACTTCCAAACCTCATAAAATTTTTAAACTGTTATCGTAAGGCCCAATAGCTGCAAAAGTTGCGGTTTGTTTTTTACAAAAATTAATCAAAATTGTAGCAAAATCTTGGAAATAGGGGTTATTGACGGCTAAATATGTCGACAAAAAGTCTTATGAATTTAACCTTATGGTTAAAGTTAATTTCCCCAAAAATTGGTCGTGGGATTTAAAATAAAAGGTTGGTGGAAATTATTTAAAATTTATTATGTCGGGGACTATTTCAAATTATATGTATCATGATTAGTTAAAGATCTAATTTGTATGATCAAGCTATATTGGCTCTTACATTAGATATTAATCAATGAATATATGATTTCTTTGAATCAATTTAAAGCTCTTTCTTATTTTAGTTTATATAGCATAGCGAAATGCTTTGTCTCATATTTATGGTGAACTTTTGAATCAAGTAGAGTATGTGCATCGGTGCTCGATGCTAAGGACGGTGTCCGTGCTGTCGGCGTGGCAAGCACCTGCTCGCCGGTGTGCTCTTGCCGATGGCACGGCCCTGCTCGATGCATCGAGCACGTCCGTGCCGCTGAGCAGGACGACGTGGTGCGACAGGATTGGCCAACGGATTGATAACCATATAATGTTATTGAGAAATATTGATAAATCTAATGGATTGTGTAATGTCATAATGGTACCCATTTGAGTGATTATATTTTAGAATGAGAAATTTTGAGTGGACATAATATGAGTCATAAAGTGTTGATAACTAGGATTCCTTTAGTACCTTCTAATTAACACAAGATTGTCGTTCAAGTTCAAACGTCGCCAATTTTCTTTGATTGCATTGTATGCAATCCATCAACAAAAGCCAAGGAAAATCATTTTTCATGTTGGGCTTTTTTTTGAAAAAACTAGTATTCAAAGTGATAGACAACTTTATATTGTTATTTTAAGATTTATAAGTCGTGAAAATTTGAAGATTTTAATTTGTGATATGATAATGTTGTTTGTGATTCTATAATTAATTGTTTATAAAGAAACATTTCAAAATTTATAAAGCAGTACAGTTGTACCAACCTGTTTCTACTTTTTATTTATTCTCGATCTCAAATAAGTTGTATTTTGCATGTTTATAACATGTTTATAGGAAGCTCGTGTACACGCTCATTTCAATGTTTTTTACTGTCAAAACTTGATATAATTGTTCGCACCTCATATTGACTTGAAATGAATTATTTTTAGTATTTTACTGCTCATAAAAGAAGAAATAAACTCAATGCTAAACAATAGAAAGAATAAAAACAAGTAATACATCAAATTACCTACCAAAAGTAGGTAACATCATACGCAAAGATATATAATTGTTATACTGAAAATAACACAATAAATAAAGGAAACATCATATGCATAGAAGGAAAATTGTTATCGATATACTTTAGTTGGCATTTTTATGTTGCTATCGTTTCCTTGATAAATAGTGTTGAAGGTATATATAATTAATAATTTCGTTTAGATTAATATAGTAGAAGAATTTCCTTAATAAAGACAAAAATTATGTACAATGTTGAAACCGTACACAATGTGACCCCTGTGAGTATTTCCATATCCACTTTCTATTATGTCCAAATAATAGAAATATGAATAAACATAAATGATTTTGTGAAAACATAGTACTACTAGAATTTAATTTTTACCTGAGTTATTTGGTGCTTATTTCAAATTGGCATTGATGTCAGATTTTGATACGAAATTTTCCTTGACCAATATATGCAAAAAGAATTGACACTCATACGCATACCATTTTTTTTTATAAACCGTAAAAGTCTCGAGCCGGCAAGCAGCGAGCAAAGTTTCAAGACAAGTGGCCAAATGCCAAGCCGCAAAAACAGAAAACAGAAAAGTACAACGACATCTTAGTCAAACATCAATAGACAGGCTAAACGCTAAACACTCAAAGAGCCAAAGACATAAACAGCAACAACACAAACCGGGTATCAATCTTCACTCCAAAACCCGAAGACGTGCACTTGATCGATAAGCATACTTTGTTCTCTTCGATAAATTTGCAGCGACCATTTTCCATATAAAGATCTAATCTTTTTAATTTCGTACCGATCCTCAAAATCAAGTCATTTTTTTATTTTATGACTGCTTAAACAAAGAGTTATCGCTTGATATCTTTTAATGAATATAGAGGGCAATTAAAAAAAAAAAGCATTGTTAAAATATACACATAATTCTCTTCATTTCTGATTTCTTAAACAAAGAGTTATCGATTGATATCTTTCAATGAATATCGAGGGTAATTTCATTAAAAGCATTGTTAAAATACACACATTATTCTCTTCGTCTCAAGCTATTTGCATTTCATTTCAAGTCGTCTCAGGCTAATATTTAAGGTTATTATATAATAATATCTTCAATTAACTAAATTTTAATATATTTGTGTGAGGGATGCGTTATATTGCTAAATATTTAAGTTGCTAACTCTGTTAACTCATCAATTTAGTGTATTAAAAATGTCAATATGGTAACATTAAAATGTCAACACAAAATATCAACAAATTATATTGAAGTTCAACAAAATTATGTGTTGACATTTTAATATCATCGTGTTGACATTTTTAATATACTGCGTTGATGAGTTAGCAAGTTAGCAACTTAAGAAAGTTAGCAATTGATCACACTCATTTGTGTATAATGGTATATATTTACTTAATTATACATAAATAGTATATTATAGTAATCCGATCCGACCAGTGGTCTGATCGGTCAAACCAATTGAACCGTGAACCAATAGCTTTGTTAGTACGCTTACCGATCCGATTTTCAAAATATTGATTAGGACATTGTTTGACAAAAGCTTGTTTTGAAAACAAATCATGAGCATTCTTCTATTGTTCCAATAGTGACTACTAATGTTACTTTTATTCCGAATTTTTAAACTAGTCTTATTTCATTCATGTCTTTGACATAGAAAAGAAATTTAAAGTAAACCTTAATCTTGTGTCCTAGTAGTCCTACTAACTAAGTGAAAGCCAATTATACAGTTCTTAACAGTTTATTTTCCTAGCTCTTGAGATTTTTGAGATAAATAATCGTGGGGATAAATTTATTCATGAGAAATTGACCATTTGCAAACCTTGGAATTTCTTGGTTTGTGTGAAATAGAAGAATTTAATATTGAGAGTGTAATGAAGATATAAAATATATTAATTTTTTTACAAGTCTATTCATCTCTTCAAGTTCAGGATAATTAATATAGAAGGTGTGAGAATCAATAATTAGACTAAATATTGATTTTTCAATATTATAGAGAATCTAGATACTGTTTTTTTTTTTTTTTTTTTCATTTTATGTAGAGTGATAAACACTGAGTTTTTATAGTTGTTTGTTGGTTTAAACTGATTGTTTGCGAGCAGAAAAAACAGAGTGTAATAAGAGACATAGGAGCCATTCAGCTTGAATATGTATTGCCTAATGGTTTATGAAATCTCATGACTCATCTTAAATGAATCATGAGTCATAGCCAAATTAATCATTCAACTAAAAATAAACACAAAAATACCAGCCATAATAAAAATTGAAGCACACAACACCATCCATACCATTGCTGAAGCCTCTGGAATTCTGTGAGAAGAGTATAGGTCTCATCTTTAACCTGGAAGAGTTATATAAAAAAAAGTTACAAATAGCTACCTTAAATAAGCAGAACGATCGATAGATTA
This sequence comes from Salvia splendens, assembly GCF_004379255.2. NCBI lineage: Eukaryota > Viridiplantae > Streptophyta > Magnoliopsida > Lamiales > Lamiaceae > Salvia > Salvia splendens. The sequence continues at coordinate 17,306,819 of NC_056047.1, read as the reverse complement.
ATCCAGGGAACAGTTCCGGGTCGTACTGAACCAACAAAAGATACAAAATCACCATGCGAATTTTGTGAATCAAGTTAATAAAGCATCTTTTCCCAATATCACAGTTTCCCAAATGCAAATAGGTTACTCGACTATATTAACACGTCTGGGAGTGAGATAAAACAAAGTTAGTAGAATTAACAGAACCCCCCCAGAAATATATAAACAACAAATTAAAAGACATCATAACAGACAAAACCAATAGACAATTAACTTTCTCCAAGTTCCCAGATTTTCTAACTCAATTATAAGTACAGCTAAAGCTACAGGGTTGTGGGTTTGGAGAAGGATAATTCAGAATAAAACGCATAAGAGAAAACGACTGAAAATAAATAAAGATTATTTTATCTATACCAGCAAAAAAAAGTATCAAAATTAGAGCGCGGGCCGTTCCTTCGCAGCGGAACGCGTTGCGGTGCATGGTGTCGTCGAGGAGCCGTTCCCAAGCCGTGCCGGGTGCCGACGGCACGACCCGCGGCACGGTCCGTGCCGCCACGCGCTTCGGCGACGTGACTCTCCCCGCGTCGTGCGTGTCGCCCACTCGCCGGCCCGCGAGTGGGCGACGTCACGTGCTGACGCAATAATTATTTTTTTAAAAAAAATAAAATAAAATTTTAACGGTATTATTACCGTTTATTTATTTATTTATTTATTTTTATTTTTACTTTCTTATTCTATAAATACTCCTAATTCATCCTCATTTCAAACACAACTACACATCTATTCTTCCTAAATCAACTTCATTTCCTCTCCAATTTTCATATTCAATCTCTTCACAAAATGTCCGGCGACGGCAACTACGGCGGTGGCGGCTCCGGTGGGTGGGATCTCAACGCGTTCGGCGATTGGGAGACCATGTACAACACACTTGGTGGTTCCGGTTCGTCGACGCCGGGCACCCAGGGGTCGGCGACCCCGGGTGGGTACCAACCACCCACTTTCGATGTGGATGCATACGCTCGACCCTCCGCCTCGCGGCCTTCTCAGGGATTGTCCCAGATTCAGGAGGATATCCCCGTTGAACCCACCCAGGGAGGAGGCCGAGGCGGTGGAAGCTCCAGGGCTGCGTCTGAGGCGGCCGAGGAGGAGGAGGAGGAGGAACAGGAGGAGGAACAGGAGGATCTGGGCCGGTATCCGTACAGCAACGAAGAAACAAAGGCGGTGTACAACGTCTGGCTCACCGTCTCGTACGATCCCATCGTCGGGAATCAACGAGCCGCCAAGTGCTTCTGGGAAAAGGTCCGTGATGTCTACCACCAGACTAAGCCGAAAGGGGCTCGGAAGCGCAAATATACAATGCTCCGTGCTCACTTTGGCCGAGTTGACTTACAGGTCAAAAAATTCTGCGGCATCTACTCGGCTGAAGCGGCGCACTACCAAAGCGGAGCTTCGGGCGTCGACATTCTGAGGGCGGCTTTGCGCGCCTTCCACCAGGACACCGGTCTACAGTTCAAATTTGTTGATATTTGGCAGCTCGTCAAGGACGAGGAAAGGTGGGCCGGCGGTGTCCGCTCCAGCTCGGGCTCAACCTCAAAGCGCACGAAGCACACGGCGAGCGGCAACTACTCGTCTGGTGACACCGGGGAGGGCAGCGAGGGTGAACCGCAGGTGTTTGCGGGTACGGCCAGCGAATACGGGGGATCCAGTCGTGAGCGCCGTCGGCCGCAAGGGACGAAGGCGGCGAAGGCGGCTATAGCGAGGAAGGGCCGAGGCGAATCAAGCCAGCCGGCCTCGGGATCGGGATCGGGCTCGCGGGGAGGCTCGGACACACTTATGGTGGCGTACATGACCGCCACAATGGCGGACACTTCCCGCTTCTCGTACGCCCAATTCGCGGCCTGGTGGAACGTAATTGTGCATATGGCAGCACAACTTGGCCTTCCGACTCCCCCTCAACCTCGACCGCCTCCGGAGGATGATTAGCCGGCGGAGTAGTTTTTTTATTTTCCCACGTTTAATTGTGTGTTTTTTATTGTGTGTTTTTTATTTTTTTTAGGATTTTAATTGTGTATTTTTTATTTTTTTAAAGTTTAAGTTGTAATTTTTTTTTAATGTTGTGTATTTTTTAATAAAGTGCGTTTGTTTTAATTGAATTGGGTTGGAAATAAAAATAAGAAATGAAATTGAATGAATAGTAATTTAAGGAACGGTTAAGGAACGGCTAAGGAACGGAGGTTGCAGGTTCCATTCCTTAGTTAAGGAATGGAGTAAAAAAGTATAGTGGGGCCCGCAAATAGTAGTTTAAGGAACGGTATAGTAACAACGTTGTGAATGGCCTTAATCCACATATTATACTGAAAGATCTGCAAAAAAAGAAGGCCAAGCCCAACAAAGACGTTGCAGTACTAGGTTCCAATAACATGTTAACTCGTCCAGCTTACAGAATAATAATCTATTATGTGAAGTTACATATCGACTGTTCCAAAAGTTAATTTAAAGGTTGAACATAACAAAAGCAATGTGAGTAAGAGGATGTTTGAATAAACTTAAAAACTTCTATAATAACCAGGATATCATATCTAGGGGTGGGAAATTATACCGAAATACCGTAATACCGGACTTACCGTACCGAAAAAATACCGAAAATACCGATTTTTCGGTATACCGCAGTTTCCAGTACGGTATGATACCGTACCGCAGTATTTCGGTACGGTAACGGTATCAATTTTTCTATACCGCGGTATACCGGTATACCGATAGATTATTATATATATATTAATATTAAATGTGTTGTAATATATATATTACATTTATATATATTATATTAAAAAAATTTTAATACATCAATTAATACAATAAAATTAAACATTCAAATGATAATTTATTCAAACAAATTCAAAATTAACCTGAATTATTTTTTATCAACTCATCCTATTAAATATAATAAACACAATAGCACATAACACCAAAAGAAGATTGGAAATACGATATCGGGAATATGTTTCAACATAGCACATTTGAAAGAATTTGTATTAACTCACACCATTTAGTATATGATTCTTTGTGTAATGTCATATCCAAATATACAAAGTAATTAAAATTTTTGTTTTATTCTTCGTCCCACTTCATAAAATGTCAATTAAAAATATGTGCAGCTGATAATGAATCAAATCGTTTAATTAGTGTTTAATTCATTGTATGCTATCTTATTTTATATACTACTTAAATTGAAGGATGAATAAATAGGATACTGATCAGTCATTCTTAATTCTTAAAGAGAAATAAATGTCCAATTTAAATTACTAACTAGTGTCACTCCCGTGTGATGCACGGGTCATTTTAATTTCTTCATATTTATTTCATTATGCGAAATAAAAGTTGTGAAATGATAAACAAAAGAATATTCGACATCCTCTTACTTTGGATTATACTTTTTCAATCACATTAACCCCACATAGCCACAAGAGTGCGTTTAAATGCCACATTTTCTTAAAAATGTTAATACGATCACATTAAAATTTCAACACATATTTGTGTTGACATTTTAATATATTGTCTTGACATTTAAATATCAGACTTAAAATTAAAAAAGCATTTTAAATCTGTGAAAATATGAATTAACCGTTGAGTTATAACTGCAGGAGCAAGTTTACATTGCAATAATTAGGTGTTTTGATATATGGATGTTACACTCCATACATTTCTTTTGGTTTGGTTGTTTGTGTATTGTGATTATGCTCGACTATTAATAAAGGTTATCAAATGCAGGGTCATCTTCAACGATTTTTTGTGGAATTTTGAGAAATGAAGACAACGTGGTTGCAAGAAATGAAGATAATGTTGTTGATCATGACTTCATAAATTGTTTTAGATTTGAATGTTGAAGTTTTATTAATTTGAATGCTATGAACAAGATTTGATTGTGATGAAGTTTTATTATTTTGGGCTTTTTTAAAAATAATTGAACACTTGAATTGTTATTTTAAATATTTTGGACACAATAGGTTTTTTTTCGGTACACCGTAATAACGGTATGGTAACGGTATAACAAAATATCATACCGAATTTTCGGTATACCGGAATTCCGGTATACCAAAAATTCGGTACGGTATCTGTATTGAATTTTGTCATACCGTACTTTTCGGTACGGTATGCGGTATAGCACAGTCGGTACGGTATACCGTACCGACCCACCCCTATTCATATCATACCTTGGGATTGTATTCTGCATTACGAGCCTGCAATGCTATAGCTTTAAGATCTAATTTGCAGTCTGTTAATAATATTAGTATTCTGTCCCACATCGGTGATGTGACATAGCCTAGCTTAGTTTCTTGTACTATATATATGTGGCCTATGTTGAGTAATAAAATATCCATACACCTACTAGTTACTACTCTTCTCTACTATGTCTATTTACTTTTCCGCATACATTTATATTTTTCTGTTCTACACAGTCCAAATTGATAATAGATACAATATTCCTGTTGACAAATGAATCAGAAATTCAAGTCAATGCAAGTAAGAGGATGTATGAAATAAACTTAAAAATTGCAACATAGACAACACTTGTTTAAGATGTTCCTAGACAGCCCTCTAAAGCACAATGGCTTAACACCGAACATATTCTATTTCATATGCCCAATTTAAATCATAGGTTCCAACATTAATTGGAATCTGACCTTTTGGATTGCATATGCCACCAAATTATTTGAGGGCGTCTAAGCTAAAAGATTTGACTGAATAGTTAGTTATGCACTGCGCTCTAACATCTAACACCCTGATTGACTAAACAAACCCAAAACTTCAACAAGAATCCATAGTTAAAATCTGTAAGTAGCTAGAGCTCAAGAATTAAATGGTAACGGTGAGAAAACATTGTTTCAGAATTTTGAATTAAAACCCATTATGCAAATAATCTCTGGGCACTTGATGAAACAGCAAGTAACAAGGGCGGCAGACCGTGGCAAACAAGATTCTTTTACACAAACTAGTCTTACTGGAACAAGTCCTGAGGGATGCTTGGAGAGATCAACCCTTCCAGACCTTGAGGATCCGCCATCAACTCTCTTGCTGTGGTGAAAAATAAAAGAAAACCAATTCAACACAACTGTCAAATTTTGAATCATATTGAGTTTATACTACAAAATCTAGCTAGGGTTTTGATGAGCAGATGGTGAGAGAAAGCAAGAAATGATTCGGAATAAGAGCGGTAAAGAATTCGAAAGGATGAGTCTTTTATAGCATCGGTGGCATATATATATATATATAGGATTGATATCACCGCCTCTATTCTATGTTATTCCCAAACTACCCTCCCACTTTTGGAAAGTTCGGTATCTTTAATATAAGGCCCATCCATTTTTCTCAACTAAGAGGCCCACTTAATATAAGGCCCATCCATTTTTCTCAACTAAGAGGCCCACTTCAAAACCTCACCATGTATTTTATCGTAAAATATAAGAAAGGCCCAATAGCTGCAAAGTTATTTGTTTTTTTTTAAAAAAAAAGTGGGAAGGATTTGTAAATTAATCTCAGAGTTTAACTCAGTAGTGGTGCGTCATGTGCATCTCGAGAGGATTTTTCCGGCAGACTTCTTACCACACCATGTCTACAGCTTTGCTCGAGGGTGCATGCTTTGGATCAACCACTTATCCGGTCTTACTATTTGGCTCATTCTTTTGATATTGTCGTTAGTTTATTATTCATAGCCATAATCTAATAAAATCTTGTGAATTATGGGTTATTGACTGATAAGTATGATAGGATTTAACCAAAAATTCTATGGATTTTAACCTAAGTTAATTTTACCTAAAATTGGTTTCACGAAAATCAAAACTTACGTAGCATTATTTTTTTGTAATATCAGCTTCTTTTTGTTATTATTTTGTTGTTTTATCTTGGTCCGTTCATCGAAAAATTAATCGTCTTGATCCTCGGTGGTCTGATCTCTACAGATTCTATTTAGAATCTCTCATATTGAGAAGAGGAATGCACGCTAATGCACAACGTATGATTAAATTCCGTCCATCAATATCTTAATCTACTACTAATATTTTGCTTAGTTATGCACTAGGATGCACACTAATTATGCCATATATTACTATAATAGTATTTAACAAAATAAATATGAAATAACGCTTTTGTACTTGAAATAAAAATAAATCAAAACATTGAATCTAAAGTTTATTTTAACATAATTACCAAGGCCATAAGAAACAAGCTTGTCAACCACAAGTCTGTATTTGAGTAGATAATTAATTGCCATTTTCTTCTATTGCATTTCTTAATGAAGTAGACATCCCCATCTTGAAGCAAACAATGAATGCTTCCTTCCATTGCCTAATATTTAACCGTGGAGTTGATGGCATCCAATAGCTGCATACACACACACACATATATATATATATAAGGTGTGATCAATCATTCCACAATATCAACTCTATATATCGAGAATGAATTGATGACTAGCATATATGCTAACCTTGTTCTTTGTTGGCATGTAGAATGGCTCAAATACAAGAGGAAAGGGGGTATCCAGACTGGACCTTCTAACTGTGTGTATCCATTTCCAACATAAATCAATCAAAATTCATATTCTTCATCTCCGCTTCCAGGATTAAACTACTAATTCTCAAATCTTACCCTCGTAAAGCACCGTTCCACTATGTATGCAGATATTTCAGCACCAAATCCACCTGTTATTGGAGCTTCATGACTAACCTAAAGGGATAAACATACGTTTGGCCATGACTAATTTTAAAGCAACATTGCTAGTAGTGGAATGATCCTTACTAGAAGTCTTCCAGTTTTATTCACGGATGCTGTTGAGATCTGTGGGAGAAGATTACTTCATGTATATTGAATGAATAAGCGGTACACAGATTACATGTTTATAGACTAGGTATTCTACATATATGGTAAACTTAAATTTACAATAATTACTACTCTAATTTAGGCATGATATATTCTCATATCAATCACATAATATTCTCCCTATATTATGCGATCTTATTCCAACACTCCCCCTCAAGCTAAGTGATGGGGTTCCCAATCTTTAGCTTGCCCAGTACTTCACGAAACGACTTCGAATTCACTGCCTTTGTCAAGATGTCTGCCAATTGATCTTCGGTCTTGACATAAGGCATCTCCACCACCTTTGCTTCGAGGTTCTCCTTTATAAAGTGTCTATCTACTTCCACATGCTTTGTTCTATTGTGTTGTACAGAGTTTTCTGAAATACTGATTGCTGCCTTGTTGTCACAGAACAATCTACAAGGTAGCGCAGATCGAAGATCCAATTCGGTCATAAGTCTTCGCAGCCATAGTACCTCCGTCAGTCCACTCTTGATTCCCTGGAATTCTGCATCTGCACTAGAAAGTGCAACTACCTTTTGCTTCTTACTTCTCCATGTTACAAGGTTACCTCCTACAAAGGTAAAATAGCCAGCGGTAGACCTTCGATCATTCGGATTTCCCGCCCAATCTGCATCAGTAAAGCCGTGTATTTCCATGTGACCATGTTTCTCGAACACAAGCCCATGCTCGGCTGTTCCCTTCAAGTATCTAACAAGTCTTAGCACAGCTTCCCAATGTTCTTCTTGTGGTGAATGCATAAACTGACTCACTACTCCAACTGCATATGCAATATCAGGCCGTGTATGGGATAGATAGATAAGCTTACCAACTAGCCTCTGATATCTCCCCCTATCGGTCAGCTTCGCACCTTCCTTCATCTGTAACCCATGGTTCTATACCATCGGAGTATCCGCGGGTTTGCAGTCAATCATCCCTATTTCGGCCAACAAGTCAAGTATATACTTTCTCTGATTTATGAAGATTCCCTTCTCTGACCTTAGCACCTCTATCCCTAAGAAGTACTTAAGAGGACCAAGATCCTTCATCTCAAACTCATGGAATAAATTCTTCCTTAGTTCGGCTATCTCCTCCTCATCATCTCCAGTAATGATCATGTCGTCTACATATATGATTAAGCATGTGATCTTTCCCCCTTTTTTCTTGATAAATAAGGTATGATCTGAATTACTCTGTTCATACTCGTACTTCTTCATCACTTCTGTAAATCTCTCAAACCATGCACGTGGTGACTGCTTTAACCCGTATAGTGTCTTCTTCAACTGGCACACCTCCCCATCTGCAAACTCTCCCGTGAAACCAGGTGGTGGTTCCATGAATACTGGCTTAGGTAATTCTCCGTGCAGAAATGCATTTGTCACATCAAACTGGTGAAGCGGCCAGTCTTTATTAGCCGCAATCGAGAACAGCACCCGCACGGTATTAATCTTAGCCACTGGGGAGAATGTTTCTGCATAGTCCACCCCATAAGTCTGGGTGTATCCTTTCACCACGAGTCGTGCCTTGTATCTCTCTATCGTCCCGTCTGGTCTTCTCTTTATCGTAAATACCCATCTACACCCAACAGTTCTAGCTCCTTTGGGTAGCTTCGATTTTATCCACGTACTATTCTTCATTAGGGCTTTCATTTCAACGAGCATTGCTTCCCTCCATTTCTTATGTTTCATTGCCTCTTCGGCTGTCTGTGGGATTTCTTCTTCTTCGTATAGCGCAGCCTCAAATGCCCGGGCCATCTTTGTTAGGTTTCCTTGTACGAAGTTTGCCTCTCCATAGCGAGTTTTCTTCCCTATCCTTTCAGGGGAGTATCGTTTGGCCGGGATTCCCCTTGTACTTCGGTGAGAAAGCACGTATATCCCTGTATCTCCATCCACGGTGTTATTCTCCTCTTGGGGTTCTGTATCAGCGGGGTCAGTAGTAACTGAACTTTCAACAATATTTGGCTCAGGAGTTACCTCGGATATCGTCGGAGGAGGATCACTCGGGGGCGGATGAGAAGGTTCTTGTGGTGAGATTTGCTCGGCGGCAGTGACCATCACTGGTTCTGGTGGATCCTCAGTCGAGGAGCTTGGCAATGGCACAACCCAACTTAGATAGTCCTCATGTGTAGTTGGACCACTCTCCCCCTGACTACTAAGGTGGGTATGGTAAAAGAATTCGGTTTCTAGGAAATTGCAGTTCATGGTGGTGGTGATTTTTCGAGTGGAAGGATCATAGCAACGGTAACCTTTTTGATTCACCCCATACCCCACAAAAACACATTTGGTTGCACAAGGAGATAGTTTATTCCGCTCGTGTTTTGGGACATGAGTGTATACAGTACAGCCAAAGATCTTTGGCTGAAGATTTAGGTGCACGGGTTTTTTGGCTTGTTTGGAGAGAGCATCAAGTGGGGTTTTCATGTTCAGTATTTTTGTCGGGAGGCGATTGATCAGGTAAACAGACGTAGCAATTGCTTCGGGCCAAAAAAAGTTAGGGACTTTGGATTCAATCATGAGGGCTCGAGTCATTTCTAGGATTGTTCGATTCTTCCTTTCAGCTACCCCATTTTGCTCGGGTGTATATGCACAGGAAGTTTGGTGGATCACGCCCTTGTCCTTACAGAATTGGGTCATAGCACTATTGACGAATTCCCTCCCATTATCTGACCTAAGGGTTTGGATAGTGGTTCGGAATTGTGTTTGTACTAGTTTAAAGAAAGAGGTAAATCTATCAAAGACTTCAGACTTGTGTTTTAAAAAATAAATCCACGTCATTCTCGTGCAATCATCAATAAAAAGCACAAAATATCGAAATCCATTCCCAACAGTGGGTGCAGGACCCCAAACATCAGAGTGTACTAAAGAAAACATAGATTTCACACGAGTATTTGTAGGCTTAAAAGACTGTCTATGGCTCTTGGCCAAAACACAAGTTTCACATGAAAAATCAGAAGGAATTGAAAGTTTTGGATAAAGTAGTTTAAAGTAACCAGGAGAAGGGTGTCCTAGCCTTCGGTGCCAGAGCCAAGTTTCCTGTTTTGTGGATCCGTGAGCCAGCATCGCACTGCCATGTTGAGCTATCTCGTCCACATAGTAGAGCCCTTGTTTTTCAGTGCCACGCCCAAGAATCCTCCTCGTCTGAATATCCTGTAAAATACAAAAGTCGGGATTCATCATAAGTGTGCAGTTCAATTCCTTGGTCACATGGCTAATAGACATCAATCTTTGAGATAAAGTAGGAACATATAAACAATTCCTAAGCCTGAGTGTAGGAGATATTTCAATTGTGCCCGATCCTTCAACCGTAATTAGTTCCCCATTTGCAGTTCTAATAAAGGATTTAGTGCTTCCATCAAAAATAATAAAATCACGTCTATCCGGAGTCATGGTATCAGTTGCCCCACAATCAAATATCCAGCCCTTTGAGTGTTTATCAAATATATCATGTACGTGAAATGCAACGGAAGTTTCTAGTAGGGGTGCAAAACGATTATTTGATACAAAATTGGGGTAATTAGGAGATTTCTGAACTGTATGGGGTCTAATTCTAATTTCCAGAGGATCAGGGGGTCGAATCTCAATATTCAAGGAATCAGGGGGCCGAAAAATAATGGGGTGGGGTTTCTTTTGATATTTCTTCATTTTGGGGGTATAATCACAGATTTAAAATAGGAAAGTAAATTAGGGTTTGGCATTGTGCCAAACCCGTTACCTCCTCCAGCCGACGTCTCTGGCGATTTCACTCTCCCGGCGAAATTGCCCGCTCCCCTCACGTTGCCGCCGTTCGGGGGGTGCTCCTGATGCGTACCCACCCCGATTCTAGTTTGATCCCCATGGTTTCCGGTGTCGTTACGCCACTGGGCTCCTCCATCCCCGTCTACTGCGACGGCGAGCTTGGCCTGAGCAGCCCTCGCCTTTTGTCGCTCTTCCCACCACTCCGGGTATCCCAATCTTTTGAAGCAATTCTCCCATGTATGCTTCTGTTTCCCACAGTGGGAGCACCACAATTTTGAGGTGTCGGGTCGTTGACCTCCCGATCGATTGGTGGCGGGGGGGCGTGGTGGTGCGCCGCGGTTCGGTGGTCGCTGACTCTGTCCGATTGAGTTCTGTCCGATAGCCGCGAATCCATGTCCGATTTCACCCCCAAATGATGAATCGGCGCTGCCGTCGGCTTCTCCAGTGGGTGACGGCGATGTCGGTGGCATGATTTGACGTCGAGCCGCCTCCGTCTTCACCCACCCATAGGCTGCCGCTACTGATGGGTATGGATCTTCTTTCAAGATCTCTCTCCGGACAGAGTCGTACTCTTGGTTTAGTCCCGTAAGGAACTTGATTAACCTCTTCTCATTCGAGTGCACTCTGTATTGGCTGACTCCTTTGTCGCAGCAAGTCACGGGCTGCTTTTGGGAACGATCGATGTCCACCCACAATCAGTGGAGCTTTCGGTAATACGTTTCTAACCCTGTTTAATTGCGATTACCTTTTCTTCCAGATCGTAGATAAGGTATTTATCCGCCATGTTTTCGAAAGTCACAGCGAGGCTCTCCCACAGCGCCTTCGATGTTTGGTGATGGGCAAAATCCGAGATGATGTCATTCTCGATGTTGTCCACGATCCATGAGAACACCACTAGGTCGTTCTCCTCCCACTCGTCGAATCCCTTGCTCCCCGGTTCTGGGGGATCGTTTTTAATGTAAGAATACGCCCTCGGCCGCCGATCTTTACTTTGATCAGTCTCGACCATAAAGGGTAGTTCTTTCCATTCAACTTGAATGTTATAGTGATGCTCTTGCTATTCCTTAAGCTTTTCGTCTGTTCTTGGTTGGGTTTCTTCTCGTCCTCTGAATCTGACATTTTTTGGTGTTTTTCTGAGCTGGTTTTGGCTGATAAACAGGTCGGGTAAAGGTATATCGGCTATGATGAAATTTTTCTGAGCCGGGATCGTTTCTGCTCTGAGGCCATGTTGAGATCTGTGGGAGAAGATTACTTCATGTATATTGAATGAATAAGCGGTACACAGATTACATGTTTATAGACTAGGTATTCTACATATATGGTAAACTTAAATTTACAATAATTACTACTCTAATTTAGGCATGATATATTCCCATATCAATCACATAATATTCTCCCTATATTATGCGATCTTATTCCAACAGATGCCTCTATTGTTTCCTTATCCCATGGTATTAGAGTTTTCAGGTCTACCAATTCACAGGAGATGCCCTCCTACAAAATTTACATCATCAAGGATATCAAGGTGTTTTAAATTACACTTTAAGGGTCGAACAAAACATCATACCATTACCAAATTTACATTTATGACAAATGATCACGAGCTAGTGATACACATTAGGTGACAGGTTCCAGTAAATTATTCAAAATTCACCTTAAAGATATCAAGCAACACAAAGTAAATGGATACCTTCTCAGCATCCATACAGGCCTGTTCCATGACCGACAGCTGAGCTCCCCATCCAACAAGTGTTATGTCACTCCCTTCCCGAATCACCTGAGATTTGAGGATTTAACAGACGAAGAATTATTTTCAAAGAAGGGATCAACACAGCATACCTCAGCTTCTGATAGTAGTAACATGTAATCTTGCTCTGGAACTTCTTCCACTGCCAGCCGGTACAGCCACTGAGACAATTATAGCTTATATTTACCTCACTAAATATTGATAATTTCATAGATTACTATCACAAAAATGTTAATATGTTATTACCTTTGGTTCCAGATATACAACTGGATTCGGGTCGCGGATTGACGAAAACAGCAGTCCTTTAGCTTGTCGAGGGCTGCATGGAATCACAACCTAACAGAGAGCTAATGTTGTGAAAATAACTACACAAAGCAGGAAACAATCCTCCAAACCTCAATTTAAGTTTCAGGGATGAAAAGTTATAACTCCCAATCAAGAAAGCTAGCTTCATGCATATATGACTCATTGTAAGTCCCAAAAGCCATTAAAAGAATCTTATCAATTTTTGTACCAGATCATGAAGAGGAGCTTCAACGATTTCTTAGCAAGCAGGTCCCTTTAACTGTGCCCCTATCAAAGGCTTTGGTTTGACAACCATAATCTTTCATAATAAGTTTCTCTTCTATTTGAAACCCCGGGAATGCAAAAACTGGGAATTGTATGTGCTTGAACCAAATTAATGTTCTCTCTTCAAATATCATAGATTTGTAAAGCCTAATCAGCTACATCTTTTCAGCCTGTAGACTGTGATTGAAGAACTGGCTAACACATATCACAGGGACAGAGGTCGAAGAATAAGATCGCTTCTCAAAAAGAAAAATTACACCTTAATGGAGCTAAATGTTAGGTACTGTTTCAAGGTAAGGCCCTTCTATCACTGTGGTGCTCTTTTGAATCTGTTTAAGAGTTATGTAGGATTCTCATGATATCTTTACATTTGAAGTGTAGGAATTAATATCCACCATTATTACCTTCACACATGTTGGTTTTTAGTACCTTATTCAATTATCCATGCTTTAGTCATCTTAAACATACTTTTAAATAGTCTTTCTGCTAGTGTCCTTGTTTTTTAAATGTGTAATCAATGCTTACTAATGAATTTCCTTCTCCTCTTTCTTATGCAATCTAAACCTTATCAACTGCTAGGTTGCTATATATGCAGAATTTAGAAGAGGCTGGCTGGTAACTCTCGGGAGGTACTTCTTTGATCACAGCTGCAGAATCAAGTTTGAATTATGCCGCTTACAGATGCTCAGTCGTAGTTTAAGAACCTTTTACTCTCTATCCAAAGTAAATTATTGTTGTCTGAGTTGCTTATACCGGAATTTCTAAAATCACTTAAGGTCCATATCATCTTTTGGATCAGATAAATTATGTCTGTGATAACTTAAATGCTCTATTCTGTATCTGCTTTCTTCATGCAGTTGTTCCCCAAATATTTATTTTTGTTCTAATTATTTATTGATTGTTAAATAGCCTTGCAGCCATATCTAACAAATTTAGTTCACTTCCATTTTTGGTAAGTTTTTCTCTCTTATGAGGTGAGTCTCATTCTCCACTAAGGCACTAACATCACTCCACCTCATAACAAACAGTAAGAAGAATATTTAGAAGAGGACTAACACTACTAACAGAAATCGTGTTATATGTTAAATAGCCTTACACCCATATCTAACCACCTTTTTAGATAATAAATAAACTCAACACAATAGTACCTTTATACCAGGAACATGACAGAAAAAAGCTTCGGGGGATTGAGAATGGTAATGGCCTCCATGGCCAACGGCTCCATAAGGTGTTCTGATTGTTAAGCCTGACAAGTTTAAACTCGTAAGAGAAGTACAGAGATAGAGCTGAAAGAAAACTATGGATTACAACCTACCTCCGCAATTAAACTGATTGCCACTCCGATATCGAAACTTAGCAGCTTCATTCACAATCTATAAATATGAAAACGGTCAGCAAATATAATGTACAATCTGATAGGTAGAATAGCAGAGAAAAAGGAGGCCAGGGCATACATGGTCAAAAGCAGGAAAAATATAATCTGCAAACTGAATCTCAGCTATTGCTCTGTTCCCCTAAATTATGTCATGACATAGAAAGAATATCAGGAACCAGTTAAACTAGAAAATGTTGAAAAAAGGACAATCTGATTAATGCTGAGCCTCCTACCATAGCTGCCAGACCAATTGCAAATCCAACAATGCCCTGCATCCAAATAATTTCTAAAATAAGACGCAACAATCTAAGCACAAAGAAGAGAAAACAAGGACGAAATAAGACCTGCTCACAGAGGGGAGTATTGAAAACTCGACGTTTGCCAAATTGATCAGCTAGACCAGTAGTGCAGCGGAAAACACCACCAAATCCCACATCTTCCCCAAATACATAAGCACTGAGCACAAATTTTTATTTTTTTTATAAAAAAAAGAAAAAGAAAAAGGAAATAGAGTACACACTCGAACAATTGGCAGAAGAAAAATAGAGACAGATGAAAGGTAAAAGGAAGTTAAAAGCTTCGAAATTAGGGAAAGGAATAGTACCGAGGATCGGTGTCCAAGGCTATGTGAAGGGCTTGGTTTACAGCAGAGAATAAATTGACAGGCTCCAACAGCATAATTCCACGAATGGACGTCATGGGAGATGATATCTGTCATTTGTACCCGGAAAAAAAACATTTCCAGTGATGGGAAAGACGCGAGAGGGTCTCGCGTGTTTGACTTGGATACACGCGTGAGCCTCTCGCGTGTTTGCGGATACACGCGACAGGCTTTCGCGTGTTTAATCTCGCGTGTTTGGCTTTGCCTCTGTCCCTAAACTTTGATTTTTACCAACAGAAATTGAGCTCGACTTCGGCCGCCGAGCAAACAGCCAAAATCGGAACAATCAATCAACAATTCGAGCACAATTCAGCCCCATCGACGACCTCTGCTCTGCCAAATCAGGTTTAATTTCTCAATCCCGTCGAAAATTCAATCCGATTTCTGGAGTAGCAGATTAAACACGATTATTGGGTAGCAGATTAAACACGCGAGAGCCTCTCGCGTGTATCCGCAAACACGCGAGAGGCTCACGCGTGTATCCAAGTCAAATACGCGAGAACCTCTCGCGTCTTTCCCATCACTGGAAATGTTTTTTTTCCGGGTACAAATGGCGGATATCATCTCCCATGACGTCCATTCGTGGAATTTAGCCCTTCGTTGGAGGCGGCGATTGGCCGTGGACGGCGGTGTTGAAAGGATATGGGCTAGATTAGATTAATATGGATTAAATAATTATAGTTGGGCTACAATTATAATTAGTCCATAAGCCCAACAATCATGAAACCCTAATGACTCTTTGTCTATATAATGGTTATTTATTCTCCATTGTGGGAGAAGAGAAATATCGTAACATTAGAGAGAAAATACGTAAAGCTTTGTAGAGAATTCCTAGCTTTCTCTATAGAGCGATTGTACCGAGGAATTGTTCCTGCATCGGATCAGAATACACGTGGACCTCGATAGTAGTGGATTCAACTTGCAGGACACAATCGTAGAAGAAAACACAACAACAAGTAAGATTTAGTTCCGTTGTGTATTACGTGCTCAACTTGCAATATGATTATGAATCTAGATCTGTTATTCTTGTCTGCAATTTTCGCTGCGCTCATTAGATGAATACAAGAATTCCTAACAGTGGTATCAGTGCCCGGGGCTTGATTCATAATTAATTTTGTTTCCTAATTAATTTGTGGATGATTTTGGAAATCAACGTGATTCATTCAAAAATTAAATAATTTCAAACTACCACGAACAAAGATGTTCCAAACGAGGTCTAAATGACTATCGGCTTCAAGTAACCCCAATCACTCTGCCGTTCCTCGATTTGATCGGTGGATGCTTCTCCGAAAGGACGGAGGGCTCGCGCATGGCGCGGCTCCGACTGCTGGCGAGGCAGAGGAAGCGAGGGCGGCGGTGGGGGCGGAAGATCTGGTCGGAAGGTAGAGGCGTCGTATCGACGGAGGCAGGGGACGGAGAGTCTGCGGGGAAACAACGTGCTTATGATAGTAGGTTTGCACTCTGGATTTAGCGCGCTGCTCGACGGATCTGATCACGCAATTCCATCTGCATACGCCTAATTGATCTTTCAGAGCCTCCACCACTCCGATGCTCGTCGCAATAGCCCAGCCTCCTCTTGTTGCTGCACTCATTTGATTTCTCTGTTAATCGTTTTAACAATTCAGAGATTTCAAGGGAATTTTATAACCAAGCTGGACATGCGCACCGTGATTCCAGAAAAGGCCCATTTCAATCGAAGAGAAAGAATTGTATAATGAAAGAGAGAGATTTGCTCAGATGCACCGTATCTTCTCATGAATAAGAGATAATGATAGGGTGTATCTAATACAGGTTTTGAATTAATCAAGTACAATTATAATAATATAGATTATTATTTAAATTCATTAATTTGATTACTGAATTCTAATAATAATAAATATATTATTAATATTAATTTAGAATTAATATTAAATATGTGATTATGTTAATTTAGAATTAATACATAAATTTTAAATCCACATTTAATTAGAGAATAAAATTTGATTTTATTCATTGAGCATTATTTGATATCATATAGGATAAGCATGCTATTTGATTTATGCTTATTTATTTAACTATAGTAGTTAGATACCGTTTTATTGTCTGGGTAGGCGGCGCCCAGTATTTGTAGTCCGTGTTATACTATGTCTGGGTAGGCGGCGCCCAGTAATTGCTTGAAATTTAATATTGGATATTATATTCACAAAATTAGTATCACAAAATTATTCCCCACAAAATATAAGTCTTGTTTTGAAACAAACGCGTCGTCCATCACAATTGTTTGATGCTCCTAGCCTTTTCGACCACGAGTTTTACGCCCTCGCGTTTACTCTAAATCTACAAGGTTTAGGCTCATTCATAGATGCATGGTTGGCATCGTGTGATGGGGTTGACTTGCTTAAATTATTTTGAGTAGCCCTCGCAACCAGAATAATTTATGGACGTATATTAATTAGATTAATAAACCAAGTATTGTAAAATTGTTGTTATAATCGGCTTGGAGGCCTACCTGGTGATATTATTGTAGTCATCAGCCCTCGCAGAGGCTGCAATAATATAGACTTGGATCTTGGACCACTAAAATTTATATTAGATATAAATTCGTATTTTATGTTTGGGGGACATAATATATGTTAAAATTAGTGGGAGCTAATCAATACAATAAACTATTGTTTGATTAGTGATGCGATTGTGATCTTTGTATGCTTTTCTAATTTGCTTTTCGTTTTATTTTCTGTTCAGACAATATGTCAAACTTATCTTATGAGTGTTTGATGGAAACAAACAAATTGACTAGGTCAAATTTCACGGAGTGGCAGAGAGACTGCCCAAAACTCAAGGCACAAGGTGCAATGAGTGGGAGCTCAGCTATGTTTGTCATTGAGATAAATATGTCTATGAATAACTCATAATCCTGGGTATTGGATACCGCTTGTGGTTCACACATTTGTAATAATGTGCAAGGTTTAATTGACAGCAGGAAAGTGAGACCTGGGGAAGTAGACCTACGTGTTGGAAATGGAGCAAAAGTTGCTGCCGAACGCGTGAGAACTTATAGATTAAATCTTCCCTCAGGACATAGACTAGATTTACATAATTGTTATTTCGTTCCAGTTATTTCAAAGAATATTATTTCCATTCCGATGTTGGACATCGAAGGTTTTTCCTTCCATTTTGCAAACAGCAGATGCTCGTTTTCTACTAATGGATTGCTTTATGGAAATGCCTCGTTAGAGAATGGATTATATATGCTTGAATGCAAACGGAATATTCTCAATGTGCAAAATAAAAGACTTAAGCTATGTAATACGGATAATGCTACTTATCTTTGGCATTGTAGACTTGGTCATATCAATGAGAAAAGGATAGCGAGATTGAGAAAGTTAGACTATCTAAATTCATTTGATTTTGAATCATATGGTGCTTGTGAATTCGGTCTCAAAGGAAAGATGACTAATAAGCCACTTTCTGGGAAAGGGGTGCGTGCTAATGATGTGCTAGAGTTGATCCACACAGATGTGTGCGGACCGTTTCCAACTCAAGCAAAAGGTGGTAATTCGTACTTCATTACTTTCACTGATGATTTGACAAGGTATGGATATGTGTATCTTATGAAACACAAATCTGAGGCCTTTGAGAAATTTATAGAGTTTAAGTGTGAAGTTGAGAAACAACTTGGGAAAAGTATAAAAACTCTTCGATCAGATCGAGAAGGGGAATACTTGAGCCGAGAATTTCTTAATTACTTGAAATCGCATTGAATTCAGTCGGACTGGACACCTCCTGGTACACCACAAATGAATGGAGTATCTGAAAGGAGAAACCGAACATTATTAGATATGGTTCGATCCATGATGAGTTTAGCTAGTCTTCCTTTATTTCTCTGGGGTCATGCTTTATTGGCTGCTATTTACATTCTGAATAGAGTTCCATCTAAATCAGTTGAGAAAACACCATATGAGTTATGGTATGGCAAAAAGCCTTGTCTTAACTATATGCGGACCTGGGGTTGTCCAGCTTTTGTTAAGAAACAAATGACTGATAAGTTGGAATCTAAAAGTGAGAAGTGTTACTTTGTGGGATATCCTAAACAAACTAGGGGATACGATTTCTACTGTCCTGAAAATCACAAGGTGATAACATCAAGGAATGTGACGTTCCTTGAAGACAGTTATGTCTCCAAGGAACAAGGTCAAAATACAGTAGATCTTGAAGAAATTCAAGAACCACAAGTTAACAATGAGGATGATGTATTGTCAAATGGTTTGAACAATAACTCAGTGGGAGTTTTTGATGATCTATTGGGAGGGGAAAATACTATTAGAGGAGACCTTAGAGGGACTCTCGAAGAACCTCCTCAAGACAATGAGATGCATCAAATACAAGATGATACAATAGTTGCATCACCTCTACCTCAAGAAGATCATAGTGATATTCCTGGGCCTACTCACAATCAGAATGAACAGCCCGAGCCAGAAGAAAACCAACTCAATAGGCCTAGAAGGATTCGTCGTGCACCTGAGAGACTGAATCTAATGGTTGAGAACCAAGATGATGAAGTTGATTTAGAGGACGATGAGCCTAAGACCTATACCGAGGAGGTGTCGGACACCGATCGAGAGAAGTGGCTTGAAGCCTTGATATCTGAAATGGACTCGATGTACTTCAACTTAGTCTGGGAACTAGTTGACTTGCCAGATGGGGTTTACCCCATAGGTTGCAAATGGATCTTCAAAAAGAAGAGAGATGCAGATGGCAAAGTACAAACCTACAAGGCTAGGTTAGTGGCAAAGGGTTATAGTCAGCGTGAAGGCATTGACTATGACGAAACCTTTTCGCCAGTTGCTAAGATCAAGTCCATTAGGATATTACTTGCAATTGCTGCATACTACAATTTCGACATTTGGCAAATGGATGTCAAAACTGCATTTCTCAATGGAGAATTAGAATGCGATGTCTATATGACACAGCCAGAAGGTTTTGTATCGAAAGAAAGGCCGAATGCAGTGTGCAAGCTAAAGAAGTCCATCTATGGACTTAAGCAAGCTTCGAGGAGTTGGAATATTTGTTTTGACAGAACAATCAAATCGTTTGGTTTTGTCAGAAGCAAAGAGGACCCATGTGTTTATAGTAAACGCGAGAATGGAAACGTTGTCTTCCTCATCATATATGTTGATGACATCTTGATTATGGGAAGCGATCGTTCCATGATGCAATCCGTGAAAGAATGGTTGTCTAGTTCCTTTATGATGAAGGATCTGGGTGATGCTTCCTACATCCTTGGAATTAAGATCTATCGAGATAGACCGAATAGGATGTTAGGATTATCACAATCCACTTACATAGACAAGTTGCTAAGGCGCTTCTCAATGGAGAATTCTAAGAAAGGTTTTCTTCCTATGGGACATGGCATTGTATTGTCAAAGAAGGATTGTCCTTCTAATGACAAAGAAAGAGACAACATGAAAAGGATCTCGTATGCTTCGGCTATAGGATCTATTATGTATGCCATGATTTCTACTAGGCCAGATGTGGCCTATGCGCTTAGCATGACAGGCAGATTTCAGCAAAATCCCGGTGAGGAACATTGGAAAACCGTTAAGACTATTCTTAAGTACCTTAGAAGGACTAAAGAATATTTCTTAGTCTATGGTGGACAACCAGAGTTATCAGTTACTGGGTACACTGATGCTAGTTTCCAAACAGACCATGACGACTATAAGTCTCAGTCTGGATATGTTTTGTTCTCAATGGTGGAGCAGTGAGTTGGAATAGTTCCAAACAAGGTACAACTGCCGATTCCACCACCGAAGCCGAGTATATTGCTGCATCTGAAGCTGCCAAAGAAGCTGTTGCTTTGTTAGAGTTCGTTAAAGAACTGGGTGTCATTCCGAGTGCCAATAGTGCAATACCTTTGTATTGTGACAACACTGGTGCTGTTGCGCAAGCAAAAGAACCCAGAGCTACGAACAGGAACAAGCATGTTCCCAGAAGATATCATCTGATCAAAGAAATAATTGAAAGAGGCGACATAAAATTAGAAAGAGTACCCACTGATGATAACTTGGCTGATCCTTTCACCAAACCGTTATGTATAGCAAAACACAACAAGCACTTTGAGAGCTTAGGTGTTATGCATGTTGGTAGATGGCTTTGAATCAGTGGGAGTTACAGTTTATATGTCTTAGAAACATTTTGTGTTGAGACAATATTACTTGATCACATTATATGAAAATTTTATTTCCTATGGGTTTTGTGCACTTATTGGAATAACTGTTTTAAATGTTTGATTTTATTCTAAATATTTGTTCCCTTGAATTATGACTGTCGTTAATGGTGTGAGACATTAATGATATAGTATAATTCTAAAATAGCCCTAACCAATGATCATCAAGAATGAGATATTGATGATATGTTATAGGTTAGCATGGGGTTTGCATCACATTCTTCGAGAATGTAGTTGTTCTCACAACTATGAGATATTAGATACTCGTGATGGACACATGGTATACTTTGGAGAGTATTGGTATACCCTACTATTAAACTGTTTTGTTGAGTGTCTACAGTTTATTAGTACATGAAGTATGTAATAGTCCTTGGATCTGAGGTCATTACACATTTTGTTTGTTAAGTGATGTGCTTTGACCTTGTACAACGCTTTGCCTCCCCTCGGAGGATTAAGACACGGACTTGTGTTGGGTAAATCATAAGATAAATGGAAATGGTAGTTGAGCCAAGAATGAGATTCATTCCTCAATTAGAATTTCAAGAGAACACTCAAATTCTCTATATTACTTG
Organism: Salvia splendens; assembly: GCF_004379255.2. NCBI lineage: Eukaryota > Viridiplantae > Streptophyta > Magnoliopsida > Lamiales > Lamiaceae > Salvia > Salvia splendens. The sequence goes on along the minus strand of NC_056047.1, from coordinate 17,285,121 downwards.
ACCATTAAGTCATTGGCCAAGGCAAAGATATATTCAATTAAAGTAATTGAATATGATCGAATGGGTCATTTAATAAAGATGAGATAAAGTGATTGAGCTATTTGGATGACACATGACAAATCTTAGGCTCAATCGGGTGGTTCGTGAATGAAAGGATGTTACTATAAACTTTATGTAAAGGCTTGTTTACCGAATTCACGTAAACGTCCTTCATATATCAAGCTACGCTGCCAACGCAGTCTAGGAGTTTTGTGCAGACTTCGATTAGATCGTCGTCGATAATGAGGGCCTAAAGGGTCACACTATAAGTGTATTTTGATCCGCTCAAGGGTACAAAGTTGGAACTGCGTATTATATCTAATGCTAGTCCAAGTGGGAGATTGAAAGGATATGGGCTAGATTAATATGGATTAAATAATTATAGTTGGGCTACAATTATAATTAGTCCATAAGCCCAACAATCATGAAACCCTAATGACTCTTTGTCTATATAATGGTTATTTATTCTCCATTGTGGGAGAAGAGAAATATCGTAACATTAGAGAGAAAATACGTAAAGCTTTGTAGAGAATTCCTAGCTTTCTCTATAGAGCGATTGTACCGAGGAATTGTTCCTGCATCGGATCAGAATACACGTGGACCTCGATAGTAGTGGATTCAACTTGCAGGACACAATCGTAGAAGAAAACACAACAACAAGTAAGATTTAGTTCCGTTGTGTATTACGTGCTCAACTTGCAATATGATTATGAATCTAGATCTGTTATTCTTGTCTGCAATTTCCGCTGCGCTCATTAGATGAATACAAGAATTCCTAACAGGTGTGCAGTCCCCTGAAAGGCGAAGACCAAATCCGGCTCAAGTTTCCGATTATGGAGATACCACGGCCGGTGGTGCAAGCCGTTTTCGATCAATCAAGCTGTGGCCATCAACAATCAATAAATGAAGGTGGATATGGGTTCATCAACAGTCAATAAATGAGGTTACTTGGTTAGCTAAAATGTACTACTCCACTCCACTGTTAGGAATTCTTGTGTTCATCTAATGAGCGCAGCGGAAATTGCATACAAGAATAACAGATCTAGATTCATAATCATATTGCAAGTTGAGCACGTAACACACAACGGAACTAAATCTTACTTGTTGTGTTGTTCTTCTTCGATTGAATCCCGCAAGTTGAATCCACTACTATCGAGGTCCACGTGCAATCCAATCCGATGCAGGAACTATCCCGGTACAATTGCTCCGTAGAAGAAAGCTAGGAATTCTCTCTACAGAGCTTTACGTATTTTCTCTCTAATGTTAAGCTATTTCTCATCTCCCACAATGGAGAATAAATAACCATTATATAGACAAAGAGTCATTAGGGTTTCATGATTATTGGGCTTATGGACTAATTATAATTGTAGCCCAACTATAATTATTTAATCCATATTAATCTAATCTAGCCCATATCCTTTCAATCTCCCACTTGGACTAGCATTAGATATAATACGCAGTTCCAACTTTGTACCCTTGAGCGGATCAAAATACACTTATAGTGTGACCCTTTAGGCCCTCATTATCGACGGCGATCTAATCGAAGTCTGCACAAAACTCCTAGACTGCGTTGGCAGCGTATCTCGATATATGAAGAACGTTTACGTGAATTCGGTAAACAAGCCTTTACACAGAGTTTATAGTAACATCCTTTCATTCACGAACCACCCGATTGAGCCTAAGATTTGTCATGTGTCATCCAAATAGCTCAATCACTTCATCTCATCTTTATTAAATGACCCATTCGATCATATTCAATTACTTTAATTGAATATATCTTTGCATTGGCCAATGACTTAATGGTCAAGTAATATAGAGAATTTGAGTGTTCTCTCGAAATTCTAATCGAGGAATGAATCTCATTCTTGGCTCAACTACCATTTCCATTTATCTTATGATGTACCCAACACAAGTCCGTGTCTTAATCCTCCGAGGGGAGGCAAAGCGTTGTACAAGGTCAAAGCACACCACTCAACAAACAAAATGTGTAATGACCTCAGATCCAAGGACTATTACATACTTCATGTACTAATAAACTGTAGACACTCAACAAAACAGTTTAATAGTAGGGTATATCAATACTCTCCAAAGTATACCATGTGTCCATCACGAGTATCTAATATCTCATAGTTGTGAGAACAACTACATTCTCGAAGAATGTGATGCAAACCCCATGCTAACCTATAACATATCATCAATATCTCATTCTTGATGATCATTGGTTAGGGCTATTTTAGAATTATACTATATCATTAATGTCTCACACCATTAACGACAGTCATAATTCAAGGGAACAAATATTTAGAATAAAATCAAACATTTAAAACAATTATTCCAATAAGTGCACAAAACCCATAGAAAATGAAATTTTCATATAATGTGATCAAGTAATATTGTCTCAACACAAAATGTTTCTAAGACATATAAAACTGTAACTCCCACTGATTCAAAGCCATCTACCAAGATGCTTAACACCTAAGCTCTCAAAGTGCTTGTTGTGTTTTGCTATACATAACGGTTTGGTGAAAGGATCAGCCAAATTATCATCAGTGGGTACTCTTTCTAATTTTATGTCGCCTCTTTCAATTATTTCTTTGATCAGATGATATCTTCTGGGAACATGCTTGTTCCTGTTCGTAGCTCTGGGTTCTTTTGCTTGCGCAACAGCACCAGTGTTGTCACAATACAAAGGTATTGCACTATTGGCACTCGGAATGACACCCAGTTCTTTAACGAACTCTAACAAAGCAACAGCTTCTTTGGCAGCTTCAGATGCAGCAATATACTCGGCTTCGGTGGTGGAATCGGCAGTTGTACCTTGTTTGGAACTATTCCAACTCACTGCTCCACCATTGAGAACAAAACATATCCAGACTGAGACTTATAGTCGTCATGGTCTGTTTGGAAACTAGCATCAGTGTACCCAGTAACTGATAACTCTGGTTGTCCACCATAGACTAAGAAATATTCTTTAGTCCTTCTAAGGTACTTAAGAATAGTCTTAACGGTTTTCCAATGTTCCTCACCGGGATTTTGCTGAAATCTGCCTGTCATGCTAAGCGCATAGGCCACATCTGGCCTAGTAGAAATCATGGCATACATAATAGATCCTATAGCCGAAGCATACGAGATCCTTTTCATGTTGTCTCTTTCTTTGTCATTAGAAGGACAATCCTTCTTTGACAATACAATGCCATGTCCCATAGGAAGAAAACCTTTCTTAGAATTCTCCATTGAGAAGCGCCTTAGCAACTTGTCTATGTAAGTGGATTGTGATAATCCTAACATCCTATTCGGTCTATCTCGATAGATCTTAATTCCAAGGATGTAGGAAGCATCACCCAGATCCTTCATCATAAAGGAACTAGACAACCATTCTTTCACGGATTGCATCATGGAACGATCGCTTCCCATAATCAAGATGTCATCAACATATATGATGAGGAAGACAACGTTTCCATTCTCGCGTTTACTATAAACACATGGGTCCTCTTTGCTTCTGACAAAACCAAACGATTTGATTGTTCTGTCAAAACAAATATTCCAACTCCTCGAAGCTTGCTTAAGTCCATAGATGGACTTCTTTAGCTTGCACACTGCATTCGGCCTTTCTTTCGATACAAAACCTTCTGGCTGTGTCATATAGACATCGCATTCTAATTCTCCATTGAGAAATGCGGTTTTGACATCCATTTGCCAAATGTCGAAATTGTAGTATGCAGCAATTGCAAGTAATATCCTAATGGACTTGATCTTAGCAACTGGCGAAAAGGTTTCGTCATAGTCAATGCCTTCACGCTGACTATAACCCTTTGCCACTAACCTAGCCTTGTAGGTTTGTACTTTGCCATCTGCATCTCTCTTCTTTTTGAAGATCCATTTGCAACCTATGGGGTAAACCTCATCTGGCAAGTCAACTAGTTCCCAGACTAAGTTGAAGTATATCAAGTCCATTTCAGATATCAAGGCTTCAAGCCACTTCTCTCGATCGGTGTCCGACACCGCCTCGGTATAGGTCTTAGGCTCATCATCATCTAAATCAACTTCATCATCTTGGTTCTCAACCATTAGATTCAGTCTCTCAGGTGCACGACGAATCCTTCTAGGCCTATTGAGTTGGTTTTCTTCTGGCTCGGGCTGTTCATTCTGATTGTGAGTAGGCCCAGGAATATCACTATGATCTTCTTGAGGTAGAGGTGATGCAACTATTGTATCATCTTGTATTTGATGCATCTCATTGTCTTGAGGAGGTTCTTCGAGAGTCCCTCTAAGGTCTCCTCTAATAGTATTTTCCCCTCCCAATAGATCATCAAAAACTCCCACTGAGTTATTGTTCAAACCATTTGACAATACATCATCCTCATTGTTAACTTGTGGTTCTTGAATTTCTTCAAGATCTACTGTATTTGACCTTGTTCCTTGCAGACATAACTGTCTTCAAGGAACGTCACATTCCTTGATGTTATCACCTTGTGATTTTCAGGACAGTAGAAATCGTATCCACTAGTTTGTTTAGGATATCCCACAAAGTAACACTTCTCACTTTTAGATTCCAACTTATCAGTCATTTGTTTCTTAACAAAAGCTGGACAACCCCAGGTCCGCATATAGTTAAGACAAGGCTTTTTGCCATACCATAACTCATATGGTGTTTTCTCAACTGATTTAGATGGAACTCTATTCAGAATGTAAATAGCAGTCAATAAAGCATGACCCCAGAGAAATAAAGGAAGACTAGCTAAACTCATCATGGATCGAACCATATCTAATAATGTTCGGTTTCTCCTTTCAGATACTCCATTCATTTGTGGTGTACCAGGAGGTGTCCAGTCCGACTGAATTCCATGCGATTTCAAGTAATCAAGAAATTCTCGGCTCAAGTATTCCCCTCCTCGATCTGATCGAAGAGTTTTGATACTTTTCCCAAGTTGTTTCTCAACTTCACACTTAAACTCTTTAAATTTCTCAAAGGCCTCGGATTTGTGTTTCATAAGATACACATGTCCATACCTTGTCAAATCATCAGTAAAAGTAATGAAGTACGAATAACCACCTCTTGCTTGAGTTGGAAACGGTCCGCACACATCTGTGTGGATCAACTCTAGCACATCATTAGCACTCACCCCTTTCCCAGAAAGTGGTTTATTAGTCATCTTTCCTTTGAGACAGAATTCACAAGCACCATATGATTCAAAATCAAATGAATTTAGATAGTCTAACTTTCTCAATCTCGCTATCCTTTTCTCATTGATATGACCAAGTCTACAATGCCAAAGATAAGTAGCATTATCCGTATTACATAGCTTAAGTCTTTTATTTTGCACATTGAGAATATTCCGTTTGCATTCAAGCATATATAATCCATTCTCTAACGAGGCATTTCCATAAAGCAATCCATTAGTAGAAAACGAGCATCTGCTGTTTGCAAAATGGAAGGAAAAACCTTCGATGTCCAACATCGGAATGGAAATAATATTCTTTGAAATAACTGGAACGAAATAACAATTATGTAAATCTAGTCTATGTCCTGAGGGAAGATCTAATCTATAAGTTCTCACGCGTTCGGCAGCAACTTTTGCTCCATTTCCAACACGTAGGTCTACTTCCCCAGGCCTCACTTTCCTGCTGTCAATTAAACCTTGCACATTATTACAAATGTGTGAACCACAAGCGGTATCCAATACCCAGGATTGTGAGTTATTCATAGACATATTTATCTCAATGACAAACATAGCTGAGCTCCCACTCATTGCACCTTGTGCCTTGAGTTTTGGGCAGTCTCTCTGCCACTCCGTGAAATTTGACCTAGTCAATTTGTTTGTTTCCATCATACACTCATAAGATAAGTTTGACATATTATCTGAACAGAAAATAAAACGAAAAGCAAATTAGAAAAGCATACAAAGATCACAATCGCATCACTAATCAAACAAGGGTTTATTGTATTGATTAGCTCCCACTAATTTTAACATATATTATGTTCCCCAAACATAAAATACGAATTTATATCTAATATAAATTTTAGTGGTCCAAGATCCAAGTCTATATTATTGCAGCCTCTGCGAGGGCTGATGACTACAATAATATCACCAGGTAGGCCTCCAAGCCAATTGTAACAACAATTTTACAATTCTTGGTTTATTAATCTAATTAATATACGTCCATAAATTATTCTGGTTGCGAGGGCTACTCAAAATAATTTAAGCAAGTCAACCCCATCACACGATGCCAACCATGCATCTATGAATGAGCCTAAACCTTGTAGATTTAGAGTAAACGCGAGGGCGTAAAACTCGTGGTCGAAAAGACTAGGAACATCAAACAATTGTGATGGACGATGCGTTTGTTTCAAAACAAGACTTATATTTTGTGGGGAAAAGTGTGATACTAGTTCTGTGAATATAATATCCAATATTAAATTTCAAACAATTATTGGGCGCCGCCTACCCAGACATAGTATAACACGGACTACAATTACTGGGCGCCGCCTACCCAGACATAGTATAACACGGACTACACATACTGGGCGCCGCCTACCCAGACAATAAAACGGTCTCTAACTACTATAGTTAAATAAATAAGCATAAAATCAAATAGCATGCTTATCACATAAGATATCAAATAATGCTCAACAAATAAAATCAAATTTTATTCTCTAATTAAATGTGGACTTAATTATATTAATTCTAAATTAATATAATTATATATATTTAATATTAATTCTAAATTAATATTGTGCTGTGGAGTATATATTATCATTTCCAGATGATAACTATGTCCCAATTTGTTAATCTAATTAACAAAATTTATCCAATCTATATTAATTCTAAATTAATAAATTTGTAAATCAAGTAATAACTCCAAATCATCATCATATATAAAAAATTCTTGCACATTAATCCATTAATCTAATTAATAAATTCATCATCAAATTTATATCAATTCCAAACTAATATAAACAGATATTTAATATTAATTCTAAATTAATATTAATAATACATTTATTATTATTAGTATCCAGTAATCTATTGATGAAATTAAATAATAATATATATTATAATAATTGTACCATAATCCTAGTGAAGCGCATGAATCGTCACAGCAACGACACTTATGCAATATCATTATTCAAAATAATAACAATAAATCATAATCTATTAATCTAATTAATATATTAACTCTCTGATCTATATTAATTCCAAATTAATTGGAACCCAATTTCAAATTTCGAAATTCAATTGCAAATATGGTTGAAAAACATTATCTTTTAGTTGAAACCCAGTTTCAATTTTCCAAAAGCTTCATCTGTCAAAACCAGCGACAATAGCATAAGCGCCATAAAATTCAATTGTTTCTTCATTATATGCATCAACTGTACTGCTCAATTGTACAGTTGAAATCCAATTGCGTCAGCCGAAACAAAATTTCGAAACTACCATATATTGCGTCAACACAACTACGCGTCGTATGTTGCACTAAATTTCGAAACATTTTGAAATCCAATTTAAGAATTTTGATTTCCAAAATCATCCACAAATTAATTAGGAAACAAAATTAATTATGAATCGAGCCCCGAGCTCTGATACCACTGTTAGGAATTCTTGTGTTCATCTAATGAGCGCAGCGGAAATTGCATACAAGAATAACAGATCTAGATTCATAATCATATTGCAAGTTGAGCACGTAACACACAACGGAACTAAATCTTACTTGTTGTGTTGTTCTTCTTCGATTGAATCCCGCAAGTTGAATCCACTACTATCGAGGTCCACGTGCAATCCAATCTGATGCAGGAACTATCCCGGTACAATTGCTCCGTAGAAGAAAGCTAGGAATTCTCTCTACAGAGCTTTACGTATTTTCTCTCTAATGTTAAGCTATTTCTCATCTCCCACAATGGAGAATAAATAACCATTATATAGACAAAGAGTCATTAGGGTTTCATGATTATTGGGCTTATGGACTAATTATAATTGTAGCCCAACTATAATTATTTAATCCATATTAATCTAATCTAGCCCATATCCTTTCATCCACTCCACTCCACTCCACTCCACTCCACATTACAACTATGAGTCTGTCTACTAATTCATCTTATCCCCTTTTCTTTTAAATCACGTGCCAAACATTTTTCCAATGTTTTTTAATAGACATTTTCGGAGCTTAACATTTATGTACATTCAGAAGAAAAAAAATCCATAAAGAACCAAACTTGGCAGCCTTGTAAAACATCTGAGGGCAAAATTTTTTAATGTAATGGAGTTCATGCCTTAACCCAGAGAGGTGTTCCAATTACTAAGAGTTCCACAAGGGTCTCATATAATGGAATTTTTGAATGATAACACAGCTATCCATTCTTCATTTACACAACTCACAACAGAAAATTTTAGCAAAATTCAAAACAACAAGTGAACAAGGCAATAAAAAAAAAGAGTAGACATATTTTAGAGAGATTTAAGCATGCGTGTCTTAATTTGTTGATCGTACGAGATTAAATTCGCTAATTTTCGGAATAAAGGACTGAGGCATGCAAATTTGTTAGAATAAGAGACTTTTGCATTTTATTTTATTTTTCTCCTTTTTTCTTATTATTTCTCTCCCAATATTTATAAAAAAAGAAGATAAAAATATTAAAAAAAGTAAAAATCTCTTATTTTAAAAAATTAGCATGCCTCAATCTCTTATTTCGAGTAGGTCAACAAAACCCAAATCTCGTAATGTTAGAATCAAGATGTCAATCTTAGCTAATACGAAGTACTACACAATTAGACCCTTATAATGTCTCACTCTTAGGTTTACCTTTTTTGAGATATTAACTGTAGTGTCATTCAATCTGAATCTAGCATATGGATTATCTTTCGATTCCTGCAAATCCAATAAATCGACAAGATGTGTCTCACTCTTATGTTAGAATCCAATTTGAAGCATTATACAACAAAATTGAACAAAGTAATTAAAGATCTTGAATATCAATAATACGAATCAAATAAATATAAAGAGTTACTTTTCAATCCTCATAATTTAACAAATTAGTTACTCTAACAAAATTCATTTTAAAATAAGATATAGTAAAACAATCTATGATAAAAATCCCAATGAAGAATCTTAATAGTTCTAGTTTTCTTTATTCTCTAGTTCCAATCTCCAAGTACAAAATTATCTCTTGGAAAGGAATTCTAGGGAAAGTAGTCTCAGCTTCAATGATCTCTTGTGGTTGTTTTTCTATAAATACGATACTTCAATGATCTCACTTTCATTTTTAGTTTGTCAACTAAGATAACTCATTACTATAAATGAAAACACCTTTTGTATAATTTATTTTCTTTCTCTTACTTTACTCTCTTTACTTCACTGACAAAATAAAGTTGAATAAATTCTCGTGCCGCCCAAGAAAAGTGTCACCTTCCTTGGGACAGAGGGTGTAGTATTTCGGGCTCAGAAAGGGAAGACTTGGAGAAGAATAACTCGATCCACTGACCACTTTCAGCGGGTTGCTGAGAGCGTTCTGGGCTGCTCGGAGAATTCTCGGCGGCCGCTGGCTCGTGCTCGGCGGTTGATGATTGTAACTGTGTTGCAGGCATAAATTCTCGAAGGCATAATTTTCACGTCTTCCAATTTTCCCGTATCCCCCTTCCATACAATTCCACCAGACATAGTTTTTATTAACTAGACCATATCCATTTTAGTATCAATTGAGTTAGATTACACTGCGACTAATAGAAAAACACAACTATGAATCTAACATATCTTAAAAAACACAATTATCAAATGAGAGAGCCTATCAAAAAGAGCGCTATTAAACAAGATCGGATATTAAAGAGAGAAAATAGAAAAAAAATAAAAACTGACAACCAAGAAAAAGAAACACTAGCATTTCCTCAAACAAAAAAAAGAGAGAGAGCCATCAAGGACTAGAAAATCGGAGCGGGATAACAAATTTGTTGCTTCAGCCTCTCTTCTACCAGAGAGTATTCCGACGACTAGCACCCATTAGCCCCAACTTCCATCTCAGGAATAGTAACAGCAGGTTTTACATCACTAGACTTGGTAAGGGTGAGGCTTTCTGTAACATCCCCCATTGCCATTCGCCACCACAGCCGATTCACTTTCTTTCTCCACTTGAGCATTCACACCTTCCTTCTTCAATTCAGTTGGTTTGCCTTCCCAAACTTGAGTCTGCAAACTATTGTTATTAGTCTTCCAGAGATGTAAACAAGGAAGCACTGATCAAGAAATTACAGTACCAAACTCACCTGTTTGTGGAAATGCTGTTGCTTGGCTTTCTTCTCCAGGATTTTCTTCTGTCTATCCTCATAGAAATCAAAATCATCCAAGATGCACTGCTTGCTTACGTAATCCTTAAAAATTTTGAGCACCTCGAGCCCCTGCGCAAGTTTAACCTGCAACAACGTCATATTCCTAATTAAAAAACCACAGCAATAATAGCAGCACAACCTATAAAACAGAAAAATAAAGGGTACAAGGATATATATACCTCCTGGGTGTCCCTGCTGTTAGTCACAGGTTTGTTCTCATTATTCTCAAGGGTAATATGCTTTAACAAACTGTTCGGTACATCCTTCACAATGTGCCACTTAACTGGAAAACAACCAATCCATTTGTCTTGCTGCCAGTAATCCATATTCTTATTGAAGTCAACAGGACCAACCATCTCAGCAACGCCAACAAACTGACCACTGGTATTAACCTACAAATCAAGTAGCATGCATAATTAGTATACAGATCAAACATTAAACAAAGCATAACATCTTTGAGTCCAATAAAGCTTACTGAGAAGAAAAGGAAAATAGGGCAGCTTTCAGGTTTTTGTTGAGCACTCTGGTAAGCAGCATCCAGCTTTTTGTTACCGTTTGGCGTGCTAGCCCAAATATTGTACTTGATGCTCTTATGGACATCATCCTCACTGTATGATTTGATAATGAAAAATTTGGCATCAGGGTAAGTCTCAGGGAAGTCTGATCTGTTGTATTGTTCTCGATCAGGAACCACAATTGACTTTTCAATATCAGCTGTTTCAGCCAAGGGAATATTTTGACCTTTGACAGCCAAAGCTACTGGTGAATATCCCTTTGTGTTCTTGGTGCTCTTGGTTCTTGGGCCCCTGTTCAATTCATTGAGGCCATCCATATTCTCATTACCATACCCGTAATATCCATTTCCTCTTCCTCTAGGCTTGTACTTGCTATCGACAGCCACCCAGCCATTTCCACCGGATCGTGTGTCATAAGCATTAGACCCATACCCCACTCCAGATCTGTATGCATTTCCATATTGACCATATAACTTGTTCGGATACATTCTATTAATGTATCCATTCGCACTGTTCATCAATGACAATGGCCTTGGGTGGTTCGAGCCCTAAAAAGGAACATAATAAACACGTTAGACAAAACAAGTGCGATGGACTTAGATTTGCACTTTAACAAGAAAAATATAGTAACTTTTTAAATGATGAGTTGTTAGACCAAAGCATGCAACAAAATTGTCCTCTCTAATAATTAAAAAAAAACGAATCATCAAAACACACAAGACAAAATGTTTTGTGAGCAAACCTAACCATGAAATAAGCAACTCATTACCATCAGGTGAGGCTGATAATTTTGACTCCTGGAGGAAGGGACACTATTTCCATTCCCAACTGCAGAGGTCATAGCTGAACTAGTTATAGGCCTTTGTTGTGAATCTGAAAAATATGGAGTCTCTAACCATGGGACAGGGGAATGTAAACCATCAAAACCAAATCTTGGATTTTGATAACCAGAGGATGGAATTCGACCAGGTAAAGCATCTCTTCCATATGAGCCATTCGCATTGAAAGATGAATTTTGGTATGCTGGTCTTGCCATCGCTGTACCATTGTTTCCCTTTGTGGCCACACTACCAGCAACACCATTAGATTTTGAATTAGAAGAATCCACCAGCAAAGGCACTAGATCGGCACCCCCAGAGGTGGCTATGTCACCTTTCCCAAGGGCACCAGAGGGGTACAGACCATTTGTGGGTGGCAATGGCTGGAAATAAGGAGTTGGGTACTGATACTGTTGAGGGCTATACAGCTGACCATCGTGAGACATTGTCGGAATGGGTGAGACAGCTGGTGAATATGGCCCATAAGGAGGATAGCCATAACCATGATACAGGTCCCCATAAGAACCCTGCAAACGAATGAAGAATTGTAGCAAATGCTAAAAATGTAAGATTGTAATGATATAGACTAGTCCCAAAGCAAAATCAATCAACACATGTAAGCATTAAAATGGATTTGTGCCCACAATGCTTACCGGAGTTGGCTCCACTCCATCTGGGCTAAGGTACCGTGTGTAATCTTCCCATTCATTTCCCTCAAAGGCTAAATACAAATGGATGGGTAAAAATCAGAAAAGTAAGCTAAGTCAATGAAAACAGTAGGATCTACCAAGTCAAAATGTACATGAAAATTTCAGCAAATAAAACAGTACTTTTCAAATTTCAAATTAAAAACTTACGAGTATAATAGTAAGCAGGTGACGGATAGTAGCACACCCTAGGATCCATAAAATCAGGAATTTGAGGCGTGACAGATCGCTCCTGTATCCCATTAGCCACGTTTCCAGAATCAACTGATGGCTGCAGAGCAGGAAAGGGATCCAGCGATAAAGAACAAAGTGAGCCAGCATGCTACAAATAACATCGAATTTAAAAATAAATAACGCAAATCAATTCGTGACCTTCTTAGTGGCATCAAGAAGTTCGATAGTCTTTGCCTGCGAGTCCAGTGACAATTTCTGCAATAAATCTGCAGCCTCTATAGCAGAGAGAAGTAAAGGAACACATTTTCACACGAAAAATGATTTAATACAGGAAGACTCAAACAGAACAAAGACTAAAACAACAGAAAAAATAAATTTGAATAAATATTAAAAAAATTCTCAAGATTTGAAGCTAAGGCGTAGCTCGTATGGAAAGACAAACAAGTAAATCACCAAGGCAGAAAAAATCAGCACGTAATTAACGACGGGGATCTCAGATACAAGAAGCTCAGATCTACAACAACTAAAAATGAAAAAAAAAAACATGAGTTTATGCAGACAAGCAAGCTATTGAGATGAAAGAGGAGTAAGAGAAACATAAGAGAAGGATACGATCTGCTGGAGGCGGAACGGCGGCGGCCATGGGATTAGTAAAGAGTGAAAGAGTCCTAGAAAAGAGCGGGCGAAGGAAAAGTCTTTTCTTAAGGGTTTTGGGAGAGGAGAAATAAAAGTTGAGATTTGTGATTCATATACGCCCACCTCTTCTTTCTATTCAGTCCTTCTACTTCACTGTATTTGCGAATTCAATACACACTCCATCCTTCTACTTCGCTGTATTTGCGAATTCAATACACACTTCATTATTGGCAATTCGACAAAGACAAAACTATCCCTATTTCGATTTAATTGGATTAGTAAGTCTTCATTTCATTGCTCTTTCTGGACGACTCCTATTTATCGGATTTCATTCTTCAACACGACACTATATAAGTTAATTATTTAAAACACCAATTCGAATTACAGCCATTATTTTGTCACAAATATTTCCAAATTATTTGAACATTTTTTGATAGCCGGCCCGAGCTCAATTACTTCTTGTAATTTTTTTTTACAACGGATCTCCAGATGGCTCGAACTCGACAGCTCATGCAATATTGTCTAAACTCTTTGCCGCTAGGACAAAGGCTCTGGACAATTACTGCTTATAAATTTACGGTTGGAATAATTGTTACATGTATAATATTGATTCATGGGACCTACTTACTACTTGAAGAGTGAAACAACACCAAAAAATTGATCAAATTGTGGCCCATGTATGCATTATACTCGGAACAATATGAACTTCTCTAGTCCCATCTGAGTTGAATACACCGCTTTAAAAAAATTTTAAAAACGCAGGGAATAGTCACTGGATCCGCCGGTGGATAACTTTGGTAATTACCAAAAAAAACGGCATTCTAACACGCCATGTGACTTTGAATGGGATTTCAGCCGGGTTTGGTGTTACCGAAGGAGTTGCAGAGACCACTGGGTTCAAGCATCACCGGGCGGCTTGAGATCAACATGGGGCTTGGTTGGGTAGACGAAGACAAGCAAAGACGCATTGGATGGCAGCAGACCAGCAGAATATCTCACAGAGGCTACAGTAACTCTAGGAAGCTGCAGCGACCCTAATCCCAGGGGTACAAGCATGTACGTGAGAACCTGGGCTGATCTCGGCAGGACAAGCATTGTATCACTGTGGGGGCCCGATAGGACGAAGCTCTGTGAGTCTGATATCGAGCATTTGATCTCTTGAAGTATCTCCGTCTGATTGAGAATCTTCACTGAATACAGAAAAGGGTTTCCAATAAAGGCATGAGGAGGACATTCTAAACTCACAGCCAACAGAGGTAGCTCCACATTCACGTCAGGAAGTCTATATTTAGTAACTTGAGATGAAGTCGCGTTAGAATCCCTTTCCCATCTCAGACTCACGTTACCAATCTTCAGCTTAGTAGACTTCACTTTAGGAATGATGGTGAAAACCTTCTTGAACTCTTCCCCTGGCATATTGACTACGGCTTCCCTGAACTCTTCCTGCTGAGGTTGTATAGTGCAAGCATCGCTTTTCACTTCCGTCTCAATGGACATAGATAGCAATCTCAGGGGAACCTCTGAGCAATTCTTAACACTGATTATAAGCAAAGTTTTTTCGTTTAAAGCAAGATATGGTGTTTGATCAGTTTCTGAAATTGACTTGAGCTTCAATAGCAAAAGAGGATCCTTCCTAAAAGGAAGCATATACCGATGGTTGATTGCAACAGCAGTTGTCCCTTCAATCTGCAAGCTTTTGTGGACATGCACTTTCTGCAAACTAGGTTCATCACTCCGAGGGAGGTATCCTAATGAGACATAAAGCATAATAGGCTTAGGATGGTTCCACTTAATTTTCAGTTTGCACGACCATGACTCCCCCATATCCAAGGATGGGACAGAAATTAATCCAAAAGATGGCTGAATTTTCTGAATTTTGTCGGAAGGAGCTTCAGACTGATCTTGAGGTGCATCACAGGAGATATCAACAAGCTCAACATGGATATTCTCAGATGAGAACGATTCTTCTCCCCTTGGACTAAGAAGACCACCACCTCTTGTATCTACAAGATTAATTTTTAATTCACCTGAATGCACTGCATGTCCTCTGGAGGAAACTGTCACGGGTAAAATAAAGCTTTCTCCAACCAATGCAGGGCCAGAAGAATGTAAAATCAAATCCACTTGTGGCTCTGGTTCTTCAACTTGTATAGCCTTCTGTCCAGATAATGCCAGACCTGGATCCTTGATGGGAATAGTTTCCAGCCGGTTCTCAAATTTCCAAAGTGGTGAATCATTAATCAAGGCGGGACTTTCAGCTCTGCAGCATATTGTGAAGTTTGGTCCTACTCTAGCAATGACATATATGCATTCAAGTTTTCCACTAAGATCTGCATAAAATTCACGGTATAATCTAATTTAGAAGCATGAAGGGCAGCATATGAATGAAAACATCAATATTCAAGCAGGAAAATTTTACACTCACACTTTGCGTAAACTAGAAAACAAAAATATCGAAGCACATGATATCTTTTTCCAACTTACCAGATTTTATATCATAAGTCAGTCGTAGCCATTTGTTTGTCGCAAGCACCAGATCAGGAGCTGTCTCAACCCTGTGACCCGGTTGTACAATGTCGGTTGAACTCAGTGGCTTCTGACCATTTGTAATAATAAAATTACACTCTGATTGATTGAATTGCACCTCCAACTGATCAATCTCAACATTTATCGGCAATTGGGATCGAAGTGATATAGTGATAAGAGATTGACCACCCGGCTTAACCATTGGCTGATGAAAGGCAACTAGAGCTAGGAGAGTCACCCTTAGTGGACTAATAACATCAATCTCAAGATAAATGGGGTAATCACTTTTTACTTTAAAAGCACTGTTCTGTTCGTCGGAATTAAGTTCTGACTCACCTCTGGCAACCTCAAATGCTTCCTTGTGTATCTTTTCTCTCTGTGAAGGAGTTGCAGGCCCTGCTGGACCACAGTCCTTAGAGAACGACTCTGAAAAACCGGTTGTTTCAGGCAAAGAAGCCATTTCAAGTGAATATTCTATAAAGTCTTTGGCTGAACTCATACCCTTTGAGCACTCTCGTAAGTACCCCAAGACTTCCCACAGTGACAATAACCAGCCTTCACGTCGGTAAAGATTTGCTAAACTGTCAAATATTTGCTTGGCATTACTGAAGTCATTTAGAGAAAAGTATTCTCTAGCCATCTGCAGTCCACAATAGGCAGCTGTTCTTTCAGCTTTTGAGCTACTGTATGCTTCAAACGATTTCTTTAGGAGGGCAATGATTTCAAAGGAATCCTTGAATCTTTTCCCTTCTGCAAGTGCATAATGGGCATATTCCATATCCGTCAAACTGCATTCAAATTGACTCAGAGGTTATACTTCAAGTATGCCAATATACTACTAGAATCTCTAGACCTGTGCTAGCATGTAGATAAAAAAATAGATTAATTGGCCAGAAGAACTCACGGCTGCATTATGAAGGCATCTTCATGCTCAAGCAACCTGGAATACTGCCCAAGATATGCAGAAGCCACAACAGACTCTGCACTGCCATCAAATGAACCAACATCTACGGACATAGATATTGCAAATTCCAGACATGTATTCTTTTCCTTGAGGTAGCTAGCTGCCAACTATGAAAAGGAGATATGAATAAATTGACAGTTAGAACTCATCTGACTAAATACAAGGTGAAAACTCATCATTGAATAAGTGCATTTTTTTATCTCAGTTATGGAGTGACCTGATAGTAGTAAGCTGGATGAAATTCCCATTCCGTTGGTTTTTCTTCCGCAACAGGGGCCGTACTTGGAACATGCAGAGCATTGGGTGAGCTTGTCTCCAACAGTTGAGCAAAAACCATGTATTGTCTACTTAACCATTCCCAATGAAGAAATATAACTTCTGGGGCTCCTACAAGTTTTCTATAATTAGCAGTGTGCTGACGGAACCATGTAATTGCTTCAAGAACTTTTCCGCCATGCAGCAATATCATTGACATATTAAAATGCAGTTGTTCGGCAACTGCCTTGATCTCAACCAAGCGTTGGATTGGAGGCATTCTAGTTGATGTTCCAACCATCTGAGTTAAAAATAATAAGCATAACAATCAATAAATAATTAGAACAAAAATAATAATTGGAGAACAACTGCGTAAAGAAAGCATACACAGAATAGAGCATTTAAGTTATCACAGACATAATTTATCTGGTCTAAAAGATGACACGAATCTTAAGTGATTTTAGAAATTCCAGTACTAACAACTCAGACAACAATAATTTACTTCAGATAATAGTGTAAAAGGTTCTTAAACTACAACTGAGCATCTGTAAGCAGCATAAATCAAACTAGACTCTGCAGCCGTGATCAAAGAAGTACCTCCCGCAGTGCATGATATGCATCCTCATATAACTTGAGAGCTTCGAGCCAGTCTCTTCTAAATTCTGCATATATAGCAACCTAGAGGTTGATAAGTTTAGATTGCATAAGAAAGAGGAACATAAAATTCATTAGTAAGTATTGATTACAAATATCAAGACAAGGACACTAGCAAAAAGACTATTCAATAAGTTTAAGATGACTAAAGCATGGATAATTGTATAAGGTACTAAAAACCAACATGTGTGAAGGAAATAATGGTGTATATTCCCAATATATTAATTCCTACACTTCGAATGTAAAGATATAGCGAGAATCCTATAACTCTTAAAACAGATTCAAAAGAGCACCACAATAACAAAAGGGCCTTACCTTGAAACAGTACCGAACATTTAGCTCCATTGAGGAGTAATTTTTCTTTTCAAGGCGTGATCTTACTCTTCGGCCTTCATCCCTATAATATGTGTTAGCCAGTTCTCCCAACACGGTCCAAAGCCTGAAAAGAAGTAGCTGATTAGGCTTTACAAATTTGAGATATTTGACGAGATAACAGGAATTTGGTTCAAGCACATACAATTCCCTAGGTTTAGCATTACCGAGGTTTCAAATAGAAGAGAAACTAATGATGAAAGATTATGGTCGTCAAACCAAAGACTTTGAATAGGGGCACAATTAAAGGGACCTGCCTGCTAAGACATTGTTGAAGCTCCGGTTCATGATCAGGTACAAAAATGATAAGATTTTTTGAATCTATTTCTGCGCGTTTTCTCAAGGCAAGTATACGTTCTTCACTTGTGTTATCTGCAACAGAATTTACAGATCGTGAGTTAAATAAAACAAATCCCTTCTAAGGAGACCAAAGCATCTAATACAGATGCATTTTTTTCTCAAGCTCATTCAAACAGAAGCAGACAGTGCAGAAGAGCATTAAAAGCAAGAAGTCTGAAGTTATAGGTATCAGAGTCCAAGAGCTGAACAAAATAGCCAGTGCATAGTATAAATTGTATGGCTCTCCAATTCTGTTCATTCACAGTATTCAGGAAATAAAATCCAAATTATCTGTATTACTAATACAGAAGACCAAAGAAAGATGTATAGTATGACTCTTGTTCTCTTCACTATACAATATCCTCTCCTTTTACAATGTTTCATTTGAGAATTTGAAAATCCTCAGGTAAGACCAACACCATCGCAAAGCCAAATTTCTTAGGACTACAATCATTGTTTTTGCGGCAGGCACAAACATAGCCCTAACATATTCTGATGAACTAGGCACCAACATAAAATACACAAAAGTAATTGAGTTCATCAATCGAATATAAGCATACAGACAGTTGAAATAAATCAGCAATCCGACACGTCCGAAAACTCACAGACCTTTATCATTCCACTTAGTGACGACCAGAACCCCCAATTTGATGTTCCTCCCACGGATCGACGCCCTGCGAAGGAAGCAGCAAAAGAATTCGGCACCAATTACAGAGGCTAAGATAGAAAATATAGAGGAAGTACTTGAGTTTGTCGAGATCGTTGCAGACTTGTAGCCGCTGAGCGGGATCGCCGGAGACATCGCGCGAGGAAAAAATGGCAGCGACGACGGCGGGAATCCTGGTGCGATGCTTGGAGAACCAATCTCGCTTTATAATGCCGGCTGGGGGCTCCAAAGTGTCTCTCGGGGGCTTCTTCGGAGGGATCATAGAGAAATCGGGCAATGCGACGGCATTGATTGGGGGCTGCTGGGAGTGGAGGTGCGCAGTAATTAGGGGATGGACTTCGGGGCAGCCGATGAGGCAGGCAAGAGCTACCGGCGGCGTACGAAGCTCCTCCGGGAATTCCTCCATTGGATTGAACTGAGTTTGCTTTCGATCTGGACTGAATCAGAGGAACATTTTATTCGGATCCAAGCCAATAGCCCTCGCCATTGCTACTGATGTAGTTGCATGAGACGCTCAGCTCAGTGCCACGTGAGAATTTCGGGTGGTTTAGGCGGACCAAAGTTAAAGGAGGAGGGGCGGGCATAAGCCCTCAATTAAAAAAAATACTTTTTTAATTTTATTTTTTAAAAATTTAGTCATATAAATTATAATAGAAAAGCCCCTATAAATTATCTAAATTACTAAAAAATATACATCAAAATGAAATTTAGAAATTTCAGCCCCTATCGATAATTATTGATGTGTCCCTCCCGATTTAGAACAATTCCATATATGTTGTCGTGTTTGTATTTTTTTCCCTCGAAGAATGCCCGACGAGCCTTACCGTGAATATCGTCCAACTTGCTCCATTCGGCCAAAGTTTCTGCAATTTGTTGATGACGTCGCCATGTTAGGTGGCAATTGCCTAGACGTGCTTTCTTAATTGTGCTTTCTTGTACAACTAAGTTTGTTCTTGTTGTATATGGAGGCGATCATCTCTTGAAACGTGCACACTCTCAACCCGTTGTCTATGATCTGGTACTCATAAATGTCAACAAAGCATATCGCCACCAACTTCATCTCTCACCTTCCGTGAAGCTTTCTCCTAACCTTTGCCCTTTGTTAGGGAACCAAATACTATGCAATAAACAAGAATAAGAGATGAATGTTGCAACTTAGAAAAAGAACTTACGCCACGAATTTGCTGGAAATAGCAAAGAATAGCCCAAGTAGCTCTACCTTCTGTTTTTGTGCTGCGTTTTCCAGTTCTTTAATTCAAAACAAAGACGCACGCATGAGGCACATGCGTCATTAGTAAAAACACATGAACCTCATGCGTCGCTCAACTAAAATACAAAACACATGATTGTTATGCGTAGCCGACTAAAACGCATACAGTCTATTTATATGTAATTATCTTCCTAGTATAAATAGATATTGGAACTTTGAAACTGTAATGTTTCAAAAGTAGCCTAAAGTTTTCAAATTTAAAGAAAAAAAATCTTAAATCTCGGGGAAAAGTTTTTTACAACTTACACATTCTTCAACAATTTCTTTCTTCCAATTCCTCCAGAATTGATCTTTATTTGCTAGACCATATTCTTTTTGGTAGCGATTGAGTCGAATTACACTCGGAATAAATATAAGAAAACACATTTATGAATATAAAAGATAAAAAAAAACACAATTATCATATGAGAGAGACTATCAAAAACCACTTAAATTAGAGCGCTATTAAACAAGATCGGATATAAAAAAAGAAAAATAGAAGAAAAATAAAAACTGACAATCAATAAAAAGAAACATTATCATTTCCTCAAACAAACAAAAAAAACAAGCCATCAACGACAAGAAAATCGGAGCGGCTTGCTTTGCTGAATAACACATCTGTTGCTTCTGCACTCATTGTTCTACCAGAGAGTATTCCGACAACCCAAGCTAGCACCCATTAGCCACCACTTCGTTCTCAGGAATAGTAACAGCAGGTTTTACGTCACTAGACTTCGTAAGGGTGATGCTTTCTGTAACATCTCCATTCCCATTCGCCACCACAGCCGATGCATTTTCTTTCTCCACTTGAGCATTCGCACATTCTTTATTCTCCTTGTTCTTCAATTCAGTTGGTTTGCCTTCCCAAACTTGAGTCTGCAAACTGTTGTTATTAATCTTCCAGAAATGTGTAAATAGGAAAGCACTGATCCAGAAATGACAGTTACAAACTCACCTGTTTGTGGAAATGCTGTTGCCTGGCTTTCTTCTCCAGGATTTTCTTCTGTCTATCCTCATAGAAATCAAAATCATCCAAGATGCACTGCTTGCTTAGGTGATCCTTAAAAATTTTGAGCACCTCGAGCCCCTGCTCAAGTTTAACCTGCAACAACATCATATTCCCAATTAAAAAACCACAGCAATAATAGCAGCACAGCCTCTAAAACAGAAAAATAAAGGGTACAAGGATATATATACCTCCTGGGTGTCCCTGCTGTTAGTCACAGGTTTGTTCTCATTATTCTCAAGGGTAATATGCTTTAACAAACTGTTTGGTACATCCTTCACAATGTGCCACTTGACTGGAAAGCAACCAACCCATTTGTCTTGCTGCCAGTAATCCACATTCTTATTGAAGTCAACAGGACCAACCATCTCAGCAACACCAACAAACTGGCCACTGGTATTAACCTGATCATTAAAGACCATGCATAATTAATATACAGATAAAACATTAAACAAAGCATAGCATCATTGAGTTCAATAATAATAATGCTTACAGAAAAGAAAAGGAAAATAGGGCAGCTTTCAGGTTTTTGTTGAGCACTCTGGTAAGCAGCATCCAGCTTTTTGTTGCCGTTTGGCGTGCTAGCCCAAATATTGTACTTGATGCTCTTATGGACATCATCCTCACTATATGATTTGATAATGAAAAATTTGGTATCAGGGTAAGTTTCAGGGAAGTCTGATCTGTTGTATTGTTCTCGATCAGGAACCACACTTGACTTCTCATTATCAGCTGTTTCAACCAAGGGGATATTTTGACCTTTGACAGCCAAAGCTACTGGTGTAAATCCCTTTGTGTTCTTGGTGCTCTTGGTTCTTGGGCCCCTGTTCAATTCATTGAGGCCATCCATATTCTCATTACCATACCCGTAATATCCATTTCCTCTTCCCCTAGGCTTGTACTTGCTATCGACAGCCACCCAGCCACTTCCACCCGACCGTGTTTCATAAGCATTAGAACCATAGCCCACTCCAGATCTGTATGCATTTCCATATTGACCATATAACTTGTTTGGATACATTCTATTAATGTATCCATTAGCATTGTTCATCAATGACATTGGCCTTGGGTGATTCGAGCCCTAAAAAGGAACATATAATAAACCAGTTAGACAAAACGATCAAGGCACAAAACAAGTGCGATGGACTTTGATTTGCACTTTAACAAGAAAAAAATAACTTTTTAAAAGATGAGTTGTTTGATTAAAGCATGCAAGAAAAATATTCTTTAATAATCAAGAACAAGATATCCAACACAAATATACACACTTACTGTTGGTAAATAATCAAATCACACAAGAAAAAATGTTTTATGTGCACTAGACAAAACTAGCCGTGAAAAAAGCAACTCATTACCATCAGGTGAGGCTGATAATTCTGATTCCTGGATGAAGGAGCACTATTTCCATTCCCAACTGCCGGGGTCATCGATGAACTAGTTATAGGCCTTTGTTGTGAATCTGAAAAATATGGAGTCTCTAACCATGGGACAGGTGAATGTAAACCATCAAAACCAAATCTTGGATTTTGACAACCAGAGGATGGAATTCCACCAGGTAAAGCACCTCTTCCATATGAGCCATTCGCATTGAAAGATGAATTTTGGTATGCTGGTCTTGCCATCGCTGTACCATTGTTTCCCTTTGTGGCCACACTACCGGCAACACCATTAGATTTTGAATTAGCAGAATCCACCGGCAAAGGCACTTGATCGGCACCCCCAGAGGTGGCTATGTCACCTTTCCCAAGGGCACCAGAGGGGTACAGACCATTTGAGGGTGGCAATGGCTGGAAATAAGGAGTTGGGTACTGATACTGTTGAGGGCTATACAGTTGACCATCATGCGACAATGTTGGAATGGGGGAAACAGCTGGTGAATATGGCCCATAAGGAGGGTAGCCATAACCATTATACATCTCCCCATAAGCTCCCTGCAAACCAATGAAGAGTTATAAGCAAACCCTAAAAGTGTAAGACTGTAATGAATCATTAAAATGGATTTGTGCCCAAAATAGGTATTTTAACACAATGCTTACCGGAGTCAGCTCCACTCCATCTGGGGTCAGGTATCGTGAGTAATCTTCCCATTCATTTCCCTCAAAGGCTAAATACAAATGAATGGGTAAAAATCAGAATACTAATAGGATCTACCAAGTCAAAATGTACATGAGAATTTCAGTAAATAAAGCAGTATTTTGTAAATTTCAAATTTAAAAACTTACGAGTATAATAGTAAGCAGGTGACGGATAGTAGCACACCGTAGGATCCATAAAATCTGGAATTTGAGGCGTGACAGATCGGTCCAATTGTATGCCATTAGCAACGTTTCCAGAATCAACTGATGGCTGCAGAGCAGCAAAAGGATTCACCAATAAAGAACAAAGTTAGCCAGCATACTACAACTAACGAATTTAAAAATAGATAAGCCAAACCAATTCGATACCTTCTTAGTGGCATCGGGAATTTCGATAGTCTTTGGTTGCGTGTCCAATGACAATTTCTGCAATAACTCTGCAGCCTCTATAGCAGAGAGAAGTGAAGGAATACATTTTCACACGTAAAATAAATTAATATAGAAAGGCTCAAGATTTGAAGCTAAGGCGTAACTCGCATAGAAAAGCAAACAAGTAAATCACCAAGGGAGAATCTGAAACTCGGAGAATCGAAAATCAGCACAGAATTAACGATGGGAATCTCAGATACAAGAAGCTCAGATCTACAGCAACTAAAAATGAAAAAACATGAGTTTATGCAGAAAAGCAAGCTATTGAAATCAAATTGTAGTAAAAGAAAGAGAAGAAAAGGATACGATCTGCTGGAGGAGGAACGGCGGCGGCCATGGGATTGGTAAAGAGTGAGGAGCGCGAAAGAACCCTAGAAAAGAGAGGGCGAAGGAGAAGTCTTTTCTTTGAGGGTTTTGGGAGAGGAGAAATAAAAGTTTAGATTTGTGTTTCATATACGCCCACCTCTTCTTTCTATTTGGTCCTTCTACTTTTACTTATTTGCGAATTCAATACCACACGTGGCGTGTTTCATTATTGGCCAGATTTGCCATATATACTACTACTCGTTCCATAAAAGGAAATAATTATTTAATTTGACAGCAAGTAAATTTAGGGGATTTTAAATAGATTGAAAAATAAAATTAGAATAAAAGAAAAGAAAAAGAAAAAGAAAAAGAAAAAGAAAAAGAAAGAGATTGAGAACATTGCTTCTAATAAGTTGTAGGTGTAAATTAACTTAATGAACCAATTAAACTATGAATTAAAGATCAATCTAATAATCTAATGAAAGTTGGAATAATGTCCATCGTTATACTCACACTAAACATGTTCATAGATATTTAAATTTAACCTTGTTGAATACTAAGATCAAATTCATACTTAGTAGACTATCAGACTATCACTCCTGTAGAAGCATAGTAAGCTCTAATTCAACTTCTAATTTACAACGTATATGAATTCATTTTGAATATTCCTATAGATGCATAGTCAAAATCCAAAGATTATTGATATGACATGTAAATCAACTAATTCAAGAATCATATATTGAACATGATACAAAACTTGGATTATTAGCCTGTGTTTCTTTCTAATGACCAAGTTAAAGAGACTTTGGCTATAAGATATAATTAAACGATAAAACTAGCCGGAATTATGATTCAAAGTAAAAACACCGAAGACACAAGTCCTTGATTAACACTAAACCATATAATCCATAAATAATTCACATATTTCACAAATTAGGAGCGACGTAAGAGTTTTAGTTACGCATCCACAAATAACAAAAAAAAAATTAAAACTCATGAAATTGATGTGTATATTGTATCAAATTTCCTCCGTGGTGATGGAAGTTGAATGATTGAACCTTCAATCTACTTCATCTCTTCATCCTATCTCTGTGATAATTTTCGTGTGTCAAAAGATGTCCCAGAGTGAGCCCAAAACCGCCACTTAAAACTGGTGAACATTGTCAATTTGCGGTTGCACGTAACTCCACTCAGGTCGAGTGGATTCTGGACATATTTCCACTTGGTCGAGTGGAACTCTTTGACGATGAAATTTTATAGTCAATCGGTCGAATGACTTCTGGACACATTTTTACTCGGTAGAGTGGAAAATTTTGACTTCTTCCAAAGTACGTCTTTGACTCCCGATTCCGTTCCAACTTCATTTTATGCCTCTTCCATGCCCTATAACAGATATATTGTGTTAAATTGAGTCCAAATACGTACAACACCAATAAAGTTTGACGGAGTAATGACAAATTAATATTTGATTCACCTTAGAATGTCATTCTGTCAGGTTTGGGTGAGAAACGTTATTTTATGTGGGCAACATCTTGTGTTAAATTTTGTTATCTTATTGTAAAACCCAACCCAATGTGAGCTTAGAGTCTTATTTGTTTGTTATATATCGAGATTATTGTAGACAATAGTCCTATTTGTGTTAGAGATACATAGGGTGTATTAATTAAATACCAGTACTATTCTTTTATAAAAGGCTAAATTGCTTCTAAAGTCTTCACAAAAGTTTGATTTTTCCCGTAAACTTTAAATGTTGCGTAAAAAGTCATGACTTTATCGGGTTGTGCTAATTTCCTATCCGACCTGACCCGATAGTTTTTCGGCATAAACTTATCATATGTGGCAGCCGGAAGTATGACTAGGCAACCAGAATACAAAATGGCGACATTTTGTGTTTGTTGAAAAAAATTTAAAAGTTTGGAGACGAGAGGTAAAGAGAGAGAGAAGAGACAGTCGTCGGAGATGAATTGGGGACGTGAATTGGAAGGGGGAGATGAATTGGGGCGGTCGGCGGTGGATGGTGATGATGGGGGCGGAGCCAGCGAGAGGAAGGGACGGAGGGCGACGGAGCGCCGCCGCTCCCACGGCGGCGGCGGCGCTATGAGGCCGAGAATATGAGAGAAAGAGGAGGGGGAAATAGAGAGAAATAAGAGGGAGAAATGAGGGAAAGAAAGAGAATAAGGGGAAGAACAGGTGGTGCGCCAGAGCGGTGGTGCTGGAGTGAGGAAGGAGGATATTTTTTTTTAAATTACGGTTATGGTAAATGAAGTGGATGAAGAGTCACTGGAATGGGAAACACACTCAGCATCCAAATCATCTTCCATGCCAGCATAAATGCAAACATCATCACACTGCTTAGCCAGAATATCCAACTCGGGAAATCGGCATACGAAGGTCGGAAGGTAAAGTTCATGACTTTTTATGCAACATTTAAAGTTCACGGGGAAAAATAAACTTTTTTAAAGTTCATGACTTTAGAGGCAATTTGCCATTTATAAAATATAATCATTCCATTTGTTCAAAGCTGTCAAAATATACTTTTTCCGTCCTACAAGAGTATGCATTTTTTCCCTTTTTCGTCCGTCACACAAGAATATGCATTTTTTTTATTTTGAAAATTCTTTTGTCTCTATTAAGGTAAAACTCATTCTATAATAACAACACTTAGGTTACTTTTTCTTTCTAACTTCTCTCTTATTTTACTAATTGTGTATTAAAACTCGTGTCCCATAAAAAATGCACTCTTATAAAACGGAAATAGTATATGAAATTCATTTTTGTAAAGAAAATGAGAGAAATAGCATTAAATATAATAATATACATGCAAAACATTTAGATTTAGAATTAATATCTGCAAACTCATCATTGTCCATATGATCAGTAGCATGAAATTTAGTTTGAACTCATGTTCTTATTTGTGATAGTTTAGAAAAAATAAAAACTTTTAATCTTTTGAAAAATATGTCAAAAAAAGTTAAAAAAAACAACATACTACAATACTTACTAGTAAAATCATACTCCCTCCGTCCCAGCTCAAGTGATTGATTTCTTTTGGCCGTTGTTTTGTGAAGATGATAATACACAGTTAAAGTGAAGAGAAAGTAAAGTAAGAGAGAGAATAATATAGAAGAGTGTATCTACACTATTCTCTTACTTACTTTACTTTCTCTCTACTTTAACTATTTATTATCATTTTCCGCAAATACGTGCTGAGAAAAACAGTCAATCACTTGAGATGAGACAAACAGTCAATCACTTGAGATGGGACAGAGGGAGTATTTTCTTTGTCTCACTACAATTGAGTTGGGTTCCTTTAATTTTTTTTTCATGCTTTCTTTTATTTCCTTTGTTCACAATAATCGTCCCATTTTTTTTTATTTTTGTATTCCACCAATAAATGTTTCTTTAACTATTTTTTACTATTTTTGGTAATGAACCTCACATTCCAATATCTTTATCTCGGATTCTCACTCACATTTCATTATATAAAACTAATGCCCACCTTTCAATAACCATTTCCACTGCATTTCTTAAACCCGCACTGTCACGACCGCCCTTTAGGGTTAATAAGTACGGGCGATCGTGATTAAAAGAACTTAATAAACAGACAAATGAAACTAGGGTTTCAATAAAGAGTTTGACCAATAATTAATATTTAATAAAAAGGGGCCAAGAGGTTGACATTTTCCAAATACTTAGGTTCAAGCTAAAAGAATGATGAGCAAAAACAATGTCTCAGCGGAAGCGTTCAAGAGAAAGAGTGACGTCATGTGTGGAGACACAACGACGCTCGTAGTTCACAACTAACCAAACCATGATTCAATTTTAAATTGCTCAACACCACAAATTGCTCGTCGCTGCTCAACCTGCACATAGGGAAAACACATGCTGGGCTGAGTACTTAATATACTCAGTGGGCTTATGCCGAAAACATTTGATGAAAGTTATGTCATCCATACCATAATGAACTCGAGTTTTACATTTAGAAAAGAAATATCATCGAGTATCACAAAACAATTTCATAGACTAGCCAGTCAAAACAATATCCCCACTTTCTCAACAATCATTCAATCACATCCTCTTTCCATAGTGCGACGAAAGTGTGGCCAAACTATTCGCCCACGAGACCGACCGACTAGCAAGGACGGCTCACGATCCCACCTGTGTACACTAGCCTGATAGGGTTTGCGGCCCTACTCAGATCCAAATTCGTTTAACATAGCCCTATAGCCTAATGGAGCGCACTCACAAACTAGGCATCAGGCACAATCTCATCATCAAAACAAACATGACATGACATAACACTTTAAACCACCCATATTACACCATAATCATACTTTTGAAAGCGTAAAAGAGTTTAGTAAAAGAAAGCCCACCTCGACTGCTTAATTCTCAAATACTTTATTCCCCTTAGTATCACGATTCACTTGCGATGATTCACCTTTAACATTTAGATAATACATAAATCAACACGCTTTTCAACTAAATAAATAAATATGCATGCCCCCTATGTAAAGTCTTTTATCTCACTTCTTGATTTTCGCATATTTTTGATTATTCGGCGGCCACTTGTGCTCATAATTCCTCCGTTGGTTCCTCGTACTTTACACCACGATGTCAAATAAATTCCCAAAATTTATTCAAGTGCATAACTTGAATTATCGCAACTATTTCCCTTTGTTGAGAAAATTATGTATATATTCCGGGCTTGAGATAAATGATTCATACTTCAAAATTAATTCGGGATTTAATTAAATAATTTCGTCACGATTAATTATCGGCCCAAAGATTTATTTAAAAGCCCAAAGCTTAATTATTTCCCATCTTATATCTCCAATAAAAATTTTAAAGCCCAAACAATTAAATGGAGCCCATACTTTAATAAATCGTCTAATTTAATTAGCCCAAAATACTCCCACATTCCTCACGCCTCTCTCTCTCTCTCTCTCTCTCTCTCCCCTCTATATCTCTATTTCTCTCTCTCTCGACGAATTACAGACATTCTAAATCTGTCGTCGCCGGGTGTCCGCCCCTTTGTCACGACGCAGCAGATGTACCTAGCAGCCATCACCGTCGTTGTTGTCGCTGTTCCGAGCAGCCATCGCCGCTACCCTCACTGGTTCGGCTCGCTGTTCAGCCGCTGCTGTCCGTTGGCCGCCGCCACTGAGCAGTCACCGCCACCGTGTCTGTTGTGCGACAAAATTCGCTGCAGCGCTGCCGCTGCTGTGCACTCCCTTCGTCCGGAAATCGCCACTGCTCGTTGTCTCTCGCAGCTGCAATAGCAGGTCGACATCGCCGCCGGTTCGCGCAGCTGTCCGAACTCGCCCCGAACAGCTCTGAAACGACACCGCGCAGCCCCGAAACCAACCCGAACCACCCCGCAAGATGAGTTCTCTTTACCAAGTTATGTTCTTTCACATTTTCGATTAATTACAGCGGGTGTTTGATCGCGGTGTTTGATCGGCGATGTTCGAATAATTGAGTTATTGTTCGGAGTTATGTGTGGGAGTGATGTATGATGGTATGCTATGAACAAAATGGTATAAGCTCATGACTTGCAATTGGGAAAGGAAGTTTATACCTTCCGCCGGAAGTTGAATTGTGATGATACTAGCGTTGGAAGAACAAAGAGGTTCATCTGGATGGTGATTTATGTCAACAGAAATTACTGATGTTGATTTCGAACAGTAGTGAGAAATCTCCAAAATGAATTGATGAAATGGATTACCTTGAATTGAAGTTGAGAAGAATGAGTCTTGGTTTTCTTAATGCAGAGAACAATTAGAATGAAGAATGAATTTGTGAAGTGTTTAGTATGGAGGGAGGGTGGTTAAAAAGATATGGGAGAGATTTATGGGAGAGAGGGGAACGGTTTAATCGTGGGTTGAGGGGGGAGGAAGAATTCGAATTCTTCTTATTTTATTTTTCTTTTTTTATATTTATGATTAATTTGAATTTGTTTGGTATTTATTTGCGAGGAGGAAAATCTCTGCAGAATCTTTAATGAAATTTGAATTAATGCAGCTTGGTGACCAAGTCAACAGGTCGAAATTAATTAGATTAGTTTAATTCACGGTCCTTTGTATTTTATTTAAATTGTGCAGCCCACAATTTATTTTTCACCAGACTGGATTTTTTTGTATTATTTATTTAATTTATCGGATCTAACACGGAATTGAGTCCAATATGTATTCCTCACGGAACGGAATTATTTAAATTCGCATTGTGATTTACTTCACAAATTTCTAGCTCTCGTAACAAATTAGCAATTATTCAAAAACATTTAATTTCACCCCACATCAATTATTCAACGCAGCCACGTCACATATTCAACAAAGCTGACCCAGTCAAAATTCAAACTCAAAATTAGGTCGCGAAAAGTATCTAACAACAATTCCACTCGACAATTAATCTACGGACTTCGCACCATTAAAAACATTAAATGCAAGTACTTTATGGTTCGAAAATTAGGGTACAAAAAGTGGGGCGTTACACTCGCCCAACTACCCGAACAAACTAATTTTGTATTGATGGACAGAGGGAGCAATTTATTTCTCTTTCGTCCCCCTTCATCATCTCTCTTCTACAGAGAGACACACAAACACGGTGGACATGCCCATCCAACACATCCCTCGACTCACTTCGGTTCGTCGTCGCCTGACCACCATCCTCTCACAAACTTCAGCTATCGCCACTTTTTCCTAACCCTACGCAATTCTCTCCATTCCTACGGCTCTTCAAATCCTCCATTCATGATGATTCAAGGTATAAATTATGCAATTAATAATATTTATCGATTTGTCCATATCTATTCTTATGTGCGATTTTCTCTCGATAATGGAAAAAGGAGAAGAAAATAGGGGATATTTTGTTGATATACATTGAGGTGCTGTTAATCAAACCTTGCCATGATTAATTTGGAGTTGAAGATAAAGTGCATTACCTATTGTAGTAGGAAATACTAACCTTCTTATAGTTTCATGGATTTAGCATTGTAATTTAATCCTATCTTGCCAGTTCCCTTCATTCTGTATATTACAACTAATCACAATAGAAAACTCACAGTGGAATCAAGAAAATGCTACTCAATCCTTGAGCAAAAAAAGCATGACACAAAGCTCCCTCTAATAAACAGTAGCAGCTTCCCACCAACAGCTTCCAGGTTATCGGCATACCTCTCTTCCAGAAGAGATGCGCCACCGTCACTCTAGACTGCTGTTTCCAGAAACTTGATGCATGCATTTCTTTGTTGTGCAAAGAAAGGAGGACGATTAAAGAGTAGCAGAAGCCATCCCCACTCTCATTAGAGAGATTGAATGCAGGTTTGGACCTCAAACCACAGATCTAAGAATAATTAGACCCTCGTCTTCCTCTACAATCGCGACAGCAGGCAAGTCAATAGAGAGCTACATCAGAGAATGGCACAATGGCAGCGGCTGCTATCCTCTTCACTGAGAGTATCTCCTGTTTCGCTAAGGCAATAATCTAGCATTAGACCAAAAAAGCACTCATCACCAGAAACAAATAACCCCCGAAATAAAAAAAGGATGCTTGTAGTTTTGGTTTAGAAACCGAGGCTTCACAAACTAGTATGGTAGCTTGATCATCATATTTGTAGCCGTTCCTAAAATCTCATCATTGAATAAGAGAAGTTCAACGTTTAGTTTTATATGCTCAAGCAAGGTCAATTCATTTCTCATAAACCTCAAATCATCAGTAACTAATCTTTTAGGTCCAAAACCCTGCCTTTCTCAACAAATTTCATGGTGATATTAATCAATCTTGATAAAACTTAGTAGTTGTAGTCTTGTAGATGAGTAACCACTGAAATGAAATAGATAAATGAAGGGTGTGGAGAGAAACAGAAAAAGTAGACACCTGGATTCGAACTCCTTGATCTCAGCGAGTTGTTTCCCTGTATTGTCCTTCCACTCTACTCTTTTCTTCCCAGCCTCTTTGCGTTGGGGCTCCCGAATGCAGCTCTTGAGCATAGTCTCAGAATTTTTATTGCCATTTACCGACCCTTCTTCAACCACAGAAGGCGACTTGTCAACAGCAAAAGACGAATGAACCACGTGTGGAGAGCCCTCCAATTTCAGTGGAGCTGAAGTGTAAAGATGAGCAGCAGAGGGTTTGCAGAAGCAGATGAATGGACAGTGAATCTTGCAAAAAAAAACCGGCATCAAAGTCCCGTCCTTCATCGGCAGCTCATGCTAATACAACCACCGAATTACCAATGTGCTGGGAGATGATGATAACGATGTGAGGGAGAGACAGTCTCTGATGAAGCTCGCAATCCTGCACAGTTCTTGCAAAAGCATCCCTTTATTTGTGGATAAGATCTAGACTGACAACTCTCTCTCCTTCAAGATGAAGAGATCTTCCAAATTCAGCAGATTCACATACAAGCAATTATATGAAACCTTATCAGTGGCAGATTCTTTCAGACAAAATACCTACGGCAGTAGTTACAGCACAATCAGAAAAAATAGATTTCACGTGTCAGCGAAAAAGAGAAGAAAAGGACAATCTTTCCCTCCTGGAGAGAAGATGCACTGCACTCAATCAACCTCCATGATCCCATTATGCAAAACAAACAACTGGAATATTACAAGATGAAAGAAAATTCATAGCAGAATTAAGAAAGAACAAAAAGAAGTGATATGCTTAGCTGGAACGTGGGGGAGATGATCCAAAGACAGATTTGAAAAGGCATCCACCTATCCGACATCTCATAATACACACACTGTTTTACTCTTTTAACTGCTTTTTCCATTCAACAAAACAAACCCCACCAGGCCCCACCTGCTTTGAATTATGATGAGAAATAACACATAGTCATGAAAATTTGTTACTCAGTTCGTCTCCACAAGACCACAAGTGGAAGCACACCCAAACCTGAGATATTTCACCTGAGAATTTATGATAAGCAAGGAAAATCCCTAATAAGCAGCACAATAAAATAGTACTATACTTTTATTGATAAAAAGGGAGTACTACTATCTAGTTGCAGTTCTGGTTATTTTTAGTAACATAACTTGTCAATCTTTGTTAATAGGCAAAGGAACCCAACTCTAATCGTTAGGAAGCACTCTTGAATTTTATAACTACCTCACTGTTTTCAATGGGTGGGCTCAAATACAAGAATCTGTACACATCATCACCAGTATAGTTGCTTGTAGTACAGAAAATATTATCAAGAAAAATGAAGTCCCACCGACTACAACACAAAAAATATAATAATAAATAAATAAAATTTGAAAAGTGTATGATTGAATTTGGCATTAAAGTATTGATTACCCCAAACACTTTTTAGCTTTGGGTTGTTGAAACCAACGCATGCTGAAATGCATTCCATTGTGGGGGCAACGTTCCTTTCCTCGTGCCATCTATCATGCTATACTTCTTCAAAATCAAACCTTGTTTGCATCCTTCACTTCACACGACGAGATCGAGCTGAGCCGCATCTCCCAAGAGCTTAAGCTGGGAATCTAACACATTTAGGACTTGATTTATCTGTTTGGATGATGGATGATAGCTATCAGAAGCAGCAAACTGATGCATCTTCTTTCTCACTTCTATCCAACTAGAGCCCGGCAACGCCTTCTCCACTCCACGCACCTTTATGATTCCCCTAATCCTCGCCACTTCATTCCATCTATTTGCTTCAGCATACATGTTAACCAAGAGGGTGTAATACCCACTATTACCAGGCTCTAAAATCATCAGTCTGTCTACAGCAATTTGAGCAATGTCTAAGTTTTTGTGAAGCTTACAGCCGCCTAGCAAAGCGCCCCAAATAACAGAATTCGGCTGCATTCTCATGCTGCTTATCAAGACTAGTGCTTCTTCAAGCAAACCAACTCTGGATAGGAGGTCGACCATGCAACCGTAGTGTTCGATTTCAGGAAGGATACCGTATCTGCTAGTCATTACGGAGAATCTATGTTTACCTTCTTCAACCAGTCCAGCGTGAGCACAAGCTGCAAGAACACTCAAAAAGATAACATGGGTTGGCTCAATCTTCTCCTTGTCCATTTTGTCAAACATTGCTAATGCTTCTTCAGCATATCCGTTGTATGCAAGCCCACCAATCACCGAGCTCCAGCAGAAGAGATTCTTCTCCTGCAGTTTGAAGAACACCACCAGTGCTCTCTCCATAGCCCCACACTTGGCATACATATCAATCAACGCGGATCCTATATAAACATCGACGTCAAACTCTGCCTCCATTATATACATATGCATCTCCTTCCCTTTATCTAGAGCCCCAAGATGTGCACAAGCCGATATCACAGTTGCCATCGTCGTGTTATCAGGTGTGGTTCCTGTGCTCTTCATCGCTTCAAAAAGCTCCAAGGCTTGCAGATACATCTCCCTTTTGCAGTAGCAATTGATCATGGTCGTCCAAGAAATCACATCCCTTTCAAGCATTGCACAAAACAGAGCCTCAGCAGAATTCACATCCCCAATTTCCGCATATCCGTGAATCATGGTGTTTGAAGCGGCGGTGTTCTTATAAGGCATATCATCAAACACCCTTCTAGCAGAATCAAAGTCTCCAGCACGGACATGGGTGGATATCATGGTGGACCAAGCAAAGGCATCTCTCTCAGGCATTTCATCGAACAGTTTTCGGGCTTCAGCAGGCATGCCCAAACTAGAGTAGAAATCAATCATGGTGGTCTGAAGATGAAGGTGCGATCCCAGCCCATTTCTCAACACCTGGGCGTGAAGGCACTGACCGACTCCAGTGAATTGTAGAAGTTTGCAGCTCTTAATGACGGGAGGGAAAGTGTAACTGGTGGGAGGGACGGCGTTCCTGAGCATGAGGGTGTAATGGCGCAGGGCTTGGAGGGGGCGGAAGCAGGTGAGGAAGGCTCCGATGAGGGCGTTGTAGACGAATACGTTGGGGTTTCGGATTTGGGAGAAGGCGAAAATGGCGGAATCTATGATGCGGTGGTTGGAGCAAGCGGTGATGAATTGATTGATCAAGAAGCAATCTTGGGCAGTGTTGGTTTTGAGGAACAAGGCATACCATGATTGGAGTTGGTTGGGAGTTGAGCAGCGTTTCAATTGGTGGGCTGCGTGTGTGAGCGCCAGCTCTGCGTCCCATTGCATGAGAGAGAGGGATGGAATTCAACTTCTTTTCACGTTTTACTTGATCGATTCAAGAGTTTCTGGAATGGCAAAGGTCAATGTTTCATTCACAATCAAAAGAATATCTAACTTCGCAATATCACCAATGTACTTTAAAAAGAAAAGAATTTAATTCTAAGAAATTTGTACATTTTTGGGCCTAGCAACAATAAAAGAAAAATAAAGCCCAATCCTTCTAGTCCAACTCATGGTTAATGAAGCCAAATTGTTTTGCTAAGGCCCAAAATAGCTCTTTTCTTCATCCCATAAGATTTACCGACTTAGGGCCTGGAATTCGGTCATCGGTTAGTCGATTAACCGAGAACCAAATTGAAAAGTTCGATTCTCGGTTAACCGATAACCCTAAATATCGGTTATTGATTCGGTTTCGGTTCCCGTTACCGATCGGTTATACCCGAAAGAACCGAGGGAACCGAAATTAAAATTCCCCAATTCCTATTATTTATTTTCCCTAAAAAAATCTTTTATTATTTTCATATTCAAAACATTATTTCCCACTTCCCAGCCCTACACACGCCGCTGAATCTGGAGACTCCCACACCGCCGCATTCTGCCACTCTCCTTCTTCCCAGCGCCCGGAGACTCCTCCCCATCGGCCGGAGACTCCTTCCCAGCAGCGGCGGCGACTCCTTCCCTTCCCTTCCCAGCGGCGGGTTCTCCTTCTTCTTCCCAGCACCAGCGACCACTTCACCTTCCTCCCAGCGGCAAGCCTGGCCAGCAGCAAGCCTGGCCAGCAGCGGCGGCTCCTTCCCAGCAGCGGCAAGACTCCTTCTTCGCCGGTAATTGGGGTAATAATCGACATTGGGGTATTGCAGTTTATAGAAAAACAAAGAGCATTGTAGCGAAAGAGTGAGGAGTAGCTAAACAGGATCCAAGCTTTACTCCAACGGTATTCTCAACTCAATCACTATTCTAATGTAAATTCTTTCCCCATTTTATCTATTAAAGTTTCAGCATGCTAGTACTCCTTTAATTCGTGAAATAAGTATCGCTGAAGCTAAGGCCATTGTTTCAATCAACAACTTTAGTGAAGAGGCTTTGATCTCCTGTGGCTAACTAAAATTTGGCGAGGTGAGAAGCTTCTGCTGCTGGAAGGGTGATGTGTAATGGGGAATGAGATTTGACTGATAGGCTAGAGTGTGGTGTATTGTGTTGGTTTGGAAAAGTTGAGATTGTTTTTTTTATTTCCATAACTAGATTTTCAAAGTTGGAATTTAGTTCTCGATTGAAGTTCAAATTAACTCTCAATTAAAAGAGAGTGATTTCAAGAATTAATGTTTTGAATTCGACTTGCAAAATAAACTAAGAAAATATCAACATAAACACTAAATCGT
This sequence comes from Salvia splendens, assembly GCF_004379255.2. Lineage (NCBI taxonomy): Eukaryota > Viridiplantae > Streptophyta > Magnoliopsida > Lamiales > Lamiaceae > Salvia > Salvia splendens. The sequence continues at coordinate 17,248,583 of NC_056047.1, read as the reverse complement.
CTTGATTCATTTTTCCTGCATTTCTTGTTACAGCCTAACTCATTGAAGTGTGCATGAATACTCTTATTTTCTTGAAGCAGATAATGGCCCCAAGATGGAAAGGGAAAACAGCCGAAGCAAAAGCCCTAGCAGAGCCAATGTCTGTTGTAGTCTCGAAGCTTCAAACCTCTCTGATCGAATCCAATGCTCAAGGACTGCTTTCAGGGAGTGCGGTGCTTCTGGAAGCTCTCCCGGAACAAACTGAACTACTGTACCGTGCTTGTATTGGTCGTCCTGTTATAACTGCAGAGAAGGATAAGCAATGGCACCAACTAAGTTTCGAAGAAGCTCTGTACTTGTGCTCTGTCTTGAAATGCATCAATGTTGCTGGTGAAAATAAGTGTGCGAAAAGTGATGAAGAGCTGTGGCATTACATGGTGGCCAAGAGAGTTGGTTTCCCTGTTCTGTTTAAAGCGTATTCTCATCTTCGCAGGAAGAACTGGGTGGTGAGGGCAGGGTCTCAATATGGTGTCGACTATGTTGCCTACCGTTACCATCCAGCTTTCGTGCACTCTGAATACGCAGTCCTTGCGTTGCCTGATGAGGTTGGCGATGGTGAAAATGCCCGGTTGAAGGTCTGGTCTGATTTTCACTGCACACTTCGACTTTGTGGCAGTGTTGCGAAAACCTTGTTGGTTCTTCACATCAGCAGAAACGGGGAAGACACCGCCTCTCTCTCGCGTTTGGAGCATTATTCTGTCGAGGAGAGGATTGTGACAAGGTGGAATCCTGAGGTAAGTCGAGAGAATCAAACTATGATAGTGAAGAAATGGTATGATATAAATCATCCATTCCAAGCATAAATTAGTGATATTGTATCTGTAGAGGTAAATTGTACGACGATGCGACTGTTCACATAACAATTTCGTTGTCAAATATGCTTGTTCCATCTTCTTATATTGTACTCAAATTTTGTCGGGTGTGTAGCTAGAGTTGCGAATCGAATGTTTAATGTTAAAAAAAGAACGAAAATAGAAAAAATCATCAGTTTTGAATTGTAAACGAAACCGCCAATATTGGATCTACTTTTGCCTTAAGCAAGGCTTCCCAAGTTCAGATTAATGACGACGATGATGATTTGATCGATGAGGATAACCTACTTACCGAAGAGGACTTGAATAAACCCCAACTCTCTCTGGTTAGTCTTCATCTGTATATTATTCGTGTATTGTTGTATGTATAGTTATATGTGAGAAACGATGATAGTGTAGTTCTTCTGCAATAGGTGATTGTGAAGTCGGAATCACAAAGAAATCTTGCAAAAATTGCAGCTGTGGAAGAGCTGGAGATGAGGAGAAAGTGAAGCTTGGACTTAATCAAGATTGTTAACCCTCACAGTCTACTTGTGGAAGTGTATGTTTAATTACATATGATATGACTATGCAAATCCATTGTTTTGCTGATTTTCAGTTTTGGTGTTGTTTTACTTAATTGGGATTCCTTTTTGTGCAGTGTCAAAATCTGTGTATGGCACAATAAAGTTGCATTGGGCTTCTTAGCTTCCGACATTAAAGCTGGACTCGGGATCCAATTGATAAACTTCTTAGGTATTCTTTGACTCATCATCAATATTTCTTTATCATGTTATCCATTTTTCCAACTTATTTCTCATATTTAAACTTGTCACTTACAGGTTTTGATATTGAAAAAGTACAAAGTTTTTTTTTAATTCTTATCAAATGTGTAGAAAAGGTTCTTCATTTTTTTAAGGAACTATAAATATATGACATTATAAATTATCATCCGTACATTCCTACATTTTCTCCATTACACTTATAAAACGCATTGAAGTATTAATTAGAAAAGAGTTTTAATGTATAGTTAATTTTAATGTATAGTTAGTTATGTGAACGGAATAAATATATACTATAATTTACTACTTGCAAAAACATAAACACGTAAGAGAACCCATGAGGATATAAACACGTATAAGAGAACCCACGAGGAATGGTAATCTGGACCTCAACCAACTCGGAAATTTTTGGGGGTACAGTCGTATACCTTGTTACCATGTGGCTCCGCAAGGGCAATAAAGATCCTCAGTCAACTTTAAACTTGGTCCTTTAAGTTGCAAAACAAATGAAGCCTGAACGCTTTGATGTGAGGCTTAATCCAAGTTGAAAAATTAAAAATTGAAGAGTGACTAGACATGAAGATATTGCTTGAAGTAGGGGTAAGAAAAGTACCCGAAAATCAAATATCCGATCTGAATCAAATCAAAATTTATAATTCGGTTTGTTCGGATGTATAAAAATTTAAGAAAAAATTGAATAACCAAATTTTATTTTAATATTATATATACAACATATTAGATCTAAAATAAACTATGTTTATATATCCAAAAATATGAAAACCCAAAATACAATATATGCAATTGTGATTTTTCTGTTCAGACTGATTTTACAGTTCAGATTTCAATTTTTTGGGTTCGATTTTTCTGATAATTTGATTCGGTTAGATTTTCACTTTCACAAAATTTTGGTTCGGAAAAAAAACCGAACCGAAAATCGAATACTCACCACTATCTCGAAGTGAAGGAATGAAGGACAATCCAATAAGTTACTCCCTTCGTCCCTCACTATGTGAAACATTTCTTTTTGGTACGGAATTTAAGACAAATGGGGTTTTGTTAGTTAAATGCATGAGAATAAAGAGAGATAATGCAAAAAAATTACATATTTATCTTAGGTCATTCCAAAAGGAACATGAATCGCATGCTAAGGTACTTAGGTACATAGAAGAAAAATACCTCCCCCGTCCATAAAAACAAGCCATTTGGCGACAACAAGAGTTTAATTTGTAATTGATAAAGTAAAAGAGAACGAGAAAATGTAGATGAAATAATGATAGTGGATGATGTGACCCATAAATTATAATGTAAGAGAAAATAAGAAAATATACAAGAAATAGTGTTAGTAAAAGAATAGACCTATAAATAGTAAAGTAAGAGAAGATGAGATTTTATTTATCTAGATGGACTAAAAGAAAAGAGTGCATACACTTATAAAACGCATTGAAGTATTAATTAGAAAAGAGTTTTAATGTATAGTTAATTATGTGAACGGAATAAATTTGTATGCTCACGCAAAAATAACTATGGTTCCAGTATTGTATAGCCCTACAACCTATGTCCAATTGGACATTAACAAAAAGTTTCAGCTACGTAATAATTTGGCAAGTTTGTATCATTTTATTTATTAGGTCCTAATATTTCTCTTAAATGGAGTTAGAAAAGAGTTTTAATGTATAGTTAGTTATGTGAACGGAATAAATTTGTATGCTCACGCAAAAATAACTATGGTTCCAGTATTGTATGGCCATCCAACCTATGCCCAATTGGACATTAAAAAAAGATTTCAGCTACGTAATAATTTGGCAGGTCTGTATCGTTTTATTTATTAGGTCATAATATTTCTCTTAAATGGAGTTAGAAAAGAGTTTTAATGTATAGTTAGTTATGTGAACGAAATAAATTGTATGCTCACGCAAAAATAACTATGGTTTCTGTATTGTATGGCCCTGCAACCTATGCCCAATTGGACATTAACAAAAAGTTTCGGCTACATAACAATTTGGCAAGTCTGTATCATTTTATTTATTAGGTCCTAATATTTCTCTTAAATGGAGTTATAAAAGAGTTTTAATGTATAATTAGTTATGTGAACGGAATAAATTTGTATGCTCACGCAAAAATAACTATGGTTCCTATATTGTATGGCCCTACAACCTATGCCCAATTGGACATTAACAAAAAGTTTCGGCTACGTAATAATTTGGCAGGTCTGTATCATTTTATTTATTAGGTCCTAATATTTCTCTTAAATGGAGTTAGAAAAGAGTTTTAATGTATAGTTTGTTATGTGAACGGAATAAATTTGTATGATCACGCCAAAATAACTATGGTTCCTGTATTGTATGACCCTGCAACCTACGCCCAATTGGACATTAGCAAAAAGTTTCGGCTACGCCATAATTTGGTAGGTCTGTATCATTTTATTTATTAGGTCCTAATATTTCCTTTAAATGGAGTTAGAAAAGAGTTTTAATGTATAGTTAGTTATGTGAACGAAATAAATTCGTATGGTCACGCAAAAATAATTATGGTTCTGTATTGTATGGCCCTACAACCTACGCCCAATTGGACATTAGCAAAAAGTTTCGGCTACGTAATATAATTTGGCAGGTCTGTATCATTTTATTTATTAGGTCCTAATATTTCCCTTAAATGGAGTTAGAAAAGAGTTTTAATATATAGTTAGTTATGTGAACGAAATAAATTTGTATGCTCAAACAAAAATAAATATGGTTCCAGTATTGTATGGCCTTGCAACCTATGTCCAATTGGACATTAAAAAAAAGTTTCGGCTACATAATAATTTGGCATGTATGTATTATTTTATTTATTAGGTCCTAATATTTCTTATAAATGGAGTTAGAAAAGAGTTTTAATGTATAGTTAGTTATGTGAACGGAATAAATTTGTATGCTCACGCAAAAATAACTATGGTTCCTGTATTGTATGGCAATTGGACATTAACAAGAAGTTTCGGCTACGTAATAATTTGGCAGGTCTGTATCATTTTATTTATTAGGTCATAATATTTCTCTTAAATGGAGTTAGAAAAGAGTTTTAATGTATAGTTAGTTATGTGAACGGAATAAATTTGTATGATCACGCAACAATAAATATGGTTCCTGTATTGTATGTCCCTACAACCTATGCCCAATTGGACATTAACAAAAAGTTTCGGCTACGTAATAATTTGGCAGGTCTGTATCATTTTATTTATTAGGTCGTAATATTTCTCTTAAATGGAGTTAGAAAAGAGTTTTAATGTATAGTTAGTTATGTGAACGGAATAAATTTGTATGCTCACGCAAAAATAACTATGGTTCATGTATTGTATGGCCCTGCAACCAATGCCCAATTGGACATTAACAAGAAGTTTCGGCTACGTAATAATTTGGCAGGTCTGTATCATTTTATTTATTAGGTCCTAATATTTCTCTTAAATGGAGTTAGAAAAAAGTTTTAATGTATAGTTAGTTATGTGAACGGAATAAATTTGTATGCTCACGCAAAAATAACTATGGTTCATGTATTGTATGGTCCTGCAACCTATGCCCAATTGGACATTAACAAGAAGTTTCGGCTACGTAATAATTAGGCAGGTCTGTATCATTTTATTTATTAGGTCCTAATATTTCTCTTAAATGGAGTTAGAAAAGAGTTTTAATGTATAGTTAGTTATGTGAACGGAATAAATTTGTATGCTCACGCAAAAATAACTATGGTTCATGTATTGTATGGTCCTGCAACCTATGCCCAATTGGACATTAACAAGAAGTTTCGGCTACGTAATAATTTGGCAGGTTTGTATCATTTTATTTATTAGGTCCTAATATTTCTCTTAAATGGAGTTAGAAAAGAGTTTTAATGTATAGTTAGTTATGTGAACGGAATAAATTTGTATGCTCACGCAAAAATAACTATGGTTCATGTATTGTATGGTCCTGCAACCTATGCCCAATTGGACATTAACAAGAAGTTTCGGCTACGTAATAATTTGGCAGGTCTGTATCATTTTATTTATTAGGTCCTAATATTTCTCTTAAATGGAGTTAGAAAAGAGTTTTAATGCATAGTTAGTTATGTGAACGGAATAAATTTGTATTCTCACGCAAAAATAACTATGGTTTCTGTATTGTATGGCCCTGCAACCTTTGCCCAATTGGACATTAACAAAAAGTTTCGGCTACGTAATAATTTGGCAGATCTGTATCATTTTATTTATTAGGTCCTAATATTTCTCTTAAATGGAGAAATAAATTTGGAAAGATTGAAATTAATATGGATATAGTTAATACTAGTATGATAATTTGTTTGTTATTTCACTCGAGGAAAAAAAACGTATGTGGTCTTGGAGCCCGTCTCACAAGAATATACATTTTTTTTTCTTTTTAATGAGATAAGACCCAATCTCCACGAATATGCACTTTCTAAATTTGTAAATTATTTTTTCTCTTTAATGAGATAAGACCCAATTTACACGGAACACTTTAATCATACTATTTTTCCTACTTTATTTTTATTTTACTAATTGTACATTAGAGCCCGTGTTAATTAAAAGTGCATATTTTTGTGAGATGGAGAGAGCGTAGTACGCATAATTTAATCTTCGCAATCAATAAGTAGTCGAAATTTATTTATTGTCCGCATTGAAACACACCACACCTTAGATATAAATGATCATTTTATAATTCCCCTTTAGTCACATCAAACTGGCCGACTCAATTAGAGCCCGTGTTAATTAAAAGTGCATATTTTTGTGAGATGGAGAGAGCTTAGATTTTCCCTTTAAAAGTGCATATTTTTATAATTCCCCTTTAGTCACATCAAACTGGCCGATTTCAATTTTTTGGGTTCGATTTTTCTGATAATTTCATTCGGTTAGATTTTCACTTTCACAAAATTTTGGTTCGAAAAAAAAAACGAACCGAAAATCGAATACTCACCACTATCTCGAAGTGAAGGAATGAAGGACAATCCAATAAGTTACTCCCTTCGTCCCTCACTATGTGAAACATTTCTTTTTGGTACGGAATTTAAGACAAATGGGGTTTTGTTAGTTAAATGCATGAGAATAAAGAGAGATAATGCAAAAAAATCACATATTTATCTTAGGTCATTCCAAAAGGAACATGAATCGCATGCTAAGGTACTTAGGTACATAGAAGAAAAATACCTCCCCCGTCCATAAAAATAAGCCATTTGGCGACAACAAGAGTTTTAATTTGTAATTGATAAAGTAAAAGAGAACGAGAAAATGTAGTTGAAATAATGATAGTGGATGATGTGACCCATAAATTATAATGTAAGAGAAAATAAGAAAATATACAAGAAATAGTGTTAGTAAAAGAATAGACCTATAAATAGTAAAGTAAGAGAAGATGAGATTTTATTTATCTAGATGGACTAAAAGAAAAGAGTGCATACACTTGTAAAACGCATTGAAGTATTAATTAGAAAAGAGTTTTAATGTATAGTTAGTTATGTGAACGGAATAAATTTGTATGCTCACGCAAAAATAACTATGGTTCATGTATTGTATGGCCCTGCAACCTATGCCCAATTGGACATTAACACGAAGTTTCAGCTACGTAATAATTTGGCAGGTCTGTATCATTTTATTTATTAGGTCCTAATATTTCTCTTAAATGGAGTTAGAAAAAAGTTTTAATGTATAGTTAGTTATGTGAACGGAATAAATTTGTATGCTCACGCAAAAATAACTATGGTTCATGTATTGTATGGTCCTGCAACCTATGCCCAATTGGACATTAACAAGAAGTTTCGGCTACGTAATAATTTGGCAGGTCTGTATCATTTTATTTATTAGGTCCTAATATTTCTCTTAAATGGAGTTAGAAAAGAGTTTTAATGCATAGTTAGTTATGTGAACGGAATAAATTTGTATGCTCACGCAAAAATAACTATGGTTTCTGTATTGTATGGCCCTGCAACCTTTGCCCAATTGGACATTAACAAAAAGTTTCGGCTACGTAATAATTTGGCAGGTCTGTATCATTTTATTTATTAGGTTCTAATATTTCTCTTAAATGGAGAAATAAATTTGGAAAGATTGAAATTAATATGGATATAGTTAATACTAGTATGATAATTTGTTTGTTATTTCACTCGAGGAAAAAAAACGGATGTGGTCTTGCAGCCCGTCTTACAAGAATATACATTTTTTTTTCTTTTTAATGAGATAAGACCAAATCTCCACGAATATGCACTTTCTAAATTTGTAAATTATTTTTTCTCTTTAATGAGATAAGACCCAATTTCCACGGAACACTTTAATCATACTATTTTTTCTACTTTATTTTTATTTTACTAATTGTACATTAGAGCCCGTGTTAATTAAAAGTGCATATTTTTGTGAGATGGAGAGAGCGTAATACGCGTAATTTAATCTTCGCAATCAATAAGTAGTCGAAATTTATTTATTGTCCGCATTGAAACACACCACACCTTAGATATAAATGATCATTTTATAATTCCCCTTTAGTCACATCAAACTGGCCGACTCAATTAGAGCCAGTGTTAATTAAAAGTGCATATTTTTGTAAGATGAAGAGAGCTTAGTACGTATAATTTAATCTTCGCAATCAATAAGTAGCCGAAATTTATTTATGGTCCGCATTGAAACATAGCACATGTTAGATATAAATGATCATTTTATAATTCCCCTTTAGTCAATCAAAGTGGCCGACTCAATTTGGAATTATTTAAATCTAGTGAGCGCTACATAAATTTCTGGTCCGCATTAAAAACACAGCACACCGTAGATATAAATGATCATTTTATAATTCCCCTTTAATCACATCAAACATGAAAGTGGCCGACTCAATTTGGAATCATTTAAATCTAGTTAGCACTACACTCAAATGTCAAATATATTTTTCAAATAGTAAGCATGGAAGCCCAACAAATATGTTGTTGATTGCTAGCGCACTTGTTGTAGCAACCTCACTCTACATTTTGTTCCGTAAGTTTATCTCAAAATTGAGCCCCACTAGCCACCCTCTGCCCCCGGGACCGAGGGGGTTTCCAGTGGTGGGCGCCCTCCCCTTGCTGGGCGACATGCCACATGTCGCCCTAGCAAAAATGGCCAAAACTTACGGCCCGATCATGTACCTGAAAATGGGCACGGCCAGCATGGTCGTGGCGTCCACGCCAGACTCAGCGCAGGCGTTCCTAAAAATCCACGACGCTAACTTCTTGAACCGGCCGGTCAACGCGGGTGCCACCATCATGGCGTACAACGCCCAGGACATGGTGTTTGCCCCGTACGGCCCCAGGTGGAGACTGGTCAGGAAGCTGAGCAGTCTCCACATGCTGGGGAGCAAAGCCCTGGAGGAGTGGGCCGACGTCAGGGCCTCGGAGGTGGGGCACATGCTGGCGGCAATGCAGGAGGCCAGCCGTGCGGGCGAGGCCGTGGGGATGCCGGAGATGCTGGTGTACGCGACCGCGAACATGATCGGGCAGGTGATATCGAGCCGGAGGGTTTTCGTGACGAAAGGGAAGGAGATGAATGAGTTCAAGGAAATGGTGGTGGAGCTCATGACCACAGCTGGCTATTTCAACATTGGTGATTTCATTCCATGGCTTGCTTGGATGGATTTGCAGGGGATTGAGAGAGGGATGAAGAAGCTGCACAAGAAGTGGGACCACTTGCTCAGTAAGATGTTGGATGATCGATTGAAATCAACCTACAAAAGCAACGACAAGCCTGATCTTCTTGATTCCCTCTTGGCAAATCATGATGATGAGACTAAGGCTGATGGTGAGGATTGCAAGCTCACCACCACCAATATCAAAGCCCTTATACTGGTTTGTTACTTGGATTGCTTTATCCTTAATCCTGAATTTGATCCAATTCATAAATACAATGAATTTAATTTGCAATTTTGCATGCATATGCAGAATCTATTCGTTGCAGGGACAGACACATCGTCTAGTACAATAGAATGGGCATTAGCAGAGATGATCAAGAATCCGAGCATCCAAAAAAGGGCTCACCAAGAGATGGACAGAGTCATCGGGAGAGAGCGGCGTTTGCTCGAATCCGACATCTCGAATCTGCCATACCTCAAGGCCATATGCAAAGAGGCATACCGAAAACACCCTTCTACGCCGCTAAACCTGCCTCGGATCTCCACGGATGCATGCGTCGTTGATGGCTACCACATCCCCAAGAACACGACGTTGAGCGTCAACATCTGGGCCATAGGCCGAGATCCCGACGTTTGGGAGAATCCCCTTGACTTCAACCCTGACAGGTTTCTGTCAGGGGGGTTGCAGGGGATTGAGCCGGGAGGGAATCACTTTGAGCTGATTCCCTTTGGGGCGGGGCGCAGGATCTGCGCCGGGAGTAGAATGGGGATTGTAATAGTGGAGTATTTGCTGGCGACGCTCATGCACTCTTTCGAATGGGATTTGCCGGCCGGGTCAGCAGAGATGGACATGGAGGAGGTGTTCGGGCTTGCCTTGCAGAAAGCTGTACCACTTACTGCTAGGCTCACTCCTAGGTTGCCTTCACATTGCTATGCGCCTCCTCCTATTTAATATTTACATTTAGCCTTTGCATATGTTGTATCCAACCTATCTCATTACTTGTGCATGAAATTGAAAAAAAATTAAAAAAAATAGGATAGTGAGTTTGGTATGCTGCTTAACTTTGTGATTATGGCACAGATTAATCATTTTTTTTATGCTGGCAAATGAATGTAGTCCCAAATGTTTCTATTTTTTATGGGATGACTAGAGTATGTGGTAGTTGTAATAAGTAACAAGCCTAGACTAACTTTAATTTAAAATTTTATTCATTTATCAATTAAAAAGATGTACTCCTACTAATATTATTAACACATATTCCAACAGTAAATAATTTATTCAAATCGTTTTGAAATAATAGTATAGAACCAAAACTTGGGAGTTGTGATCCTAATTCCAACTTTGACTTGCATTCTTGTATGCTTTCACATGAAAAAAACTGAAATGGAATCCAGCTTATACATTTATTCATATTAGTCCAAAGTTCTTCGATGCTATTCACTATAGTTTTCCCCCACCAACTTTAGACACATTAATTAATAATAACTGGTAAATAATGCCAATTGATGCAGATAATTTCAATAAAAGAGGCCAATACACACTATTGTTGACTAACTCGACTACCTACATGTATAGATACAACAATGACAAATTACAGAAGCTTAGGAGTTTGGATTTTCTTCTCTCTTTGAAGTTAGGACCTAATTCTTTTTAATCTTGTGAATCATCTTCCTACTACAAGTCTACGTATAATTTATTGCTTCGCATACATATATTATCACATAAATCACTCTAAACTACAAATCTCGTGTTTCATGCTTGTGTGAAAAATTAAATGAAATTATTTATTTTGCTTAATATCTCTCTCGATTCGACTGGTTGTTTTAATTGTGAGATAATCGCCATCTAACTAATCGACATATATAAAACGAGTAGTGATTTAGGAAAACCACTACTTAAATACATAACTGGAGAATACGAATTTAGTTCACTATAAGAGTGATTTTGTTTACACATGAAGGAGTGAACCAAAACGTTATTACAGTGAATACTTCACTATAATTGTGTTTTGGTTCACTCATTCTTTTCAAATTCATATTGTGAACTAGATTGTTTAGATCTACTGATTGAAATTTGTTTTATATTTATACACTTAATATTAGTTATACTTTGACCATCTCCCTATATAAAACTATTATAGTTATAAGCAGTTTGTAATTGTAGTATAATTTTTTATCAGTGATATGTATGTAGGTAGTTATCTAATTAACCTTGCTCGTTATAAGAAAATAATGAAATTTATTATACTACTCCTACATGTTACTATAACGTTATAACAAAATAAATTTTTAAGGATACAAATGCTGATCGAAGATCTATTTGAATGTACACACGTTTTTATTCTCATTTTTTTATATAGTAGTATTAGTTTTTTTTAACTATAGTTTGATTCTAACATCTTTAAAATGTTTATTTGATTTATTCATTTTCTTTATAACTTTAAAATTGAATAAAAAATAAATTGAAATAATTTTTTTATGTTATCAATAACATTAATTATAATTTTTAAAATATTAGATTAAAAAGCAAATGGATAAAACACTTAATGTGAACTAAAAGAGAAGGCTACTCACATTCACTCATTAATTCATTAATTAAGTTCGATTACTTTTAGTAATTACTCCTGTATAAATTTAGTAGGAGTAATAAATAAGTAAGATATAATAAACTCATTTACATTGAAGAGGGCAAAATGGTAAAATACAAATCTGCAAAATATGTTGGGGGTTGTTTGAGCGCATAGGATTCCTTTGCCGTGGCCAAGCTGATGAGGTCAGGTCAATGCACGTATATACCCACCCACGCCCCCAAATTAATTTACAATTTTACCCTCCGTTCAAATGTCACAATTAACCTCAGCAAAATGATAAAAATAATCTGAAAAAAAAATCATTTGAATATGATTTTGCGATATTTTGAATATGATCTGAAATAAATTAGCTACTACTATATCAGAAGAGGTAGGGCTGACAATTTTTGACATGACACGATAACACGACACGAACCAGCACGAAATTAATGGGTTTGGGTCAGAGCTTATTGGGTTCGTGTCCTTATCGGGTCGACCCGTTACAGACACGAAAATTTCTTGTCGTGTTCGTGTCGGGTTCGTGTTTTCAGTTAAGAAATAATATTATAATATTATTAATTCTTATTATTTTCATATTTGTTGAATTTTGTTGGATTATTATTGGATTTTGTTACTAAGAAATTATTGATGTTTTTATGATTAGATCAGATTTTGTAATTAGCAATGAGATGTTTTTAATAGGTTTAACCGTTATCAGGTCGTGTTATTATCGAGTCGTTATCGTGTCATCTCATGTACGTGTTGTTATCGTGTCGTGTTGACCTGAAGTGGTTCGTGTTGTTAATGGGTTCGTGTCGTGTTCGTGTCTGAGGGTAGTGAGTCGTGTTCGTGTTCGTGTTTGGGGTTTTCTTAACGGGTCGTGTTCGTGTTTGTTGTTATCGTGTCGACACGATAACGACCCGACACACACGATTTGCCACCCCTAAGAAGAGGTATGTCCTAATTCTAAAGTCTAAACTAACATCCCCCGTTTACACATTAAAACTATAGAAATCTTCTTATTCTGTTCTTTTGTCAACAACTAAGGTTTGTCCATTATCGTTTTATTTATTTATTTTTAATCTTCTTAAAAAATTATTCTCGATTATTTCCAAGACTGTTCTCTTAGACTTTGACCAAAAATAATAAAGAACTTGAATTGATTCCTGGCATTAGTGAGTTTATAATTAACAAACATTGGAAAATTTGTATAAAATTAACACCACCATAAGGGAAGAATCTTTGTCCGAATATACACACATCAATATTACTATGATATAATCAATACGTTTACAGAGTTGCAGTCATGATTCTCTGACCCTTTTTGTCTTATCTTTTTATGATAATTCAAAATTTTACTTGTAACTCATCAAGACATTACAATTATTTGTTTATTATATCATACATTATCAGCATTGCAAAAACAAGTAGACATGAAACAACTAATGGTTAATTAAGACGTGTATTTGTATTTGTATTTGTATTTGTATTTGTATTTGTATTTGTATTTGTATTTGTATTTGTGGATTCGTTGTAAACATTAATGCTCAATTTATCAAATATTGGTATGTTTAATTCTTGTGGACAAAATTACTACAGCCCACCTAATAAAGTTACTTAACTATCTTTATGTATTATAGAATCATTTTTTAAAAAAGAAAATAAAAAAAATCACGTGTGATAGCTTGTACATATGGATAGAATCTCAATTTAGCTACAAAGGGTCAGAGACTCAGAGCACATGTAAAAGTTTGCAAAAATTACGTTATTGGTAATAATAATTACCTTTGACTGATATAATGATGGGGTGAACACTGATTAACATCCTTGGGATTTCAGATATACCATTTCTTTTTTCTTTTTTTTTGAGAGGTAAAGTTTTATGTTAGGTTTAGAAAAGTGAGTATCTATTACACAAAAATGATATCCCTTTCAACGTAATTAATTATAAAAATTTCGTATAGTCACATTCAAGATTTTGCTCCAGTTTTTAAATTTTCATTTGTTGTTGGTGCACAATTTTATTGTTTTAGAAAAAGGCGTACCGGAAAGCAAAAGGAATTGAGCAAAAGTTCACTCCAAAAATTTGTTAGGTATTGCTCCCTCTCTTGGCTTTTCCGCAATAGTAATATTTAAGTACTATTTATGATAAAAATGAAATAAGATTCGCGAGATGAAACGAAATGGTAAAATAAGATTGTTATTATGGGATGGAGGGGAGGGAGTATAATTAAAATTTGAAATTAGTTCATTTTTTCAGTTCATTTTTTTAACTTTTTATGTATTGTATAATAATCCAGTAATATATTTAGGCTATTTAAGAGCGAAACAATCACTATCCATTAATGATTCGATAAAGGAAAGGGAAGAATTAATGTTGGCGAAATTTGTTTGTATTGATTGGAAGGTATAGTAGCACTCCCGTTTCATAGTCATACCGTCAATTGCGCAATGATTAATGACCAAGATTCACCTCTCATCATTACCCTATTTCACATTTTTGTTAATTCGAATAAATAATGTACCAAGTTATCATATTATCATACAAAAAAAAATGTATGAATGTATTGATTTAGTTATAATGTGATTAATTCTTTAAACAACAATCGTGTTTGAAACAGACCTGACACTTTATAACTGCAATAAAAACTAAAATAAAAATGTTCATAAAAAAAATAATTAAAACCATTATCAAAGTTTTACGAATATAAAAAACTGTATATAAAAGCTGCAAAAGATCGTTGTGCATTGGTAAAGGAGCAGAAAAGAGGAGGGTAAATTTGTAAAACCGCGCACGCCAATTTAAACTAGAAGGGCAAAACCGGAAAGTGGCGTAGATAGTGGTAGGAGGCGGACAAAACGACAGAGTATCAGTGGTAGGCGAGTGGAGGCAAAAATTCTCCACTTTCTCACCTTTTCTACATTTCCCTTTTGCCCCTCGTGTCTGGAAAGCCTAAATTCCAATTAGAAAGGAAAAAAGATAAATAAAAAGTGTAATTAATTTTTGCACTAAATAATTAACAATTGCTGAATAAAATAGACATCTCTGCATCGCAATTGGCTTTCTCGAAGCACAGAAGAGAGAGAGAGAGAGAGGGTGGTGAGGAACAGTAGCGAAACAGTATCACTGGGGTTGCATAGGATAAGCATAGAAGTATTGTTTTTTGGGGTTCCTTTTTGTGATTTCAATGGTGGGTTTGTATCATTGAATCTTGGGCTCGTGTTGTTTCCGCGCTAACCTACGCCTCGTGCTTGCTAAAGATTTGATTTTTTTGCTTCTGGGCTTTCTCTTTTGGTGCGGTTTTCGGTTATTGAAATGGGTGGTAAGGGATTCAGCGGTGGCCACGGGAGGAGAAACTTGAAGGTGGCGGTGTTTTTAGCTTGTTTATGGGGCTTGTTGTCGCTATCGTGCGCCGGGAGGTTGTCTCCTTCGAAGCAGAAGCTTGAAGTTCAGAAGCACCTGAAAAGACTCAATAAACCCCCGGCTAAATCCATTGAGGTGTGCTTGCTTTTTTTAGCTGGCTGGGAAATTTATTTTTTTTGCTACTGTGTATTTTTGTGTAGTGAATGAGTTGTTGAATTTTGTTTTAAAATCATGCTTTTAGTGTGACTGTGTGTGCTTAAGTTTCCAGTTTCCAGCATTTGCTCATGAGCTCAATTAGATTGCTTTTCAGTTTATGAATTTTTACCAATGGAAGATGATTTTTTTTCTCTAAAATCTTCGAATCTTGATATTGTCATAGTGATTGAATGATAGTAGTACTTTTATAGGACTTTTATGACCCTTGTTTTTATTATAATGAATGTGATGTATTTGTGATGATGCAACAGAGCCCAGATGGGGATGTTATTGATTGCGTGCCCATAACAAAACAGCCAGCTTTTGATCATCCTTACCTAAAAGACCACAAAATCCAGGTCCATTTCTTTTATTTTCTGCATTTAACACGCTTTTCTTGGTTTTGAGATGAATTTGGGGCATGTTGTTCTGATGATTTTGCGTCTATTGTTGCAGACTAGGCCTAGTTTTAATCCAGAAGGACTCTTTGGGGAGAAAAAGATGGCGGTGGAGTCGAAACAAGGAGCGAATCCAATCACTCAGCTGTGGCATATGAATGGAAAATGCGGTGAGGGTACCATTCCTATTAGGAGAACTAAGAAAGAAGATGTGTTGAGGGCAAGCTCTGTGAAAAGATATGGAAAGAAGAAGCACAGAAGCATCCCCAAGCCGAGGTCTGCTGATCCTGACTTCATCAATGAAAGTGGTCATCAGGTATATGACTAAAACGGGGACTCTTTTTTTTTTTTGTAAACTATATCTATAAAGCAAGCTTTATTGGTTTGTTTTCTACTTTTCCATGTGCTAAAGTAGTTTCCTTTTGTTACCAGCACGCGATAGCTTATGTGGAAGGGGACAAGTATTTTGGAGCAAAGGCCACTATCAATGTTTGGGAGCCCAAAATACAACAGCCTAATGAGTTCAGCTTGTCCCAAGTTTGGGTGTTGGGCGGTTCCTTTGGCGAAGATCTTAACAGCATCGAAGCTGGTTGGCAGGTACACTGTCTGTCAATTTGGGATGACTTGATGAAATAATTCATGAAGGATGTTGAAAAATTAGCATGATATATGATGCTTATGCTTTCAGGTTAGTCCAGATCTCTATGGAGACAACAATACCAGACTGTTCACTTATTGGACTGTAAGTTTTACTAATTTTTTGTGTTATTTGATGTTTACTGTCGATGTAGAAGACTAAAAGTTCTCGAGTGATTTTCTAATATCTCATTTTGTCACAATAACAGAGTGATGCGTATCAAGCCACGGGTTGCTACAATCTTCTCTGCTCGGGCTTTATTCAAGTCAGTAATGAAATAGCAATGGGGGCCAGTATCTCTCCTGTTTCTGGATTTCGGAATTCACAGTATGATATCAGCATTCTCATCTGGAAGGTAAATTCCAATTTCACTACAAACCACCTTTTGTAAAACATCAACCATGATTAGCTACTAAGGGATGTGATTAGATAATAGCATTTCAAAAGCACCATCATTGATGCCATGAGAGAATCTTGAAATTTTCTTGCTCGTTACATGATTCTCAGTATTCAGTATTGCAGTTTACACATACTAGCTTTTCGTTTCTGTATAGGATCCGAAAGAGGGACACTGGTGGATGCAGTTTGGAAATGACTACGTATTGGGGTACTGGCCGTCTTTCTTGTTCTCCTACTTAGCCGACAGCGCCTCAATGATTGAGTGGGGCGGGGAGGTAGTGAACTCGGAGCCTGATGGGAAGCACACCTCGACTCAAATGGGGAGCGGTCATTTCCCAGAAGAAGGTTTTGGCAAGTCGAGCTATTTCAGGAACATTCAATATGTGGACAGCTCCAACAATCTTAAAGCCCCCAAAAATCTTGGCACATTCACTGAGAAATCCAACTGCTATGATATCCAAACAGGCAGCAATGGCGATTGGGGAAGGTACTTTTACTATGGCGGCCCTGGCAGGAACCCTAATTGCTCATGAACAAGCTATAATACAAGAAGAAAGAAAGAAAAATGGAAAAACAAAGAAGAAAAGAAAAGGAAAGAGTCTTTGGATCACTGTATTATTCAATGTAGTCCTTGTCTCTCTGTGTACACCCCCACCATTTGTTTCTTGTTTTAGTTTTTGATAGGTTTTAATTGAGCAATGAAACATGTTTTTGGTGGGAACTTTTGACCCTTTTTGTGTGTTGTAGGTTTTCTCCATCTTTGTAAGTGTCTGTATTGGGGGAAGTAAGCTCTAGTTTCTTGAAAATCATGTAAGAAACTGGCCATTTGTCATCTCTCTCTCTCTCTCTCTCTAGTTTTTAGTAGTACTATTAATTTATTTGCAGCTCTGTGAATTTTCAAAGATGTAAAACTATACCCATGTTTGGACATAACTCCATTATGTGAATGCTAAGATAAAATAAATCTGACAAGTGTTTGTCTCTTATCCAAGTGGAATGTGATGTCTGAAAAGATAATGAATTTCCATGTGTGAGAAAGTAGTAGTAATTCATTAATCTTGAGATTCTTGGTGCAATGCCTCTGTGCAAGAGGAACCCACCACTATCAATCACATCCCCCCACAAAATCTTGATAATTAATTACATTTCCTTTTTCATTGATGTGCATTTAAAATGCTTTATAGGATTGACGTTTTTCATTCCTTTATTTAAGGGAGGTGTAATTGTGTAAAGTCGATTCCTTTTAAAAAAGAGGGAATATAAAAGGTACTACTCAGAAATATAGCCCCATTTTTATTGCAATTGCAATAAAGCCATTTATCCATAGTCCGTGTGCTTTACCAAGATGAAAAGTTTAACTAATGGCTCTCTATTTGTGATGAATATGTTTATGTTTTTGGTGGACGTGGGTTTTTCGTGTTAATTCCACGGGCAAGAAACACATAAGTCAAAGTCCTATTGTCACAAGTCAAATTAAATAGGTGTGAATGTCAAAAAGTAAAACAACTTGAAGAAAAATTTGTACATGGAAAATGACACTTTTAGAATTGGTCTTTCACCTTTTCAAACTGCAAAGCCCATTAATATTCGGGGCCCAAATTAAAAAAGAAGCCATATCTGGGCTATAAGCCCAATATAACTGTCATTTTCTATATTATAATTATAATTTCTTGTTAAAATGGATTTACTACACTTAGCTCACACCATATTAAAGAAATCATGATTTTTCATTATAAATATATAATCAGAGTTTCCAACTTTATCCAATTATATTAAGGATAAGATGAACATAATTTAACAAAATATAACGTTAATAAGGGTGTGGAAATATTTATGTTTGTCAATTCACGATTAGTTATGTCCGTTTTGATTGGTTGGATTTTACGTTTTATCAGTTAAAAATGAATGTCAGTCAGCAATACATTAAATTTGACATCTATATTGTATATATTACATCAGTAAATCAATAATTTATTAATTTTTTCAGTATAAAATTGTCAAAAAAGGAAGTATACTTTAACTGCCCAGTAAATAACTCAAACCCCCAAGCATGTATTTACGACAAAAATCGGACTCATGTCTGAATAAAATTCCCCTTCCAAGTCGCACCCACCAGATTCTTACCAGCACGACACCTCAATTCCCTCTCTCATTGGTGCGTCTTCAGCACGCGCACACCAAACGCGTTCACGAACAAAATTCCCATCTGTTACTTTATATATTTACAACCACAGATTTATTTATTATAAACCAAAAACAAATTATATATTTTATTTTAATATCCAAACGCGCACACTTTACTCTTTCTTCTCCATTGCCTGCCTGCCTCTGCTCGCATCTTTTCTCTCTCTACAACCTAAAGCCCTGCATTCTTACCACCCTCATTTTCACTTCTCTTTTCTCACAAAGTGTAGGGTTTTTTATTTTAACTCATCTGCTTTTACCTCTACTCTTGTACCAAATTTGCTCTTTGCATTTTCAGGTTTTTTGCTTTCTTTTTCTTTTTAATTCCTTTTTCTTTTCCGCCTCTTCTTCTGCTCGCTTGGATGTGGTGAAGTTAGGGCGAAATCCCTAGCTTTTCGCTCTTGATTATGGCTTTTCCAGCTGAAATCTTGAGGGAAATGACTCAATTTTTCTGGAATAGGTGAGCTGTGTGTGTTTGCTTTAAGAGTTTTGTTTATTTAATGATTTTATGGCTTCCTGATTTTGAAAGACTGTTTTTTTACTTCCCAATTTGAATGCGCCAGGCCAGTTGAACTGGTCAATTTTATTTTCATGTTTTATTTTATGGATTAATTTGCTCTGATGGGTTTTTTTGTGCGTGTAGTTGAGATAAAAGGGGGTTCAAAATGGAGGAGGAGCATGAATTGATCCTGGCATGCATAATTTCGGGGTCGCTTTTCTCTGTTCTTGGGGGTGCTTCCTTTTCTATACTCTGGTTGGTCAATTGGCGGCCGTGGCGTATCTATAGGTGCCTCTCTTACCCTCCTCGGGGCTCAAATCTTGCATAGCGTCTTTAGTTTTGATTTGGAACTCCAGTAATGTAGTCGAACGGCTAGCGTTGCTTTTAGTTGTATGCCACTACTGTAATTGCATTTTGCTATTCTTGTACCCGAGATATAATGCAATGAGCCAATGAGTCAGGAAATACTGCGTGTTTTTTAATCTGGATGACTGGACTGGATACAGTGGCTTCAGGAATGACTATGAGTTTTAATACATCTTGGATTTGGGGCTGGCCGGATCACTGAGTGTTAACAGTGTTTCTGGAACTACTAGTTTGATTCTATAGTCCCAGACTGGAATAACTGGAATGGAAACATAATAGAACCTTTAGGTAGTTGGCAAATTTGATGCAGAGTATAGTTCTCTAAGGTGACCATTATTCTATAAGTTACTGCAGTTTATCTGTATTGAACTTTAATTTCAGCTGATGCTAGTTCATACTACTAAATATAATATATTAGTTACTATTGGGCAAGAATATGGTTAACTCCCGTCTGGTAGGAGATGAAGAAATTAGGTATGGAACTATGCAAAGTTGTTGTCATTATATAATACAGCAGGTTACTGAAGTAGAAAATTGGCATCCCCTTATTGTACCATCTCACACTCCTTTGAAAAACCAAATCTTCTGATATATGGAATCATCATGTGTTCGTCAATATGGTCCATATTTCTTTCACAAAGTTTCTATGGATATACCCTTTTCACTATAGAAAAACTTGTGTATGTATTCTAATGCATGTATGTCATAAATTAATTTCTTGCCTCCTTAGTGTAAATTCCACTCCATTGCCCATGACCAATCAATTTGAGTAGGAGGGCAGCGCAATCTCCTGCCAGTATGTGTGTATTATTACCTTTTATACAATATGTAAAAAATTGAGTAGTTCGTTGTTCATTATTTCCACTGATTCAGTTAGTCCTTGGTTTTCAAATTTGTGCTATCTTTTTTTTTTCTTGTTTACTTTGATTTAACTTTGTATAAAAAAGTTCAAAGGAGTTAAACAAGTATTGCTGAACATCCGAAGAACTATGCCTGTACTTTGACTGAGTTCTTCTTCATTATTGTTTTTTCAGTTGGATATTTGCTAGAAAATGGCCGAATTTCCTCCATGGGCCTCAGCTAGGAATATTGTGCAGCATTCTATCCCTGGGTTCATGGATAGTTGTTATTTCGCCAGTGGTGGTGCTTATTGTTTGGGGATGTTGGTTGATTGTGATACTGGGGAGAGATATAATTGGTTTAGCTGTTATAATGGCTGGAGTTGCTCTACTTTTGGCATTTTATTCCGTAATGCTCTGGTGGAGAACACAATGGCAAAGCTCAAGTATGTATCTCCTACCCCCACTACATTTGAATGAAGCCTGTATTTACAAAAAAATTTTCTTGAACTGATTATATATCTGATAGATTATTTATTGCTCTTAGTATCAAGTCATTGCTTTTTTGTTCTTTTTCTTCAATTATCTTTACGTCATCCTATAATTTTAGAAAATAGAATAAGAATGTCCTTTAGGTACAATTCTTCCCACATCAACACAGTTCTGATAATATCATATCAGAAGGGAATCAGCTAATTTGCAGCTGCCATTATCAGTGGATATAGCCATAGAAACTGCTTCAGTATATTCCCACTATTTATTCGTATATGTCATCTGTATTCTATACCATCAAAATCATTCTCCAAACTCTGATGTGAATTGTGCTTGAATATGGAAGTAGAATGATACGTTCTGGGTATGGAAATACTTATATGTATATATATGGCATGCGTAAAGCAAAATATCGAGATCTGTCCATTGTTACTAGATGCATTGGAATTAGCCATGCTGTTTGTGCATGCCATATCACACACTAACGTATATATGATCCTTATGAAAACCTTTTTCAGGGGCTGTTGCAATTCTTCTTCTTCTGGCTGTTGGGTTGCTTTGTGCTTATGAACTTTGTGCTGTATATGTTACTGCGGGTGCAAAGGCATCCGATCAGTATTCTCCTTCTGGTTTTTTCTTTGGTGTCTCAGCAATTGCTCTAGCAATAAACATGCTTTTTATTTGTCGGATGGTTTTCAATGGTACGCCATAGCTCATTCTATACGGACCTCAAAATCATTATGTGAGTTCAACAATATATTTATCTTTTCTTAAATATCTGACAGGCAATGGTCTAGACATAGATGAATATGTGAGAAGGGCATACAAATTTGCTTACTCGGACTGTATTGAAGTGGGGCCCGTTGCTTGCTTACCTGAACCGCCAGATCCCAATGAATTATACCCTCGTCAGTCAAGAAGGCAAGTTATCCTTTTGATTGCTTGCATTAGTTTAATTCAATCCTTCTTTGTAATATAATACTCCCTCCGTCCCATAAAAATAGGGACTTTGGGCATAACATGGGTTTTCATACCAAATTGGTAAAGTAGGAGAGACGTGAAAGAAAAAGTGTTTGGAGTATTTTTAGTGGAGAATGGGGTCCACCTCATAAGAGAGAAAAAACTTACCAAAAATGGAAGATGACTATTTTTGTGAGACGGACCAAAATAGAAAAAGAAGACTATGTTTATAGGACGGGGGAGTATGTTGTTATGGGTTGTGGACTTTCTTCTTGCTTGAGTCCATTATGTATTCTCTTCGGATTTTCAACTTATGTAATCATATATGATCATTGCAGGGCATTACACCTTGGGCTTCTCTATTTTGGTTCCCTTGTGGTTCTGCTTGTATATTCCATCTTATATGGTTTGACAGCCAAGGAATCTCACTGGCTTGGAGCAATTACATCTGCTGCAGTTATTATCCTTGGTATATTATAGACATGCATAAAACTTCAAATTCTCCACTATGTAATTTTTTTTCTTATAATCTGGAATTTTGTATTTCTTCTAGATTGGAATCTAGGCACATGCCTCTATGGATTTAAGCTTCTTAAGAGCCGCGTTGCTGCACTTTTTGTTGCTGGGGCTTCTCGCGTCTTCCTAATTTGTTTTGGAGTCCACTACTGGTTTGTTTCATACCTTGTGGAAGAGAGTAAATGGTTACCAAATGTTCTTGCCTTTTAATCCAGTTTCTCTTATTTTGTGATACAAAATCTTTTACAGGTATCTAGGACACTGTATCAGCTATGCAGTAGTTGCCTCTGTGCTTCTTGGAGCTGCTGTGTCTCGTCATTTGTGCATTACGAACCCATCTGCTGCTAGAAGGGATGCTTTGGAGAGTACAGTTATTCGTCTCCGAGAAGGATTTCGTAAGAAAGAGCAGAACTGCTCCTCCAGCTCATCTGAAGGTTGTGGTTCAAGTGTAAAACGCAGTAGTAGTGCTGATGCTGGTCACCTTGGTAATGGTACAGTACCTAGCACCGGGGATCTTACTAGCTGGAATCATGTCGAAGGTATCCATAGTGAGAAGGGCATTGATAGTGGAAGGCCTAGTTTTGCATTACGTAGTACTTCTTGTCGCTCAGTCGTTCAAGAAACTGAAGTTGGGCCTTCTTATGTTGACAAAAGTTTTGACCATAATGGGTCTCTGGTGGCTTGTTCTAGTAGTGGCATGGATAGTCAGGGATGTGACTCAAGTGCATCTAATTCTGTTAGTCAGGTGCTGGACTTGAATTTGGCACTGGCTTTCCAGGAGAAGTTGAATGATCCGAGGATTACATCCCTCTTGAAAAGAAGAGGACAGGGAGAGCTTGAACTGACAAATTTACTGCAAGATAAGGGACTTGATCCTAATTTTGCTGTGATGCTGAAGGAAAATGGATTGGATCCTATGATCCTTGCATTGCTGCAAAGAAGTAGCTTGGATGCAGATAGGGATCACCGTGACAATACTAACATAGCTATGATGGACTCTAACAGTGTTGACAATATGCCATCTAATGAAATTTCATTCTCGGAAGAGCTTAGATTACGTGGTCTGGAGAAATGGCTACAACTATGTAGACTATTCTTACACTATACGACTGGCACACCAGAGCGGTCGTGGCTTTTGTTTAGTTTTGTCTTTAGTATAGAGACCATTGTTGTGGCCATTTACCGTCCAAACACAATCAATCTGATAAACTCTACACACCAACAGGTTAAGCCTCCCTTTAAAATTTATTGCAGTTTTAGTGGTGTTTAACAACTTTGCATTTATTACCATGTTGCTTCTTACCACAAGTTTGATCTCATTTTCTGCAGTTTGAATTTGGTATAGCTGTGCTACTATTGTCTCCTGTTGTCTGGTCAATCATGGCCTTCCTTAGGTCACTTCAATCTGAAGAATTGTCTATGACATCCAAACCTAGAAAGGTAGTTCTGTTTTATGTTCTGGAGGCTTTCAAGCTGGATTATCTTATTGTATTTTGTTTAAAGTTCTAGACTTAGATGGGCTGTATAAGTATAATTTTGTTTATAATTTCTTCACCCTCTATTAACGTTTCTGCACTGTTGATTTTATTAATATATTTTCTTTCATTTATATGCAGTATGGCTTTGGTGCTTGGTTAGTGAGCACTTCTGTTGGATTGTTGCTTTCCTTTTTGAGGTAAACTTCTTTTAATCATGTTTACCATCTTCAACTACATTACCATTCATTTATTGCCTATATGGTCAGACATAAACTCATGATTGTATATCTATATCTGCAGCAAGTCATCTGTTCTGCTGGGGTTGTCTTTAACAGTACCCCTGATGGTGGCATGTCTATCGGTTGGTGTTCCAATATGGATTCAGAATGGTTACAAGTTTCGAATTTCTGATGGCACTGATGCAGGTCATACTGGGAATCATGTCGTTACTAGGAGAAAAGAGGTGCAGTCTTTTCCTTTTTCCAGCTAATTTTTGCTGTTTGCTACTGGTTTATAAAAATGCGAGTTCGCCTTCACATGTAGCTGATGGTCACTGTATATCATATTATGGGTTTTTGAGATCTATACATATGATGCCAAAGTTCTTTTTTTTCTCATATAATTCAAGGAAGTGTGTGTTCATATGACATAATAATGCCATCCTCGATTGCTTAGAATGATTGTATCTACTATTGACACTGTTCATTTTCTCTCTTTCGTTCCTATATTATTGTCTCTATTCTATCAAAAAATTTCCATGGGGTTCGGCTGTTTATTGTATACCAAAACTATCACATCTGATTCCTTAAACTTATACTCTCTTCTGTTTGTATGTTCTGGAGCTAATACTATTTTCTTCCAGGGTGTTGTTCTTTTTATTTGCATGGCCTTATTTGCTGGATCTTTATTAGCACTTGGTGGGATTATATCTGCAAAGCCCTTGGATGACTTACGCTACAAGAGCTGGACTGGGGATCCAAAAAGTGTTTCATCTCCCTATGCATCATCCTTGTATATTGGCTGGGCCATGGCCTCTGCAATCGCATTGATAGTAACTGGCGTCCTGCCAATTGTATCATGGTTTGCAACCTATCGATTTTCTCTCTCCTCTGCTGTATGTATTGGGCTGTTTGCAGGTGAAAATTTCTTTACTAGGTTATTATTCATCTTTTAGTTGGTCCTGTTTATGCACTTAAAATTGCTTTCCATTACTAAGGATTGATTCCATCCTCTTACAGCTGTCCTAATGTCATTTTGTGGGGCATCATATATGATGATCGTCACTTCGAGGGTAGACCAGACTCCGACAAAGGCCGACTTTCTTGCTGCTTTGCTTCCATTGATTTGCATTCCTGCTGTCTTGTCACTGTCCTCTGGTCTTCTCAAATGGTGTGTGATATCATAGACCTGTATTTTAAGTGTAGCTTTTTCCTATTATGGTTCTTAAGCAGTTAGATATATGGTCAGCAACGGTAGCTGTTAAGAGTGACTGACATATTCAGATGTATGATCACAGGAAAGATGACGGCTGGAAGCTTTCTCGTGGGGCTTATATATTCATAATTATTGGCTTAGTTCTGTTGTTTGGTGCAATTTCAGCAGTTACAGTTATAATTGAACCATGGAGGGTGAGTTAACATTATTACAGAGTCATTTGTTTCATTATATGCCACCGTAACCTCATCTGATTTGTTCATCTGTACTGTTGCAGATTGGTGCAGCATTCCTTTTAGTGGTTCTTCTTTTGGTCCTTGCAATTGGCGTGATTCACTACTGGGCTTCAAATAATTTTTACTTGACGCGCTTTCAGATGTTATTTGTTTGTTTCCTTGCATTTCTTTTGGCTTTGGCTGCTTTTTTTGTTGGTTGGTTCCAAGGTAAAAATGCATCTTATCCTTTAAATACAAAGTAATATCTGACCTGCCTAAATTTACTCATGTACATGTTTCCTTTTGTATCAATGTGAGAATTGCACTTATACGCCATTCTAAAGTCATTTCTTTTTTTTACAGATAAAGCTTTTGTTGGTGCATCTGTTGGTTACTTCTCATTTCTGTTCTTGTTGGCTGGAAGGGCACTAACTGTGAGTCGAATCATATTACTATAGCTGTGTAGCTTACTCCACGAACCAGTGCAATTCATTGTTTTCTTGGGAATACTATTTATCCTGTTTTATATTGCCGATTGACTTTGCAGGTACTTCTTTCCCCTCCCATAGTGGTATATTCTCCTAGGGTATTGCCTGTATATGTTTATGATGCTCATGCAGATTGTGGAAAAAATGTCAGGTTTGTCAATCTCCTTTGGGAATATCAAATTAATTATTCTTCAATTCTCAGTCCTGTGAGGAGCACTCTATTGACTTCGCCATACATTTATGATCAATGTTGTTCCCATACAGTGCTGCGTTTCTCTTGCTTTATGGGATAGCTCTTGCAATTGAAGGCTGGGGTGTTGTTGCCAGTTTGAAAATTTATCCACCTTTTGCTGGTGCTGCTGTGTCAGCTATTACACTTGTTGTCGCCTTTGGATTTGCCGTCTCACGTTCTTGCTTAACTCTTGAGGTTTTATTTTCTATCTTGAGCTTACCATCTGTCATTTGAAATCTATAAGACATCAGCAGGTCTTGAATTTTCCATCATACGGATCACTTTTTTTCTTCTTTTTCTGTGTATGTTTCATCTCCATTCTAAATATTTTTCTTTTTTAGATGATGGAAGATGCTGTTCACTTTCTGAGCAAGGAGACTGTGGTACAGGCAATTGCTAGATCAGCAACAAAGGTGATTCCTTTCAGTTCTACTTTGTTCAAGAAAACATCCATTGTCCAAGTAACATGTATGCATTATTTGATCTGATACCCCTCCTACTCTATGCAGACAAGAAATGCGTTGTCTGGAACATACTCCGCTCCTCAGAGGTCTGCCAATTCAGCTGCACTTTTGGTTGGAGATCCTAGCAGTGCAAGGGATAGGGCTGGGAACTTTGTGCTTCCCAGAGCCGACGTGATGAAGTTAAGAGATCGTTTGAGAAATGAAGAGCTGACTGCAGGATCATTCTTCTCCAGATTGAAATGTTGGAGGATATTGCAGAATGATGTTACCAATGATGTAGGTCATCGGAGAGAAATGTGTGCTCATGCCAGAATTCTTGCTCTTGAAGAAGCTATTGATACAGAATGGGTTTACATGTGGGATAAGTTCGGTGGGTATTTACTCCTTTTGCTTGGTTTGACTGCCAAGGCTGAAAGGGTGCAGGTATGAGCACTATGCTAGTATGAGTTTGGTATAATGTTTTTAGTGCCTGCTTATCATTTTCTTCCATTTTTTTTGTGGCCAGGATGAAGTTCGCCTGAGACTATTCCTGGATAGCATTGGTTTTTCAGATCTGAGTGCAAGAAAGATTAAGAAATGGATGCCTGAGGACCGTAGACAATTTGAAATTATACAGGAGAGGTTGAAAAGATCCGGGAACAAATTTTCAACTGTTTTCCTTTGTTATCCCTATTTTACTTATTAATTTTATTTTATGTACTTGTAGTTATATAAGAGAAAAGGAGATGGAAGAAGAAGCTCTGATGCAGAGACGTGAGGAGGAAGGAAGGGGCAAAGAAAGGAGAAAAGCCCTTTTGGAGAAGGAAGAGCGCAAGTGGAAGGAGATTGAGGCTTCTCTCATATCATCTATTCCTAATGCTGGCAGTAGAGAGGCAGCAGCTATGGCAGCTGCTGTTCGTGCCGTAGGAGGTGATTCAGTACTTGACAACACATTTGCACGTGAAAGAGTGGCAAGCATTGCCCATAGGATACGTGCAACTCAGTTATCTCATCGTGCACAGCAGGTTACTAATTCTAAAATTCAATTAATTACTTGTGAATCAAATTTCTCATTATGAGGTGATGGTACTTAAAACATTGACTGAATCTTGTTACAGACTGGACTTGATGGTGCTATTTGTGTCCTTGATGATGAACCGACGACAACTGGCAGGCACTGTGGCCAGATTGATCCTAGTTTATGTCAGACCCAAAGAGTCAGCGTCTCCACAGCTGTGATGATCCAGCCAGATTCTGGGCCAGTATGTCTTTTGGGCACCGAATTCGAACGAAGAGTTTGTTGGGAAATTCTTGTAGCTGGTTCTGAGCAAGGCATTGAGGCTGGACAAGTTGGGCTTCGGTTAATTACAAAAGGCGATAGACAGACTACTGTTGCAAAAGAGTGGAGTATAAGTTCATCTTGTATTGCAGATGGAAGGTTTGTGTCTATTTTGTGTTAGATTCTATGGGACTATTGAAGTTTTGGTTGTCTGATCTCCCATATTTCCTTGTTCTTTATTTATCTCATTACTGCTCCTTGCTGAAGAAACATCTATTTATTTCTCAAATTGTTGTAGGTGGCATATTATCACAATGACTATAGATGCTGATATAGGCGAAGCCACTTGCTTTATTGATGGTGGCTACGACGGCTATCAGACTGGACTTCCACTTAATATTGGAAACGGCATATGGGAGCAAGGAACAGATGTTTGGATTGGTGTTAGGCCACCAACCGATATGGATGCATTTGGGAGGTCAGATAGTGAAGGCTCTGAATCCAAGATGCATGTAATGGATGTTTTCCTCTGGGGAAGGTGCTTAAATGAAGATGAGATCACTGCCCTTCCAGCCGCTGTTGGTATCGGAGATTACAACTTAATTGATAATCCTGATGACAACTGGCAGTGGGCTGATTCTCCTCCAAGGGTTTGCTTCTTTTCCGAATATCCTTCCTTATAAGCATGATATTCTCTTTTGCTATTGTTGAATAAAACCCTGGTCCATCTGCATAGGTTGAGGACTGGGAGAGCGACCCTGCTGAGGTTGATCTTTATGACAGAGACGAAGTGGATTGGGATGGACAATATTCAAGTGGGAGGAAGAGGAGATCCGACAGGGAGGGGGTCATTGTGGATGTTGATTCATTTACCAGAAGGTTGAGGAAGCTGAGGATGGAGACTCAGGATGAAATCAATCAACGTATGCGCTCGGTAGAATTGGCTGTTAAAGAAGCCCTCTTGGCAAGAGGGGAAGTGAATTTCACTGATCAGGAGTTCCCTCCAAGTGACCGTTCGCTGTTTCTAGATCCTGATAACCCTCCATCCAAGTTACAGGTAGCTTTTCCCTTGATCTTGCTTCGCTTTTCTTGGCTTTTTTTTTCCTAGTCGTTTGTACAAAGTGTTCTACCTAACATGGCCTTGAGGTGTGCCACAGGTGGTTTCTGAATGGATGAGACCTAAAGAAATAGTCAAAGAGAAGCATCTGGATTGTGCTCCATGCTTATTTTCCGGAACAGCAAATCCTTCAGACGTTTGTCAGGTTTTGTTAATCTTTCATGTTCTCTCCATCAACCCTGATAGATCCTTGTTATACATTGTGTCCACTTACCCTCAATGTCGTAACTTGAACAGGGCCGGTTGGGTGATTGTTGGTTTCTGAGTGCGGTTGCTGTGCTGACTGAAGTTTCTCGAATATCAGAAGTCATTATCACTCCAGACTTTAATGATGAAGGAATTTATACAGTTCGCTTCTGCATTCAGGTGGGTTCCGTCTTCATTCACGTCGATTTGAGGATGAAATTGTGATTTAACCATTAAATTTTAACATGTTGACATTAGGGGGAATGGGTTCCCGTTGTTGTCGATGATTGGATCCCATGTGAATCACCTGGAAAGCCTGCATTTGCAACCAGCCGGAAGGGGAATGAATTATGGGTCTCTATACTTGAAAAGGCATACGCTAAGCTTCACGGGTCATACGAAGCATTGGAAGGCGGGCTTGTCCAAGATGCTCTAGTGGACCTTACAGGAGGTGCTGGCGAGGAGATCGACATGAGAAGTTCCCAATCGCAGATTGATCTTGCGAGTGGCAGACTATGGTCTCAACTATTACGTTTTAAACTGGAGGGGTTTTTACTCGGCGCTGGTAGTCCTTCAGGTTCAGACGTGCATGTTTCGTCCTCTGGGATCGTGCAGGGGCACGCTTACTCTATATTGCAGGTATTTATGAATTTACTGTCTATACACTACGTGAATGAATAGTGATGGAACCTGGAATGTGTGATCATGTTTGTAATCTTGCTCAGGTACGTGAAGTAGACAGCCATAAACTTGTTCAGATACGAAATCCTTGGGCAAACGAGGTTGAGTGGAATGGCCCTTGGTCCGATTCCTCGCCTGATTGGACAGATAGGATGAAGCACAAGCTCAAGCATACTCCACAGGTAAAATGGGATATTTTCGCAGAATCACGACTCAATGGATTCGTTTCTGAAGTATCTAACGCTGCATGTTTGGGGACAGGCAAAGGATGGCATATTTTGGATGTCGTGGCAAGATTTCCAGATCCATTTCCGATCAATATACGTGTGTCGTGTGTACCCACCAGAAATGCGTTACTCTGTCCACAGCCAGTGGCGTGGTTATAGTGCCGGGGGATGCCAAGACTACGAAACTTGGCATCAAAACCCGCAGTTCAGATTGAGAGCCACTGGTGCCGATGCATCTTTACCAATTCACGTGTTCATAACTCTAACTCAGGTATGAAGAAACTCTAGTTACCTGAGCTCGTCTTTTCTGCTTTTCGTAATTGCAACATCAAATTCGAAAACCGATGGATTTGAACCTTAAGAACTTTGCCTCGAGACTTTAGCCAATCTATGCTAGGCCAACACGCACGTGCTCCCCTCCTTGTTTTGTTGTGATAATAAGTGAATGTTGTCGTATTTGTTTAGGGGGTGAGCTTCTCGAGGACAACAGCTGGCTTCCGGAATTACCAATCAAGCCATGATTCGATGATGTTCTACATTGGGATGAGGATTCTAAAGACCCGTGGCCATCGTGCTGCCTACAATATCTACATGCACGAATCGGTTGGTGGGACCGATTACGTAAATTCCCGGGAAATATCATGTGAGATGGTCCTGGATCCAGACCCCAAGGGATACACCATAGTTCCGACAACAATCCACCCGGGAGAAGAGGCGCCCTTCGTGCTCTCAGTGTTCACCAAATCATCAATAACTCTCGAAGCCTTATAACAGTGAGGGCGAGCAGGCGTGGGAAGCAGACAAGCTTGCGTGGAACGCGCCTGCAATAATGGCTGCAATCATGAAGTTGATGGAGGGCTCGATCGCATGGTAATTTTTCGACTACTCTCCTTAGTTTTCTAGTAAATTTACAGCAGCTGAAGTTTGGATTGATTGTAATGAACAGGTGAGCACAAGCAAGGAGTGGAAGGTAAGGGGTGAAAAGGTTGTACATGAGTTAGGTGATACAAAAAATTTGTAAATGAGAGGGGTTGATAGGGATAGGATTAATAGGAATAGGTTTAGGTAGAGAAGAGATTAGCAAGGTTGCTGTAGCATATTTGAAGCTCCAGCTCCAATTTTGTTGCTTCAGCACTCAAATGTATAAATATTTGCCTCATTATCTCACCTTTATTTCCCACTGCACCTCTTAATCTCCCCCTCTACACACATACACAGTTGCAATCAAGTAGTAATACATACAATAACATATCATAAAACCAATCTTTTCTGTCAGCTTTAGATATCTTAACATTAATATTCAAATATAAAAACTTGCACAAAGATTTAGTTTCTCGAGTTACACCTGGCATTTATAAACACTTGGAGAAAATCAAGCCTTTTTCTAGATGAAACATCTTCCATTCTAAATTAAAAACCACAACTATTAACATCGCTTGTGTCATGTACTGTATCACATTTGGATATACAAAAATAAGAGAACAAACTGAAGTGTAATTGTTTCTACCACAAAAGAACAAAGATCAATCAACTACTCAATTTTCTATCTTTTTCGATAGAATTGCCGGCGGAATGGCAACATGGAAATGAGGCAATCAAGGCGTGATTCTCTGTGGATCACGGGGGAAAAGTGATGTTTTCCGAATGTTGTTGAGTGCACAGAAAAGCATCACCACACGCTCTAACCCTACTCCAAATCCACCATGAGTTATACATGAAACATGATAAACAATCTAACCGACTTGATTTCAACACACATAATTTGAAAATAATTGAAGGTTGCTGTGCATAGTGCATACTGTATAGCTCTGCCTGAAAAGGATGAGATAAGCACGAACCATAATAGTGGTAACACTAATCAAGTAGATCAAGAAGTATGCCTCAATTGAAATCTCAAGCAAACCACTATTGGTTCCTAAATGTCTACAAAAAAAGGTATACAAGGAGTTGGAAATCAATTATGAACCTGAAGGCATCAATGTATGTCGATATAGTGCTGACATCAATCCCACATGCTTGTGCACGCTCTGTCAAAAACTCAGGCACGTGAATACGCTGAGCTCCAGATATGATTTCCTCACCTACGAATAAAATCAAGAAAAATGGCTTACGTAACAGATCCAAGTATACCAATGAATGTTTCGATTCCACAATGAAGGGAGGAGAAATCTGGCTGCGTAGCTTTTTTATTAATCTGAGGTTTGAAAAATTAAATGAATTATCACATAATTTCCACTATGGGGGGAGGAGAAATGTGACTCTATTGCTTTTCATTTATTTGAAGTTTAAAAACTTAAATGAATTTTCACATATTTTCCATCCAAGTATGATACAGTCAAATTATAAGTGGTATGGAGTGCTTCCCAGCTAAAAAGAGACAATTTTTTAAAACTGAAGAGAAGCATTTCTTCGCATTTTATTCTTCTCGGAATTCATGAAAGCTAACATTCCCTACACTTACCTCTAATGAAGACATCAAACGAGTTGCTGTACTTGGAATTATCATGGCATGGCATGGTATAGAATGGTCGAACTGCCAGAGGATAGCGATGAAGTATGTAGAACTCAGTTCCATACCTAAAATTGAAACGTCAATAAAATGCATAAAATACATTTGAGAAAATAAATGAGGTAAAATAACAGCAAGCAGCTTACTTCTCAAGGACAAGTTGACCAAGCTTCCTCTCTGTCTCTGTGTTGAGGTCTCCAAAAGGATCAACTTCTATGCCAGCCTCCTGCAGCAGTAGAAGTCATCCAGTTGAAAATTTGTGACTAATATTATCCATATGTATTGTGCTCTTATATATCATACTACATCTTTGCACTGTAGCTTCTACTTGAATATATCATGTTATAAATTTTCCAATTTAATTTCCCATTTCTTACTTTGCTGGACTGAGAAGCAGCTTAATTTTTTTCAGATCATTGGTTACTCCGTCAAAGTAAAGGAGACAAAATACTAGGAGTACTAAAGTAAAGGTGACAGTCCAACTTGTATATTAATAGTCAATAAACATCCCCTAAAGTAAATCACCATAGATTCCAGTGAAGAATAATTTCCATTTGACATCTTACCTTCAGCATGTGTACTCCCTCTTCAAATGTAAGTCGTAAGGTCTTTCGTAGATACTGCAAATTAAAGTTTGATAATGAGCCTTCTCAAAAAAAGTGACAAGTAGTGTTTACTCTCAAACAGAGAGAAATATAAATAGCCAACCTTCAGCTTTTCAAATGGGTATTGCTTGTTGATTGCTTCAAGTTCTTTAGCACATTTCTCATTCAAGGTGTCGAACATTTTCACAAATAAGCCATCGACAATGTCCATCACCTGCGTGATAAGTCTTAGGTGAATGGTCTATAAAAAGCAAATCCACCAAAGCATTCACAATTAATACATACCTCTGAATAGTGCTTCTTAATCCTCATTTCAACATCAAGACCAACGAACTCACACAGATGTCGATGAGTAAAAGAATCCTCTGCTCTGTATACTGCACCAATCTCAAACACACGGTTAAAACCGCCACAGATGGCCATCTGTTTATGAAGCTGAGGTGATTGTGCCAAGCATGCAGGTGTTCCTTTGTAATCTAATCTGAAGACAGCAGCGCCACCTTCACTAGAACCCGCAATCAGTTTAGGTGTGTGGATCCCACGAAAACCATTAGATAACAAATATTGTCTAAATATCTGCACAATAAAGCAACAACATTTGTCAGCATATTCAACTGACGATTGGCAACTGGTACATACAAAGACTGAAAACATGAGCAGCAAAACTGAATAAATTCAAATGCCAACAAAAAGAATATGAACAAGAGAACAAAACTAAAAGATTATCAATATCTCGAAGACTGCATAATGCATAGGGATCATGTAGTAGTCAAATGCTACTTACCTCCTCAACTTGACACTGGACTGTAAATATTCCTTGATTTGCAGGAGTGCGCAAGTCAAGGACCCTGTAATTCAGTCGAGTGTCTTGATTTACACGAACAAGTTGCTCGCCCGCCTGTATTTAGAATGCCAAACTTTTGGCATAAGTTTTCGAGCAAAAGAACAAGACATGATGTCTTTATGCTTTAATTGTATCTCAACGGAGTCGATACCTGCAAAGCCTTTTCAATTTCAGCCTCGCTTCTAGCTGAGTCTTCAATATTAATAGGCAGTATAGGGACTGCCTTGTTAACACAATAAAGCTTCCTCACTTGAATTTCCACCTAAACAATTTAAACAACGTAGTAAGCAGCTGACAAAAAAAAAACTCAACTAATCAAACAGTACTTAACAAAACCCTAATAAAGACATCCAGTCCAATCCAATCCAATCCATATCGAGTTGTCATCCTAACCTCAGCTAGGATAAAATCAATTCAACTTGTTTCAATAAATCGAGAAATGAATTACTACCAGTGTTGTTAGGGTCGAGGGGCGCACCGGGTCGATGAGGTGAAAATTCGGGTCGCGGGTCGACGAGTCGACCGGGTCGAGAGACCCACAAAGCTAGGTTAATTTTTTTGCCTTTTAATATTAAATAAAATAAATATATTGCTCTAATGTTTATAATATATCAAATAATATAAATGTAGACGCAATTCATGCGAATAGAGATAAAATGGAAAATAGAAATGATCAAAATATCAAAACAATTCATAAGTCATAACACAATAAATAATTGAAACCATTGTCTGAAAATATCAAACAAAGGAATATATGAACGGTGGCAGCAAAAGATCTTTGAATTGTTTATTTGTTTAGGAGTGAAGAGGCCGAATTCTAAAGTGTAGAAAGTAGGTTTGAAAAGTTTGATGTGGTGCATGCATATATATAGAGAATTGTGATTGAGAGAGTCAGAAAACACGTGAGAGATTTGAGAAATCAGAGATAGCATGTGTTTAGGGCGACCCAGGCGACTCACTCGACCCAGGCGACCCACTCGACCCAGCGGCGACCCTGTATCTCGATCAACCCACCCATGTTGGGGCGGTGATGGTCTCGACCCGGCGACCCGAGCGACCCGAGCGACCCGAACGACATTTTGACAACACTGATTACTACATTACAATGAATTAGACATTTTTCCGTGAAATTTGCAAGCATACCTGCTGAGAGGCGCCGGTAATGGGCTGAGACGGCACGGAGACGATCCCTTCAATGTCAACAATGCTCTCCCGGCTGAGGCCAGTGGCGAATTTGACCATCTGCGGGCTGACCAAATCCGGCGCCACAGTTAGCACGCATTGGACGGTGAAGCACTCCTCCCTGACGACTAAAAAGGCCATCTTCTTCCCCACGGCGCGAATGGCCTGCGCGTGGCCTTGGATGAGCACAGACGTTTCCTTGAGCTCGCAGGTCAAATCCTTGACCGGAGTCCACAGTGAGGAGGAGAGCTCCTTGGATTGCAGGTCGTTGAGGGGGATTTCGCCGTAGCTAGCCGCCAATGGATCGTCGGCTGAAATGGAGAGGCTGGCCGCGGCCGCTGTGGCAGACGCGGCGGCGGCTTCTTGGCGTTTACGCTGGCGCTCCAGCTTTGCGAGCTCCTTCTTTGAAGGCTTCTTCTCTTCGGCCGCCGGGTTCATGGATTCTTCAGAAGACATCTTTGCAGAGAAAGAAAGAGATTACATTGAATGAATAAGGATAAGCGGCGGCACAGGTTTATATAATTAGATTAGATTCTCCCTGCAACTAAATCGTTACAAAAAATACCTTGAAATTGGTCCATTTTTTTTAGCAAATTTAATCCGTAACATTTCATAATATATTTTAAAATTCATCAAGTTAAGTTAATGTTAATTCAACTACTTTTTTTACTATTTTCAATATTTTCATGACAAAAGTATATAATTTGAGATGTTTGATGTACCTTCCCTCTAATTTTAATTTCAAAATAAAAATATCTTAATTATATTAATATTTTATTACTATTAATTATTTACATTTATTTTTACTTATTTGTAATATTTTAAATCATTGTACTATATTTAATATTAAAAATGAAATAACTTAGATATAAATATATATAAACATTATACTTATACAATATTTGTATATAAAAGTAGTTCAATTTATTAGATGGAATATTAATTTTTCAAATCTTAAAGCTATACATAGAATATGTTATTTTTAAGTGCAATACAAAATTGATGATTATAAATAAATTAAAATTTATTAACATACACAGAATATTAAATAATTCAAAGAGCGTAGTTTTATTTTATCTACTCTTATATAGTAATTGTAGTCTAAAAAAATTAGTTGAATTATCAGTAATCAATATCAATATAATATAAAAGACAATGACATTCTTAGTTGAATATATGATTCATTTAAATATATAATTGTGTAATTAAATAAAAAATTAATAGTTGCTATTAAGTTTTTAATACCACAATGTCGCGTCTTAATATTATTATTAGACCATTTACAACATCATGAAAATTGTTCATAGTTCTCATATCTATTCCCTTGACTATTCGTGATTCACATTTTTTCTACTTAATTAAATTTTTATTTCAATGTAGTATATATTATATATTATGCTAACTTAATTTTTCAGTTTAATAAAATTACGAGATTCATTAAAATAAAATATTTATCTTATTTTTATCTAAATAATTGAGAATGTAACCATATAGAAATATTAATTAGCACTAGAAAGTAATATCATAGTACTCAAATAGGGTATGGTATATATTAATAATAATAGTATAAGATCTATTAAACTTAATCCCAAATAAATTTGAAGAAAGAAAAAAGTGGATGAATAAATAGATTGAATTGCCTTTCATGGCCTTAAGGGTACTTTGGTTATGAAAATATTGAAAATAACAAAAAAGTAGTTGAATTGATATTAACTTATAGTTAATGAACCTCAAAAGATATTATGAAATGTTACGGACCAAATTTGCTCATTTGAGATAGTTGATGTACTAAAAAGATGTTTCTTATTTTATAAATACAACTTTAATATTTATTTACTTTTTTGAAATGTTACTACTATTATAGTGAAGTATAATTTTTGTCTTAGAAGTTTCAAAATCTTTTTAAAATAAATATGAAACTTAAACTTATTACCAATTATTGAATAAAATAGTTTCTACGTGTAATTATTTACTATATATATTTTTTAAACTAAATAATGCAATAAGTAAAACACATTATTCACCAATTGCAATTGGTCCATTTGTGATTTTCCAAATGGCATATCAGATTTAATTTCATTAACAAAACTGACATGGGATATTTGTGAATAAATTTTTGTTGGCTTGTTTAAATGTTGTGAAACTCATCGTAATTTGACCAAACTTTATGACTATTCCGACAATTTGTTCAAGTCAAACATATAAGCGACTTTGGACATAAATGCCTTTCATTTGGATAGTTCATTTTCATTCACTCGTCATTTTTCTTATATAAGGATTTTGGGTGAGATACTTTTTTATGATATATCAATCGCTTTCACCATATGATGTAGAAGACTTAGACTCATTTGTTCATTTAAAACTCCAATGTAAAGAACAAATACAATGTGAATAATATATACTTTTTCCGTCCAATAAAAATTATATTTTTTAATGATTTAGTTTGTCCCAAAAAAATTGTTGGCAAGCTTTTCTCTTTTTGTGGGAAGGAACTTTATTCCTCTCTTAACATTGAAACTTTGGGAAATATGGCTTAGGGTAGTGATAAAATATGGCTTATATACAAAGCAATTATTTCTCAATATCTATGGGTTTTTATTGCTAATCCATATTTCAAAATTTGAAGTATTTTCGTTTAATTGCCCGACGATGATCCTCGAAGCCGTCGCTGACCATCGGCTCTGGATCTGGCATGCTTACTTCGGCGTAGCCGGGTCGAACAACGACATTAACGTCCTCAACTCATCCACCCTCTTCACCGAGCAATGCAATGGCAACGGCCCGGCCATCGAGTTCACTACCAACATGCGCCAACACCACATGGGGTACTACTTGGCCGATGGCATATACCCTAGGTGGCCTGTTTTTCTGAAGACGATCAGCTGCCCAATTGGTGAGAAGAGGGCTTTATTTGCCCAAAAGCAAGAGTCGGCGCGGAAGGATGTCGAGCGGGCATTTGGTGTGCTCCAAGCACGGTGGGCAATTGTGAAAGGGCCGGCTCGTCTCTGGTTCAAGAAAGTCATTGCCGATGTCATGTACGCGTGCATAATCATGCACAACATGAGAGTCGAGCATGAGGGTGGGAGCATCACCGACTGGAACGATGATGACGGTGCATCTAGCTCGTCCAGCACGGCTACCGAGCCCCCCGCTAGAGGATTACCGCCGGGCTTCAATGAGGTTCTAGCTAGCCAGGTCTCAATGCGCAACCAACAAGACCATGTTCAGCTCATGAACGACATGATTGAAGAAGTGTGGGCCCGTAACCGCCGTCGTTGAGTTTGCGTATTTTTTTTAATTCGTATTGTAATGTATTAATTTCTATAAATGAAATGAAGTTTTTTCTCAATTTTGTGTGTTATTTAAATTTTCAAATAAAATGAAAATTCATAGTGCGCGCCTTAGGACGCCCTATTGCAGGTGAGAGATATGAGGATAAAACTGATGACGTGGCGCGCCATAGGACGCGCCTTAGGGCGTCCCATTGCTAATGGCCTAACAACTGAATCGATCGATTAATCAATCTTAGTTTTTTTTATCATCTACAAATCCCCAAACTATTGATTTATCATAAAGTTATCTCAAAATTAAATTTATATGTAAAACGAATCTGATTATATCACCACAATAAGTTACTATTATTGATGTATTTCTGTCATCATATATCTCAAAAGAATGGAGTACTATTATTGATCATGACACCCCCAATTAATTTTCATGTGTTGACGATCGTTTCGATTTTACTAACAAAATATGAAAACTAAAAATTATACATACTGTATTATTTTTTAAAATAACTCAGCTGAAGCTTCATGTATTCAAATTCAAATTCAAATTCAAATTCAAATTCCAACAAAAATTTCTCCATCATCATATTTATCCAATAGCTATAAAAAAATGAAAAAGAAGTGACCGAAAATGACATATACGACTCTACTCGTATTTGACAAAGCGGATATAAAACCCTAACCCAGCCACTTTCAAACCTCAAAAGTCAAAACCCTCTTTAAACCCAGCCCTTCCGCCACACCACTCTCCAAACCCCAATTCTAGAGAGAGAAAATGCCGCTCGGAGAGAGATATGGCGGCGACAAGAGTGAATCTCGCTACTGCGGCATCGAGACGGAGTTCGACGATGACATGCCCAATCTCCTCTCCTACAACGTTCATGGCGGCTTCGATTTCGTCCTTGCTACTCTCGTAAGCTAATTCTCCACTGCTTTATCTGTTGTTGCTATGTTCTGGTCCTTGTTGCTGTATGCTTAATTAGTTCATTACTCTTCGCTTTCGCAGTTTTGAATTCACAAGCTTAAACCTCTCCCTCTCAGTTCACTTTTATTGTTATTACATTGAAAATTGCCGAATGTTCTGTTTAAGTTCTATTAGTGCATTTTCAAATTAATATCATATTGAAGAATTTCGAACTTATTTTATCTTGCTTTCACTCATGCATTTACTCATTTAGATGTGTTTGATTGATCTGAAAGAAGGTTGTTATAAGTGATGCCAAGAGCCCTTGCAACATCATATTGAGTTTATGGCTGTTTCATTTTATCTTCTTAAAACAAAAGAGCTTCTAGGAAGTTATGTTTTCTTGTTTTTGTGCGTACTATGTTCACGGTGGCCAATTAGCCAGTCATACATCAGCCAAATGGCTGTTAGTCTGTTTGAATGGTCAGTAGGCTCACCTAGATCATTATGTTGATTACCTCATTTTTGAGAAGCTGTAGCTTCTCTTGAGGTTGCCAACTACACACCACTTATATAAATTAAAAATAGGCTGTTGCTGTTTCCTTCCCTGAGAGTCATTATTATATGTTCACAATAACATAATGAATCCTCCTTATTCAGTGTTTACTTTAACTTTGAGCCTTAACGAAGTCTGCAGAAAGTAAAAGAATAAGCTATATGATGATAGTTTGTTTTAATCAATCTATAATTTTTTGGTTTTTTAACATTGTCCATGATTGATATACACTTGGTGCTAACCAGCAGAACAAAGCTCCAAAAGTTCCATTCGAGGAACCTGCTCTTATTTTCATATTCCATGATGCAGATGGATCCTAAATATAGGCCTAGCCTAGTGGACATTGATGCTAGAAGATCATCTGCTCTGCCATTTGCTGGGTCAGACTTGGTCCTAAGTCCTTCACAGTGGAGCAGTCATGTTGTTGGTTTGTTCTTCATTCCTGTATTGCTTTTACTTTAATTTTCTGTTGCTTTTATATCTGCTATTGTGTGGTTGAGCTGAATCATATATTTCCTTCCACTGCCTAATATCTATCTTGTCCACTATATTATAAATGAATTGCCTTAATTTTGTTGAATATGTTCTCTTCTCTCTAGGCAAAATTAGCTCCTGGATTGACTTGGACTCTGAAGATGAAACACTTCGCCAGGATTCCGAGATTACATTGAAGCAAGAAATAGCTTGGGCTTCTCATCTATCTTTGCAGGTGAATCATGATATGTTGGATTTGATTATGTGGTCTATGAAAATGATTACCATTCTTATGAAAGATCATGATGATATCCTCTTCTCTCCTGCATAGTCATCATAAAAGAAGTCTTGAGGCTTTTCAATTGTTTTTCAAAATGCTCCATGCTTGATTTTAATGCTTGTAATTGTAATCAGATAGACTTGTTGCTTGAGCAGCTGTATCGTTTGTTTTGCAGGCTTGTATTCTGCCTACACCTAAGGGATCTCCGTGTGCTAATTATGCGAGATGTTTGAATCAGATTTTACAGAACTTAGGTGGTATGCAGGTATACTGTGAATAGTTATTCACATTTACATATGTTCTTTTTGACTTAAGTTCTAACACTAGAAAATATTACTTGTGTTTGTGTTGATGTCATTTCCCTTTACTCTTATTATTTATTTCCGAATTAAAGTTGTGGCTTAGGATTCCAATGGTGAA
Organism: Salvia splendens; assembly: GCF_004379255.2. NCBI lineage: Eukaryota > Viridiplantae > Streptophyta > Magnoliopsida > Lamiales > Lamiaceae > Salvia > Salvia splendens. Next base: position 17,207,101 of record NC_056047.1, on the reverse strand, counting down.
GCCTGAGGATGGCATTGAGGCTGGGAACCCAGAGTACATGGTGAGTAGATGCTCTTTGGTGCCATTTTACATGTTCATTTGCTAGGGCTTCCAGTTAGGTACTCTTTACTTTCAGTGCATGGGTTTGAGTCTCTAAATCATTCATTGTACTCCACGTGGGCATAAACTGACTTCTTATGACAATTGACAATTTTTCTATTAATTTATGCATTAATTATGAACTTTGATTATGAACTTTCAGTGCATTAATTGCTTCAGACTTGATTTTTAATCATTTCTAGTATTGCCAAATGTACCAATATATGCTTTACTCTCATGTTGTCCCTTTTCTCCTCTGCAGGGTGAAGGGGATGTTGATTCATGGGAACTGTGGAATTCCTTTCGGCTTCTGTGCGAACATCACAGCCAGCTCTCAGTTGCACTTGATATTTTGTAAGTTTAAATGGTCTTGGTATTTTTTGGGTTAAAGTTTGCCATTATGTTAGTTATACCTGACAAGGTTTTTCAATTATGTTTTTAGGTCCTCAGTACCTTCTGCTTCATCAGTTGCACGATGGTTTGGAGAGCCCGTAAGGGCTGCCATAATTAATACAAATGTAATTAACTCATTGGATCCCAGTATTACATTTATAGCTTAATTGCATGAAGGTTGTTATACTTTTGGCCACTAGTGCTATATGTTGCAAGCCAATTCATTGAAAATTTGAAAAAAACACATAGAGGTATTTCCTTTGATAACATATGTAACATCATTAAAAGAGGAACTGCCAGTATCTGTTAAACTGGTAAATCCCTTTTCATTTTTTCCAACCTATTGAGTACCAAGGGTCATGATTCATAATTCTATAGTAGTCACTGGACAGTAAATTATGTTCCATGACAGGAATGACTTTTCTGTGGTGTCAACTGAAATTTTCTGCTAGCATATCCTATACCAAACATAGAAAGACCCTGAAAACAATCACACCCCTAGATCTGTACTTTATATATCATAGACTTCTTGAGCATTATAAAGACAAACTGGACTATTTGTTCATGTACTTAAAACGTTTGGCGTTGTACAAGTCTAAAAGGATCATCTATCATTAGAATCTAAATCTGGTACATTTTCCTGTTTACCACAGTTAACGTGTTCGTCAATTTGATGCATTCGCATTAGCTTTTACTAGTTCACCACTATAGAAGACCACACATTCTGCTGTATCTTTTCATATGACTTGCTTGTATGGATTTTTTCATTAACTAAACTGTTATCTTGGCAGTCTTTTCTAACCAATGCGAAGGGGTATCCTTGTCTATCAAAGCGTCACCAGAGATTAATAACTGCATTTTTCGATCACTCAGTTCAGGTACAGTTATGCATCATATTACATTATCCTTATATTATGCTTCTAACTTGTTCTGGTGCACATTGAGCTTTATTGTGGATGACTGGATGCGCAGTTTTTTGTGATATTGATTATATTGAGTATGCTGTGTTGTGGAGTTTGATATAGATTAGAATTAAAGCCATGGGCTTGGAGGCAATAAACTCACATTGAGATTCTGCTTGCGATGTTTTTTCATGCTTATAAATAGCCACCCTATTTGTAATTGTAGAGTGCACCATATTTTCACTAGAAATTCTCTAGTGAAACGTGTCTGGGACTCTGGCTTGGCAGGGGCTCCAGACCTAGTCTCGTAGAGACGATCAGGGTAGTCCATTATCATGTTCTTTATTGCTTTTTCATGATTGTGTGTGTCATTTCGTAACAGAGTATTTAGATTTTCAGTTCTATAATACTATTGGACAATTGATTCACTAATTTATGAGATTGAACATATAATTCACCCTGTTCAGCCTGGTCCCTTTTTAAGTGTCAAATCTATTCTAGTTATATATGTATTAACTAGTAAGCTCTTGAGTTAAAATGATGAATCCGTGAATAAATGTTTCCTGTGCATGCTTTATAGGTAGTGATTTCTGGCCAATCGGTACACAAGATACCTGTGGCTACTTCTGCATCAAATGTTGATACCCAAAATGAGGGTGAGTAAAAGATTCTGAACTAAGTTACATCTTACAGCTTCCATGGAATGTCTAGAAAAAACATGCTGGGTAACTAGGTTCTTATGAGCCTGATATTAGCTACACCCACAAACTTATCCTGCTGTTTAAGATGTTTTAAACTTCCATCTTTTTAATTTGGTTCATTTGCACTATAATAGTTCAATTACATTTCTGTTTTTTAATTATTGTTTAGTAGGAGGTTGGAGACACCCTTTGAAGGCTTACTTAGACTATGTTGCTTTCCTTTATCAAAAAATGGACCCTCTTCCCGAACAGGAGCGCTTTGAGGTAGACCACCCTTGCATTGTTGTACTTTCAGATGGTGTTTATACAATAGTTATGATCATCCATTATGTTTGACTTCCTTAATGTGGCATTCAAGCTTGGATACAGAGATTATCTACAATCACCCTTACAGGTGAGTTGCTGTATCAACACTGTTCTCTCCTACTAGGGATTTAAAAAAAAATCTTGTGGCTTGTTACCGAAAGTAAAAAAATTACTATCTTTTGCAGCCTCTCATGGATAATTTGGAGGCCCAGACATATGAAATATTTGAAAAGGACACTGTTAAATATAGCCAGGTATGATATTGATTTATGAATATTTCCACAACCATAACATGTTAATAGTATTGATCTTAGGTGCCAATTTCCTCATCCAAAAAAAAGCCTAGTTTCATCTCATCATTTTCATGTATCATATTGTCTCTAAATAGTCAGAAAACCATAATGCTCTTCCTGTTGCATCGTCATGCATATGTGCAAAGTATTTTGGTTTCCATCTTTTGAAAGAATGGCCATGTCGTATTGAGCATCACTTTTCAACCATTACATGACTTGTATTAAGTATAAATTTGTAACCTCTTTATAGTCCGTCTCACTATTAATTAAGATCATATTTTCAAACATAGTGTTTCATGATCTTATGGCATCTTAAATAGTGTTGGTATATATTGTATCATTGCAGTATCAAAGAGCAGTTGCTAAAGCATTGGTTGACCGGGTTCGTGATGAAGATGCTTCTAGAGTAACCACTGTAAGTTCTAATTCCTTATGTTAGTAATCATACCAAAGTCGCTCTAGATTACACCTACTCACTAGTGCAACATGAGTTGGACAATCCCATGGACCTTGCAATGATATGCTTTTTCTCCTTGTTGTAGGTGTTGATGGTTGTGGGTGCTGGTCGAGGGCCTCTTGTCCGAGCATCACTGCAGGTCATTTCCTGATCCTTTGCCAGAGAATGTGTGATCTAGAATAGGTTGATTTTATGCTTGCTGACATCTTACTTAAAATGCATTTTTGTTCTTTGGCTTTATCACAGGCAGCTGAAGAAACAGAGCGAAAATTGAAAGTATATGCTGTGGAAAAGAATCCAAATGCTGTAGTAACCCTTCATGTGAGTTGTATCTTTTGGCTTGTCCAAATGCTGTAACATATTGCTACTAATATTGTACCTCACAAATGTATGGACATGTTCACTCTGAACATAATTTTCACTTGTGCCCTCTTATAATTGGCAATGATATCTGTTTATCAATAAGTTTAAAGATGGTTGATTAATGGAGGATTCCCAGCTTCTATGACTTGCCTCTTCAGTCTTCATCACAGTTGTTATGTGCACCCAACAGTTTGTGTTACAGAATTTCATGATATATAGATAAAAAAGACGATACAATTTAACTGATTTTTAGAGATCTTACATAGATAATGTCTTACAAATATTGTCAATTGGTTGAGAGAATGCATATCTAGTTTGAGGTGAAATATCCAGTTCAATAAGTTCCTTTATCCTATGTTCTTCTATTCTAAAGGATTTCCAATAATGTATTAACGTCTACTTATGTCACTGATGTCGAAGTTATTGATGCAAATAGAACCTTTATGCACTTGAAACAGAGTTTGGTCAAGCTAGAGGGTTGGGAACAAACTGTTACCATTATATCCAGTGACATGCGTGATTGGGATGCACCTGAGAAAGCTGACATATTGGTATTATTCTTGTTGTGATCTTACAGTTAAGAAGGCTCTAATGTGATTATATTCTTCATCATTACACCTAAAATTCTTTAATCATGTAGGTCAGTGAGTTGCTAGGATCTTTTGGTGACAATGAGCTCTCTCCTGAGTGCCTTGATGGAGCCCAAAGGTTTTTGAAGGAAGATGGAATTTCAATCCCATCCTCGTAGGTTTTATAATGCTTTCCTTCCCACCTATTTTTGAATGAAATTGGCTGTTACACAAACTGCCTGGATGAAGTTTAATCCATGGTAAAGAAACATAACTTAAAATTGTATCAAGGTTGACTGAACTCACCCGACCTATTTGTTTATTTGGAAGAGCAAGTGCATATTACATTTCAGTCTTTACCTGTTGGGTTTTTCTTGGTGTCCTTTCTTAAACAAGATTTTTGTTTCCTTTGTTGTGGAATCACATGTACTTATGTTAGTATACTTTGATTGACTAAGGGTGATCTCACTAGCCCCCTTTTGTTATATATACCCCCAATTGCTTAATCTTCTGTGATTTGACAGGTATACAAGTTACATCCAACCGGTGACTGCTTGCAAGCTTTACAATGATGTAAAACCCCCTGCATTGTGATTCTCTATTTTTTGTTATTTAGTTATATAGTTCCAACTCTTTCCTAGATTTTTAGTTGCTTACTTATGTTTGTGTTTGCAATGGTACAGATCAAGTCGCATAAAGATCTTGTGCACTTTGAAACTCCATATGTGGTGAAGCTGCACCGTGTCGCCAGGCTTGCAAATACTCAACCTGTGAGTTACTGCATACGGTTGTTTGTTCAGTTGATTTATTTACTTAAATTGGATCTTGTGTCTCACATCTTCATTTGCTCAAATAGGTATTCACATTCACCCACCCAGAACACTCAGATAAGCCAAACAATCAGCGCTACAAAAAGCTTCAGTTTGATATTCCCGAAGACACTGGTGCAACCTTGATTCATGGTATGTGTTTTTTTTTGTTTGGGGGGGGGGGGATATTGGACATGTACCGACCTACTTTAACTTCTATTCTCTTATTTCCTTACAGGATTTGCAGGTTATTTCGATGCAACACTATACAAAGATGTACATCTTGGTATTGAACCGTCTACAGCTACCCCAAACATGTTTAGCTGGTATGGCAATTGAAGCATCCTTTTAAAGCTTGTTAACTGCAAATTCATGTTTGTTCAATCATTACCATATACTATGATTCTATTCAGATGCAAACTTTAGAAGCAATATTCCTCTTTTCCCCAAGTAGGAAAGAGAGGCAGCTCATTGAGCTATTCATAATCTCTGTTTTAAATATGAGCTTGAACCTTATTCTGAAAACTCTTTTGCATGTAAACAGGTTCTCAATATTTTTTCCATTAAGGGCACCAGTATATGTTAAACCCGGTACTCCTTTAGAAGTTCATTTCTGGCGCTGTTGTGGTTCTACCAAGGTATTCAATTTTCTCTCTGTAGCTGTTTATTCAGCAGCTGGATCCATGTTTTATTGATTTCAACCTAGTAATCTTTGATACAAGAACCTCTCCCATGATTTCTTATTTTTCAAATTTGTTTAAATATCAAAAGAGTATCATTAAATTTATTGTTAATGATAAGAGAACCAGACCCAGCGATTTATTGTTATTGTGTCATGAAAAATCATTTAAATAACATGTTTGACAAAAACATAAAATCATGGGAGGGTCTGCCTGCATGATGATCTAAACTCTTACGGGGTAACGTTTAAGTTAAAAACAGATTTTAGCATAATAGTTTTGTTGGAATGATGACAGGTCTGGTACGAGTGGTCTGTGACTGCTCCATCAGCTTCACCGTTGCACAACACCAATGGTCGCTCTCACTGGGTCGGACTGTAGGTGAATTTTCAAAGTTTTGGGCACGGTGTTTGTTCCCGAGATAGGTTGGGTTCAAATGCAAGATGGTGATGTTGTATGTATACTAGAGGGGTATAGATTGCCCCTTCATTGTGTAATTTAGTAGTAACTGTTATCTTGTTCTAGTTATCTGGCATTTGCCGTTTATACAAAACAGCAGGAATGCGTTGTGTCGTTGGAAACGTTTTGGATAATTCTTTATCAGATAATACTTTTGCCATCTTTTATGTATTCTATTTATTTTGGCACATCGTTACTATACGGTATAATTGATTTTTAATTTTCTGTTTACACTTGCACATTACTATTTTTGCATATTTGTGGGTAGGTTTTGAAGTGTACAAAAACAAGAAATGTACGTACATGCGAACTTTCTTGTGGTTTCCACTTTCGACTCAAATTGTTAGGCCATCCACAATAGAAATAGCTCAGCCATAGCCTAGCCACAAACTCCTCCTGCCACATCATCAAAACTAAAAATCCTCCTGCCACATCATAAATAGCCTAGCCATAGCCTAGCCACATCATAAATAGTCCAGCCACATCAATAGCCACATCACTAATAACAATTATATAAAAATTAAATAATTAACAATCACACAATATATGGAATTTAATTTACGAGACATATACGGGAAACATTAATAATACTATTAAAATTTTAAAAAGTACTATAATTTTAAAAAAGTACAATAATTTAAAAAATTACAATAATAAAAAAAAGTACATTTTTAGTATAAGTGGGTTAACTTGATTGATCAACGTGATCATAATGAGACATCAAATAAGTTGGAAGTGCGGAGTGTACACTTATTTGAATTCGTTATGACTAGACGGGGGTTCGGGGGCAACTGGGATCGAGCTGGACAGAAAATTCATCCGAAAAAATATTTTAGAAAATTAAATAAAAAAATATTTAAGAAAATTAAATAAAAAAATATTTTTGAAAATTTTAAAAAAAAATCGGCTAGGCGATGCGCTAGGCGATCTGGACGCTGCAATAGCGCCGAGCGGATCGCCCAGCGCATCGCCTAGCGCCACGGAACCGCCGAGCGCTAGGCGTTTTCTCTCTCCGAAAATGGGCTGGGCGGTTGCAATGGACCGCCTAGCGCCGGCGCTCGGCTAGGCGGTGCGCTAGGCGCCATTGCGGATGGCCTTATTGGCAAAAATCTGTATATATTTGGATGATGGTGTTGGCGACTCAAATTGCTATGTTAATATCAAGTATTAATGATGTAACTGTATCCTCAACTCAATTTTATTAAGTTATCCTTAATTATTTTCAGATTATATTATAAAATTATAAACAGAAAAAAATGGGACACCATTTCAATTCGATTAGAATATATAGAATTCATTTGTCACCACTTTAGTTAAACAAATACAATTACAACATGAATTTTACTAGTTTTATGTAATACTATAAAATAATTATGGGAGTACTATTTTTATAGTTGATGTGATTGTGAATTTTTAACTATAAAAAATACCATCTCTATCTATGAAAAGAGTTTCATTTTTCGTTTTGGATTAATTAATTATTATCTATTTACAAATTTCTCTTTCTAATATAGTAAGTCCTGTTTTCCACCGTCAATATATCAACTATCTGTTGCTCTTTTTTTTTACTTTACTAAAATTTCAATACAAAGACTTCAATATACAAACTGCTCCCTTCATTCTCATTAATCATGTGTCCTATTTTTTTCATTCGAGGATCTTCCTTATTAAATATCTATTTTATTTTTATCATTTTAATATATTAAACTTCATTAACTCAATTCACTTACATTTTATTATAAAATTAATATATAAAAATAATATTTATATCTCATTAACTACTTAAATGTAGCGAGTATTTGTAAAAGTCCATGCTAAGTTAAATGGGTCGGAGTCAGTAAAGCCCGGCCCAATATTCTACACCCTTTACCATTATGATCTCAGCTTGAACCCTAACCTTTCCTTTCCCTTCCCCAATTCTTTCACGGTTCTACTGCAATCTCAAACAATTCACAGATCCGTTCAATCAAAAATTCGCCTAGAATTTGAGAAATGTATAACGGAATAGGGCTCCAGACCCCTCGGGGATCCGGAACCAATGGCCACATACAGTCGAACAAGTTCTTCGTGCGACCCAAGACCAACAAAGTCGTCACAGATTCGAGCAGGGGCTTCGAATCGGGCCAAGGAATGGCCGGCGTGACCCGCAAAGCCAACAAGGAGATCCTGGAGCACGATCGGAAGCGTCAGATTGAGCTCAAACTGATCGTTTTGGAGGATAAGCTGACAGATCAGGGGTATACAGATGCCGAGATCGCCGAGAAGCTCGACGAGGCAAGGAAGTCTCTCGAAGCCAAGGATAAAGAAGATGCTGGTGCTGAAAATAAGTCGCGATTTTCGGAAAAGTACATATGCTTCTATCTACAATTTTAGTGTGTGTTTGTGTGAAAATTTAAAATTGATACTCCTTTTGCTTTATGGTCGAGCTTAATTTATCGGTATTATTATAGCTGTAGTGCTTACATTCACATGTTGATTTTGTTCTACTTAGTTGCTGGTATTATGGTTTGTTGTGCTGTCACTGGAGCCATTTGATTATAATTTCGTTACATTACAGTTTTTAAATACTCAATGATGCTGTTTAATTTGAATTAAATGGAATTTTCGTTGTGAGAGGCTAAACATTAATTTCTTTGTGGATTATTAGAGTTTCGGCGACTCAGACTCATCAAATAGCTGCACTGAAGGAGAGGCAGATGGAAAATCTGAAGGCTGCACTTGGAATAGAATCTGAAGCTGAGAAAGAGCAGAAGCGTAGTGCTGCTGAGGCACTAAATTTCAAGGAGATTCTTGATGAGGGTGAAATAGTGTCTACTGATACTGATCAGAGGGAAACAATACAAAAAGTTGTAAAGAAAAATGAATCTGGAAGGAATAAAAAAAAGCGGGCAAAGGATTCTGATAGTAGTGAGGGTTCTGATGTTGATCTTAGGAAGAGAAAGGGAAAGTCATCTAAGAAGAAGAAGAGAGTTTCGAGGCGTTATAGTAGTTCATCCAGTTCAGAATCACAGTCTGATTCCGATTCTGATTTAGGTTCGGAGCCTGATCATGATAAGAAAAACATTAGAGCTCGTGAGCGCCATGATTCTGATTCTTATGAGAGCGGGAAGCAAAATCCAAAGTCGTCTTCAAAGAGCAAGCGCCATGAATCTGATGACTACTACAGCTCCCCTGGGAGTCCTCAGAGGAGAAAGCAAAATGAAAAGAAGTCTTCAAAGAACAAACGCCACGATTCAGATGACGACCGCAGTTCAGATAAGGGCCCTGACAGGAGAAATCAGGAGCTAAAGAAGGATATGACGCTGGGAAAGAGCAAGCGGCATGACCATGATGATAACAAAGCACATGAGAGGAGAAAGATAAAAGAAAAAAAGCTGTCAATGACTCGTAACAGAGCTCGTGAGAGTCCGGAAAGGAGAAGGATAGAAGAAATGAAACTGTCAATGAACATGCCGCAGTCAAAAAGCAAGCGACATGAGGATGATGAGTACAGTCCCCCTGGGAGTCTTGAGAGGAGAAATCAAGGGCAAAAGAAGTCTTCAAAGAGCAGGCGGGATGGTTCAGAAGATGATTACAGATCTGGAGAGAGTGTTGAGAGGATAAAGCAAGAGTTAAAGAAGCCGTCTAAGAGCAAACGGTATGATTCTGATGATGGCTACAGCTCCGGAGAGAGCCTTGAGAAAAGAAAGAAAGAGCAAAATAAGCCTTTAAAGAGCTCACGACTTGACTCTGATGATGACTACAACTCTGGCGAGATCCCTGATAGGAGAAAGCAAGACCTAAAGAAGCCATCAAGCAGCAAGCGGCATGATTCTGATGACGAGTACAGTCATAAGAAGGGAAAATATGATGATGACCGAAAAAACTATCATAAGGGAGCTTGGAAGAATAGAGAATCTGACTCAGATGATGAACGTAATCCTCGTGAAGGCCTCAAGAGTAGGAGTGAGAGGGGTTACGAGCAGAGCAGGCGACATGGTGATTCTGATGATAAGTTGGAGAAACGTGAGAGAAGCCGAACTGGGAAGGTGAATTCACTACCTGATAGTCCAAAGGACCGTCGTTATGATAGTAGTAGGAAACCCAGGAGTGAGATACAAGATAAATTTGGTGATAGATATGTTAAAGGAAGTGACAGTGACAGAGAAGATGAAATTGGTGATAGGTATGGTCAAGGAATCGACATTGACAGACAAGTTAAAATTAATGACAGGTATGGTCAAGGAAGTGACAGTGATTCTGACGAAGCACCTAAAAGGAGAAGGGAACAGCATGATAGAGATAAGGATGATTTAAGTTCTGGTCGTGGTAGACTAGATAGAATCAGTACAGGGGATGATGAGTATAAACCTGGTGATGCCACTGAAAGAAGTAGATCTAATGTTAGGAATCAAGATAGAGTTGAAGAAACCAAGCCATTAATGAAGAAAAAAGTAGGTCATGGTGACGATTCAAGTTCCAGAGGCAGAGAGAAGGATCTTGCACGTGATGTTGATGATAAACAGAAGGAGAACGATGATGGATTGAATGCATTTCGGAAATTGGAGCAGCTGTATGAATCAAAGGGAGATAGTTCTGGAGATAGAAGTGAGGGCATGACTCGCAGTAGGAATGAGCCCCGGCATGAGAATAGGAGAGAGAGTGGGGAGGATGAAGGTTACCGGCGAAGCCATGGAAGAGAAAGAGGGGATGCTGAAGGTCGCCATGGAAGAAGGCAAGAAAGAGAGAGAGGTGAAGATGAAGATCACCATGGAAGAAAGAAGAAAGTGGATGATGAAGATCGCTATGGAAGAAAGCCTGAAAGAGGGAGAGAGAGAGGGAGAGGGGATGATGAAGATCGCCATGGAAGAAAGCAAGAAAGAGAGAGAGGGGATGATAAAGATGGCGATGTCAGAAGACATGGAGATAGAGAGCCATATAAGAGGGACCGTGAGCGTCAACGAGAAGAGGAGCACGCAAGTAATAAAGATGAGAGAGGTGGGGAACACGTATCGAAGAGGGCTAGGTATGACGAGGGACGCCCTAGTGGAAGGAGATACCCTGAGGATGACAGGAGTGATGATAGGCGGTCTAGGCGCGGGTGATTAATCCACGTGGCTGCTGCTTTGCTTTCTCGAGTTTGCTGATTGTAAGTTGGCTTACATTCAGTAAATAGTTATTTCTCCTGCAACTTGATCGTCTGATAATTCCCCGTGACGTTTGCAGTGTGATTTGCTAGGGACTTGTAACGAGGATATGGTTATTTCATTTGTGTATGGTTTGTTTTATCTTTTGTTGTGATATGGTATGGTTGCTATGCAATGCATTCAGCATTATGAACTCTCATCTTTGAAATTGTGTGTCAATGCTTCACTTTAATAACATGCAACTGATTGCTTTTCTGCTTACTTTCTCCATTTATGATGCTCTATCCTTGACAACAAAATTGAATTTGGTAGTTGTTCTCCATTAGAAAATTGGAATTCGAGCCATAAAAACAATGTCGTTATGTGCGTTCGGTATCACCATCCATGTTAAACGCAATGTATGCCAAGTGATTTTATTAGTGAAGGGTCTTGCTCTTGCTCTTGCGTTGTTCTGAAACCCGTTCTTCGTAATCTTGGAGCAGTTGTTGTAGAAGCAATGGCACCAGCTGATCCACCAGTGCTTGCATCATTCTATGTCGAAAACGAAATTCAAATACTAGTGGATAAACGGTATACCATCGCGTCTAGTCTAGTCTACTTACATATTTCCTGGACCCTCAACCGTTGATGGGGGCAGCATAGCAAATGGGTGGGTATATATCTGCATCAAAGCGACGTCAAAAGAGCTTATTTCAAAAAGATGACTAATGTTGGATATAAACCTCAAGGACAAGATCTAATCTGACATCAACATCCAGAAATTGCTCAGAATTAACGGTTTCCCATTTCAAGTTGTTCTGCAAGAAATTGAAGACCCGAAAGGTGGATCTGCAGCACTTGAAATCTAAAGAATCCTCCAACTGAACTCACCTGAGAAGCGCTCGTTCTGGCGTTCCACCGCATCAGAACCCTCAAACTGGAGTGTGAATCGACAAACCAAGTGTATATTCTAATTCATTATGCATACTCTCAAAACAATCTGTTTTTTCCATCCTTTTTGCAAGAAGCATACCTTGCAAGATATCATCTCGACTAAACATTCTCCAGCAGTTGATGTTACTTGTAAGTCGATAACTGGCGCAACCTCGAAATTAAGAAGCTTAATGCACCTGCAAAAGCATTATCAAATGAAGACACAAACAATAGGATGAGGAGCTAAACTAAATAACATAATATAATTTGCACAATTAAGACAACAATAGTACTATGTTTCAAAACACATTTAAGTAAAACAAACTCTGCAGCATTTTAACTCCACAAAATCTCAATTTACTTGCACCACCAATTTCCATAATTTCCTTTTCCTAAAGAATGGTCACTTTGATAGATAGTTTAGATAGATAAATTGCAAACAAATTGAGTTGTTTTTAATCATGTAATCCTTGAAATACTCAATCCTACATATGGTTAATCTTTTGTGTTTGTGTTTGCACATTTATAAATAATCATGAAATGAGGAATTCAGCAACAAGAAACTTAAATAAATAATGGAAAGATATAATACCTATACAAATTGGAATCAAGGGATTGACAACTCTGCAAGGCCTTTAAATTCAAGATGGCTTCAATCCCAGATGGATGCCTGAAAAATTGACTTATATGATAATTGCTATTTTCAGCATCACTATAAATGGGAATCTTTATTCTCTCCTTCCTTGCTGCAAAAAGATTTGCTTTCTTAACATTTGGGGTTGACAACTTCACACTCACTTTCTTCACTCCATTTCTCTTCCTTGAAAAAATATTGTAATTTATAAAATCAAAATCTTCACTTGAGCTGCAAAGTTACAGTTAGAAACACTCACTTAATTCAAGGGTTGAATATCAGTAGTTGAAGTAAATGTACCTCGTTAATGTGATGATTTCTTGAAAACGATGGGGCCCAAATGGGGATTGGATTTTAGTGATGGCCATGGATATCTCTTAGATGAGTTACATGGTTGTTGATGAGAGAGACAGAGATAAAAAGAATGCGATAGGATGAGAAGCAGAGAAACAAAGGTCGGTACATTATTACAAGTATTTATATTATATCTTGAGATAAATTGTTTATTTTGACTTATATATGAACATTTATAGTAATAATTTTAGTAAGATTTATTATCTCTATTTTTATCCTCTATGAACATTGATGTTCCATAAGAAATTACTTGCACTACTTTTGATAATTAACGAAACCAAAAATACTACTAGTATCTATTTTTATTCTGACTGTAAGATTTATTACCTCTATTTTACTTCATTTACGTAGCCATAATTAAAAAATTTTACAAATTCAGATTATTTTAAAATAAAACGATTGCTGATATTCAAGTACAAACCTATAACTAACTTTTTTTATATTCACTAATTTTTTTCATGGAAATAGGACATTATCTACGGAAGTTTCATTTATGTGTTTATGTAATGATTTTATATTCTCCATTTCATAATCTTGTAAGCAATAGTTAAAAAATAAGTTAGGAATATTGGTTAAAATATAAAATGTAATTATGAAAATATACTATAACAATATTATGGCATAGAGATATTATGTCATAAATTATTTTTTAAGCAAAATTGGATTAGAGTTAAAAGACCTTTTTGATATTCCAAAACCTTAATCTACCAAAATAAAATCGCCAATTAGGCTCTAGTGTTTTTATTCTAATCTTAAAAGTTTAATATAAGAGAACAATGAAACCTAAATCTTTTTAATTAAAAATATTTTCTATAATCTTGGGTGTAGTGGAGCAGCCTTAAATCTCATTAATAACCCATATTTTTGTTAAGAGCTCATTATTACATATACATATTAATCCGAAGTAGAGTAATTATTTTTCAAGTGGAAAAACAAATCAATAGGGCTTTAATAACGAAATAAGGTAGGTAAATATTTCGAAATTGGATTATGATTTCTGGTTTCGAAACTATATATAATTAACCGAGTGAATGGGTTTGGTTTATCCAATAAAGCAATGCATCATTGGGCCTCGATTAATTTGGGCCTGAGGATCCAGTGAGCCAAAAATATTCTCCCTTTGCAAATTAATACACTGTTAATGAATAATTACACATCATATTACATGTCAACCACTCTTTAATTATCAATTAATAACTTAATAATTACTTAACTAACTAATCACCCTAATAACCTCATAGGCTCATATTCAACTTATAAATTTGAGAGGTCTGCAAGTTTTAATCGTGGCTGTCAAATACTTGCAATGATAAAATTCTTCACAGACAATAGCAAGAACTGGTCATCCCGTCAAAGTTCATCATTTAATTTGTCAAATTAAGGGCTCAATCAAAAAGAAGTTACTATATTTAAAATCGAAAGTTCAATGAATCGATTGAATTTGAAGATGCCAATTGCTGCATAAAAATATGTTCCAGGGATATTGTAATCTTCACTAGGAATAAATAATTGATTCCTTTAATTATAGATAAACAATATACTCCCTCTTTTCCACAAGATAATGTACTTTTTGTTGAGCATAAGTTTTAATGCATAGCCGGTAAAGTAAGGGATATATATAAAAAAATAGTTAAAGTATTATTAGTAGAGAATGAATTCCAAAATTAGAAAATGCATACTCTTTTAAGACTAATCAAAAAGAAAAGAGTGCTTACCCTCGTGAGAAAAAAAGGAAGGAGTATCTCTATAAAGGAAAATAACTTTTGCACCCAACAAAAAAATAACAAGAAATAAAAGATCACGTAGTTGTATGTATTAATTAAATTGGTTATTGTAAACCAACATTTGATTGAAAAGAGCATTTTTTTATCTTAGAACTAAAAAATTTATTCTAAAAAACACATAATCCAGCTTGCATCAATAATATGAAAATTAGGTACAACTGTAAACTTTTTCATGAAGAAAAAAAAAGAACACCAACTTATTACAAAAATGGAGAAATGAACAAAACTATTGGCTAGCTATAACCATTAAATATCAATCAATACATCCTAAAAATATGTAACTCTAATCTTTGAACCACCAAACGACAGTCTGTATATTTGCATCCTAACAATTTTAATAAACATACCTCTATTATTATTTAGGCACGCAAAAAATGCAGTGCTAACCTCACTAGCAAGTATAAATAAGCACCATCTAATTCAGTCAATCTGATAAAACAAATTAAAATTAGCTAACATGAAGCCTTATTTTGCTGCATTCCTAGTTGTGGCACTAATTTTAAGCTCCAATTTTCTTGAGTCCACAGCTACAGAAGAATCAAGTAAGTGTTGTTAATTATGGAGCCTAATTAATACTTCTAGTGTACATTTTGGGTAATTGAAATGATTGATGTGAAGGTTTTTGTGGGGAGAAATGTGGAGTGAGGTGCTCAAAAGCAGGGTTGAAGAAGAGGTGCTTGAAATATTGTGGGATATGCTGTGAAGAATGCAAATGTGTGCCTTCTGGAACATTTGGGAATAAATCAGAGTGCCCTTGCTATAGGGACAAATTGAATTCCAAGGGCAACCCCAAATGCCCTTAATTCATATTCTTCCTATTATTTTCTTTACATATATTTTGCTTTAACTTCCTCTCTTTTGAGAAGATAATGTATTGGTGTGATGATCAATAAAAGGAGGCTCATTTCTTTCCTCTAATCTTAATCTTCTAGTCCCTTCATGTTTCTTCAAAAGATTCACCAAAAATTAATACTATATGATTTCTTCCATGGTGCAAAAGATCGTTTCACAACATATATATGTCTGCTGAGACGCGATCAAATGCAAACTCTAAATATTGTACAAACTTCAAACTATAATCTGGACCGTTAGAAAATGTCAACATATGACAAAATAATAGCAATAAAAAATGTCAACATAGTGTCAACGGTTGATGTTGTGTTTATATTGTGTTGACACCGTGTTAACATTTTCTGTTGATGTTATTTTGTCAGTTGCTGATATTTTCTAACGGTCCAGTCCAGATCATAGTTTGAAGTTTGTACAATATTTAGATTTTGCATTTTATCACTACCTTATTTCTACTAGTATTAAAAAAGGGGGTGTATGTTAATCTATATTCCAATAAAATATAAATTATAAATGATATAATCTATAAATGTGTTGAAAATAAAAATAATGTTAAAAGTTTATAACTTATTAGCATCAGTCCTGTAATATGGTCGGGTGATTAAATGGCTATGGGGATGCAGAAAGTGAGAATATGCCTAAGAATAATTAAAGAAGAGAATAGAAAATGGAAAAGTGAAAAAGGAAAAAAAGGGAAAGGATATATCCTAAGTAATAGTACTACTTATGAGATGAAAAAATCAATTGATACTTTGAATTATTTAAAACAGATCATGTAACATACATGTCACGCCCGCATTTTCTAAGGATAGAAAACACGGTTAATCGCGACTAGGGGAGGGTTAAAGAAGCGGTGAAGAAAGAGGAAAATCAACACAAATCGACAATAGCTTGAAACAAATGGGAATAGCTCGAATAAAATCAGAGTATCATTTCAACAATCAACAACTCCAAATGAAAAATCTCAACAATACACGAACTCAAAAGAACAACATCTAGCGGAAGCATTTCGAGAGTAGAATAATGCTATGTATGAAGACACAACATATTCTAGACATTTGATAGACATTCTTCACTTTTATGCTCAACACCCACGGCGCTCGTCACCGCTCAACCTGCACATTTTAAAAAAAATGCAGGGCTGAGTACTTGATGCACTCAGTGGACACATGCCAAAACATAGTTTGTCAAGCCATAATCAAGTGACATTGGGGGTTTTAATTAAAAGAACCCAAGTACACAAAAACATTTATTTCACAAGTTCGGTTGCGCAATCAATTTCCATCCACATCCACCATCATCATATCATATCTGAACATACATGACAAGGAACGTGGCCACGAACCAAGTCACTAGACCGGCCAACTCCAAAGAGAAAGCACACGATCTACGGGGTGTACACCAGTCCGAGCAGGGTTTGCAGCCCTACTGGGACCCGAATTCGATTTAACATACATGACATAGCCACTTCAGATAGGTTCATTCAAATACAAAACATGGCAAGACAAACACTTTCCACCTCCTTTCACATAAAAAGTATTTAGGACATAGTCCTTATTTAAAAAGAAAGCCCACCTCGTTCTCTTAAATCCTCTACTCGTCTTTCCGCCGTTTTGTTTTCAAATAGCTTGCAAAAAATTCCCCCTTTTTATGGAAGAACATAATATGCAAAAAAATTAGAGTTTAGAGAACAAAACATTTAATTAAAAATAATGCATGTATCCTGGTGATATTAAATCTTACCTTTCGTCATTACTTAGAAAATTCTGAAATCCTCGTACGTTAATCATAAGGTCAGCCGACTCTATCACAACAATATGATTCTTTAATTCAATTCGTGAAGCTCCCAGCTACTGGCCCAAATTCCATACACTATCCCTTTATTTCTTTGGCCCAATTCCTAATATTTTAAAGTTGGCCCAACAAAACAAAGAAAAGAACTCTCTTCATCTATTCCTATCGGTCACTCTCTCTGTATTTGTTCCCAGAAACATGAAAATCCCCAAATTCCCTCTTCTAAGTCTCTCACAGTCAGAAATTCCCAAGTTGAAATCAATACAACCCAAAATTGGAATCAACACAGTCCTTGATTCATTCTCTTTCTTCCCCAACACAACACTCCCTCTCTCTTTCCCTTTTACCAGCAGCGATGGCACACCATCTCTGATGAATTCACGGCTGCTGTCCCATCTCTCTTCTCTGTCCCTCCTTCGTGTCGCCGGCGTCCAGCAGATCTCACCACCGCTGTCGTCTCATGCCCGGTATCACATCAAATTCCCAAATCTCTCCAGCCAATGCCGTCTCCTCTCCTCTCTCGGACTCTCTCTCAATCTCAACTTTCTTCTCCAATATCTCACAAATTCAGAGGCTCACTCATGTCTGCAATCCCTCTCCTTCTCTCCGACATAACTCAGCACCGCCGCCACCGTTTTTTTTTCGCTGATTTGCCGATGCGAGCTGCTATCCGCCACCATTCCCTATTGCAGCAAGCACCGCCTTCTCCTTCAACGCGTTGTTCAGCCACTGAGACACGGCCTTTAATTGATCGCCGCCGTCGCCGCCAAGGATCAGTTGCTGTCGTGCCCTCTGCTTGTTGTCCGCAGTTGCTTCACGTCCAGGCCGACGACGCAGGCACTGTCGCCCTGCGCTGCTGCTGTTGTTGGTTGCGAGGCTGCTGATCAAAGTAGGAGTCGTCGCCGTCCGGCCGACGGTCTTCCTGTCATTCGGTTCTCTACCACCGCTGCCATCATCCTTCCGCTCTCGGAGTTCATTCGCCCCTGTCCGGTCAACCCTCCAGTCACTCCACGTTGCCGTCACTCTCTCTTCCAATGGAAAACCCAAAAATTTCAGATTCCTAACTTCACATTCCTCTCTCTAGTCTACCCGTTAAATTTTCGTGAATTCCAACGATGCTTGGCTGATCTGATGAGTAGTAAAAGTTATATTGATTTCTCTTCTCTCCCCGTTCCCAATTCCAGAAACAAAACAAATGTATTTTTCTCTAAATATGCATATGCATATACCAGAGCTTTATTTTGGGGTTTGTTAAAGAGATTTGTTCCTACTTTTGAGCGATGCAGAAGATCATGGCCAAAAATCTAGTAACTGAAAGTTGAGGGGAGTAATCTGCGGTTTTTATTCTCTTCGGGTGATTGGGTTTCGAATGAGAATGGGCTCAAGAAAAATAAAAATAAAAATATGTTTTTGGTTCATTGGCTTCAAATTGGGCTAGGAGAAAATAATTATTTGGCCCAAAATAAAATCCTTCTCTCGATAAAAGAAACAAACGCAAAAATTTCCAGGTGCACAAACAATGTCACTACAGGAACAAATAAAAAGGGTACAAAAAGTCGGGGTATTACAATACATAAGCATGCACTTAGATTAATATGTACAACCTCGAATTCAACACTCTTCTACACTGGATAAATTGTTTAGACCATCCACAATAGGAATAGCCCAGCCATAGCCTAGCCACTGCCACATCATCAGCACTAAAAATCCTCCTGCCACATCATCAAAACAAGCAAATAGCCCAGCAATAGCCCAGCCATAGCCTAGCCACATAATATCCACATCACTATTAACAAATATATACAAAATGAAATAATTAACAATCACACAATATACGAAATTTAATTTACGAGACATATACGGGAAAAGTTTAATAATAATATTAAAATTTAAAAAAGTACAATAATTTAAAAAAATACATTAATTTAAAAAAAAATAAAATAATAAAAAAATACAATAATAAAAAATACATTAATTTAAAAAAACTAGGCTCGTTGTTGAGATCCATTTCCCTTGTTGATCTTGTACAGAAATTAAGATAGAGAGAGTACTCGTTAAAACAAGTGGTGCGAATGAAAATGACGAGCAAAGCGCGTATATATAGTGTTTCGGAAAAAAAAATTTAAATTTCGCGCTAGGCGGTGCGCTGGGCGATCCGGGCGCTGCAATAGCGCCGAGCGGACCGCCCAGCGCTGCGCAGTTTCTCTCTCCATTCGCCCGCTGGGCGACTGCAATAGACCGCCCAGCGCCGACGCTCGGCTGGGCGGCATTGTGGATGGTCTTAATAAATTCAAATGTGTTTTGTTTAAATTCGATCCTAAATTTTAAATTAATTAATATTTACGCTTTTATATCACGTTGTGCATTATTTCCTTGTTAATTTTTCTGGTTATGTGGTTTTCTTATGAAAGTAGAATTTGTATTTATATTTGAAACCTAAAACCAAAATCTTACTTTGGTGCCACCCAATTTTATTGAAATACTAATTTTAAGTAACTGTAAACAGAAATAATAGTATTAGAGAAGTCCTAATATTTATGAAATTATTTAAGTATGAAACACCAAATCAGCACCAGAGCAACATCGTATCGTGCACTGCGATTTTCTTTTATTTAATTTAATAAAAATTCATGTCTTCATCCCATTCAAATATTTTGGTGTTATGAAATGTTTAATGCTAATGGTTACTCTAACTCATTCCACCTCTCCACCAATTGACTCGGTGCAAAAGGGAATTCGGGGCACCCTCCTCTAGTGCACCTGCCAAAACACCTAAAAAGACGTTTCTTTTCGATCATCCACATGGGTTCAAAATTATGAAAAAACAATTCTATTTTGTAGACAACACAACAACATAGAACATGGAAACCCATATTTTCTTGTTGAACCTTCTAAATGGGCTTCTCAGCCAAGAAAGGAAGCAAGTTATCGGTTGTTTCGGAAGACTACAATTTCCATCGCTCACAACAAAAGTAATAAAGATTGGCGGCAATCTTGTATAAACTGCAACAATTATCTTCAATGCTTGCGAATCCTAATTTAAAAAGTCTTTCTTTGTTGTTGAGTCTTTCCTGATTAATAAACCAGAGTTGGAGTTGGAGTTGGAGTTGAGCACATGCCATTATAAGCCATGCTGCGAAGATGGGTCGGGTCTTCTTTCACCATGATCCTAGAGACATGCAAAACAAAGTTAGAGACCGAAAAAGAATTTGTTTTATGAATGTCCAAGCCCTCTAATCGCTCGTGTTTTCACTTAGGGGCACAAAATTCAATAAAACTATTGATATATAATGGCAAAACAAAGTTAGAGTGAGTTGCTGATTGTGGACAAAATTTAACTGATCTATCAATATATCCATAATAAACTATGGGTCAATTTGATAGAGGCTAACCCAGCCCTATAAAAAAAAGTCAAACACTTTCAAGCTTCACCTGGGTTTGAGGGTGGCAAATAAAATAAAAAATAACTATAAATCACATTTTAATGTAAAAAAAAAGAACTGAAACCATTAAATAAATACGCAGGGTCTCTGTGTTCTCATTCACCCAAACTAATCTCAGATATCGCTCAAATTATCAATCAAGTGTTCCAATAAAACTAGAAAACTATCATTTCATCCACATTCTAACTCTCCAAATCAATCTTTTCTTCTTAACTCTATACTCCTATTAGTTTTAGGACAGCGACACCTCAAAAAAATTATATATGCTATTTTGATCATTAATTTCTATTTTTTAAAAATATTCTTATATATGCCTTTTCTTAAATCCTTAAAATATCTTTATATATATTTTTGCCCTATCCGTATAGTATTCCCGCCTCCATCCATAATACGAAAAAGCATATAATACGAAAAGGACGTCATAATTTGGGATACATAAAACCCAATCGAGTTATTGATGGTAACCTATTTTAATATACTAGATGGTTGAAATACTAGAGTTCAATCCATAATTTTAAAAAAAAATGAAGGGAGAAATTAACTTGAAGCCCGGTTACGTTCTTTTTGAAGATAAGACATGATCTTCCAATAGATATTGATAAGTTTATATAATATTTTGATAATGTTAATGCTTCGGTTTTAAAGCTCCCACCTTTTATTTTTATTTTTATTTTTATTTTTGAAACTTGCCACTTTCTATTTGCTATTTGGAAAAAGCGTTTTGGTATATTTCGAATCAACTATAATTAGTACCACTATAATTTTCCGTATATGCACAAATAATCGTTTCTTAATCATTTGTTTAAAATTATATTTTTATATAATATCCATTTTTATATTTGTGATATATCCATATAGTTGTAAGCCATAAAATTAAATACCTCATGGGAAGTTGGAAACAACACTTGGCAAGCTAAGGACTCTATTATTCTGATTGTTTTTGATGGGCCCAAAATTATACTACTATAATGTGTAGTTTAAATCTGCATTTTGATGGGTCCAAATGTATTATAACAAATGTTAAAGTTCAAGTCTGCATTTTGAGGCAGGATTAGTCCACACATACTCAATGTTGCGTCGACAAATCATAGTGTAGTGATACGACATATTTGTCGCTTTATAATTTTTTATTCTAATACTCCCTATATTAGCTACCTTTTATTTATTTATATTTTCGCAGATTAATGTTTTCCACTATTCAAGCAAGTTGAACTATATTTTTGTGTGTATGCTAAAATCATAGTACTACCCAACTCGTCCACACATAAATATAATTGCATCATCAATAATAATAAAAAATACATGGTTGCCTCTGTTTGCACGCTTTACTGTCTAGCTAGTTTTTTAATACTCCCTTCCTCCTTGGTGAAGTTAATGGATATACTTTTCTCTCTTCTTTTTTTGGCTGCGTCCTATTGCTTATTGCTGTGGTGTTTTTTTTTTTAAATTTTGTAGGCCTTTTGTCAGTTGTTACTTTGTAGTTTTTGATAGCATGTTGAATTTCTTTTGTACATTGGACCTCAGCTCGCCATTTGTGATTTTGAGCCTTTCTAAATGCATAAAAAAAAGATAATCAAGGCATTTCTCTTGGATACGAGATGTGTTAAAGATAAAAATGGAGAGAGTAACTAACACCTAGCTCATAAATACAAACCTAAAAAAAAAACAAAGCAGACACAAAAACTTTAAAAAAAAATAGGTAGGAGCAACACATCAAATACAAGCAAACAAAGACCTTACTTTCCGGTCTAACTTCTGAGGTCGCTCAAGTCATCGGTGGAGGACTCCGTTGGGACACTAAAATTTAGCCACCAACTTTTAATCCATGATCTAAGACGTCAGATAACTCTTTGTCCTCGAGCTTCAAATTTGGTTCTATTCCTTGGAAAATGACCTATTTTGAATATCCCAAATTGACAAAGTAATGACATAGAACATAAAGCTTTAACGCTTTTGGTCAAACTTGAGCAGAGAAGTGTTTATCCAAGCGATGAAGAATGCCTTTGGTTCATTGGGCATGCAGAACATAATATTTTTAATTTTTTTTTTAATATTATCGTTCCGGGTGCAGCTGCATTGCACACCCATTTCTCGTGCAGCTGCATGCCGCACCATCTTGATCATACACAACGTGTGCAGCAGCTGCATCCGCTCAAACAATCTCTTTTTTCTAAAGTAATTTTGATTTATTTTAATATTCCAACTTTTCTGTAATAACACACATTTTATATCCATTTTTATATAAGGATGATCGAAAAGATAGAGAAAAAAAATAAGAACTTCATTTAAATTGTAGTTTTTAAAAGTATTTTACTTAATTCTTGCCTTTTGATTTATATTCATAGTTACACTTTATCGTTTACATTTTGACCAGAAAGAGTTCCTAACCTGATTGACATTCCCATGAAAATACATCAAATGAATTCTATTACAGAATAAAACGCTATTTAAAGTTTTTTTTTCAAAATCAATATCAAGAATATTTGCCTCTGTAGGGATCAGACTATCCGGATTCACTATTTACCGAGACCTCTTTGGTCTTGTTTACAAGATGGCTCAGTCAAACCACCAACCAAGCGACTGATTTAATACAAGGACACTAGCTATTACAACCAATGAGCTAATGAACTTAAACACTGCCTTCACGAACCAGAATCCTCAAGATTCACCGAGAACCCTGCACAACTAGAAACCCTAGTTAGTAAAATAAGAAAGATCCTTTCGGATCTACACAAACCAAGCAGTAATAAGCAATATAACAAAGGAATCGCATAGATCTATAAGCAATGGCTCAGCCACCCGCCAATAGTACAGATCTATTCACCAAAACAACAATCCAAGGGAGCAACGTTGAGTTCAACCGTGAAACTCTTCACAAACCATAAGTTGCAACCCCAAACCACTCCACTGCACCGGATCTAGCCGATCTCAAAGCTCACAACCACAGAAACCTCTCCACAAGAAACCCTAACTTCTCTGGAACCCCAGCAACCGAAGTAGTTGCTAATCTCAAACCCACACACTCGTTTAATCACACAAATATCAGTGATAAACCACAGTGGAACAACCAGAGAAACATCAGAGAAGGAAAACTCAAGGGAAACTCAAGAACTCGAGAGAGAAGTGTGAGAAATCAGAGAGTAGAGAGTGAAGTGAGGCGGTGAGTGGAGAGAGGGGGGTATATCAAACCGGGAATGGGCTAGGGCAAAAACTAGCCCAACTTACCTGATGGGCCAGATTAATTCCAGGCCCAACAATAATAGTCCACCAACTTAACAGCCCAAACAATCAACATCGTTGTAAAGCGAAGGTTAAGGAAATATCAGTTTTAGATATTAATTTGGCGGTATATTAAACAATTACTACTACATTTTAGTAGTCACCCTACATGTCTAGTGGGGTTTCTGTTTGTCCTAATAATTTATTTTCTTAAAAGAAGTAACAAAAAATTAGAGAAAGTGAGAAAGACATTAGCCTATTCATGAATAAAATATGAAATGCAATCTTTGATGAGAAGGCTGAGGTCTTTAACCCCCGGGACATGCAGCTATCCTAGGTCAAAATGCAGATATTTAATGCAGAAAAGAAGTTTTTCAAGTGGTAAGCATTTAGTTCCCATGTCAGCTGGGTTCTTATCAGTGTGTACTTTTAAAAGAGAAACCTCATTCTTTTCTACAATATCTCTGATGTAATGAAACCTTACATCAATGTGCTTAGTCCTATCATGGAAGACTGGATTTTTACACAGTTGAATGGCAGATTGAGAATCTGAAAACAAAACAGGAGGAGTTTTCACAAAATTGAGTTCAGAGAGCACTCCCTTTAACCATACAGCCTCCTTCATTGTCTCTGTAATGGCAATGTATTCAGATTCAGTGGTAGAGAGAGCTACAATATGTTGCAGCTGTGATTTCCAACTTATGCAGGACCTGCAAACAGTAAAGACATAGGAGGTGGTGGACTTCCTCTTGTCTCTATCATTAGCATAGTTAGAATCAACATAACCAGTCAGTTTTACACCATCTTCACATCTGGAATAGCACAATCCATACTTAGAAGTATGTTTCAGATATCTTAACAACCACTTCAAGGCTTCCCAATGAACAGGACCAGGATTTGACATGTATCTACTCAAACAAGACACATCATAGGCAATATCAGGCCTAGTACTAACCATCAAATACATCACAGATCCAATAGCATTAGCATAGGGAACCTTTTTCATGGCATTGATATCATAATCAGATTTGGGGCACAAGTCTTTACTCAACATGAAATGAGCAGCTAAGGGAACAGATGTAGGCTTAGCATCAAACATGTTAAACTTCTTCAGAATTTTGAGCACATAGGGTTCTTGATGCAAAACAAGTACACACTCTTTTCTATTTCTGATAATATTAATGCCTAATATTTTCTGAGCATCCCCTAGATCTTTCATGTCAAAATTCTTGCTCAGAGCAGTTTGCACAGCAGTTATAGTCTTCAAGCAGGGACCCATTATTAACATGTCATCCACATACAACAGAAGAAAGACAGGAGCAGCAGTATTCAAGTTTTTAACATACAAGCAAGCATCAAAAGTGCTCCTAACAAAACCTAGATCATGCATGCAAGTATTAAACTTAATATTCCACTGCCTAGGTGACTGTTTCAGACCATACAAAGCTTTCTTGAGCAAACACACATGATTAGGAAACTTAGGATCAACAAAGCCTTCAGGCTGTCTCATGTAAATAGGTTTATCCAAGTCACCATGCAAGAAAGCAGTTTTAACATCCATTTGTTTCAGTTCCCAATCAAAATGAGCACACAAAGTAAGCATCAATCTCACAGTTGTAAATTTAACCACAGGGGCAAAGATCTCAGTGTAATCTACCCCCTCTTGTTGAGTAAAACCCTTGGCCACTAATCTGGCCTTATATCTTAAACCCTCTACCTCACTTTTAAGTTTATACAACCACCTGCAATCCACAACAGAGGCACCCAGAGGTAGAGGAACAAGTATCCAAGTATGATTAATTTTCAGAGAGTTCATTTCCTCTAACATGGCTTTATGCCATTCATTCCAGAATTTAGACCTAGTAGCTTGTTTATAAGATTGAGGCTCTTCCCCATCAGCTTCATGAACATTGAAAGCCAAATTGATTAAAGCAACCAAGCCTACATAACCATCATATCTAGCAGGTTTATGAATTTGCCTCCTAGGTCTATCTCTAGATAAGATGTAATCATTTAGATTTGGAGCATCAATAGCATTTTGAATACCAGAGGGAGAATTAAGCACATTCTGGACAGGCATTATAGGAGGATTACAGACAGGACTACCAGGTAAGTCAGCAACATTGTCCATATTATCATTTGAGGGCACATTCATATCATTATCTTGTGGACCCCCTTCATTAGGTGTTTCATTAGGAGTATAGATTGGAGTACAGTTCCAATAAGGCTGCTCCACCTCACTTGGAACATCCTGAGGATGTTCCACAGCAGTGGGTGTATTTGTGGACTCCACCTCAATAAGAGGGTCACTGTCCACATTCTGTGGAGCAGGGTTTTCAGCCATTTGCAAGCAAGGGAATTCAGATTCATTGAACACAACATCCCTACTAATAATGACTTTAAACCCTGGCTCATCTCTTAGCCATATCCTATACCCTTTCACACCTTCAGGATATCCCAAAAAAACACCTTTCCTAGACCTTGGTTCTAATTTATCAGTTTTAGTATACACAAAAGCAGAGCAACCAAACACTCTCAGATTAGAAAGATCAAGGGATTTCCCAAAGAACACATACTCAGGACAGAGTCCTTGCAAAGGCACAGAGGGAGATCTATTCACAAGATAAGTTGCAGTCATTAAAGCTTCACCCCAAAATTTCTTGGACAATCCAGACTTAGCCAACATACATCTCACTTTATCAAGTAAAGTTCTATTCATCCTCTCAGCCACCCCATTCTGTTGAGGGGTATAAGGGACTGTCTTATGTCTTTTAATGCCATGACAAGCACACAAATCATCAAATTGTTTATTACAAAACTCTAAACCATTGTCAGTTCTGATAACTTTAATCTTATTCCCAGTTTGAGTCTCAATAAAGGTTTTCCAAGTAGTAAATTTTCCAAACACATCATACTTGTGCTTCATAAGAAAACACCATACTTTCCTTGAAAAATCATCAATGATTGACAGAAAATACACAGACCCAGAGTGGGAAGACACAGAGGCAGGGCCCCACACATCCATATGCAAGTATTCCAAGACATTTTTACTAATGTTTGCAGGGACAGGGGTGGGAAAAGAAACCCTATGTTGTTTACCCAAAACACATGTGTCACAGAAAGGCATGTTGCCCATTACATCAGAATCAGACAATATTGCATGTTTTTTCAAAATGTTTAACCCCTTTTCACTCATATGACCTAGCCTATTGTGCCACAGTAACAATTTATCAGAATTTACCACATTAGCACAGGCTTTATCACAAGTCAGAGGCACAGCATTACACACATACAAGCCACATTTTCTCTTTGCCTTAAAAAGACACATAGAACCCTTACAGATCTTCATACTTCCATCTCCCCACTTTCCACTCAGGCCAGAGTGCTCAAGTGCAGTACATGACATCAAATTGTAGCATAATTCAGGCACATATCTTACATCATTCATGTTCAACACATAGCCATTCTCAAACTGCAAACACACAGTGCCAATACCTTGAACAACACACTTTTTATCATCAGCCATAGAGACATAGGTATTAGTTACAGGCTTTATATCAGTGAACAATTCCTTAAAAGGACTTACATGGTATGTAAGCCAGAGTCACATAGCCAATCATTTGAAGAGAAAGCACATTTGGGGGAGGCATTAATATACATCAGACCATGCAGCATAAACACAGAGTCATTTTCATTTTCAAATTTGACAATATTTGCCACATTTTCAATCTGTGAGTTTCCATTATTATTGTTAGGAGGTTTATACTTCTTTAGCTTATTACAGTTCTTCTTAAAGTGCCCAGGTTCCCCACAATTATAACATTTCCTGATAAATCTAGGGTCCTTACTGTTGGACCTAGATCTGACCTTTCTTCTGGAGTTAGACCCTCCATTAGATTCATTCCCCCCTCTTGAGTTAGACCTTCCCCTAACATTTAAAGCCTTATTAGGAGTAGCCTTATCAGAAGCTCTTTCCCTTAGATCCAATTCTTTTGATTTAAGAGAGCTAATTATCAAATCAAGAGGAGCAGCATCTCTGCCATATTTAATAGCTGCTTTAACATCACTGTATGAATCAGGTATGGCATTCATCAAAGCAATACTGGTATATTCATCAATAGTTTTATCTCCTGACCTCTTAATGTCTTGAACAAGCTTTTGAAATCTATCCACATTGTCATCAATATCTTTTGACAAATCAAGCTTAAATTTAAAAAGTTTTTCAAGCAAATACATCCTTGAAGACATAGAAGTTTCAGTGTACAAGGTATCAAGATATTTCCACATTTCAGAGGCAGATTCAATGTGATTTATCTTCCTAATCACAGAGTCAGACAAATTGAGAATTATAGTTGCTTTTGCCAATTCATTCATTTCATCAAGCTTATCTTGTGGGGTATCAGTAGGCACAGTACCATCAACACATTTAAACACTTTTTGCTGAATAAGAACACATTTAAGCTTCTGTTTCCAAATCACAAAGTCATTTTTGCCATTGAAAGGGACCAAACTGACAGGTTGAGCCATTTTAGAAGCAAACAAAAGAAAAAAAAATTTCAAGCAGCACAGAGAGGAAGAAAGGCAATTAAAACCCTCAGCAGGCAACCAATCAAGCACACAGACAGCCTTTCAGGCAGCAAGAGAACACAGATTCACAGGGAACAAGAAAAAAAAAATTTACTCAGATTTCACAGAGTTTTCACACAAGAACCTCAAATCCTTGACTGTCACGAGCAAGGCCGGCTAAGGCTATCCCAGTTCGCAATCACTCGCTTGTGGAGGGCGCAGGGGGTCACTTAGGCAGCACAAAATGCTTGGTGGTCAAGTAATAAGAGATTTTAAAGCAGAGAGCGCAAAGGAAAAAAAAACAGACAAACACCACGGAAGCAAGAAACACAGTGAAAAACACACCAAGAAACCCTAAGTCTTGCCAAGACTGTCTACCAGCAACAAAAAAAAACCCAATCCTATAGTTGGCACTAAACAGAAAATAGAAATATCCAGAAAGATTTAGCCAATTTACCAGAGCAAACCCCCACTCGAGGGAGGGTTCCACTTGCCCACCTCCTTTAGCGACTCGGCGTGCCGGAATAGTCCCCCCGTGGCTCTGATACCACTGTAGGGATCAGACTATCCGAATTCACTATTTACCGAGACCTCTTTGGTCTTGTTTACAAGATGGCTCAGTCAAACCACCAACCAAGCGACTGATTTAATACAAGGACACTAGCTATTACAACCAATGAGCTAATGAACTTAAACACTGCCTTCACGAACCAGAATCCTCAAGATTCACCGAGAACCCTGCACAACTAGAAACCCTAGTTAGTAAAATAAGAAAGATCCTTTCGGATCTACACAAACCAAGCAGTAATAAGCAATATAACAAAGGAATCGCATAGATCTATAAGCAATGGCTCAGCCACCCGCCAATAGTACAGATCTATTCACCAAAACAACAATCCAAGGGAGCAACGTTGAGTTCAACCGTGAAACTCTTCACAAACCATAGGTTGCAACCCCAAACCACTCCACTGCACCGGATCTAGCCGATCTCAAAGCTCACAACCACAGAAACCTCTCCACAAGAAACCCTAACTTCTCTGGAACCCCAGCAACCGAAGTAGTTGCTAATCTCAAACCCACACACTCGTTTAATCACACAAATATCAGTGATAAACCACAGTGGAACAACCAGAGAAACATCAGAGAAGGAAAACTCAAGGGAAACTCAAGAACTCGAGAGAGAAGTGTGAGAAATCAGAGAGTAGAGAGTGAAGTGAGGCGGTGAGTGGAGAGAGGGGGGTATATCAAACCGGGAATGGGCTAGGGCAAAAACTAGCCCAACTTACCTGATGGGCCAGATTAATTCCAGACCCAACAATAATAGTCCACCAACTTAACAGCCCAAACAATCAACATCGTTGTAAAGCGAAGGTTAAGGAAATATCAGTTTTAGATATTAATTTGGCGGTATATTAAACAATTACTACTACATTTTAGTAGTCACCCTACATGTCTAGTGGGGTTTCTGTTTGTCCTAATAATTTATTTTCTTAAAAGAAGTAACAAAAAATTAGAGAAAGTGAGAAAGACATTAGCCTATTCATGAATAAAATATGAAATGCAATCTTTGATGAGATCAAGATCCTGTTATTGTATTGTGGGGATTAATTGCACATGGTGCACTAATTTATATATAAGGAGCTATATCCTTTTACGTTGTGACCTTAATAAAGTATTTCATAATCTATTTAATAATTTTTTTAAAATCAAAATAAAAATTTAAAATATTGAATAAATCTTCAAAAGTAATAATTGATTACAAAAGATATAAATATGAAGTAGTAAAACGAAGAATAACAAAAGATATAAATATGAATTATTCATATTAAAACTACGACATGAACCAAATTCATGGTTTGAATTTAAATACTTAAATAATACTAATATATATTTATAAATTACTAGTATAATTTTAACTAAAAAATAAAATGTTAAAACATTTTTAAAAAATTCAAAATTATTAGGGGCTCAAAGGCTCCACTCTCCACCACAGACATCCGCCCGTGGTTTTCTTTTACATCAGCCACAGAAAGGGAATATTTATAACGATTTATTGTTGTTTGCACAAACCTAGGTTTTGTAGGATCATGTTTATTAGTATTTCCTTGAATGAAAAGTGTCACGATTTTGACTCAATTCATACACAAAAGTGCTTCAAAGCCCAAAGGTAAGGAATATATTTGTACCCTTTACAAGTGATTTTCGATCTCTCACTAAAAATTAAACATAGTATACCGTAATTCATAGTACTAATTTATTGCAAGTACTACTTTTTAACTCGTGAATCAAATCAAACTGTATAATGCGCCGCTTTAGTCCGATTCAATATATTTTTTTTATCTAAATTAAACTCTGCAAGAATCCTTACTAGTCCCTTTTATACTCCATCCGTCCCCGAATAAGAGTCGCTAATTTCCATTTTGGGCCGTCCCCCATTAAGAGTCACTCTTCATTTTTACCATAAATGGTAGTAGGCCCCACATTCCACTAACTCACCCCATTCACATTTTATTATAAAACCAATATAAAAAAGTGGGTCCCACATTCCACTAACTTTTTCAACAAACTTTTCTCTATATTTCTTAAAACTCGTACCCGGTCAAAGAGCGACTCCTATTAGGGGACAGAGGGAGTAATATCTAGTACTTTTAATATGATGAAAGTCCTACAAGATCGTGTCTTCGGTTTGTAATAAATTTGGATCGTTGCTGGTTCTTTGATATGGATGTGGATATAATTTAAAAAAAAAACAGAAATAATTTCGTGTAAGATTTGTGCAAAAATTATCTAAAAGGTCAATAACTAGGTACATCTGGTTGCATAGTGCGACCGGATTCTATATTACCTTTTTAAAAAAAAATTATTTTAATTAATTAAAATACAATGTTATAAATAAAAAAGAAGATGGGACATGGCCGCAAAGTGATTCACCGAAGAATAATTTCTCAGATACAAATATTGAGAATACGGGCATATAAAAGTTATTCTCAAATAAATTTAACTAGATAAATTGATTAGTATGAATGCATCATGAACGTCGAAATTACTATAGTATATATCAAGCATGAAATTTGTCTTCCAATTAATTATCACCTCGTACCATCTGACTTTACACCTTTCAATTTACCATTTGAAAGGAGAGAATAGAAGGGTAATGGATAGACTTGTCAACAAAATATCAAGAAACACACAAAAAAATCACGAATATATATAAGTTAAGATTGCGCAAGGAATTGACAAACATAATAGATTTATTTAATTAAAAACTATCAACATTAGTAATTAAGATGACATAGAAAAATCCTCATAAATTGCTTAGTGGAAGGAGCATAATTTCCTCGTAAAATGATCTTTAATTTTCTCAAATTGCATTAAACCAATCGTGTTTGAAAATGTTTAAAGCTGAGAAATGTCCATGTCAAGCAACCAGACAAGAAAAGTTTCAAACATAAAAATTAGTAATTAAATGTTAAAGCAGATTGCTCATGTGTGGTGTCTAATCATAATGTTCTTAGCGAAAACCTAAAGTATTTAATGTTAATATTTTAGTATGCAAGAAATGGGTGGTCGTGGGGAAATCCCTTTTATAGTCATGAAAATGTTATCCTTGCCATGTTTGGAAATATTCGCATGTTCATTACTTTAATTACATTAATTTTTCCAAAAACGGCACATGTGCATCGATCTTACACTTACCTTTGCATTGTTGGTTATGACCATCATGTTCCCTTCATCATTTTCGATATATACCTCTTCCCCTCTAATGTCACAACCTCAAATCACTTCCTCTCTCTACCTATTTTAACTTGTCACTACCCAAAAACCCTAATTTAGATCTATTTTCATGGCGATACATACAAAAAATACTGTTGTTGTTGTTGTTTGCACGTTTATTTTGCTTTTGGATCACCATTTCTGCCACGTGTCAGCACACCATCCACATAAAATCCGCCCACCGGCACCTGTGCAAGCCCTAATCAAGTCAGGCAATCCGCCCCCTGCTCAGGTTTTAGCCAAGTCAAAGCATCTACCGGTTTCAGTTAGGTCAAAGTCTCGAGTAGCTACAAGAGTCTCGGTCAAGTCAAATCCTCGACGAAATTTAGTCAAGGCGAACCCAAAAATGATCGAGGGCCGAATCATCAATAGGTATAAGAAGATACAGACAAATGCATATAGACCCACTACACCCGGAAATAGTCCTGGCATGGGTCATGATGTACCTCCCAGAGACTAGAAGACAAGGTACCATGATATGGAAAACCTTAAACCTTAATATTCCAAAAACACACAATGTTTTTTTGTCTTATTGGTGATGTGTGGTGAGTTTAATTAAGATTAATGGTTTGCTTGTGGATCAATGGAAAATAAAATATGATGGTCCTAGATTTTCCTCCCCAATTTTTTTACTACTCAAGATTATTATGGTAGAAAAGAAATGGCAATGAATTATAGATGTAGATGAGTTTGCATGCATGCAACAAATTTTATTTTGGTTCTTTAGTGAAATTGGTTTTTGTAATTAGTTGTGTAATTTTCCCAATGATTATGGAAGGATATATTTGTCTTTATTCTCTATTGACTTTTGCTAGACATCTTAGGGCCACTTCTAATCCACACCAAGGTTTTAGGTTGAGAGAGAGAAGTTTGGAATACTTACTTTTTTTCCTATTTCGTGAAATATATTCTTTATATAAATAATAGTACTTATACTTTTTTTTCCTATTTCGTGAAATATATTCTTTATAGAAATCAAATAGTGTATTATATATGTTACTTGTTATTAAATGGAGTAGTATTATATTATTACATGACATATAAATTACACATACATATAGTGAGTGGTGTTTTATGTTGAATTGTATAGTGCTTGAGTTAATATATTGTATTAAGATATCTTTATTTTAATAAAAGAATCTGAATAGTAGTATTACTCTATGTTTGATGCTACTTTTCCTATTACACACTAGTAACTAAGAATACACAAATGTATGCGGCTCCACGTGTCATGTTTTGGATGAAGAACTAAGCATTATTTCTTTTGATGATATATTATATGTTGGGAGTTGTTCTAAAGAAATCAATCCTATGTTTTAATTATAAATTAATTATTCGTGATGTTGATTGGTTTTGATTTCTATTTACTTATTTTATATAGTTTAAGTTAAGTTATCTAGTTGAGAACCATATGTTTAACGGCTATTTTATATACTACCCATATTTTATCTACTCTTTCTGTGATTATATATATTATGTGTATTCTCTTTAACATTTTTTAAGGGGAACCACTTTGTGTATTCACTATGTAGAGGAATATTCCACAAAAACTAAAACCTATAATATACTTTAGAGGAATATATGCTGGTGTAGAAGAGCATCATTGTCAAGGATTCGATAACACTCTCCAAATAACAATAGTTAAGAAATAGACACAATCCAAAACTACAAAGAAACAAACATACAAAGAAAAATAAAATCTAAACTGCAACATATAATGACAATTTTTTAGAATTCAAATATTTCTCATGTTGCACTAGTCAGCAATTTACTTGAGCGATGCCTAAGATCGAGACATCGTGGTTATTGTGTAAAACTAGTGCCAAGTCAGAATGGAACATATATTTCCGGATGGAGTAGAGTACATGATAGATTACCTAATCAATAACACACTAACGGTTAATCTCTTTAGTGTTTTTTATTACATGAGGTGACCCCTAAAAGTTTAGATCATATGTTTGCATAATCGTGCCACTTGCAGGGGCTTGATCATACGAGGTATTTAACTTAAGATTCTCATCTCACAATTATTATGTAATATCAAGGCACTGTCTCATTGGCCCTAACATATGTTAGTATTATTTACATTAGGAGTGGTTTGGTTTGGCCTTTTTGGTTTCTCAAGAAATGGGATGGCTCTTGTTAGTGATTCCCTTTTCATGGCAGGAGAGAAATATTTCTATTGTTTGGTTTGACTTCAATGCTTTCTATAGTTCAAATTCAGATGTTTGGTTTGAATTTTAGGCAATTAAAAATAGCTTGTAATACCAAAAATATCCTCATATATTATTCTTATTTTCAATTTTATCGTCATCTAACCCAACAAAAATTTGATTGAGGAGCCGTCAATGACAGTCTCCTCGCGTCGCAACCTCTTCATCTTTTGCCTCTTCGCAGGCAACGTTAAGTAGCGATTTCAGTAAAAGAGCTATTGAATTGCAGTAATTGTAGTTTGTAATCTGAATCTGAATCATAAATTAGGGCTTAATTTGATTTGCAATTATTGTGTTCATCCATCCACAATTGTAGTTTGTTCCATTTTCATCGATTATTCCTAATTTGTCACCATAAATATGAATCTGGAAAGTTTAACCACAATATTCAGCTGGAATATGCAGCACAATGCTAGAAATAGTCAATTATGAGAGTTGAATGGAAGAAACACATATTATTGTTACAAATATGAAACTGTTTAATTGAAACCCACAAGATAAATTTGTGGGCTTCACTCACGAAATTAGGATTCAAATACACAGGTGGAAGCTTACCTTGGTAGTCGTGGGTATTTAACTCGAAGTCCCTGAAGAAGCCGGTGCTAATTGATGATTCCGCGGAGAGAAGACGAGAGCAGGCAGCGGTAAAAAAATGTACAGAAAGGGAGGTGAAATGTTACGTGATTGAAGAAGATGAGGACAAATAGGTCATTTCAGTTTTCCAATGAAGTTAACACTACGAGGCAGAAAACTTTCTTTCAAAATTTGGGAGATACCCTAACTAATGAAATGGGCATAAATGAGGCGGGCCGGACTCATTAATGGAGGCCCTATTGAAATGGTATTCACCAAACCAAACATGAGAAAATGTTAGTTTTTGGGCATTTAATACTCTTATTTGCCAAACCAAACACCTCCTTATAGTCTTAGAGACTTTGGAAAGAACAAGAGTTTAATAGTATAAAATTGGTAAAGTATGACTAAAAATAGTGGTTAGTAAGATTTATATAATTATTAGTAAAATGTTCCAAATATAAAATTGGCTAATTTTTATAGATGGATCAATTAATATGACAAAAAAAAGACTGCTTTTAAGTGACGAAAGGTATAATACTATGGTGAACTTATTTTCACAGCAAACTTACAGTCTCTCCTTATTTTTATTCTCTCCTTATTTTTATTAAATAGATCAAGAAAACCACACCCACCAAAATACCCATGTAATTAGAGATGTCAATCGGGCTTGCCCACCGGGTTTCGGGCCAACCCTACTCGGGTTGCGAGTCAATCGGGTGCGGGTTAATCGGGTTGAGATTTTTTCGGGTTATAAAAGTTCAACCCTAACCCTAAACGCTCGGGTTTCGGGCTGGCCCAGCGGGTTAATCGGGTTGCTACCGATAAAATTAACATGCGATTAATCCAATAAATAATGACGAAAATTAGTTATATTTATAAAATATAAATATTTAGTTATGATAAATTTGAGATTTATACTTAAACTCAAACACAAACATGATCAAATACTAATATTTGATATTTGTGTAAAATAAAACATAAATTTAAATATTTTAAAGCATGTGTTAAAACATGTTTATAAATTTAAATATTTATTAATGAATTAGAAGTTTCTAATTTATTTATTTATTATTATATTAATAAAAATTTAATATATAGTTCATATGTTTAATATAAAATTGAATGTTATTTTTTTAGTTATCTATATTATAAAAATAATCAATGAAATCGTCCAATTCGGAGTCAAACAAATAGAACAATAGAAATTTTATCGGGTTTTCGGGCCAGCCCATCGGGTTTTCGGGTCTGACCCTAACGGGTTGCGGGTTAATCGGGTGCGGGCTAATCGGGTTGTAGTTTTATCGGGCTAGAAATTTTCAACCCTGACCCTATAAATTTGGCGGGTTATTCGGGTCAGCCCACGGGTTGCGGGCTGCATTGACATCCCTACATGTAATCAAGTGAACCATGGCCCTGCACATAAGCATTGTGGGTGATGACAAATGATTATATTTTAAAGTAATAGATATTGTTTATTTATTTCATATTGGTAGCATTAACTTTTTGTCTTAGTTAGTCAAAAGGTGTATCATAGTTGAGAATGACTAGGAAAATTTCTGGGCAATTGGGTAATGATGTTCCTGTTGACTGCACCATTATCTCTCTTTATCCAAGGAGTGTGATAAGTTACACTTATAGAGTGAAGTTAAAATCTTTTTAATATAGAAAAAGCTACGACCTTAGAACATCATAAACCCTATCCCCATTTTAGGCCCCAAAACTCATCCACGTCATCATTTCTCTACAGTTGCGGCTTAAGCCCCAACTGCTCTAACCCTGCAGGCCCCAACCGGGACCACAACTAATAAATGACACTATTCACAACTTCAACTTATTTTACTCGTAAATGCAATACGTTGAATAATTCAAACTGAGAAAATTTATTGTTCAATCAAAAAAAGAAAATTACAAATCTTAGGAAAAAAAATTACAAATCCTAGAAATTTTTTTTATTAAGCCCTAAAAAATAAAAATTACAAGTCCTAGAAAAAAATATTGAAATAATTTAGAGGATAGAAATTGAGAAATTGGTGGAAGAATGTTGAAGAAATGGGTATAAATGGACAAAAAAATAAAAAAAATAAAAAAAAATAAATTTTGGGGGTTTGCGGCCCGTCCCGAACCTTCCAACGCTAGCCCGGGCCTGACCCCGGGACCGTCCCCAGGCCGCAACTTCCGCTCGTCCAACTCAATGCCCGGGCCGGGACTCGCTTTTTGCGGCCCGGCCCTTAGCGTTATTGATGCCGCCCTTATGAATAAATATGGGATACTGTATATCCTTATGAAAATAAGAGGTGTGCCTCAAGTTCGTCCCACTTTCGTCCTCTTAATTATCTAACACAGAAAAATTGCAATTTCGTATACTTGAAATTAAGGATTTAACTTAACTAAGTCAAACTAAGTTAAATACTACTTTTTTTTCAAAATGAACCCACATTTATATTGTTAAAATTACAACATATTCAAAAACCTAATAAATAGGCACTTGAACTCGAGCGAAATCAGGTCATGCACTTTTTGTTGGGATTTTTGAGGTTGACCGTGATGGAGAAACCGTCTTTTGGCATGAAATCTCTTTAGCAACTTCAATGACCACAACAAAGAGTTTTGGGCTATGGAATTTTGAAGGAAAATCTGGATTGCACCATATTTTGCTCAACTGTTAGTCTCGACAAGCACTTGTAGTTGTGACATTTTCTACAATAGTCTCGATGACAGGACCAAACGTAGCATCGGCCGGTTTTTTGCCAATATGCAAATATTTTGTACGTCATTTTGTTGAGAATGTGCGTCATATTGGTAAAGATGATGAAATATTGATCAGATTTCTGTTAAAAAAAAGTAGAAAGTTCGCCCACATCATATTGGTAAAGATGATGAAATATTGATCAGATTTCTGTTAAAAAGAAGTAGAAAGTTCGCCCACGAACTATGCAGAAGATTACATCAATAATCTTGGAATTATTTCGATGCTAGGTGGTCAAGTAAGAGATCCATAATGAATAAACGACAATCATCGTGATATTCAAACCAATCAAAGTATTCCTGATTATCTAAAGTTCAACATGTGGGATTGCCGCTAGAAAAGCGAGGGGCATGAGGGGAGCTTGACAGTACAACGGACATGGTGGCCGTAAATATAGAAGGGTAAATCAATTAAAACACCAGCAGATAGGATCCATTGGCAAATTTCCAGAGCATGCCAAAACGAAAATAAGAAAAATACCTAAT